>NW_026988482.1:30687500-31298333 GCF_030222135.1 Aotus nancymaae
CATGGTACCCAGGATATAATATTTAATAAATGTAAGTTTAAAGAAAAAGAGAACGAATACAGAGTATGGACATATCAAGGAAGAGTAAGAAGACAGAATTGCTCTAAGAATATAGGTCATGTTTAGCTGCAGAGGAGTTGGAAATGAAAGGAAGGCACTACAGACTGATAACCAGTCTTCAGAATCAAGCTAGGAATATCTACTAAACTCTGAAAGGGATTCATAAGCTGGTAAATAAAAGGCAGTAAGACAGGCTTTGCGCAGTTAGTAATAAAACCAGATCCAAAATGGAAGTTGAAAACTGTGGAGATAACAAAACCAACACTTAGTGGTAAAAGAATTCTCAGACATGTTTGAGAATCAAGGATAGAGAAAAGGGTAGAAGAATCACTAAAAGAAAGAGGGCCAAAAATCATGGAAATTATGGAAAAGCCCTAGAAAATAAGAGTGAATAGTTTCAAGAAGGCAGAGGAGTCAAATGTTTGAAGAGCTTAAAGACTAAGAAAAAAGTTAAGATGTCATTGATGACCTAAGGGCAGTTTCATTGGAGTTGTACTGCCATAATTAGAAACTGAACCCCAGTGTTTTAAATCCCATGGAGTCAGGAGTGATTGCCAAGTCACTCAACAACCAGTATGGAAAAAAGCCAGAACCCCCCAGGAAGGACACCTCCTGATGCACTAGAACCAGGTCTGGGAAGTCCCTGCAGGGCCCAGGATTAACTCTTTAGTTGCTGAATTTGGGGACCCCAAGGTAAGGGCTGGAGTTGGGTGAAGGGTACTCTGAGGGTTTGAGGTAGCTGTGGAAGTGCTGCAATATTTTAGCAACCAATGTAGTTGTACCTGTGCCTCTCAACTGAGTATTGGTCCTGCAAAGAAAACTGCTTCAGTTAAAGTCAAGAGTTTTCTACATGCCCAGTGCATGGAAGGGAGCACTGGCTGATTAAAAATCATTTCCATGTGCCTGTGACACACACTACAACAAAGTTTCCCCAGTGCCAACCTGAACACTAACTGCATTAAAATCATCTAGAGAGTGAGCAAAAAAACTATTGATGACTTAGTTTCACGCAAGGACATTCTCTTTTAGGGGACTGGGGAACACAAAAATCTGTATTTATTTGTAAGCTCCTCAGCTTGGGGGGCAAAAAATAATAGCTGATATGTATTGATTACTTACACAAGCACTGTGCTAGGAAACTTTCATTTAATCTTCCCCATAATCCTATGAATTAAGGATTTATTTCACCCATTTAACAGGTCAGAAGACTTACAGATAGTAAATGGTTTGCCCAAGGTTTCCCCCTGAGTAAACGGGAATCATTCCCTCAATAGAGAAGCCTGCCTTGAATAGGAGAGAGGAGGCCACATATTGGGACCTTGCTGTCCACAGGCCAATCTCAGAAGGGACTAGCCTCAGAGAACATATGCTATTCTGGTTCTTTCTTCCACAGTACTTTTAGCCTCTAAAGATCACTGAGCAAGGTCAAAAGAAAAGAGTAAAGAGGTTGGAGAGAGAGGAAAGGGAGGAAAAAAATTTCAGAAACTGCTTCCAGATGAGAGGACAGTCCCTCTGTGTGCGCAGTGCTGTCCCCTCAACGATGGGTTGCATGTCATCTTTCATGTACATCCAAATGGAAAGAGGGTTTGAATTCCAGCTGCCCACCTTGAGAATGCCAGCAATTCAGGGAGTACTACTTCACAACACAGTGAACGCATTTTAGGGAGCCTATAAAGATGGACAGCTGATCCCTCCATTTCTCTTTCAGTGCTCTTTAGGAAAAGATTGGGTGAAGAAGCTCTCCGAGTTAGCCTTCTAGCAAGCTGAACTTGCTCTTCTTGTTCCTTTTAACCCACTTCCTGGTTGGGTTTGGTGTGTCCTCTTAGAATCTCTGAAACATAACACAGATCATTCTACATTCAACCAGTTTGTTTCATGGAAAAAAAAAAAAGGGGGGGACAGGCAGCAGTGGAATTCAGGCCACCCCAAGTCACCAATGTGGCCTGATGGATGTGGAAACTGGACCATGCCTCAGGGATGAGGCATGTGACAGTTGGTATGCTGTCATTACTGTAACCTGAAAAGGGAAGTTCACATGAGGCCTGTGGTTGACTTCTCAACCCTGCTGGCAGGGGCACACGCCAGTAAGGAAATTGCAATCCCTAAGTAAACAATAGGCTAGGAACCTGAGCACCAGCAAGGGAGAGGGCAGGGGCTCTGGCCTGGGCAGGGCTGGCCAAATGGAGCAAACAAAGCTAAGATTTAAACTTTGCGAGAATGTCATGTCAATTCAGACTCCCCAGCAGGGCCCCTTGAGAGTCCAAATTGCCAGGCATCAAGCCTCAGACTTGGCAGAGTTTTAAAAGTAGGACAGTTAGTCCAATCCCTTCTTTTGCCAGATAAGAAAAGTGAGAGCCAGTGGGGACAAGTGACTTGCCAAATGCCCAATAGCCAGAAAGCTAAGTTCCTAGGTCATTTATTATTCCATAGACCTCCTGAGACTTGCTATTTTTTCTTCACTGTTTTCTCCTTTCAAAGACACCTTTAAAGTCTTTCCAACATGCAAACTATGTGTGTATTCAGAGATGAGTCTCTCTGCTGAAAATAAGCTTATTTAGTTCTTTCTTTCTGGTGGTCCTTGCTCAAATGGACAACCTCTTTTTTACAGATAAACCTCAATTTCCAGACTCAAAGGGAAGAGATGGAGAAGCAAAGGATTCCATGAGCATCTATTATGTGCCAGGATTTTCCCATGCCTTAATTCACTTTAATCCCCACCACAACTCGTACAGGCTGGTATCATGGACCCATTGCCCAGATGGGAAAGGTGAAGCATAGAGAAGCAGCAGGCAGCAAGCAAAATTCTCAGTTTCCATAAATAACCTAATCCTCTCCCCTTTGGAACCTTCTCAGTTTAGCAAAAGAAAACAAGAATTTAAAAAATCTTGCATTTTCAAAGTTTCTGATGATGGCTTTTAACCAACTTGTTGTTTTTTTCCAAATAATAAATCCTGATCACTTCTACATTTAAAAAATGCACATTATTGAAAACATGAAAATTTAGGGGAGTGACATGGTTTGGATATGTGTCCCCACCCAAATCTCATGTTCAATCGTAATCCCCAGTGTTGGAGGTGGGGCCTGGTAGGAGGTGACTGGATCATGGAGGCAGTTTCTCATGAATGATTTAGCACCATACGCTTGATGCTATCCTCGCAATAGGGAATGAATTCTCATGAGATCAGGTCATTTAAAAGTGTGTGGCGCTCCTATCCACCTGCCTCATGCTCCTGCTCTGGCCATCTTACTGTGCCTGCTCTCTTTTCACCTTCCTCCATAATTCTAAGTTTCCTGAGACCTCCCCAGAAGCCAAGCAAATGCCAACATCACGCTTCCTCTATAGCCTTCAAAACCGTGAGCCAGTTAAACCTCTTTCATTTATAAATTAGCCAGTCATCAGTATTTCATTATAGCAATGTGAGAATGGACTAATACAGGGGGAAAAAAGAGGAAAAAAATCCTTTATAATCTTCTTTCCCAGAATAAATGTCAACATTTTAGTACATTTCCCCCCAAGCTTTTATTCCACATTGATAAATATAACCTCTTTATACATTAAGAATACTAAACCTCTAAACTGCTGTAAACCTTAAAAATATGTCTCATAGTTGGTTATTCTATTATTTTTTTCAACTTTTATTTTAGATTCAGGGAGTATATGTACAGGTTTGTTACCTGTGTATACTGCATGATGCTGAGGTTTGCAGCACAAATGATCCTATCACCCAGGTACTAAGCATAGTACCCAACAGTTAGTTTTCCAACCCTTGTCCCCTTGGCTCCTTCCTCCCTAGTAGTACCACTTTCTATTGTTGCCATCTATCTTTATGTCCATGAGTACTCGATGTTTAACTCCCACTTATCAGTGAGAACATGCAGTATTTGGTTTTCTGTTCCTGTATTAGTTCACTTAGGATAATAGCCTCCAGCGGCATCCACGTTGCTGCAAAGAACACGATTTCATTATGGCTGTATAGTATCCTATGGTGTATACATACTACACTTTCTTCATCTAGTCCACTATTAATGGGCACCTAGGTTGATTCCATGTCTTTACTATGGTGAATAGTGTTGGGATAAACGGGCGAGTGTGTGTCTTTTTGGGATAACAATTTACATTCCTTTGGGTAATGGAATTGCTGGGTCAAATAGCAGTTATCTTTTAAGTTCTTTCAGAAATCTCCAAACTGCTTTCCACAGAGGCTGACCTAATTTGCATTCCCACCAACAGCATATAAGCATTTCCATTTCTCCACAACATCACTAGCATCTGTTGTGTTTTGACTTTTTAATAATAGCCATTCTAACTGGTGTAAGATGATTTCTCACTGTGGTTTTTATTTGCTTTTCTCTGATGATTATGTTTGTTGGACACTTGCATGTCTTCCTTTGAGAAGTGTCTGTTCATGACTTTTGCCTAATTTTTCATGGAATTATTTGTTTTTCTGCTTGTTCAATGTTCAAGTTCCTGACAGATTCTAGATATACTTTTGCTGGATGTGCAGTTTGCAAATATTTTCTCCCATTCTGTAGATTTTTTGTTTCCTCTGCTAATAGTTTCTTCAGCCACGCAGAAGATCTTTAATTAATTAGGTCTCATTTGTCAATTTTTGGTTTTGTTGCAATTGATTTTGAGGACTTAGTCTAAATTCTTTCGCAAGGCCAATGTCCAGCATAGTGTTTCCTAGATTTTCTTCTAGGATTCTTATAGTTTGAGGTCTTGCATTTAAATCTTTAATCCATCTTAAGTTTTATATATGGTGAAATGTAAGTGTGTAGTTTCATTCTTCTGCATATGGCTAGCCAGTTATCCCAGCACCATTTATTAAATAGGGAGTTGTTCCCCATTGCTTATCTTTGTCAATTTTTCAAAGATCAGCTGGTGATAGATGTGTGGATTTATTTCTGGGTTTTCTATTCTGTTCCACTGATCTATGTGACTGTGTTTTTATACCAATGCTATGCTATTTTGGTTATTGTAGCTTTATAATATAGTTTGAAATCGGGTAATATGATGCCTCTGGCCTTGTTCTTTTTGCTTAGGATTGCTTATATGGTTTGGATGTTTGTCTGCTCCAAATCTTGTGCTGAAATGTGATTCCCAATGTTGGAGGTGGGGCCTGGTGGGTGGTAATTGGATCATGGGAGTGGATCCTTCACGAATGGTTTAGCACCATCCGCTTGATGCTAAGTGAATTATTATTGCTCAGTTAGCTTACATGAGATCTGGTTGTTGGAAAGAGTCTGGGGCCTCCTCCCAGCTCTTGCTCCAGCTTGCCATGTGATATACCTGCTCCTGCTCTGCCTTCTGCCATGACTGTAAGCTTCCTGAGGCCCTCATGAGAAGCTCAGCAGATGTTGTTGCCATGCCTGTACAGCCTGCAGAACCATGAGCCAATTAAACTTCTTTTCTTTATAGATTACCCAGCCTCCGGTATTTCCTTATAGCAATGTGAGGACAGCCTACTACAGTGGCTTTAGCTATTCAGTCTCTTTTTTGGTTCCATATAAAGTTTAGAAAAGTTTTTTCTAGTTCTGGGAAAAATGACATTGGTAGTTTGATAGGAATAGCATGGAATATGCAAATTGCTTTGGGCAGTATGGCCATTTTAATGATGATTCATCCAATCTATGAGTATGGAATTTTTTTTTTCCATTTATTTATGTCATCTATGATTTCTTTGAGCAGTGTTTTGCAGTTCTCCTCATAGAAATCTTACACTTCCTTGGTTAGATGGATTCTAGGTATTGTGTGTGTGTGCGTGTGTGTGTGTGTGTGTGTGGCTATTATAAATGAGATTGTATTCTTGATTATGCCTTCAGTTTGAACACTATTGGTGTATAGAAATGCTACTGATTTTTATACCTTGATTTTGCATTTTCAAACTTTACTGAAGTTGTTTATCAGTTCCCGAAGTCATTTGGCAGTCTTTAGAGTTTTCTAGGTATAGAATCATTTTGTCAGTAAAGAGATATAGCTTGACCTCTTCTCTTCCTGTTTAGTTGCCTTTTATTTCTTTATCTTGCCTGATGGCTCTGGCTAGCACTTCCAGTAATATGTTCAATAGGAGTAATGAGAGTGAGCAACCATTTCTCAAAGGGAATGCATCCAGTTTTTGCCCATTCAATATGATGTTGGTCATGGGTTTGTCATAGATGGCTCTTATTATTTTGAGGTATGTTGCTCCAATGCCTAGTTTAAGTCTTGAGAGATTTTAATCATAAAGGGATGTTGGACTTTATTGAAAGCTTTTTCCACATCTATTGAGATCATATGGTTTTTGTTTTTAATTCTGTTTACATGGTGAATCACATTTACTGATTTGCACATATTGAACCAACTTTGCATTCCAGGAATGAAGCCTACTTGATTGTGGTGAGTTAATTGTTTGATGTTGTTGAATTTGGCTTGATAGTATTTTGTTGAGGATTTTTGCATCTACATTCAACAAGGATACTGGCTTGTAGTTTTCATTTTTTGTTGTGTCTTTGCCAGGTTTTGGTATCACGGTGATACTTACTTTGTAGAATGAATTAGGGAGGAATCCATGTTCTTTGACTTTTTGCTTTAGTTCCAGTAGAACTAGTACCAGCTCTTCTCTGTATGTCTGACAGAATTCAACTGTGAATCAATCTGGTCCAAGGCTTTTTTTTTGGTTGGTAGGTTTTTTATTACTGATTAAATTTCAGAACTCAATATTGGTCTGTTCAGTGCTTCCATTTCTTCCTCATCCAATCTTGGGAGAGTGTGTGTTTCCAGGAGTTTACCCATTTCCTCTAGATTTTTTAGTTTGTGTGCATATAGGTGTTCATAATAGTCTCTGAGGATCTTCTGTATTTCTGTGGGATAAGTTGTAATGTCACCTTTGTCATTTCTGATTGTACTTATTTAGATCTTCTTTTTTTCTTTTTTAACCTAGCTAATGGTCTATCAATTCATCTGTTCAAGGAACCAATTTTTAGTTTCACTGATTCTTTGTATGCATTTTTGGGTCTAAGTTTTGTTCAATTCTGCTCTGATTTTTGTTATTTCTTTTCTTCTGCTAGCTTTGGGGTTAGTTTGCTCGTTTCTCTAGTTTTTCTAGGTGTGATGTTACATTATTAATCTGAGATCTTTCTAACTTTTTGAGGTAGGCATTTAGCACTACAAACTTTCCTCTTAACACTGCTTTTGCTCTGTTCCAGAGCTTTTGGTATCTTGTGTCTCTGTTTTCATGTATTTCAAATAATTTCTCTATTTCTGCCTTAATTTCATTGTTTACCCAAAAGTCATTCAGGAGTAAATTGTTTAATTTCCATGTAATTATGTGCTTTTGAGAGATCTTCTTGGTATTGATTTCTATTTTTATTCCACAGTGGTCCAAGAGTATGGTGAGTACTATTTCAATTTTTCTGAATTTATTGAGATTTGCTTTATGGCTGAGCATGTGGTTGATCTTGGAGTACATTCCACATGCAGGTCAGAAGAACGTATATTCTGTAGTTGATGAGTGTAATATTCTGTAGATGTCTGTTAGGTCCAATTGGTCAAGTGTTGCATTTAAGTCCAGAATTTCTTTGTTAGTTTTCTGTCTCAATGATCTGTCTAATGCTCACAGTGGGATGCTGAAGTCTCCCACTATCATTGTATGTTGCTGTCTAAGTATTTTCCTAAATCTACAAGTACTTATTTTTGAATCTGAGTGTTCCAATGTTGGGTACATACATTTTTAAGACAGAAAAGTCTTTATCCTTTAACATTATGTAATGCCTTTCTTTGTCTTTTTTAACTGTTGTTGGTTTAAAGTCTGTTTTACCTAATATAAGAATAGTGACCTCTGCTTCTTTTTTTGTTTGTTTTTTATTTGTATGGTAGATCTTTCTCCAGCTCTACTTTGAGCCTGTGGGTGTTGTTACATGTGATATGGATCTCTTGAAGACAGCAGACAGGTAAGTCTTTTCTTTTCATCCAACTTTCCACTCTGTGCCTTTTAAAGTGGGGCATTTAGACTATTTACATTCAAGGTTAATATTGATATGTGAGGTTTTGATCCTATCATGAAGTTACCAGCTTGTTGCTTTGTAGTCTTGAGTGTGGTTCCTTTATAGGGTCTGTGAGCTATGTACTAAGTGTATTTTTGTGACAGCAGGCATCACCTTTTGTGTCCATATCTAGAATGCCCTTAAGGATCTCTTGTAAGCCTTCATCGTTGGTTATTTTATAGTTCTGTTTTTAAGTAATCAAAGTTATTGATCATTTCCTTTGTAATATTTTTATTTTTAATAACAGCTTTCATGAGATATAGTACACACACCATAAAAATCAACCTTTTAAAAGTAAATAATTTAGAGGTTTGTGCAACCATCACTACTATTTAATTCCAGAACATTTTCATTCCCAAAGTCCAGTACCCATTTGCACTAACTCTTCTTTCCTCCTTCCCCCAGCCCTAGCTCCTGGCAATCATTAATCTACTTTCTGTCCCTAATTTGCCTATTCTGGACATTCAATATTAATAGTATCACATAATATATGGCCTTATCCAACTGACTTCTTTCACTTAGCATAATGTTTTCAAGGTTCATCCATGTTGTGGCATATATGAGTACTTTATTACCTTTTATCGATGAATAATATTCTACTATGCAGATATAATATATTTTATTTCTTTATATATCAAATGATAGACATTTGGGTTGTTTTAGCTTTGGGCTATTACAAATAATGGTAGCATGAACATTTGTGGATAGTTTTTTGTGTGAACATACGTTTTCAATTCTGTTGGGTGTGTACCTAGAAGTGAAATTTCTAGGTCATGTGGTAACTCTATGTTTAACATTTTCAGGAACTGCTAAACAGTTTTCCAAATTGGGCTGACCATTTTATGTTCCCATCATCAATATATGATAGTTCTAATTTTTCCATATCCTCCCCAACACTCATTATTGTCTTTTTTATTTTACCCATCCTAGTGAGGAAGAAGTTGTATGTAATTGTGGTTTTGGTGTGCATTTCCCTAAGGACAAATGATGTTGAGCATCTTTTTATGTCCTTATTGGCCATCTGTATGTCTTCTTTGGAGAAAAGTCTAATTAAATCCTTGCCCAGTTTTGTAATTGAGTTACCTTTTTATTGATGACTTATTTTTCCTTTATTTTTAAAGCAACCTTTTAATTAAAATATTAATATAATATACATAAGAAAGTACCCAAATAATAGGCTTGCAGAATGATAAATTGTGATAAATGATAAACTTGGGCCAACCAGATCACAAAACAGAATATAACAGAAATAGAATATTACCTGTACTTCAGAAACCTCCTTCCTAGCCCTCTCAACCTTCACATTTTCCCTTCTCTTCTTCAGATTAACTACCATCCAGACATCTAACACTATCAATTAGTTTAGCATGTTTTGGGAACATATATATATTCTTTTGTGGCTGGCTTCTTTCAATTATTTTGGGGTAGTATTCATTTATGTTATTGCATATGGCAATAGCTTGGTCCTTCTCATTGCCATATAGCATTTCATTGAATGCATATTCCACTACTGTTTTATCTACCCTACTTATGACAGTTGTTTCACTTGTTTAAAGTCTTAGTTATCATACATTTAGTTATGTTTAGTACCTTTTCATTTAAATTAAGTCTTTTATAGCCATTGTTAGACTTGCTTTTATATATTTGGGGGTTTTTAATACCAGTGTAAGTGATACTATTTTCTAAATTTCATATCCTAATTGTTTATAACTAGTATGTAAAATAAGATTCATTTAAAAATACTGGCCAGCCATTTGGCTAAATTTATTTACAAATCTAATATTGTACAAATGGATTCATTGATATTTTCTACAGATACAATTATGGTACTTGTGAATAAAAATTCTTTAATTTTTTTCTTTCTAATTCTTATACCTAGGATGTCCGTAACATTATCAAATAGAAGTGATGGTAACTGGCATTCTTGTCTTATTCCTTATATCATAGAGAAAGCTTTCAACATTTTACCATTGAACATGATATGTGCTATAGTTTTCTTGTAACTAATCTTATTAGATTAAAAAACTCCTCTACTCTTGACTTTCTTAAAAACATTTTTGGGGGCCATGGATGGATGTTGCATTTGTCAAATGCTTTTTCTGTGCCTATAAATGATACTCATTTTCTCCTTTTCCTTGCTTATATGCTGGATAACATGATTGATATGCAAATATTAGTTGAGAGATCCAAGATGGCCGATTAGGAGGAACTTGCGATTGCAGCTCCGAGAGAAAGCGCAGAGAGTGAGTGGACGCCGCATTTCCAGACGGATTTTTACTGCCCACAGACCAGGAGATTCACAGGGGGAAGAGCACTACAGGTCACCAGCGCTGCTGGCTTGAGCGGTGCACCCCGGCCACTAGGCCTGCACCCTGAGGCAGGGAGCAGCGGCTCCTTCTGCAGAGTGAGTGTGACCGAGTCCCCTGTAAGCCAGCAAGGGGAGCTGAAACAGGGAGTCAAGCCAGGAGATTCCAGGGCAAAGAAAGCGCCACAGGAAACACAACTGAACCCAGGTCAGTCCAGCTCTGTGGGGGAGGGGCGTCTTCCATTAGGACACACCCTGCAGTTCCCAGGGCAAGTAACCAATGCAACCCGCCACTACAGAGACTCTGTCACTACAGGAGCGGGCCAACATAGCGGAAGCAGTTCTAACTACACCCATATAAACAGGACTGCAGGGAAGTTCACAAGGAAGCTGGGCGGAGCCCACAGCAGCTCAGCGAAGCCTCTGCACGCTAAGTGAGACTAGGCTGCCACCTTGTGGGCAGGGAAAGCAACAACAAGACAGCAGAAAACCATAAAGCCCTAACTACCTGGGACAGAACACCGGGAGGGAAGAAAAAGCGGGGTTTATGAGTTCTGCTGCTGCAGACTTAAAATTACCAAAATCAGAAAGACAGCAACTACAAAGTCGATAGGCAGATAGATCCACAAAGATGGGAAGAAACCAGTGCAAAAAGGATGAAAACACCCAAAATCAGAACACTTCTCCTCCTACCAGGGAGCACAACTCCCCCACCAGCAAGGGAACAAGACTGGATGGAGAATGAGTGTGATGAAATGACAGAATCAGCTTTCAGAAAGTGGATAATAAGAAACTTTCATGAGCTAAAAGAACATGTTCTAACCCAATGCAAAGAAACTAAGAACCTTGAAAAAAGACTTGACGAAATGCTAACAAGAATGGACAACTTAGAGAGGAATATGAGTGAATTGATGGAGCTGAAAAACACAACATGAGAACTTTGCGAAGCATGCACAAGTTTCAACAGCCGAATTGACCAAGCAGAAGAAAGGATATCAGAGGTTGAAGATCAACTCAATGAAATAAAACGAGAAGGCAAGATTAGAGAAAACAGGGTAAAAAGGAATGAACAAAGCCAACAAGAAATATGGGACTATGTGAAAAGACCTTATCTACGTTTGATAGGGGTACCTGAATGTGACGAAGAGAATGCATCCAAGCTGGAAAATACTCTCCAGGATATTATCCAGGAAAACTTCCCCAACCTAGCAAGGCAGGCCAATAATCAAGTCCAGGAAATACAGAGAACACCACAAAGATATTCCTCTAGAAGAGCAACACCAAGGCACATAATCATCAGATTCACCAGGGTTGAAATGAAGGAGAAAATACTAAGGGCAGCCAGAGAGAAAGGTCGGGTTACCCACAAAGGGAAGCCCATCAGACTACAGCAGATCGCTGAGCAGAAACCCTACAGGCCAGAAGAGAGTGGGGGCCAATATTCAACATCCTTAAAGAAAAGAACTTTCAACCCAGAATTTCATATCCAGCCAAACTAAGCTTCATAAGTGAAGGAAAAATAAAATCCTTTGTGAACAAGCAAGAACTCAGAGATTTCATCACCACCAGACCAGCTTTACAAGAGCTCCTGAAGGAGGCACTACACATAGAAAAGAACAACCAGAACTAGCCACTCCAAAAACACACGAAATGGTAAAGAGCATCAACACAATGAAAAATCTGCATCAACCAGTGGGCAAAACAGCCAGCTAGCATCAAAATGACAGGATCAAATTCACAAATAACAATATTAACCCTAAATGTAAACGGACTAAATGCCCCAATCAAAAGACACAGACTGGCAAATTGGATAAAAAGCCAAAACCCATCAGTGTGCTGTATCCAGAAAACCCACCTCACATGCAAGGATACACAAAGACTCAAAATAAAGGGATGGAGGAAGATTTACCAAGCAAACGGAGAGCAAAAAAAAGCAGGAGTTGCAATTCTCATCTCTGATAAAATATACTTTAAAGCAACAAAGATCAAAAGAGACAAAGAAAGACATTACATAATGGTAAAGAGATCAATGCAACAAGAAAAGCTAACGATCCTAAATATATATGCACCTAATACAGGAGCACCCAAATACATAAGGAAAGTTCTTAAAGAATTACAAAGAGACCTAGACTCCCACACAATAATAGTGGGAGACTTCAACACCCCATTGTCAATATTAGACAGATCAACGAGACAGAAAATTAACAAGGATATCCAGGACTTGAACTCGGACCTGGAACAAGCAAACCTAATAGACATTTACAGAACTCTCCACCCCAAATCCACAGAATATACATTCTCCTCAGCACCACATCACACCTACTCTAAAATTGACCACATAATTGGAAGTAAATCACTCCTCAGCAAATGCAAAAGAACAGAAACCATAACAAACAGTCTCTCAGACCACAGTGCAATCAAGTTAGAACTCAGAATTCAGAAACCAACCCAGAACTGCACAGCTTCATGGAAAATGAACAACTTTCTCCTGAATGTTGACTGGATAAACACTGAAATGAAGGCAGAAATAAAGATGTTCTTCGAAACCAACGAGAACGAAGACACCACATACCAGAATCTCTGGGACACATTTAAAGCAGTCTCTAGAGGAAAATATATAGCAATAAGTGCCCACATGAGAAGAAAGGAGAGATCTAAAATTGACACCCTATCGTCAAAATTGAAAGAGCTCGAGGAGCAAGATCAAAAAAACTCAAAACCTAGCAGAAGACAAGAAATAACTAAGATCAAAGCAGAATTGAAGGAGATAGAGACATGAAAAACCCTACAAAAAATCAATAAATCCAGGAGCTGGTTTTTTGAAAAGATCAACAAAATAGACAGACCACTAGCCAGACTAATAAAAAAGAAAAGAGAGAATAACCAAATAGATGCAATAAAAAATGATAAAGGGGATATCACCACAGATTCCACAGAAATTCAAACCATCATCAGAGATTATTACAAGCAACTCTATGCACATAAACTAGAAAACCGGGAAGAAATGGATAAATTCCTGGACAGTTGCCTCCTCCCAAGCCTAAACCAGGAAGAAGTCGAAACCCTGAATAGACCAATAACAAGGTCTGAAGTCGAGGCAGCAATTAAGAGCCTACCACCCCAAAAAAGCCCAGGTCCAGATGGGTTCACAGCAGAATTCTACCAGACATACAAAGAGGAACTGGTACCATTCCTACTGAAACTATTCCAAATAATCCAAAAAGAGGGAATCCTTCCCAAATCATTTTATGAGACCAACATCATCCTAATACCAAAACCCAGCAGAGACTCAACAAGAAAAGAAAACTACAGGCCGATATCCATGATGAACATAGATGCAAAAATCTTCAATAAAATACTGGCAAACCGATTACAACAGCACATCAAAAAGCTTATCCACAATGATCAAGTAGGATTCATCCCGGGGATGCAAGGATGGTTCAATATACGCAAGTCTATAAATGTAATTCACCACATAAACAGAACCAAAGACAAAAACCACATGATTATCTCAATTGATGCAGAGAAGGCCTTCGACAAAATTCAACAGCCCTTTATGCTAAAAACTCTCAATAAACTAGGTATCGACGGAACGTATCTCAAAATAATAAAAGCTATTTGCGACAAACCAACAGCCAATATCATACTGAATGGGCAAAAACTGGAAGCATTCCCTTTGAAATCTGGCACTAGACAAGGATGCCCTCTCTCACCACTCCTATATAGTACTGGAAGTTCTAGCCAGAGCAATCAGGCAAGAAAAGGAAATAAAGGGTATTCAATTAGGAAAGGAGGAAGTCAAATTGTCCCTGTTTGCAGACGACATGATTGTATATCTAGAAGACCCCAACCTCTCAACCCAAAATCTCCTGAAACTAATAAGCAACTTCAGCAAAGTCTCAGGATACAAAATCAATGTGCAAAAATCACAAGCATTTCTATACACCAATAACAGACTTAAAGAGAGCCAAATGAAGAACGAACTGCCATTCACAATTGCTACAAAGAGAATAAAATATCTAGGAATACAACTAACAAGGAACGTAAAGGATCTCTTCAAGGAGAACTACAAACCACTGCTCAACGAAATAAGAGAGGACACAAACAGATGGAGAAACATTCCATGTTCATGGTTAGGAAGAATCAATATCGTGAAAATGGCCATACTGCCCAAAGTAATTTACAGATTCAATGCTATCCCCATCAAGCTACCAATGACCTTCTTCACAGAACTGGAAAAAACCACCTTAAACTTCATATGGAACCAAAAGAGAACCCGCATAGCCAAGTCAATTCTAAGCAAAAAGAACAAAGCAGGAGGCATCACACTACCGGACATCAAACTATACTACAAGACTACAGTAATCAAAACAGCATGGTACTGGTACCAAAACAGAGATATAGACCAATGGAACAGAACAGAGGCCTCGGAGGCGACACAACATATCTACAACCACCCGATCTTTGACAAACCCAACAAAAACAAGCAATGGGGAAAGGAATCCCTGTTCAATAAGTGGTGTTGGGAAAACTGGCTAGCCATATACAGAAAGCAGAAACTCGACCCCTTCCTGACACCTTACACTAAAATTGACTCCAGATGGATTAAAGACTTAAACATAAGACCTAACACCATAAAAACCCTAGAAGAGAGCCTAGGCAAAACCATTCAGGACATAGATGTAGGCAAGGACTTTATGACCAAAACACCAAAAGCATTGGCAACAAAAGCCAAAATAGACAAATGGGACCTGATCAAACTCCACAGCTTCTGCACGGCGAAAGAAACAGTCAATAGACTGAATCGGCAACCAACAGAATGGGAAAAAATTTTTGCAGCCTACCCATCTGACAAAGGGCTGATATCCACAATTTACAACGAGCTAAAACAGATTTACAAGAAAAAAACAAACAAGCCCATTCAAAAATGGGCGAAGGATATGAACAGGTACTTTACAAAAGAAGACATACATGAGGCCAACAAACATATGAAAAAATGCTCATCATCACTGGTCATTAGGGAAATGCAAATCAAAACTACATTGAGATACCATCTCACGCCAGTTAGAATGGCGATTATTAAAAAATCTGGAGACAACAGATGCTGGAGAGGATGTGGAGAAATAGGAACACTTTTACACTGTTGGTGGGAGTGTAAGTTAGTTCAACCATTGTGGAAGACAGTGTGGCGATTCCTCAAGGACCTAGAAATAGAAATTCCATTTGACCCAGCAATCTCATTACTGGGTATATATCCAAAGGATTATAAATCGTTCTACTGTAAGGACACATGCACACGAATGTTCATTGCAGCACAGTTTACAATAGCAAAGACCTGGAACCAACCCAAATGCCCATTGATGATAGACTGGACAGGAAAAATGTGGCACATATACACCATGGAATATTATGCAGCCATCAAAAACGATGAGTTCGTGTCCTTTGTAGGGACATGGATGAACCTGGAAACCATCATTCTCAGCAAACTGACACAAGAACACAAAATCAAACACCACATGTTCTCACTCATAGGTGGGTGTTGAACAATGAGAACACATGGACACAGGGAGGGGAGCACTATACACTGGGGTCTGTTGGGGAGGAGTGGGGGGGACAGAGTGGGGGTGGGGAGTTGGGGAGGGATAGCATGGGGAGAAATGCCAGATATAGGTGAAGGGGAGGGAGGCAGCGAATCACACTGCCACGTATGCACCTATGCAACAACCTTGCATGATTTTCACATGTACCCCAAAACCTAAAATGCAATTAAAAAAAAAAAAAGAAATATAAGAACTAAAGATAGATGAGTTAGTTGGTAGATATAGTTAAATGGATGTAGTTATAATAAAATTTGTTTTTATTAAAAAAAAAACAAATATTAGTTCAATATTGCATTCCTAAAATAAACACAACTTGGTCATGTCACTTATTTGTTATTGAGTTTAATTCACTAGGCCATTTTGTATCAACAGTGTTTACTCAGGAGATAGCTTGTAATTCTCCTTTTTGTAACATATTCGCTGGGTATGAATATCAAACATATGCTGGCCTCATAAAACAAGATGGGAAATGCTCCCTCTTTTTCTATTATGGAAGAGTTTCTGTATGATTGATTTCATTTCTTCTTCAAATATTTGGTACAATTCACAGAAATAAGCCATCTGGGCCTGTAATTGTTTCTGTTTGGCCTGGGTTTTTAGATTTTTGGTTTGGTGGTAAGATTTTAAATTATAGAATCATATCCTTTAATACATAAGACTACTCAGACATTCTATTTCTTCTTGAGCAAGTTTTGACAAGTTGTGATTTTAAAAGAATTTTTTCACTTATCTAAAATTTCAACTTTATTTTCATGAAGTTGCTAATAAAATCCTCTCATATTTTTAATGTTAATAAGATTTTTAGTGATGCCCCCCTTTCATCCCTGATTTTGGTTATTTGTGCTGTCTCTACTCTTCGTGATTCTAATCAGGATTTGTCATTTTTGTTAATCTCTTCAAAGAATCAGCATTTAGCTTTGGTGTTTCTCTCTAGTATATGTTTACTTTCTATCTATTTAACATTAGTTTTTATCTTTATTATTTCTTTCTCTCCACCTTCTTTTTCTACTGGTTCAATGTGCTCTTCCAGGGCTTTTAAACTTACAATGTCTTCTCTCAACCAAACCAAATGGTTTGATCTTCCAAAGACACTCCTTATACTTACTAGACTCTTATAGTTCTCACTGTTTGTAAACCATATTCCCCTTTATCAAAGTCATGCCAGTTTTTCAAGGTTCTCTTCAAATGCTACCTCCTCCAAAAAGCATTCTATGCCCTTCTCTTATTTGATATCCTTTGACTCCTTATAGCTGATTTTGCCCTTCTTAAGTCACTTTATAACCTGGTTTATGTACTTCATCCCATTAGCTCCTTAATGACTTGGAGCTCAGTTTTTCTGAAAGCATCACCATGGTGCTGTATACAAAATAGCTGCTCAGTAAACACTGGTGTTTTTGATTCAACTTCAGGAGTTAGATTCACAAAAACTAACCTGGGTAATAGCAAGAATTATCAACTGTCAATTCAGTCAAACATATAGAGTCAAATACATCATAAGAAGAGTCTGAGGGAAAGGGGAAAGAATTCTCATCTTCCAAAAAAATCTTACTTGCTTCTAAGTGACAACCATATATCATACAGAGCTAACATTTAACTTGACCATCACTTAAAAATCACATTTTTTTCCCTTATTTAAGGCAAATAGTTAAATGAG
Organism: Aotus nancymaae; assembly: GCF_030222135.1. NCBI lineage: Eukaryota > Metazoa > Chordata > Mammalia > Primates > Aotidae > Aotus > Aotus nancymaae. Next base: position 30,705,142 of record NW_026988482.1, read on the forward strand.
ACAAAGGGATTTGTTGTTGTTTTATATTGGGGGGTCAAGTTGGAAAATGAGAAGATAAAGAAATCTCCCAAGAAAAAAAATGTAAGCTAAAGGATAATTCTAGTATTGTAAAAGCACACTGCATATCAAAAACACAGTCCTTTGCAAGTTTGAATACGTTATCACACCAGGCTGTTAAAAAAGACTTCAGAGCAAGACTTAAAATTCAGGGGAGAAACAGGGCATATGTTGGCTATAATGTACATATTTGGATCCCTATTTGGAGGCATGACAACACACACATGTAAAAAGTAGGAGTCTTGCCTTTTAGCACAAAGTACAGCTCTGTACCTTTCCAAAAATATCACATAAGCCACTCTGTCTCTCATGAGCTGCCTCTACCCATTCTAGAACGCAAACCTCAGTGCACGATTTCCAAAGTAAATGTTGAAAGAAAAAAACATTTGAACCTATGAGCTATCTTTAGTAAAGGCAGAAAGGAGGAGCAGAGAGTGCAAGAGCTTTGGGGAGAAACTTATGTTCAAATCTCAGCTGTCAATCGACTAGCTGCAGGACCGTGGGCAGTTTTCTTATCCTTTCTAAACCATACCTTTCTCATCTGTGAAATGGGGATAACTATGCTTATTCACAGGTTTATTGCACATCAAGTGCTGGAGCCCTCATGTGTGGTAGTGATGTTCCTGTCACTGGGTGTTACTGGTGGTGCAGGTGGCACTGTTGTTAGTGCCGTTACTGTTTTTAATAGCCACAAAAGGAGAAGGGGCATATTCTTAAGGCCCAAAAGCCATCATCATAATAGCTTGACTAGAAAAACTGGGATTGGCACAAATTTCCTATGAACGTAGCAAAAATTTCCTATGAAAGTAAAACTTTTGGACATCATGTTTATGTCACATCAAATTTATAATAAAAATAAGTTACACATTCTTTCAAAGGAATTAGCATTAAAGAAAGGAAAAAGAGAAAACAAGAAGAAATAATTCTAAGTAAAATCCAAACAAGTAACCATCCCAAAGATGAATGAAACAAACCTAGGTAGACCCTGGAGTCAAAGAAGTGGCAGCTACTTCATATACTTCATAGTGTCTCTGACCAGATTCCAGGATTCAGACAAATTCACAGTGGGTACTGGGTTGTGTTCAGTAGTCTAGGTTTGCCTTTGAACTGTCTCCCCTTCCTAGTTATGGGAAACTTGAGAAAGTTGCCAAGTAGTAGCTCTTAACTTCACCATGTTCCAGTACATCCCTTTCATATTTTGTGGAACTCAACAGGCTAAATTTGACCAAATACCAAGATACCTTTTAAGTAAAACCTAAGCCAACTGCAGGTCAGCTCCATGCAGAACAACAGTTATCTGCCAGGCACGAAGACAAAGTGAAGTCTTATTTTTATAACAAAAAATTAACCTCTGCATTAAAGTTGCACCTGAATGCAAAATCATATTCTTTGACCAACAGTACCACTTAAACTTCAGCAACTTAGTGGATCTCAGTCTTGCTTTGTTTACTACTTAGTTCCAATAAGAAAAAAGCCTGGTGGGGACAAATGTCACTCAAGAGGAACAACTCAAGGCACACAAGTGCCCTCAATGGCCATGGGACTGGAAAGCTACATACCCACAATCCTCACTTCAATTACCACAGAAACACTGCTCCATAGTCATATAATGCCTCTGGCTTCTTAATCCACTTTAGTTAACAAATTAACCAAATCAAGCACATTTTCTGAAACTTTTACCAAAACCCTTATGTCACTCATATATATATGTCTTCTTTGATAAATTCTGCTGAAAATCTGATCGTTTCTGCTATGCTAGCAAAACGTTTGTTTTTCCCAAAGAATATCATTTAATGTATTAAGGAAATGAGACCTAGAGAACTCCACGTAGTTTCTTTTCCACTTCAGCTGCTGTTTGGAGTGAAGTTTTATGTGTCATCTCAGTAATTATTATGACTCTAAGGGTTGAGTTTTTATATTTTTCAAAAACCACAACATTCTCCCTGCCCTTCCATTTGTGATTTTTGGAGTTGCTGTAGCCATTTGCTCAGACAGGCAGGAAGAGGTTGCCTGAAAATAGAACTCACATGAAGGAAGACAAGATAAGAGATGGAACGAGAGAAAATGGGATATGCTAATATCTTTTGAGCCTCTGAATCAAGCTGTGCCTGAAGCAATACCCCTGTTTTTTTCCAGTAAATTTTTTTTCCAATAAAGTTCCTTTTGGCTTTAGCCACTCTGAAATAGATTTTCCTTCACTTAAAAGTTTTAGCTAACAATGAAAAAGGGGTTTGAGATTATTTGACAAGAACTGCCATTACTGTCATTCATTTTCTTTAAAAAAAAATGGCTTTATGAATGACCCAAGAAAGTAAAACTTTTGGACATCATGTTTATGTCACATCAAATTTATAATAAAAATAAGTTACACATTCTTTCAAAGGAATTAGCATTAAAGAAAGGAAAAAGAGAAAACAAGCCTTTCAACTGCCATTCTTATTGACAGTTATCCACAAAAGCAGAAAAGAGGAGCTTAGTAAAGAATCTTTAGACACAAAAGCAAGAGAAGGAGGAGCACTGCAACACCTACAAAAAACTAATTTTCCAAGAAACACACACAATGTTCTAAGTGCAAACTTGGAACATACCTGCCAGACCAAATCAGGATCAAAATTAAAACTTGAAGCTTCCTGCAAGAAGATAAATCACAAACAACTTTATGCACTTTGCTTCCTTTCATTTTCATTTTCATTCAAGTGACTTCAGCCCCCAGGCTCAATTGGCTGGCAGTGGATGTGATGTCTTCAAGTGAACTGCCCCTAATTTGGTGCAGGCAGATGATATTTCCCAAGGTTCATCCCAGAGAAACATATTTTCACAACTCCAAAGTCCAGAGCAGGTACACAAAGATCTAAAACTACCAGATTGTGGTTCTAAATAGTGCTTGAACTTAGGCAAGATTTCAGACTTTCACAACAAATACCTTTTGCAAGTTTATGCAAAGTGTATATGTGGGGACAATGGGGGATTCTGAAGCTCACCCTTAGTACCTCTAAGAAGCAAGAAACAAATAGGGATAATCACTCAGCCTAATTCATCTAATCTCCCTAAAACTACAGGGTCAATTTAGGCTGAGAAATCTCTTCTTAATTTTAAACTATATCAAGGCACTAGATGAGACTGATGTTTAACCAGGACTAAAATACAACAGGGACTCAAGTTCTACTCACTAGGCTTAAGGGTCAGTTCGATTTGATAGTCAACTCTACAGCCTGTACAATATGAACTTCTAATATCCCCACCAATTTCATAGGGGTGTAATGTACAAAATCAGATGAGATCCCAGCCTCCAGAATGAGCTATCCACATGGCTGAGATGACCCTCCACCGGCTGCCTCTGTAACTCAATTTAGGTATGTTGAGGATAGATGCTAATGAGACCCAGACTTCTTTGTTGACAAGACAGAAGGCAGTGCTTTTGTAAGTTAACAGGCATCCAAAAAGACAACAGAAAAACCTGAGGATCAGTTTCCTGAAAAATATATTGATCTTCATTTTTCCTACAAATACAAATGCCTTATGCCTACAAATCAGCAACATTGGCATCCATAAAAGGAGAACTCTAGGCTCAATTTACTGATAATATATGGATATGAATTTGCCCTAGAATTCAAGTTTCTCCACCTTCTCATGTAGATGGCCTAAGTAAGCTTTTTATTTATAATTTTTTGTTTTATAATAAAATATAATGCTAGAAATGGCAAACTAGGATCAAACAGATTTTCTACTTTCAAAAGTCAGAAGAAAGTTACCAAATGTCTTTGTATGGAGATATTTACCAGGAAACTACCCACTATATTAGAAGAGATGTTTCTCCTGTTTTTTCCAAAGGCCTTGGGAACGCACTTATTTTTTTTTCTTAAACTATAATTTGGAAATAGATTGTATATACATCCTCTTCTTCATTACTATTTGCGCTGACTGGGAAGGTGGGTGTGGAGGTGGGTGGAAGGGGGACTGAGTCACCCTTTGCAAATAAAAAAATCAAGTCTTTTGTCCTTTTGTCTTTCATTTTTCCTCGTTTTTTTTTTCCTTTTTTTAAGCTTTGACCAAATATCAGGTTTGGTTCCAATGTGAAGTGAGGATTAAACTCTTAATCATGAACCACTGGCCTACTGTCCCCCAGTGTAGAACGTTCAGTTTCTTTTCAAAATGTTTAAATTACATAAGTTTAAAACAACTGATGAGCCAGAGTTAATAATTATTTTTTAATCCTATTGACATTTGGTCCCTTCAATGATATTTTTCAAACCTATATGCTACAAATACATTATGAGTGCCTCGACTCATGTAACCTCACTTGAGGGACACATAGTTTTAAAGCAAATGACCTATATAATTTTCACAAAAATCTTGGATGAAGAAATTGTCATTGAATAGAAAAAAACAATCCCTACTCAGAATTGCACATGCCAAGAATTCAAAAGCTCATACTAGTTTCTTTTCCCTTAAAACTTGGGAATTTGGGGGCAGATAATTCAAAATCATATGCTGCAAGGAGGAGAGAAGACTCATTGCTCTATCAGCAAGCTTTAGAATTCTCTTGCAGGCCCATGGTGACCGGCAAACTCCCTGAGTGTTAAACTTCAGTGTGGAATTTTCAGATTGCAAACATCTTGGATATAAATTTTTTGTTTCTTAATGGAACATATTAAATTAAGAATTATTTATTATTGAGACAAATACTTTACTATTTGCATCCTTCTGGCAAAAATTGTAAATAAAAAGATTTCAAATTTCTAGATACTAGCAAAGAAATTGAGTTTCATTTACATCAGTTTCTTAATCATAGATCATGGCTTGGCCATGCTCATTTACTTCATGATTCCTTAAATGCCCTAAATCCTCTCAGAATGATTTCTCTATTCCTTTAAATAGTGTATCTCTATGCCCTCCGCAGCTAAATAGGATAATTTGCAAGTATTTCGTAAAGTGTTATTACTTCCAGCCTTGGTTAGTAGAAAATACTGGGGTCACAAGACAGTATTATTTTTTGAAAAGTAAATTTTGCTGACAGCTTAATTTTAATTATTTAACAATACCACTCCATGTAAAATAACTTCCCTTTGCCAACTCTTAATTTTTCAAAGGTGTCTTTTCATTATGATGTGAATAGGAGGAAAAGAATTGTTATAGCTTAAAAATTTTACTTTTAAAACACACACAAAACCTCCCTAGGATTAGACATGCTCCGCAAAGGAACCCAGCTCCTTTCAACCAATGGATACTTGAGCCCTTTATTCTTTAGCCTAGAAAAGCCATCCTAGTTAAAGGGCCAATAAATTAACTGTGCCCAGGAAGGAAAATAATCCAGAGCTAAAGCACCCAGCAGGGTGCCTAGAGAAAAACACAAGATTCATTTCACATTTATATTAGGCACCATCAAGTTAGAACAAACTCCCAAGGCATAACTGTTTCTGACAAAAGTGCACAGTTCCTACCTTCATTTCAATGACAGTCTGGAGAGCCTTCGTCTTGGCTGGCTCTGGCTGAAGTTGGCTTCTTCGGTGCAATTCCTGGGGAGGAACACGATAGAAATAAGCCTGACGGTTCATCCTTCTGCTATACCATGACCTTTACACAGGTACTACACAGCCTGCTGGGTCCAGGTTCCCTGTGCACAGACATAAACAAGCCACAGGTGCCTCTTCCCCCACACTCTTTAGCATCCCTCCTCCCTGGAGCCTGTGTTCCGGTGAAAAGCTCCTGGCACATGCGCTATTTCTGAAACTTCCATCAATAATTAATGTCAACTGTGACAAAGCCAGCAAGTAATCATAGTCCAAATACTGTTCAACACTGGGGCTGATGCCCAGCCATCAAATCATAATTTACTAAATTACATTACTCTGTGCTCCCAATAAAACACAGCAAGGAAACGGAGGAAAGAAAATGACTAACGTGGTTGCAAATCCGCCGCACGCATGGCATTTTGCTACCGAGGTAGGTTTGAAATGAGCAATTTAAAACCATTTCAGTACAAATGTGTCACTTTTGAGAATGATCTGATGAAACCCTGTGAATCTCTTGCTTCCAAATTTAGTTTCAGTCCTTGTTTAAAATCACATCTGTGAGTGATATATTTATGTATCATGATGCCAAGAAATTAAAATTGGCATTAGTATCAACAGTGATAGAGGGGAGAAAAAAATTGTTAAAGCCAGATGTGGACCCAAAAACTCCTGGAGGAACACTTCTTTACGTAAAAAGCAAACAGCATAATTAAAATTTTTATCTTGAAGGGTCACTTTTTACATCCTTCTCCTCAAAGTAACAGTTCTGTTGAGACTTTGAAAAGTTTTTTTAGCAGAATAGAAGAGACAAGAACGATGTGTGTTCAAATCACACTTTGATTTTCTTAACTATCAACAGTTTTAGGAGAGTGGGCAATGGCAGGAGTAAATAAACTGCTCACACATACCCATGCTGCTGATTCAGGTCACCTATGGAATAATTCTATCAATACTTCTGCTTCCACAAAAATCAGTTTATAGTCAACAAGGGGTAGTTCTAGACTTTCAGAACCACTGGATCACAAACATTTACTTTTTCGGGGAGCAGGGATGGAATTTCACTCTTAATGCCCAGGCTGGAGTACAATGGCATAATCTTGGCTCACTGCAATCTCTGCCTCTTGGGTTCAAGAGATTCTCTTGCCTCAGCCTCCCAAGTAGGTGGGATTACAGTTGTGCACCACCACACCCAGCTAATTTTGTACCTTTAGTAGAGATGGGGTTTCACCATGTTAGCCAGGCTGGTCTCAAACTTCCGACCTCAGGTGATCCGCCCTCCTCGTCTTCCCAAAGTGCTGGGATTATAGGCGTGAGCCACCATACCCAGCCCATTTACTTTTTTTAAAAAAGGAGTTATAAAAGGGGACCAATATCATTTCTAGCTTTCTGCAAATAAAGGCATTTAAAATTAACTCTACCTCTACCACTATCATCTACTATCATTGTCACTTCAAAAAGATAGAACATGTTAATGTAAAAGCTGTCAGAACACTCACGACCCACAATAAAAAACAGTCCTATCCAGGATAATATAAGCAGGCAATCTTTTGCACACCTCCTATTATGCTGTTCTTATTATATTTGCCAGTGGCCCAAGAAATCTTACAGGTGGACCTTAGAGCACATGTCCAAAAACTAGTGCAGAAGAGTTAATGCTCCAGCTCTGGACCAGGCATCTGAAAAAAATATTTTCTTCTCAAAGTCATGACGGGCACAAATCAGCAGCCCTGTACAAAGCTGTTTCTCAACCTCCAATTTGAGAACTATGCTTCCTAACTATTCAAAATGTTCTCACATCAGTTAGGATATTTTCCCCCCAGCGTATTCCTGGGAAGGGATGAAGTCAAGTATTACCAAACCTTTATAAATAGAGGAACAGAAAAAGATCCTGTGTCCCTCTAGAGGCACTGGACTGCAATCCAGTGGCAACACTATCATTTTTAGACTCTCTGGAGATGGCAAAGGTTTTCTGAAGGAATGACCTTAAAGGCAGCTGTCCTTTATGGAGCATCTATGACATTCCTGGCACTACTTGTCTCGTTCAAGCCTCAGCACTATCAAATGAAGATGTTGTATATGGTGAGTCCAATGGGCTGCTGAAAATATAAAAACCTGCACCCATCATGGTCAATACCAAGCTACCCAAGTGGCATGCCTGAATGCAGACTTGGGAAGAGAGACACAATAGCACCCCCATCGCATGGCATTTTCTACCACACAGACACAATATATATAACAACCTCAAGAGCTTAGATAATAGTAAAGTGTAATAAGAAATTAGGAAATTATGAGTTTTTAATATAATTATTTAATTGTGAGTTAGTATATTTAATTTGTAACATTAGTTATTAGAACAGGTTTCTAATCAATGTGGAGTCAGTATGCTGGGTTTTTTCCAGCTTTTATGGGTCACTGCAATCCAAAACCAACACAGCATCGGTGGATCCCATGAGATTTCAACCTCCACAAAGAAAAAATCTGCTTGGTTCTCAACATTACTTCCAAGATTGCTGGAGTTCACTGGACCAATAAAATCTAATAGACAAGAAAACAGAAAGTAAGTCACTTGTCAGAGTTTCTCCGTAGTAAGTGGGAGATGAAATACATTCTGATACCAGGTGGCATCAAAATCATCTTTTTAAAAGCCAAGAATACAATTCTTAATAATTCCATACCACAACTACTCCCAGTTTCAGAATAAAAATTATAACTTGAGGAGAAAGGTTAAGCTTACATAAAATAAGGAAAAAAAATGAAGAAATAATTAAGCAATACAGTGAAACTAAAAACCATAGAGTAAAGGCATGTTCTGTTGTAATTTCTGCCAAACATGAAAACATTGTCAATGGTGAACATGCAATAAAAAAGCTAAACCTGTAGCAATAGTTATGCAAAAATGGAAACAGAGTGCTCTTTGCTACAATTATACAAATTATATTATAATATAAACCAGCTCAAAATTCAGATTGGGCCCTTACCCTCTGTGTCACTCCTTTAAAAATAAAATAAAATCTCCAATTACCAAAGAATTGAAATTTTCTTAGTTACAATATTTTTCAATCCTGACTTCACAGATTCTGAGAATTACCCTGATTCCTAAGATGTCGGGTAAATGAAAATTGTAATCTATATCCAGACTACATGGACCATCTGAAAATTCCATCTCAGACACTTCATCTATCTCTGAGATTTGGGATTATTATAATACTCACTCTAGCAGAGGACCAGTTGCCCAAAGAAGGTTTGTGCTCCTTTTTCATAGAGTTGTTGGTAGGCGGCCCCACAACTACTACCTAGATAGGGCCATGGGACTTATTTCTGGCCAGTGGGATGTGGTTAGAAATGAGCAATTCAACCAACTTCCATAAAAACTTCCTAAGTAGTCCTCAACTCTCCCTCTTTTCCTATCTACTGGCTAGAAGTGAAGGACTTCAATACCAAAGAAGATGGTGTAGCCTCAAGATAAAAGAAGCCCATACTTCTGAAACATCATTTGAAAGGCTGCTGAAGACCTACATTGCATGGTTATATGAAATAAAAATAAATTTCTATTAAGTTAAGCCTAGGAGCTTTCAGGGTTTATCTACAGAAATCCCAGCTCTCTCTGCTTTAAGAACTGCAATGGCTGCAAGGCAAAATAATACCTTATTAGTCCTGTATTATTTGTTGCTTTTGAATCACCAAAGTGATTTTTAACGTGTGATTGCTTGCCAAGTTTTCTAAACAGACAGTAGGATAAATTGGTTGCTGGAGGCTCCAACTGCCCCTAACCATCTGAGAGACGCACCCACTATGCACTAATCCTAAACAACTAATGAATTTCCCCAGGAGCATTTGATGTCCTCTCACATAGGTATGAATGAGTATAAGATTTAACTTACTGTGATAGTTTTTCATGACAGTATTATTACATCATGAAGTGCAATGGTACTTAAACTTTTCTGAGTCACAGATCTCTGTAAAAATCAAATGCAAGGAGTGGATTCTCTCTGGAAATGGACACAAAAGCACATACAAGCAAAATGGTGTGCACCATGTCAGCTGGTTCACAGAGCCTAGATTAGCACCCCAGAAATTTACCTTTCAACCAGACTTTGGACTAAGAACAACTTATTAAGAGGCATGAGCACCGTACTAGAAGCCAAAAGTCAGGAGCCTGCAGTCCAGCCTGAAACCTTGGGTATGCCGCTTCCCCTCTCTGATTGCAGAATCAGGAGCTTTATGAATAGATTTCTAACGCTCTTCCAACTCTAAGAATATCCGGATTTTTAATAGACAGTTGATTCTGAAATGAGGACCTCTGGCTGGTATTTCTAGTCCCACCCATTCTCACTTTTTAAAACAACAGAAAAAAATAAGAGAAGAAAATTGGCAGCATCACAAAATTTAATATCTCACTGTGATATCAACCCCCACATTATATATTTTCCTGTAATTTCATGACAAGGTTGGCTTTAGTTAGTGCAAAATTGCTAGCTCTTTCAGCTGATTAACATGGAAGTATATGAAAAACCTAGAATTTTGAGAATGAAATCTCAAGTGGTTCATCAAAATAATACTTGTTGGCATTAATGAGAATCTAGAGTCTAGTGAGTTAATCTGGATGGATGAACCTGGCAGAATAAAGTTCACACACACCACATACTTTCTTTAATAGACCAAATAATAATAATAATAAAAACAACTAAAAGCTTAACTTTCATTCCAAAGGTAATTACCATTTTTATCTGGCCCTTATCCATTATTGTTCTGGAAATCTATCGCTGTATAACAAACCACCCTAAACTTAATGGCATCAGACCACCACCATTGTATTATGCTCATGAATTCTAGGTCAGTTTCTTGCACATGAGAAGCTACATGGTCTTTTATTACCTAACCTTGAAAGTCCTATAGCACCACTTCTGTCATGCTCTGTTGAAGCATTCACAAGCCTGCTTCCTAAAGGAAGGAGTGCCAAAGAATTCGAAGCCTTGTTTTAAAATTGCCACTATTATGGACCAACACCAATCGGAGAAATCAACAGGAAAGGAACACTATAATCTCAAACATCAACTCATATCAGTCGTAAGATATGGGAGATTCAGGTGTTCAAATAATAATTTGATACAGGGGATACAAGAAATACAGCAGTGGACCAAACAGACCAATATCTCAGCCTTCATAGGTGTTTTTTTTTTTTTTTTTTATTCCAGATTCCAATGGAGGAAAAGGCACAATAATTTTAAAAGGAGACTAAACCGGTTTGTTATAAATGTTATAAAGGAAAATAAATCAGAGAAGTAAAATGGGACATACTAGGGAGGTGTGGATCAATTGCAACTTTCAATAGGGTAGTCAGGGACACTTGAACAAAGATCTAAAGCAGGGGTGTCCAATCTTTCAGCTTTCCTGGGCCACACTGGAAGAAGAAGAATTGTCTTGGGCCACACATAAAATATACTAACACTAATGATAGTTGATGAGCTTAAAAAAAAAATCACAAAAAAATCTCATAATATTTTAAGAAAGCTTATGAATTTGTGTTGGGCTACATTCAAAGCCACCCTGGTGGCATGCAGCTCACAGGCCACTGACTGGACAAGCTTGATCTAAAGGAAATGAGGGAACAAGCTGTATAGATACTTCAGGAAGAGGGAACAGTCAATGCTAAGTGTGTGGCTGAAGTTGCACGAGGGATGAGCCAAAGAAGTGCAGGGGTGGGTGAGAATGAAAGGATGGGCTACACATTTGGAGTGTGTCATGAGGACATTGATTTTACTCTGAGAAAAATGAGAAGATATGGAAGGTCTGAGAAAAGGCAAACCATGACATAAGGCACTTTCTTAAAGGATTACTCCCAATGTTGTATTGCAGCATGGTTTCAGCGTGGTGGTCTTAAGGACAGACCCATCGGGGCTAGTTAGAGGTAACTGAAATAATTCCAGCAAGACATGAAAGAACCTTGAACCATGGTAGCAGAGTGGAGGCAAGGAGAAGAAGTTGAGTTCAGATATGTTTTGAATGTAAGCTGGACTTGACTTCAGGATAGATTGCTTGAGGACTGGAGAAAGAGAGAAGTAAAAGATGGCTTCAAGACTCTCAATCTGAACAACAGGAAGAATGGAAGTGGACTACCAAGATAGGGAAGATTGGGAAGGAAAGGTGAAAGTTATGGGAACTAAGAGTTTTGGTTTATATGTGTTAAGTTTGTAATGATATTAGACATTTAAGTGAAGATGCTAAGTAGGTGATTAAATAGATGAGTCTGGAGTTGACGGGAGAAGTAAGAACTACAATGACAACTTTGGGATCAGTGAACAGACAGTATTTGAAACCTAGATGAATAGGGACTGAGCATAGAAAGGAGAAGAGAGATCAGAGGACTGAGCACAGGGGCACTCTAAGAGTGAGGGGTCAGGAAGTCAGGAGCAAGTAGCAAAGGAGCCTGAGAAGGACAGCCAGTGAAGTAGGAAGAGAAGCTGTGTCCATAATGAGAAAGTGGCCATCATATCAATTGCTACTGAGAGATAAATAGGATGAAGTCAGAGAACTGACCACTGGACTTAGTCAAGGTCATTAGTGACCTCAACTAGAGTAGTTTGGAGGATGACAGGAGTGAAAGTCTAACTAAAATGTGCTGTAGAAGAATAGGAGGAGAGAAGAGACTCAGGTTACTATATTTGCACAATGTGCTATTTAACCGATCATTTATTTTGTCAAAACTCTGCTTTAGATTTATGTACCCAAGTTCATAGCTGCATTATCTCAATAACCAAAAGGCAGAAGCAACCCAAATGTCCACAGATAAATGAATGATAAACAAAATGACATGTATACATACAGTGGAATATTATTTGGCCATAAAAAGGATGGAAATTTTAATGCCCCCTACAACATGGATAGACCTCAAGGACATTATGTTAAGTGAAATAAGCCAGTCACAGAAGACAAATACTGCATGATCTCACTTATGATAGGTATCTAGAGTAGTCAAATTCATCGAAATAGAAAGTGAAATGGTGCTTGCCCGGGACGATGATAGGCAGAAATGAGGAGTTGTGTAATGGGTACAGAGTTTCAGTTTTGCAAAATGAAAAAGCCCTAGAGATTGGCTGCACAACAATGTGAATACACTTAACACTATTTAACTGTACACTTAAAAGTGGTTAAAAGAGTAAATTTTATATCATATATATTTACCACAATTAAAAATTTTTCTAAAATTGTCGAAGTCCCACAGCCTTTCCCATCTCTCTCCTTTTAGAGAATAACCATCATCTAGAAGTTGGTGTCTATCTTTTTCATGTATGTTTTTGTGCTTTTATTACATATGTATCATAAATAATATAAAGCTAACAACACAGCACACTGTTTTTTAACTTAAAATACCAGCTATCTATTGCACAAAGCTTTTTTGCATATTTATGTTTTCAAACTTTATCAATGATATTAAATAAGTAATTCTATAAATAAGTGTTTCCTACTCTTTTTTTCCATTACAAACTGTTTTAATACACCTCCCAGTACATGGAAGAGTGGAGAATCAAGTCTGTTTTAGGTATCTTAAATGCACAATAATTCTCTTCTTTCTAAAACATACTGTTATTTTTATTTGGAATAATACTCTACCCCTTTATTTCCTTTTGTCTACAGAGATTATCAAACTACAGCCCACAGGTCAAGTCTAGCCCACCACCTCTTCTGGTAAATAAAGTTTTATTGGAACACTGCTATGCCCATTGATTTCCACACTATTTATGGCTGCTTTCATGCTGCAATGACAGAGCTGAGTGGTTGTGACAGAGAACATACGGCCCTGCAAAGCTGAAAATAGTTACTATCTAGCCCTTTATAGAAAAGTTTGTCAACCCTTGGTCTAGGATATCTTCAAAACTCATACTAACCAATCTCAGGAAAAAGAGTTACTCCTCAGGGGGTAGTTTAAAGTATGTCCACAAATTCTTCAACATTCTCTTTATAAGGTGGAGCCTGAATGTCTTCCTCTTCACTGTGGACTGGACCCAGTAACTCACTTCTAACAAATAGAATATGGTGGAAGTGATGTGTTTGACTTCTGAGGCCTAGGCTTAAAATAAATCATGACTTCTTTCTTGCTCATATTCTGGGATCACTTATTTTGGTGGACAACAGCTGCCACGTCATGAGGATATCAAGACATCCTATGGTGAGGCCTGTGTGACAGGAAACTGAGGCCTTCTGCCAAAAGCCATGTGAATTAGCCATCAGGAAAGTGGATCATCCAGTCCCATTCCAGCCTTCAGATGGCTGCAGCCCTGTCCAGTGGCCTGACTGCAACCTCATGAGGGGCACTGGGCCAGAACTACCAGCTAAGCAACTCACAAATTCCTACCTACAGAATCTGTGAGATAATAAAGGTTTATTGTTTTAAGCCATTAAATTTGGGATAATTTGTTATGCAGCCATATATTGCAAATATATCACAGGAAGGTCAACAGCTGACCCTCTAGACTAATCTAACATTCCACACCCTCACATACATTCTCATAGCATTGTGTACTTTTCCTTCATGTCATTGAACATGGCTACAATTTTACATTAATTCATAAAATTAATTAATCCATGTCTGTGTACACCATGGAGTATACTCTACGCCTGTTACACTCCCAGTAACTAACACAGTTAGTTAGCCAACAGTAAGAGCTCAATAAACAAACACTGGAGGATTGATTAAATGAAACAAATGACACTGTATGTATAAGCCTGAAAGTCCTACAGTACTTTTGACCAAAAGGAGTCTGCTGTGAAGGATGATAATAGTTAACAGTTACTTACACATTGCTACGCACTAAGCACTCTTTTAAGTATTTAATAAATATTAATGTGTTCCATCCTCAAAATAACCTCCCCAGGTAGGTATTATCACCACTTTATTATCATCATTTTTCACTTGAGGAAACAGAAACAGAGAAGTTATTAACTTGCCCAAGAAAACCTACTGAACTGTACCGCAGAAATTTATCCCAGGCAGTCTGACTCCAGAGCCACTGCTCCTAATCACCTCGCTACACTGCCCCCATTTCACCACTTGGCTTTAAGTTGATATTTGAAGTTGACGCCTCCATGGGTTTTTTTTCATTATAATCACTTCTCTACAACTCCTTTGATTCAGTCTTATTTCCCATTCTTTTCTTCAGTATTTGAAAATGAAAGAACATTATCATAACAGCAATTGGCTGCAACTGATGTCCATATTAGATATTAAAACTTAAAGGGCAAACATGATTAGGCACACAGAAGTGGGGCCAAAAAAAATCCACAATTACTTTCAAATATTAAATCCTTCTCAATATTTGACCAATCAAGCATTTATAAATAATAACCTAAAATATTTAAATAATAGAATTAATAAGGCTGAATTCATAGATAATTACACTGAAGTTTGGATCCAACAACCTCCATTTCAAGACTCAATGGAATATTTAAATATTAACCCCATACCAGGCCACCAAGGAAAACCTCAGATGGATCCCAAAAGGCAGAAGTTAATATACAGGCTACATTCTTTGTCCATACATAATAAAGAAATTAAAAATAAAAGTTAAAAATAAAACCTCACTATTTGTAAAATAAAGCTCATAAAATCTTTAAATTCATCCTCTAGAGTGAGATCCTGTCCTCTCTACCTACTAGGTACATGACCTTGGGCAAGTTACTGGATTTTCTCTAATACTCAGTTTCCCCATGGATGTCATGGATATCTCGTAGGATAGAGAAGTTGGGCTAAGTATGTGGACTGGCACACGGTACACAATCAATAATTGAAATGTATCCTTATTACTTTTTTTGCTCTTGAATGATTATTAGTGTTCCTGACAGCACATTAAAGAAGACAGCCTGGCAAAATGCCTTCCCTGCCCACTTGTTCTGTGCTTTGACATTAATGTACTGCCATTGGGTCTAAATGAATAATTTTACCAGAAGCCCGCTGTGTGCCAGGTGGGACACACAGAGAATCCTTGCCTTGGTGGAGCTTACGTTCTAGTGCATGCATTCTTAATGGGGGTGATGTCATGCCTAGAGGATCTGGGAAACAGCAAGTTTCCCAGGGTTGTTGGAGTGGAGAGAATGCTGAGAGATGAGATCCAAGAGGTAAGGGCTGCAGAAGGGGCAGAATGTATGAGGCCATGTAGACTCCCATAAAGATATTGGTCTTACATAGAAGGTTTCAAATTCTAGAGAGACAGGGAAGCAGTTTCCATAGAAATATATAAATATGGTATAAAGTTATTGGTAAATTATTTTTCAGCTGTCACAAGAAAATTGACATTTGAGAGCCTAAAACTATGCTATCAAAATCTCTGTACATGTACATTTTTCTTTAATTTGTTTTAATGGATAATGTGCTCCTTTTGCTGAATCTGCATTAAAGATTTTTTTTCACAGATTGTCTTGGTCCTTTAGATGCTATGGTCCTGGGAACAATAGAAATTAATGAAATGAAATGTTAGCTTCTAATATTTGGCCAGTTGTTTTAGCAATGTCATAGGGAGAAACAATAAAATTTAGTTAATTAGTTCAATAATTATTGGCCACCTAACACATGCTAAGCAATGCAGAGACAGCAAAGATAAATGATACACCATCTCAGGTCTCAAGGAACTTGATTGCCTAATGGAAAAGGGAGTATATTTCCCAGAATACAAGACCACAAATGTTCATTTCAACAATAATAACAGCAGTTATAACTTACACAATGATTATCATACATAAAGCCCCATGTGTCCCATCTAGCGCCAGATTTGCTCTTCACAGCATTTCCACCACATAGGACTTACTGTGCCACAAAAAAGGTGCAGCCACTCAGACTGGGAGAGTTAAGTAACATGCCCAAGATTACAAGGGTGGTAAGACTTGAGAGTACAAGCACGGTCAGTCTGATGTCTAAACTTACTTTTTATATTATTAACATAACATTGGTTTATATTGCTATCTGTGGTCCCATCATCCTCTGCAAACATCTAGTATTTTAACAGGGCCCTAAATCTGACTCATGGTTTGTTTCTCAGTTCCCTGATAGAAACCCACTCGTTTTGAATGACATACTATGAGAAAGAATGCAAAATAAGCAGCCAGGCCTGATGAGGGAAGAATGGCTTTGGAAAATTTCATGGAATAGTAGATGTGGGTGGTTAATCTTCAACCAGCTTTGCACTCCTCTGTTAGATTCCATTTCTGAGCTAATAATAACCTCCCTGACCCTTATATGCACTAGCCTATGTTCCTCTCATTTGGGGACACAAAGAACAAATTGGACCAATCTCCCACCGTGACAGCTTTCCAGGCCAAAGTTTTTCTTACTGAAGAGTTATTATTCTATTTCTTATGTGACACAGTGTCCTGGTCGCTCACCTCAGCCTATGCACCTCATCTCATCTGATCTCAGAAGCTGGGCCTGGTAGGTACTGGGGTGGGAAAGCAGCTGGAAAAACTGGGTGCTGCAGGCTTTGAGTGCAGAGGCAAGAACCACAGAGTATTATTCCCACACTTTAAAACCTAATGGATTTCCTAGCTGGATTTTAAAACTGTAACGGACCAGTGACTCCATCTCACCTTCCTTGTTGCCTATTTGAAAAATATATTCATCTGTAACTGCTATCCTATGCCTCTAACACCATTATCTGTTGAGATCAGATAACTTGTTTCTTTCATTTCACAGGCCCACTAAAAGACAGAAACTGTGTCCCCAGGAGTGGTATTTAATGGATTATACCCAAACCTCATCCATATATAAGTGATTTAGACAATGGGACTTTTGAACTGATGAAATTTAGATGAGATTTTAGACAGAGTTGATGCTGCAATGGGATAAGATGTTTAGAGATTTGGGATGAAGTGAATGTATTTTTTATTTGGGAGGAACATGAATATTTGAGAGTCAGAGGGTGAAATGCAGTGGGCAGAATAAAAAAGAAGTCCACTTTCTATTTCTAAGACTTACAAATATGGTATATTATATGGCAAAAGAGGCTTTGCATTTGTAATTAAGATTGCAGACATTAAAATAGGGAGATTATCCTGCATAATCTCAGTGAGTGCAATCTAATCACATGTACCTTTTAAAAGCTGAGAACTTTCTCTGACTGGAGGCAGAGAGAGATGCAGCAGATGAGGAAGCCAGAGAGATCCTCAGTGTGAGAATGATTTGGTGTGTCACTGCTGATTCTGAGATGTAGGAGCTACATCACATGCAAGGACCATAGGAAGCCTCTAAGGGCTCAGGGTGGTCCCCAGCTGACGGCCAACAAGGAAATCAGGACCTTGGTTCTACAAATGATGGAACTGGCTTTGGCCAACCACCTAAATGATTTGAAAGCACATTCATCTCAAGAACCTTTAAAAATGAGCACAGCTCTGATAATGCTTTAATTTTGGCCCTGTAGAACTTGAAGCAAACATCCAGTTGAGTTGTGATACACCAGGACACTTCTGACCTGTGAGCTAATAAATATGTATTGTTTAAGCTGCTAAATATGTGGTAATTTGTCATGGCTGCAATAGAAAACTAATATTGAATGGTTAATCTCTCACTAACCTTTGCACACCCCTGTTGGACAGTTTTATTTTTTTCCCTATATTGAGAGGAAATAAATTCCCCTGAAACTTCTATTCATTAGTCTTTGTTCTACTCATTTAAGGGCATAAAGAACAAATCAGGTTCATCTCCCATGATAACAGTTTCCAAGTCCAAAGTCTTTCTTACTACAGGGTCCTACTTTTTCTTTTTTTTTTTTCTTTTTTTTTTTTTTTTTCAAAACAGAGGTTTGCTTTTGTCACCCAGGCTGGAGTGCAGTGGCGCAATCTCGGCTCACTGCAACCTCTGCCTCCCGGGTTCAAGCAATTCTCCTGCCTCAGCCTCCTGAGTAGCTGGGCTTACAGGTGCCTGCCACCACACCCAGCTAATTTTTGTATTTTTAGTGGAGACAGAGATTCACTGTGTTGGCCAGGCTGGTCTCGAACTCCTGACCTCTGGTGATGTGGCCTCCCAAAGTGCTGGGATTACAGGCATAAGCCACCTCACCCAGCCAGTCCTACTGTTTCCTATATGGCACAATATCAGGTGCTTTTAGCAACCCCCGGGTCACTTACCTTAGCCTACTTCTGTGTCTCAGATTGAATTCCTGAGAGGCAGAGCCTGAGACAGGGACTTTTATGCAAGCGGTTTATTAAGAGAGGGCTCTTCAGGAAAGCTTTAAGGGAGAGAAAGATGCTACATAGAGAAGACAGGGAAGTTAAGCAAGGGTGTTGTAAAGGAAATCTAGCCTGAGCCTGGACTTGTGAGGAGCTATAGAGAGTAAGCTATGCTGCAGAGTCTGCTCCCACTGAGGCAAGGGGGCCAGGCTTCTCTACCCTTGCTCCAGTCAGCCACTGCCTGTGGGCTCCCCTAGCACTTCTGGACAGGAAAAAAGTTTGGCAATTCTAGTCATGAAAGGCACATTTCCAGGAAAGTTCAAAAGTATGAGCTGGTGGCAAGAACGCTCACAGCCAGTGGAGGATGGGCTTATCTACCAGGCAAAAGGGTTGCTAGAGGTCTGAATTGGGCAAAGTGAGCATCTGTTACAATCTATGATTCAGAGGTTGTACACAGAACTCCAGATTTTGTCTGAACCAGCGTGGAGGGAATACAGTAGGATTCCATTATTCTTGTTTTAGGTAAGTGGCTTTAAAATTTTAGCAGTATAAGCCTTCAAGCTTGTTTTGTTCCAAATGAGATGCATGCACACACATGCACGCACATACACTAAAATTAATTAAGCATCTACTATTTGTTAGACACCATGATAGGTCCTGCAGACAGGAAGGGATTAAGACAGAATGGCCCCTGCCATCATGAGGCTTACTGTCTGTTAAAGACAGCAGTCAGAAATATGTAAATAAATGAGTTTAAAATTGTACATGTATACAGGTAATAAGTGCAAACGACAGCAATGAGAAGATGCTGAGATAGAGAACGATGGGGGAGGGAATTATAGGATCCACTTGAGGTCTGCCTCCCAAACCACGTGTTGTAAATGTCAGCTTGCTAGCCCTAAAATGCAGTACAAATTAGGGCACTTTATCTTACCCTCTCACTCACCATCCCCCTCTAACTTTAAGCTGGCAGTCAGGGAAGGTCCCCCAAAGGAGATGACATTCAAACCAAGACCTGAAGGACGAGCAGGAACCAACATGCAAACACTTGTAGGGAGTGTGGTCCAGGCAGAGGGAACAGGAAGAGGAAAGAAGTAGATCTGCTCTGATGAACAGGGTGACAGGGGAGGAAGGAGCCTGGCGGCCATCCACTAAGTTCACTGCAAGAATCCCCGAGGTGTCTTCTTGGAATTCCAAGGCTCCTCCAAGCACAACTTGAGAGCCATCCTTATGGGCGTCATATTTTGAGTCCCAGATTCTAAAACTGGATTGAAGAAAGCCTCTGGCTCTCCATCCAGTTGCCCTCAGGAGCCACCCAAACATCATTCCACATTCCTGGATCTTTACACATCTTCCCTCACACCCCTTTCTCTCTCGAGTACTTGGAGAAGGCGTGGGAGAGGGAGGGTCTGGCTGTTTCACAGCTCCAGCCAGAGGGCCCATTTTAGAGATGCCAGCAGGGGATGGCATATGAATCAACAGCGTGTTCCCTGCACACTCCCACAGTCCAGATGGCTGCAGATCGCAGGAGCAGAGGGCGGCTCCTACGCAGACAACTTCCCTGGCTGGAGACACGTGCGACACTTCAGACCATGAAGGAACACGGTGGTGGTGGTGGTGGTGATGGTGGCAGTGGTGGTGATGGCGGTGGTGGTAGTGACATTTTTATAGAAAAGGGCATGGTCTTTCTTTCACTGCAGATTTTCATTTTAAACACTTGTCTGTAATGAAGCCTTATAGTATAAAATGCTGAGGGCTCACAGCATTGGAAAGCACCATGAGAACAAGCTGGTCCAGCTTCTCTCTCCCAGCCTGAATCCCTTCACATCCCTGATGGGGGTCACTGGGCTGAAGCCTGAAATATTTCAGATTGGGGCAGTCATGCCTCCATGACACAGCTCTGATAGTTGGAAAGTTCTCTCCTTGTATATATTAAGTCAAAATCTGTTCCCTCTGACTCTCCCCTTTTTGGTCTAGCTCTTCATTATACAGAATTTAATAATATCTACACTGACCATTCAGCAAGGTCTTGCCATGCACCAAGCACTGTGCTAACAACTTGCCATGAAATATCTCATTTAACCCACACCCCAAACTTTGGAGGTAAGCACCAATCTTATTCTCAGTTTTCAGGAGGAAACCAGAACCACGAAAAGGATAATGGAGCAGCCCAAGACCAGACCACTGGAAAGCAAAGCTGAGGTTTGGGCTTATATCTGTCATTCTCCAAAGATGAGTCAAGCTTTTGACATCTACACAGCATAACAGAATAAATCTATTTCTTTCTTCATAAGGTGGTTCTCCAAGTATGGGAAGCCAGACAACACTCTCTTCTAAGGACTTTTCTTCTTTACATGAGATATCTCCAGGTCATTCAACTATTCTTCAAAGAATGCAAGAGCTCAAATAAGAACCATCCTAGTGACCCTTCTCTGGAAAAGCTCCAGCTTCTAATGTCCTAAAATGTGGTGTCAAGAACTGGCCATTCCACACACAGCCTGACAACAGCAGAATCCGTTGAGTCCATCCTTCAGGGTCTACTCAAGCAGCTGAAAATCTTGTCAGCCATTTGAACAGCTGTGAACGATGCTGTTCTGCATCAAACCAAGATGCTCCCCAATCAGAAATGATGTGTCCATAAACGTGTGGGACAAGGTAAGGGGTTCTCTATCAAGGGGCTCACAATGAATAAGTCTGGGTCAATTCCCCTAGAGAACTGCCTTCTATGAGGGTGGTTCTTGGCATCCCCTGTGGAACTTTCCAACACTTGGCTTGCAGGCACCACACATGGAGCCTTTTAAACCATTATCCATGCATGCAATTAGAGCTTTAGGGTTTCAGATGGTGAACAAAACCTGCTAGTGCTCTCTGCAAACCAGCCCTCCACCTGCTCAAAAACCTCACCATCTAATTTCTGCAGCCAGTTCTAAGCAACTCTGGAATATTTCATTGCATTTGCCCCTATTATTTTATAAAATCAGAGTAAGACTGAAGCAAAAGGACTGACATAAGTGACACATGCAAGCCTAAAAGACTGAGACTGGTGGCACTAGTGACTTTTGTAGTTCAAAATGGCTCACCTTGAGCATGAATATGAGGCTTTAGCCAGGCCTCAAGTATGAGGCTAAGCAACAAAATTGTTAAGGCTGCTAGAAAGGGATCCCTAAAGGCTGCATCTAAAAAATGAAATGTAATTAGGGATTGTGGAATTTTTTCATATCTGTGGTAACAGTAGTCCCTGCCTCCTATAAAACATGTAAGTATAATTATTGACTTTTAAACATTTGGTTGGCGGACCTCTTCTGGCTCTGCCATCAATAAGCTGTGAAACCTTGGGCAGGGTGCTAGCCCTTTTTGTGGCTCACAGACTTATCTGTAAATGGGGATGACAGCTGCACCCACTTCACTGGGCTGTGAGAATGAAGTGGTTACTAGATGTAAAATCAGCCAGCAGTGGTGCCAGGAGAATACCTGGAACATTGTTCAATATGTGTTAGCTATCTGCCTATTTATTTAAGACAGGGTCTCACTTGGTTGCCCAGGCTAGAGTATAGTGGTGCAATCATAGGTCACTGCAGCCTCAACCTCCCTGTGCTCAAGTGATCCCCCCACCTTAGCCTCCCAAGTAAGCTGGGACTATGGGTACATACCATCATGCCCTGCTAATTTTTTTAAATTTTTTTTGTAGAGATGAGGTCTTGTTAAGTTGACCAGGCTGGTCTCGAACTCTTGGGTTCAAGTGATCCTCCCACCTCAGCATCCCAAGAGGCTGGGACCACAGATGCACACCACCACATCCAGCTAATTTTTTTTTTTTTTTTTTTTTTTTTTGTAGAGATGGGGTCTCATCATGTTGCCTAGGCTGTTCTTAAGCTCCTGGGTTCAAGAGATTCTCCCACCTTGGCCTCCCAAATTGCTGGGATTACAGGTATGAGCCACTGCACCCAACAAAGTGTTAGCTATTTTAACATTTATTTAATAGTATAACCTGAGTGAAAAGCTAACATCCTCATAACAGCCTGAAGCTCAGAGGGCATCAAGATAAGTCAATGCAGGAAGAGCAGGGTGCTAGAAAAGGGGCGTGTATCCTGACCGGGCACCAGGAATAGCCAGCCACAAGGAGAGGTTGCTCCAAGATGCCAGGTGGTCCCTTTGGCAAAGTGTAACAGTGAGAGGCAAGCTGAGCAGAAGGCCACAGATGGAGTCCAGGTACAGGCAGAACTGGCCACGGGAAGGCTCTGGAAGAGATCTTGCTAGGCAAGCTGGTAGCCAGAGGCAGGCAAGCAGGTAGTGGGAGGGAAACACAGGGCAGAGCCGTGGTTCTCAGAGGGTCCAGGGAAAACATGCCAGGCCTCATTCTTGGAGCAAGAGGTATGGAGTCCTGAGCCAGGTACTACACTGGAGGAGGTACACTGCAAACTGTATGAGTCTCTGACCTAGCTCCCCAACACACAGCATACCCTCTGGCACACAGCTGAAATAACAGCACCTAATATCCATTGCCAAGTGTCCTCTCTATGCCTGAGCCGGTTTAGGTCCTCTTCATGGCCTCTCTCACACAACCTTCACCCACAACTCCATGAGGTCCTGCAATTAACCTCATTTTACAGATGAAGGGAGTAAGGCCCAGAGAGGTGAAGTGATTTGCCTAAGTGCTCAGATGAAGGGTGGATGAACAGATGGGCAGGTAGATGAAATAAGGTGCAGTGTTGTCTCAAACCCAAGACAGAAAATCGTTTCCTAGAAAGACATTGCACATCACTCTCCAATCTCATCCCCAGCCAGTTAACTGCCCTGATGTTCCCCTGACTGCAGTCACACTCACCCACATACACTCCCCCACCCAGGCTCCACGTTCCCATTTACCTAGGAGGTCCCTTCTATTAAATTCCCTTCACTCATGAACTCAGATGAGTTCAAATCTCAAGTACCGCATAGGCCACACACACACACACACCTGTGCACAAAGGTATTAATTCTTTCTTCCCATGCTGTACTTTGCTTTCATTTCCATTACAACATTGATAACTATAGTCAATATTTCAGGTACTAATAGTTTCCAAGTATCAGATACATGTTAAGTATACATGTTCTACGTCCTTTAATCTTCACAATTCTCCCCATTTTACAGGCAAGGAAACTGAGAAAACTAAGTGACTGGCCTAAAATAACACAATTCATATTCAATCTCCAGCTTTTCCTCTTAGCCATTATTACCTACATTTTTCCAACATTCTTTATGCATGAATATAAGTTGTCTCCCACAGGATCTCTGGGAGGGTCAGGCAGAATGTGGCACTCTGCTCCCTAACATGACTCCACAGTGTCCCACCCATGGTTGACACTCTCCACTGTTTGCTAAATTTAGTTAACTTCTTTAAGTTCCATCCATGTTTAAAATGAAGTTAATAGTTGTAACAGGGACTAGCACATAGTAAGAATGAGATAAATGTTTATTAAATAAGTAAAATAACTCCATGGGAAGTAATGTACATAATCTCATTTATATTCTATCCATTTATTTCTACTCTACAGTGTTCCAGAAGAAGTTGAAAGCAACCCTTAGACCAGTCCTCTGTGGGGCATGTTATTATCCCCACTTACAGCTGAGAAAACTGAGGATCAGAGAATTCATGAAATTTTACTTAACTCACAGGGTTGGTGAACAGCTGATGTGATTTAAACCCAGGCCTCCCTGACCACAGAGACCATGTTTTCTGTTACATGAGGCTCAGGCTGGGGCCCAGGCAAGAGTGGGAATCATATAAGATGGACTTGATGCTGCATTACCTGAACCAGGTGAATTCTCTTCAACGAGAGGGGCAATGGGGTCTTGGAATGGAGCTAAGCCTGAAGAAGGTGACCCACTGGCCTCAGTAATGGCCCAATGGGGAGCTGAAGATCTTTAGATACTGGGATCCTGGCAGACCTTAACCAAGTCCACAAGAAACACACTGATTTGATAATAGGCGTCAGTTTTCCATAAGGTCTCCCACTCAGTAGTACCACTAAAGCCAGCAATCGTCCCAATGAAAAGGGTCCCAAAGGCAGAGGAATTCTTTGAGCTGCACTGCCCATAAACTACCTAGCCTATTTTGACTCCCATTTGTGTATAACTGTTAAATCAATTTACAAAACTGGTATATGATAGATTGGCAGCCTACATTAATGATGCTGGGAAAGAAAATTCACTCATACAGGGAAATGTCCAAAATAGGTTAAATGAAAAGAGTAATTTAGAAAACAGTGTGTATTCCTTGTTTAATAAAAAATTATAAACTGTGTGAAAAAAATGACTAAAAAAAATATATATCAAAATGTGGCTGGGTGCAGTGGCTCACATCTGTAATCCCATGACTTTGGGAGGCCAAGGCAGGTGGATCACTTGAGGTCAGGAGTTCAAGACTAGCCTGGCCAACATGGTGAAATCCCATCTCTACTAAAAACACAAAAATTAACCAGGAGTGGTGGCAAACGCCTGTAATCCCAGCTACTCAGGAGGCTGAGGCAGGAGAATCATTTGAACCCAGGAGGCAGAGGCTGTAGTAAGCCAAGATCATGCCACTGCTGCTCTCCAGCCTGGGTGACAGAGCAAGACTCAGTCTCAAAAAAAAAAAAAAAAAAAATTGTGTCAAAATGTTACCAGAAATTAGTTGTAGGGAAGATCGTGAGTAATTTTCAAGTTTCTTTCTTGTAAATCTGTACTTTCCAAATTGCCTAAAATGAACATGCATTAATTGTAGAAGAAGAATTTATGCATAGTTTTTTTTTAACTGCCAATGCATGAGCTCATTTTCATCATGACAAGAAACTGATGAGGCAAGTACTATTATTATCACCATTTTGCAACTGAGAAACCTGAGGCCTAGAGAGTTTAAATCACTTGCCCAAGGTCTAGAACCTTGTGATTGGTTTGAATCTAGAAACCAAATCCCACAGCCCAAACACTGGATCTCATAGGGACAACATGAGTAAAAGTGTGGCAATAAAATAGCCAGGTTAAGGACATTTCTATACTTACGGTCCCATTTGGTCTTCATAACTTTTTGGCTGAGTTAGACAGGGCTACCAATAAACTGGGACTCAGGGAGGTTAATTAGTTTGGGAAGATCATCCAATAAGGTAGCCATCAGCTGTCATCAAATTATTCATTGCTTTAGTGTCTACGTTTTCCATCATGCCATAAGGTCCCTAAAGACAAGTAAATCATCTGTTTTGTTCACTGCTATATCCCTAGCACATAACAAATGCCCAACATACAGTAGGTATTCATATAAAGATTTTTTTGAAGAGTAAAAGAATAGAACTAAAAAGCAGTGTGTAGTGAGTTGAATAGTGTCCCTTCCTCCCCTCACCACCCTACAAAAGAAGATCTATCCATCCAGAATTCATGGATTGACTTTATTTGGAAAGAAGGTATTTTCAGACATAATTAAGGCTCTCAGGATGAGATAATCCCAGATTACCCAGCTAGGCCCAATCCAGTGATGTCCAATGTGCTTATAAGAAGAGAAAGGACAGGCTGAACACAGTAGCTCATACCTGTAATCCCAGCACTTTGGAAAGCCAAGGCAAGAGGATTGCTTGAGCCCAGGAGTTCAAGACCAGCCTTGGCAACATAGTGAATTCCATCTCTGCAAAAAATAAAATTCAAACAAATTTGCTAGGTATGGTGGCAGATTCCTGTAGTCCTAGCTACTTGGAAGGCTGAGGTGGGAGGATCCCCTGAGCCCAGGAGTTTGAGGTTACAGTGAGCTATGATCACATCACTGTACTCTACAGCCTGGGAGACAGAGTGAGATTGTTTCTTTAAAAAAAAAAAAAGCACAGAAGATGAAAAATGGTCTACCTATATAGGGCACTTACCATGAGTGGCATTTGTAGGACTGGAAGTTGCTCTGGATGAGTCAGTGAGTGAGCAGTGAGTGAACGTGAAGGCCAAGGACATTATTGTGCTTTATAAACACTGTACACTTAGGCTACACTAACATTATTTTGAAAAATAAAGTAAATTTTGCCAAAGCATTATAACAGCTAAGACATCACTAGGGAAGAGGAATTTTTCAGCTCCATTATAATCTTATGGGACCACCGTCATATATGTGGCCCACAGTTGACCAAAAACATCATTATGCGGAGCATGACAGCATGTTTGAAAAAAACGTGAAATTTACCTCTAATCCCACTATGAAAGATAACTGCAGTCAATAGTGTGACACGGACATGTTTCCACATCTTTTCTACATGAATGTGTGTGTGGTAGTCCCCGCTTATCCAAGGAGGGCATGTTCTAATACCTCCAATAGATACCTGAAACCACAAATAGTACCAAAACCTATATACACTATTATATTTCCCATACATAAATACCTATGATGAAGTTTAATTTACAAATTAGACACAGTAAGAGATTAACAACAACAACTGATACTAAAATGGAACAATTACAACAACATGCCAACATCACTACGCTTGGGCTTTGGGATCATTATTAAGTAAATAACGGTTCCTTGAACACAAGCACTACGATACCATGACAATTGATCTGATCACCAAGATGGCTATTAAGTGACTAATAGGAAGGTGGTGTAGGCAGCATGCAGACCCTGGACAAAGGGAAGATTCATGTCTTAGGTGGGACAAAGCAAGACAGCATGAGATTTCATCATGCTACTGACAATGACAGGCAATTTAAAACTTATGAATTATTTCTAAAATTTTCCATTTAATATTTTCTGACTAATGATGACTGTGAATAACTGAAAAAAATGCAAAGCAAAACCATGGATAAGGAGGAACTACTGTATATATGTATACATGGAGGGGGGTGTATTCTACTCAATTAAAATAGGACAATACTGGCCAGGTGTAGTGGCTCATGCCTGTAATCCCAGCGCTATGAGAGAGGTCGAGGTGAGAGGATTACTTGAATCCAGGAGTTCAAGCCCAGCCTGGGCATCATAGTGAAACCTTGTCTCTACAAAAAATACAAAAATTATCCGAGCATGGTGGTATGTATCCCCAGCTACTGGGGACTCTGAAGCAGGAAGATCACTTGAGCCTGAGGGGTCAAAGCTGCAGTCAGCCAATATTATGCCACTGCACCCCAGCCTGGGTGACTGAGCAAGACCCTATCTTTAAAATAAGATAAAAAAATAAGTCAATAACATACATGCTTTGAGGAAGTCTACTGTCTGCACTTAACACTGAATTCTAACAACCTGATCCTTTGCATAAAACTGACCATTAGGACAGCGGGGGACAAAGGAGACCAAGGGAGCAGTAGGAGTGACCCACCACAGCACAAAGTATCGTATCCCTGCATTGTTTGGAAACACCAAAGCACGGTGAGAGTACATGCACACTGATTTTTAGTCAGCTAAAAATTACTAGGTCTTCCACAATCCACACTACTATTGCTGCTCCTAGGAGGACTGCATCTACTACCTCCCCTTGGCAAGCTGCTGCACCAGGGAAGATGGCGACTTGGGAGAGGCAGCGGATGGGCATGCTTCACCAGAAGGCAACACAACAGAAGGTACATATGACATGCTCATTAGACAAAGTAAGAAAACCGTCCCTCAATCCTCCTCACCGAGATCTTGATTAAACATATGAGACGATACCCACTATATCTTTTGTGATCTTGAAAGGAAAAGCACCAGAATAGGTAAATTTAAGTATATTAAAAATACACCCCATCTTCTGTCAAGTCCAGGCAACGGCATCCATGGTCAGGCAGTTCCCCTCTAAACTCGATGCTGAGTCACAGGATAGATGACTTTCTTGCCTCCTCCTTTTTTTTTTTTTTTTAACATATCAAAGACCAAAACTTCTTGAGATGAGTTATTGGGAAGATAAGAGGGAAACTGAATAAACTGCTCTAAAAACCATCAAGCTGTCCACAAAGACACTATTAGAGTTTAGCTTCTAGAAACTACAATGGTATAATTTTCCTGTTAGCCATTTCCCTTGAAATAATAATTGAACTGGCAAGTCCATTCCTCATAAACACTTTCATCATCTTTGGCTTGACGAGGCCTAGCTACTGAGCCACAGATAAATGTTTCTTCAAGATAGTAAATCATTAGCCATGTGTTAGAAATTACCCTTCGCCCCTATAAATGGGACTATACCCGCCTTGTCCTTTCCAAAACAGTGGAAGGGATTTTTGGCAGCCAGACTCACATTAGAATCCCTGGGAATAACACTGCTAATCCCCAGCATGACACTCTGAAGCCTTCAGAGTCATATATCACAATAGTATTTTCATAGTGTCTGCAGAGTCCATGTTTATAAAAACAGATTCAAAACAATTAAAAGAACATAGCTGGAAACTGAGCTCCAGCCACCTCAGGTGTGAAAAAACTCTTGGTACTGGCTGTGCAGATGCCTGAAATTTAGGCATCATCCTTAGAAAAAGCAAAATGTCATGATGGAAAGCCCAGGTCTGCAGCCCCAGTGGCCTGAATTCGAAACCTGGCTCCTTTCATTTCTAGGTGTGTGGCCTCAGGCAAGTAACTTAACCTCTCTGTGTCACAGCTTCAGTATCTGTAAAATAGGAATGGTGATAATGCTTGCCTCACAGGGATAGAAGAGTTAAATGTGACAATATAAATGCTTCTAAGCTTTTTGATCACAGCTTTCTGAAACATACTTTAGAACAGGCCTACTACCATAGCAAATACTTAAGGTACAAGTTGAGTCAAGGGTTTTACAGGCCAAGCCTGGAAGTGGAATATTCACTTTTGTTCATATTCCATTAGCCAGAATTTAGTCACACGACTACACCTGCAAAGGTATCCAGGAAATGTAGTCCAATTATGTACCCAGTGAAGAAGAGGGGAACAAAATAATGGTTGCAATAGCAGTCTGTACAACATATACTTAATAGAAACTAAAGCTTCATGAAACAACTCCTCCACTTACTATACATGAGAAAGGCTGATATTTCTGTTTTACTCCATTCCATTCCATACTACTCTATTTCATTTAAAACACATTGGTCTTCACCCAAACGGCTGATTTTCACAATCCACTGATATTTCATGATTCACTATTTTCTCAACAAGTGTTTGCTGTTGTTATCGGCAATAGTAGTGGCAGTCAGTAAAAGGACAAACTAGATACTTTCAAATTTTTCCAAAAATTCTTAATAATTCCAGAAATACTCATCTAGAAACACTAATCAATTTCTGAAACCTAGGCTGCCTGTGGAACACATAATTAACTATAATCATACATTGTAGGAACCGGAATAAATATTCACACACACACATGTGCATGCATACAAACAGATGATGACCAAAGTAAGAGGATCACCCTGGGACTGGGTCCAGACAATACAAGATCTCAGGCCACCACCACAACTCCCAACCGTGAGGCCACCAACCCACTGTACCACAGAAATGGGGAATGAGAATGAGCTTAGATGCTCACCAGATATAAGAGAAAACAGCCTAATTCCCAGGTGACCTTGGATTATGGCTCAGTTTCTTTATTCATTCAACAGGAATTTACTGAGTATCTATTATATGACAGGCACTGTGCCAAGGACTAAAGAAACCATAGTAAACAAGAAAGACATGGTACCTATGCATGATCTGTTGAGTAAGGCAGCTGAAAACAAGGAAGCAAATTTTAACACCCTAATTGTTGGGAAATGCTATGAAGGAAACAAACAGGGTGTTGAGGCCAAGAATACTGGGGAAAGGGAAGGATCTACTGAGAATACAAGATCAGAGAAGTTTTCTCTTAACAGGTGACATTTAAATGGAGACCTCAAGAGTAAGAGAGAACCCAATAGGGAATGGTAAGCTGAGAGAACAGGATTCTAGACAAAGGCAAAAGAAAGCAAATGGATGTTTGAAAAACTAATAGGTAAGTGTTCTGGAGCTGAGAAAAAAGGGGAGTGGCAATTAAGGGTTAGACACTAGAAGGAGTTTGGATTTAACTCTAAAGGCCACTGAAGATATTCAAACAAAAGAATAACAGCACACACATTTTTTTTCCCCTAGAGACAGGGTGTTGCTCTGTCACCCAGGCTGGAGTGCAGGGGCATAATCATAGCTCACTGAAGCCTCAAACTCCTGGGCTCAAGTGATCCTCCCACTTAAGGCTCCCATGAAGTTAGAACTACAGATGCACACCACCACACCTAGCTAATTCTTTAATTTTTTGTAAAGTAAGGGTCTCACTATATTGCCCAGGCTGGTCTGGAACTCCTGGGCTCAAGCAATCCTCCCACCTTGACCTCCCAAAGCACTGGGATTACAGATGGCAGCCACTATGCCTGACCAGTCATACACTTTTTAAGTGCATCACTCTGGCTGCCATGTGGAGAATGGAAGAAGGAGAAACTGTGGACTCAGGGCACCAATAAGAAGGTAATGATGATGGTGGTCTATATAACAGCATTAGTAGGGGAGATGCAGGGGAGTCAAATGGCTTTGAAATATAATTGGAGTATAGTCTTTAGGACATGGTTATAAATAGGATGTGTGGGTATGAGGAATAATCAAAGATGATTCCTAAGTTTCCAGCTTGAGCAACTAAGTGGATTGAATAGCTATCTCTCAAGAGTTAGGGTTACTGTAAGGAATACAGACTATAATGTTTATACATCACCCAGCACCTTGGCCAGCACATTAGGTGAGCGGCTATAAACAGGAGGCTTCCTCATCATTACTGCATTACTCGTCCCTCATGAAATCCCTACACAGAGAAGGTCTAATGACTGTCCTCATTTTTAACTCTCCTCTATCACACAGAATCCAGGACTGTTCTCTTCACTTTTTTCCCACACACTTTGCCTACTCAAACACTCAGGGGGAAAAAAAAAAAAAACCTACCTAGTATCTTTTTACTAACAAAAATATCTTTCCTCCCAACTCTAACAAGTTACTCACATTAATCAGTTCCTCCCACCAGGGCCACCCTCACCCAACTGTGAATCAGAAATTGTTCCTATCCTCATGTCTAAAACTCCAAGTGGCTCTTGGCTAAAGATGTGAGTCTAGAAATGCCCCCAAGCAAAATTCATATCCCAGATCCTAGAAATTATTTCCAATAATATTCCTCACATTAACACCATGTGTCTTTTAGTAACTGAGTTAACTCTCCGATGCTTAGGCTGAGGTGACTTGAGGAGAATACTCCACAGATATAAAAGGGGGAATTGCAAAGATCTCAAGGACTGCACATAAGAAGGAAGCAGTCAGTGGTTGTTGGAACCAGGTTGTACTAGCTCAGGAGATGAAACCCCCAACTATCCATTAAAAGAAATTATGTCGGTAGCTTGAAATGGGCCGTGGTGGGAGTAATTATACCAGAGAAATCTGCAAATACTACAGATCAGGAATTTCCTTCCCCATCATGAGAGCCGGTGGTTAAACGTTTATCAGCACATCATGGGAAGCAAGTTTTGCCTTTAAGCTACCATTTAATGGGCAATTACTATGTGCTAGGCACTGTGCTAAATGCCTTACTCATGTGACCTCCTTCTGCTTAGCAACCCCCACTTTGCTGACCTTGTCAGAGTTCTTGGTCCTCACTTGCTGTCTCATCCCACTTCATCTGAACTTTCTTCAGTCCTTCTGCCTGGTTTTCCCTTCTCCCCCATCCTATCTTCATTATCATCTCCCTAACATCTGACACAGCTCCCCTTAGGAAGCCTTTGCTGAATTCCTCAAGAATCAGATCCAGCAAACCATCTACCATGTACCAAACAAACAGAATTATCGCTTCCTCCATATCCCTTCTGTGTCATGTACAGACTTGAGTTATATGAAAATGCTCATTTTGTTTTACTTGTAAAACACAGGATAGAGTCCTTCTTGGGGTCAGTTCACTCTTCTTGGAAGAACTGTATGGAAACCAAAACTTTATTCCAAAGAGTGTGAAGTCAGCATGGCCCAAGCCCTTTTTCCTTAATTGTCTTTTTCTTTCTAAGAAACTGGGAGTAGAATTAGTAAAAACAGAACTTGAAGCAATTCTAAGAATCTCATTAAAATACGTGTCTCACAAAGAATTCATTCCCAACACTCAATAATCCTCTGTTTATACATATGCAGCCCAGCCACCAGGGAAGGACTGATCAAAGCCAACTGCTTCAGTGGGTACAACAGGCTACAGCCTCAGTAGAAACCCAAACTGTTAGGCAAGTTCTTTTTAAAAACACAAGATAATATCTATCAGATACATACATTTTGCTATCAGCAAAGAATAGAAGGTTAAGAATATGCTCTTATTCATAATAAATTAGTTCCCATGGAACAATTTCTTCTTTACAACACTACAAGTACAATATCTTACTATGTTTCCAGTAAATTCCTCTTTCCTTCTGGAAGCCTGTTTTCAGGATTGGTTTCAGAAAGGATGCTTTATTAACATGCTTAGCCACATGAGAAGCAAATGCTGCCATTAACTCAGAGTCAAATTGCAAAAACACAACTTCTTCCAATTCCTGAATCAAAATAGTCATCAGACCATTGGTTTGGCCATCTTTGTGTTCTACCATTAGGCAGAATGCTGTAGACCATCTGTGCAGAGCACAAGATTTTAGGGAAAAAAAAAAAAGTCTGCAGTCACTTTCCCTAGTAAACCCTAATAACCATAAGAACATGCCCAGGTAAAAACTCCATTTGGGTTTTGAAAGCCTCAAGTTATCTTATATATGAATTGCAGTCCATTTTAGCAGGGCATAAAAATTACTCATGTTGAGGATAAAAAACAGTTTCTCTTAATTATCCAAAACACATTATATACCTTTATCAATAACCATAAAGGTATAAAGGTAAACTAAAATTCCAAAATCTGATTAGAATGACTTTGCATTTATATAGTCTCCAGGAACATCCTAACTCATATGCAAGAACTCATATGCAACTTCACTGCAATCTGGAGCAAAAGAGAGTTTGCAACCATAACAGGGTATTCTGAGCATCACCAAACTCAAGCTGGTTTTTTTTTTTTTTTGGCTTATTTATAGATGTATTTATACACAGCTTTATGAAGGTATAAATGACCGAAACATTATATATATTTAAAGTATACAATGTAATGTTTTAACATAGATATACTTTGTGAAATGATTATCACAATTAAGAAAATCTTGTCATTTGCAATAACATACATAAACCTAGAGAAAGTTAGGCTAAGTGAAATTAACCAGATATATATGATATGTATGGAAACTAAAGAAGTTCAACTCATAAAACCAGACAGTAAAAGAGGACAGATTTTCAGTTATGAGTAAGTTCTAGAGATATATTGTACAGCATAGTGACTATAGTTAATAATAATGTATTACATACATGAAATTTATTGAGAGAGTAGATCTTAAGTGTTCCAAGCACAAAAAAAGGTAACTGTGAGGTGATGAATATACTAAGCTCAAGCTCTTAAGAAGAAAACAAGCCTCTGCTATTAACTGCTTTAGAAAAAATAAAATGCATTCCACAACCACTGACATTGAAATCACACATGTCTTAGGTCTAAAGAATCATGGTCCTTCAAGCTAAGAAAGCTCTTGGGTAAAAGATAAGTTGGTATTGTACCTGGGCTCGTATTTCCTGAAAGACAGTATAGAAGTTTCTTTGTGCAGCTGAAACATAAACCTCTTAGGGAAACATTTCTGCCCATTACCAGCTTATCAGAGACCATCAAGAATGGGATCACCCAGTATCTCCTTCTTGATTTGATTAAACTATCATTAAGTGCCTGAGAGATGGACAGTGGCCTGACAGGCTCTGACCTTAAAGTGACTCTAAGAGCTATTTGTAGAAGCTGAAGGAGACCGGATTTTTCTGTCCACTTTTGTAGTTCGTGACCTTTGGCTTAAAAGGGGTACAATTAGGTCTTACTCATGCTGATTAAGACAAAAATGAAGAATTATTTCTGACTTGAAAAAATACCAATTATTAAGTTATAGTACACTCTCTAATTATCTATACTTTTACAGCAATTTCATTAAAATCTGCATCAAACATTTTCTATATGACTTAATAAATAAAATACCAATTGAAATGTTCCAGGTATGAGGAAAAGGCACATGCTTCTATCTAAATTGTGTTTATGACATATCAGGGATTGAGTATCCCCTGAATCATCCCAATTATTTTGTGACTATTCTCCAGAAAAGAAACATATTAAACACAGAAAATACAAAAGGCAAATTGAAACCTTGGAAATAGGAATTATGATACTATTTACAGTGGACATGGAAGGACCACATGAGTGAAGAAGGAAGGTTCTTAATAAGCGCTAACTGAATGTTCTCTCAAAATAAGCTCACAGATTAACCTAAGAACCACCTTGTGCAGAAGACCTGACAAGAGATAGCTTTCATTGCTTTAGGAAAACACTCACAATACAACTTTGAGTGCATCAGGCTGCTCTAACTGCCATGAGGGCAGGGATTGTTTGTCTTGCTCACAACGGAATACTCTCATCTCCCAACGTGGTGTGTGGCACACAGTAGATATTCAAAAAATATTTGTGGGCTGGATGCATGATTTAATTTTACTTTTGCTCTGCTATGCAAAGTCTCACTTTTATTAAGAGACATGTAAACATTTGTAATTAGTTCTCCTAAAGTTTTTAATGTGACACATATATTTAATTAGATGCATATTTAGAAAACATTGGAATATCTTCATAGTCACATCAATAAGATACAAGATTGTACTCAAGAAAAGCCACTTATACTCAGCAAAAAAGGTTTTTTGGTTTTTTTTTTTAAAGCATGGGATGTATGTGTCTGTCTGTCTGTCTCATTATAAAGCCACACAATGGATTTAAGTTGTCTTTGAATTCTTTATCTTAAAACGTATTTTCACATAAACTCTTTTAACACTCTATAAAAACTGTGCCCTTTCCTAACATAACTGCTTGCCTCATGTAGAATCTCAACTTCTTTGGACAAAAAGCAGACCCAGTCCTTACTATCTGCCACCCAGGCATCAACATCTCCTTCACTGAAGAAATTAGCAAGGAATATGGTAACCAGATTTCATCTGATTTTATTTTTCAAGCCGTGGACAACTAAATGCTTGATCAGAGCAAGCAGAATCCCATGTTCCATAATCATGTGTGACAATACTTAAAATTGCTATGGAAATTTTCTTCATTAAGCCTGTCTGCAAATGTTTGTCCCCAAGTCCAGGGTGCTCTCTTAGAAAGAGGAGTATCTTTTTACAATTTGGGTCACTGGAGTACACTGCATTCTGAGCAGGACCCCAATTACTCCAGCATCTGATTAATGTCTGTCCAAACTCTTACCCCATAACAAGACCCTCTATAACTCAGCTAACCACCTAACAACCCACATCATTAGGGCCTATTATCTTTTATAATGTTGATTCTTGGTATCCAAGGGCTGTGGTTCAGACAAACTATTTAAAGGCATTAAAATAACAACCGTCTTGCCAGCCTTGGGCATGGCCACCAAAACTACCACCAGGTCACAAGGCCAGATGCAACAGATGCCAGGAAGAAAGGCAGAGGGAACACCCACTTAAGAAAATAAA
Organism: Aotus nancymaae; assembly: GCF_030222135.1. Classification (NCBI taxonomy): domain Eukaryota; kingdom Metazoa; phylum Chordata; class Mammalia; order Primates; family Aotidae; genus Aotus; species Aotus nancymaae. Next base: position 30,741,392 of record NW_026988482.1, read on the forward strand.
TCCACTTGTATCTTATAGGAGAGCACTGGGCAGCAAATCCCAAGGTCTGGAGAATCAACAGCTGGTAAGAGAAAGCCTAACCCTGCTGAGTTGCTCTCTGAAATTTTATCTCCTTTCTTGTCAAATTTTATCTTAATCAAGGCTTAAAATTATTAAATCTCAGACAAATTGTTATCTCCTTTCTTCTGGCCATAAGACAACACTACAAAAATCATATATGGGGTTTCTGATAGCAACTGTTACTCACTGTTGTCCTTTCAACTTAACCTGTGACTGTAAGTTCATTATGGAACAGGTATCATTGTTGAGCCCTCTCTACCTAGGCATGGTTAAGAATTTTGCCTCTTATCAAACTAATTTCTGTTTTACAAATGGGAATGGGGTCACAGATGTTTAGTAACTTTCTCAAAGTCACACAGCCAGGAAAACACATATACATATACACACACATTCTCTCTCTCACATACACACCAAGCCAGGATTTGAACCCAGGTTTCTCTGACACCAGGATTCTTACTCATGCCTCCAAAGCTTTTGAGTCTTAGAATATATTCCAGACATTTTCAATCAGTAGTTCACAGTTTTTCAAGGATGAAGGCACCTTTCCAAATGACAAAACAACATTTTATAAGTCAACATGTGTAAAGCTTAGCATAGAGTCTGACACATACTGAACACCTTAGAAATGTTAGGTGAGTCATCATCATAGCATTGTTACAAGGGACCAGAGGATAGCAACTTTACTTTTAGGATGCATGGATAACTATGCTTATGAACTAATTCATTTTGTATCCATTATAACAGTTACATTCATTTGAGACAAAAAGAATACTCTGTGCATATAAATATATGTTTGAGAGTACTGTATGTGATTTGCAGAATACAAAAAATACTTGTAGCATTATGAATATGCAGACCTCATAAAACACACATACACCCCAGATGAGGAACTCCTCTGGAGGTCCCAACTTTTCACTGAGTGGTATTCCAGGGCATTCCCTTAGCTGTCCCCTCCCTCCCATTTGTGAATAGTGTATCCATAGGATGCTGCACCTCCAAAGACACACGTTATTCATATCTTTACTTAATTTTACCACTTTTTAGCATATTTAAGTTCTTGCCTAGGCAGGAATAAATAGATGCAACATAGCTACCTCTATAAATCAGCCCATCACTGAAATATAATTTCTCCCATAAGCCAATAATAATTCAATTAAATAATTAGAAGAGCTGGATGGAGATGAGCAAAATGAAGAGTGACTTAAAGGTGAGCAGTAAAGCATTTACAATATGAGAAACAGGGAGATAGGAGGATTATCATTGGTTGCTGCTTTCACTGTTATTTTTAAAACTCTAATTAATGTTTGCTGTGGGCATCTTTATGATGATATTATGTCTATTTCAACTCAAAACTAGGGATTATTTTTAATAACATATTCCCTAATTACAAAAGTAATATGATTTTTTAAATTAAAAAAAACACACAATAGTTTAGGGCAAAAAGTAATCACAATGCCCTTACCCATACATCATAGCTATTAACATTTTCATGTACTTTCACTCAGTCTCTTACTCATGTATTTATTTATTTTTCTAACCATTCATATATCTTTATATTTCTGTACTTACTAAAACTGGAATCATATGATATATAAAGCTTGATTCTGCCTCTTTGATTTAGCATTATATATTGAGATGTTTCCCATTAACTATTCCTCAAAAACGTAAGTAATAGCATTAAAGTATTCCATCTCACAGGCTTAAAGGACCTTAAGGATCATAATTATCATTGTGATCCTTTACCATCATTTAGAAACATGAACATGGCAAAGATAATTTTTCCCAAGAAGTAAACATGTTTTAAAAATAACTTTTATGGTGTTAAATTTAACTTGGTAAACAGCAAACAAAAAAATACATGGACCTCTGCACCCTGAGATCAAGGACCACATTTTTCTTATCCACCATATCCTCAAGGTCTAGGAGAGTCCCTGGTACAATGAATATTTATTTAAAGGGAAGAAAATACAGATGGATAGGCACTGAAGTTTGGAGGTTATATTTAGAGAACAGCACACTTTGGGAGTTTAGAAAACTCAATTCCCCAATTACTGTGAGCTGCCACTAGATGAACCAGTGATCAAGAAGAAAAGACAGCAAAACATTATGTTTTTCTGTCTCATAGATGACATTTGTGTTGTGTCAACTGCTTCCATTTTGCAGCATGCAAACTAGCTGGCAACACAGCAAAGTCCACTGTGGTAATTTGATCCCCAAAATGCATGAAGAATTTATCAGATCCAGACAATGTGGGAATAAACTGACGCATCTTCAACCAGATTTTCCAATCAATCTCTTCTGGGACATAAGTTTGGGCAGGGTAGAATTTCCATGATTCATCCAATCAAATCATAAAGATGTCATGGGGGCTGCCACCAATGGACCATTAACTGTTGCCAGGAATATTACATTCATTCTTTCTGACTAAAAAGATGGCAATTCTAACACTCATAGAGAGATTTTGAACACATATTTAAAAATGAGCTTTTTGCTCTCAATTTAGACAAAGTTCATTCCAGCTTTGCTCTTGCTTTGTTTACAGTTAAGTTCTGCTTTAGTCAACAGGTTAGGAATTTAAGACACCTGCTTGTTTTATTTATACTTGTCTCAAATTATAGTTTAAAGCACTGCTTTCCCCTATCTTATTATTTTGCGAATTTAACAGCAAACACAAGGCCAGGATATTATAAATCCCCAGCGTTCAGAGCAGTCAACAATAAGCAGCTATACCCAAAGAAGGGGGACATTTGTGCTGCTCTTCACACTGAAGATCTTTCTTGTCCTTGGGCCGTGTCCAGGGGCTGGTATCTTCTCAGAAGTTAACTCAGTGGCAAAAGACATTTTGGTGCCTCATTGGACACAGGCAAAGGGCAGACTGACTGTAAGCTCTCCAACAGGAAAGAGAGTGCCTGGCTAGTGGTGCTGGGGTGGGGAGGTGCTCTACAGTCAAGTGTGGGGGCATCTATGAGATAAAGCAAGAAATGTCACAACTGGGTCAGGGGGAACAGGCAGGCTGAGAAACTGTAGAATGGTCACAGCCTCAGGTACCAACTCCCTTAGGAACTCAGGCCCAGAAAATAAGGAATGAGGGGCCTGGTGACAAAGCTGGCCCCCAGAGTCCATTTTCACCCTCCAACCAGTTTCTAGAATATAGACAGGTAATCACATCTGATCACCCCCCTCCTCTGCTTAAACCCTTCAAAGGCTCCTCAGTGCCCAATGGATCAAGTCCAAGCATCTCAAGGCAGCACTTGAGGCCTTTTTGCCATTCTGCCCAGCCTCCTTTCATACCACCCTCCTCCCTTTCTTACTAGTTTCAGATCACCACTGATTTCAGTGCATGAGAGTGTCATTCATACCCTTCCATCTTGAATCTGCACCCTTGCTCCACCTCCCATCTATTTGCTCCTCCTTCCTCTACCTGGCCTACTTCCCCTCTCTATTCAGGCCTCCAAGATGCCTTGCTTGACCTCCCAGACTAGGCTGCAGTCTCCTAATATACATCACACCTCTCCTTGGTCACACTCCTTATTCTGGAAATTTCCTTTGAGGTGTCAGTCAGGCCACAGGGAACAAACAGGATGGGACATTCCCTTAGCTGTTCCCTCTTAGATTGTAAGCTCCATGAGGCTGTAGACCATTTTTGGCAATTTACTGCTTTATTTTCAATGCCCAGCACAGTGAGGCACATTGCCAGTGCTAAGGAGAAATTCACCAAATAAGTTGACCCATTAACTGTCTTGTTCCTCATTCAAAGGGATTCAGAAGGAAGAGCATTGGGTCCTGCCCCAAAGTCCTCTCACAGCTAGGTAAAACAATGGTCTATCTGGGGTCCCAGGCCCACCTTGGCTGCTGACTCTTAACTACAGAGAATAGTGTCAGTAAGCGCAAATAGCATCCTCCTTGTTTTTAACCTATAGACAAGCAGCAGTTCCAGGCTTAAGAAAATTCTCAAGTGAGCTGCCCATGAAAAATACAACTGAAATTTTCATAAAGTCATGGCATTCAGTCCCTTCAGGCAGAGGAGCATAGCTTCGTGGAGTTGAAAGAACCATATTTTGCCTCTTACTTCACCCTTGACAACATACTAAAATATAAAAATGTATACTTTACACAAACCCCAAGCAGAAACCTTTAAAATACTTTTATGGTCAGCAGACATTTTCCCAATATCATCAGTGGGACATATGTAAACATATATTGCAGTAAATTAAATTGCAAGCAAAATTCCTGATCTCATTTCTTCCTCCTAATTAACAGACAATAGTTCTCTTTTGTGCAAGAGTGAACTACCTGGGGGCTGATAAATCAGACATAAAGAAGAGAACTTGGCGAGAGATTCTAGTTAGTTGCTATGGAGATGTGCATTTGTGTTTCCTTCAATAAAAGTTATTATCCATGGGAAAAACAATTTGTTGAGCCCATCTAATTGAAAAGAAGGGAACATGCCAAAAATGGCAGAGTTTAATATTTATGTCTCAAAATCTGCTTTTAAGCCTGGAGAATGCATCTATAATAGGGATAAACTATTTTTACATAATTTAATTATTGCCTGATGGCATATTCTTGAGGGAATCCATATAGGTGTGTTTTGTACTAAATCCTACACTTTATGCTCTAAAATGAATAATGCATCCACACTGTAGGTGTAGGCTTTTACTTTGTGCTTAAGTTACACCATCAGGCATTCCTTAGGAAATTCCACAACTGAAGATTCAAAATTGAATTAAGCTAAGTAAACTGTCAAAGCCAAAAACTTCCATTAAATGCAGAAATCTTGGATAAACTGCTGGGTCTTTTCGGTAAGTATTATTTTGCTTATGTCTCATCTTTCAGATCTGCATGCTATAAAAACTGTAACATAAACATAAAAATTATTTGACCAACTGTAGTCATCCCTGATATTCAATTAACATTTAATAGAAGACACCCTGTGTCCACATTTGACCATTTATAATATGACAAGAAAGTTACATATACTGACACTTTAATCTTCCAGCAACCTTACAAATTAGATGTTCCTAGCTCCATTTTACAGAAGTTGAAATGAAGAAACTAAAAGCTTAACCCATACTTTCTGAACAGGGGTGATATCACCACCACATCACCAAGGGGGCAAAAATTGGTTCTTAGGGAATGAAAACATCATAGGTATCACAATAGTTGATAGACTTCCAAAGCTAAACCCTACTCCATAAAATTTATCTCATTAGGTGGAACTTAAATTTAATATAATTTTTCAGTCAGAGGAATCAGACAAGAGAAAGAAAGAAAGGGCATCCAAATCAGTAAAGAGGAAGTTAAACTGTTGCTGTTTGCTGATGACATAATTGAATACCTAGAAAACCCTAAAGACTCATCCAAAACATTTCTAGAACTAGTAAATGAATTCAATAAACTTTCAGGATACAAAATAAATGTACACAAATCAGTAGCCCTGCTATAAACCAACAGCAACCAAGCTGAGAATCAAATCAAGAACTCAACCCCTTTTATAACAGCTACAAAAAATTAAAATGAAATACTTATTTTATTTTATACTTAAGCAAGAATATACTTAATATCAAGCATATTAAGTATAAGTATATATTAATATTAAGTATATTATTAAGCAAATATATACTTAAGCAATAATATACTTAAGCAAGAATGTGCAAGACCTCTACAAGGAAAACTACAAAACACTACTGAAAGAAATCGTGGAGAGCACAAACAAATGGAAACATATCCCATGCTCATAGATGGGTAGAATCAATATTGTGAAAATGACCATACTGCCAAAAGCAATCTACAAATTCAATGCAATTCTCATCAAAATACCACCATAATTCCTCACAAAACTAGAAAAAACAATCCTAAAATTCATATGAAACCAAAAAAGAGCCCACATGACCAAAGCAAGACTAAGCAAAAAGAACAAATCTGGAGACATTATATTACCTGACTTCCAACTATTCTATAAGGCCATAATCACCAAAACAGCATGGTACTGGTATGAAAACAGGAAAGCAGACCAATTGAACAGAATAGACAACCCAGAAATAAAGCCAGATACTTATAGCCAACTGATCTTCTACACAGCAAACAAAAACATAAAGTAGGGAAAGCACACCCTATTCAACAAATGGTGCTCGGATAATTGGCAAGCCACATGTAGAAGAATGAAACTGGATCCTCATCTCTCACCTTATACAAAAATCAACTCAAGATGAATCAAAGACTAAAATCTGAAACCATAAAAATTCTAGAAGATAACATTGGAAAAATCTTTCTAGACATTGGCTTAGGCAAAGACTTCATGACCAAGAACCCCAAAGCAAACTCAACAAAAACAAAGATAAGTAGATGGGACTTAATTAAACTAAATAGCTCCTGTACAGCAAAAGTAATAATTAGCAAACAGACAACCCAGAGAGTAGAAGAAAAATCTTTAAAATCTGTATGTCTGACAAAGGACTAATGTTAAGAATCCACAAGGAACTCAAACAAATCAGCAGGAAGAAACACAATCTCATCAAAAAGTGGGCTAAGGACATGAATAGACTCTTTTCAAAAGAAGATATACAAATGGCCAACAAACATATGAAAAAATGCTCAACATCACTAATGATCAGGGAAATGCAAAACAAAACCACAATGTGATACCACCTTACTCTTGCAAGAATGACCGCAATCAAAAAAATCAAAAAATGACAGATGTTGGTGTGGATGTGGTGAAAAAGGAACACTCTTACACTGCTGGTGGGAATGCAAATTAATACAACCACTATGGAAAACAGTGTGGAGATTCCTTAAAGAACTAAAAGTAGATCTACCGTTTCATCCAGCAATCCCACTACTGGGTATCTACCCACAGGAAAATAAGTCATTAAGATACTCGTACACATGTTTATAGCAGCACAATTCACAACTGCAAAAATATGGAACCAGCCCAAATGCCCATCAATCAACAAGTGGATATATATATATATATACACACACACACACACCATGGAAAACTAGTCAGCCATGAAAAGGAACAAAATAATGGCATTTGTAGCAACCTGTATGGAATTGGAGACCATTATTCTAAGTGAAGTAATTGAGGAACAGAAAAACAAACATTGTATATTCTCACTCATAAGTGGGAGCTAAGCTATGAGGATGCAAAGGCATAAGAATGATACAATAGACTTTGGGGACTTGGGGGAAAAGGTGGGAAGTGGGTGAGGCATAAAAGACTACACATTCGGTACAGTTACACTGCTTGGGTAATGAATGCACCAGAATCTCAGAAATTACCACTAAAGCCCAGGAGAGGTGGCTCACACTTGTAATCCCAGCACTTTGGGAGGCCAAGGTAGGCGGTTCACCTGAGGTCAGGAGTTCAAGACCAGCCTGACCAATATGGAGAAACCCGTCTCTACTAAAAATACAAAATTAGCTGGGTGTGGTGAAGCATGCCTGTAATCCTAGCTATTTGGGAGGCTGAGGCAGGAGAATCGCTTGAACCTGGGAGGTGGAGGTTGCAGTGAGCTGAGATCATGCCATTGCACTCCAGCTCGGGCAACAAGAGCAAAACTCCATCTCAAAAAAAAAAAAAAAGAAAGAAATCACTAATAAAGAACTTATTCATGTAACCAAACACACCACCTGTTCCCCAAAAACCTATTGAAATTATTGAAATTTAAGAAAATAAAATAAACTTAATAGAATTTTCTTATTAGGTGGGACAACAATGAAAAAAGAAGACTGAGAAACCCTGGTCTAACCTCCAGCAAGTGATGGAGTCATTCATTTACTTCTTAAACAGACATTTGGGGAATGTCTGTGGACTATACATTGTGCAGGGGGTAGCTGTATAGTGGTGAACAAAACAGGTATGTATCCTGAGGTTCCCAAAACTTCTAGCCCCAAGAGGGACAGAAATGTAAACCACATGACCACACAAGGAAAGATACTATTGCAAATCATGAAGACTGCTCAGATAGAAAAAGAGAGTGCTGAGAGGTCAAATGCTCTTTACAGAGAACTGAAGGAAAAGAAGGCTTAAGTGCAGACAAAAAAAAACAAACAAAAAAGCGAGAAAGAGTGTTGGGCTCAGAGAATGAGAACCCACCAGAAAGACATCCTGCCTTGGAAACCAAGAAAGTAAGAGAGGAGCTGCTCCCTGCTTCCAGAGATATTATTACTTCAACGACTTAGTGGCCAAAGACTGAGCTCCAGGTTCAAATCACAACTGTACTCCTGATAAGTCTGGGCAAATTTTCATCTCGCTGAGCCTCCATTTTGGCAGTCATAAAATAAAAATAGCATTGGCCACACGTGGCTGTTAGGAAGATTAAAATGAAAATTGCAGAAAGGACATTGCATATGATAAAAGCATAATAAATTGGTGTCTGCAATGATTGTTATCTTAAGTAGATAAATACGACAAACAAAAGCACATGCCTCTGAATGGCACAAAGAATAAAACTGGGTCTGGTCTCCAGTCACAGTATGAGTAATTGCCTACTGTTTATCCCCTATAATATCTTAAACTGTGATTACAGGGCTTTATGCAGATAAGACCAGCAGCACACACAGGGACTTTTGAATCATGGTTATTTCTATGTGTTATAATTAGACACTATCCTCAGGTTCTGTTACATCATGCCATTCTGCATTTCCCAAAAGATTTTCCAATAGTCTGATGCCATGAAATGCTTTATAAAAAATACACGTTACACAGAAAAATGGTTTTGGAAACACTGCCTACAATACAGGTCTGCCGGGTTTTGGAAACACTGCCTACAACCAGGGTTTTGGTTTCAAGCCAAAAATTGGTTGACAGAAGCAGAAATGTACTGAAAGGTTACAGGGCAGCTCACAGGATCTCTGGGAGGGATGGAGAATCAGGCTGAGATGTGTCTCAGCCAGGCTCACAGCCCAAAGCACAACACAAAGCTGTCTCATCACTCAGCAATGCCACTGTAGCTGGCTTGTCTACCACAATCATCTCTAGCACTGACCACTGGACAGTGCCGCTGGCTCCACTGCAATTGTCCCTGGAGCCTGTGTGCTTCAGACTTCACCATTGCCACAGAGAATATCACTAACTGCTGTTCAAATTTCTAGACTAACACATCTGATTGGCAGAGCCAAGGTCACATGCTCAGGGGATGCGACGGTTGTCTGGGAACACATCTGGTATTTTCTACTTACTTGGTGGGAGTCAAGTTCAGCTTCCTACTAAGTCTCTTAAGGTAGGGAATTCTCTCCACCAACTACAGAAAGGAGGTTCTGATACTGAGAAAAAGAAAAAAAATGATGAATGTGTATTATATCAATGGGCTCCAAATGTTTTGTTCAGGTACTCTTATCAATAAAAATAATTGAGCATGCAGCCTTAGTGTATGTGCACATATTTCTAAATTAAATATACATAATATTCTAATACCATGATAGATGAAGCAACCTGACAGAAGTCACACACATAAACAAACATCTGTTGGAGACACACAGTGAAGTAAGGAATTTCAAAATCCATAATCTAATTTGATAATTTGGCAGCTATTACTAAGATTCTCTTTTTCTCTCTGCTTTTTGTCGGGCTAACATTAGATACTGACTAAGCATTAGCAAGTGTCAATAATGCAGAAGCCACCCACTTCTGCAAAACTGGGAATAGAATTCAAACAATGTTATTCTGCTGGCTTTGGTTATAGAAGTCAAGAGATATTATTTCAGAGTCTACAAAAGTTATCAGTAAAAAAAAAAAGCAGTAATTCTTACTCATTGTCTTTATTTATGCAGCATCCCCTGTAGAATAATAATAGATGCTTTACACGGAGTCCTGCATAGCAACCTTGCAACCTCCTATAGAAGAAAACACTGAGGGCAGGTTATGAACTTGCCGCAAAGCCACATTCAATTCCAAGGCATACTACCTACCTCCATGTAAACATCCTGTCATTTCTGCATAAAATATAAAAAGCATTTCAAAATTCCTGAAACAATCTACACAACAGTACAATGAGAAGTACTGTCATCTTCTGATTAAAAAATAGAAACTGAGGATACAAGAAGTCACTGATGACTCAGATAATTCACTCATCGATGTAAGAAGAGATACCATTTTACTGTCATGTACTGTTAAGAGTATATTAAAATGTTTTTAGTAACCAAAGGCAATGTTACTAGCAACATAGGACTTGAGATACTGAAAATTATTTAGGGTACCACATCCATATGAAAATTATTGGTGCCTAGAAAGACAGATAATATTAGAGGTGTCCTGGTGGGAAGGGCAGAGCAGGTTAAGTTTATAGATCTATCTTTTGTTTGCGAGAAATGTCCACAATATATAGTTTGAACCCAAGTACCTGAGTTCTCTAAGCCTTATACACACTACATTCCTCTTAGTTTCCCATGCAAATAATTTCTGTTTTCCTCTGACCTTTTGCAGAGAATGCCCCTCTGCATGGAACACCATGGACACACCACCACCACCTCCTGCTCCCCCATCATCCATTGGCCAACCGTTATTCTTCCCTCAGTTCTCAACTGCAAAATCATTTGCCTGGGGAGGCCTTACCTGACTGTTCAAAATAAGCTTGGGTTTCTTTGCATAACACTGCCCGTAAGGCTCTGTCTTTCCCCTTTCTGAACCATCTACTTATAAGTACTTATCTAATTGTTGGCTCCCTCTAGAATAGAAGGTCAGAGGACAGTCACCGTGTCCACCTTCAGCAATGAATATACTCGACACCTCCCCCACAGTAAGTGCTCAACAAATATTGAATAGATGAATGAATGATAAACAAATGATACCACTGCTATAGCTAGATGGAGAATATATCATAGTCGTCTTGTTTCTATGGGTCACATAACCATACAAAAGCTTCCTGGCCACGACATGTGAAATGGAAAAAAGGAGATCTCTAGAAAGACTCCCTCAAGCCTGGCTGAGCTTCAGTCTGTATCTTTCTTCCATCCTGGGAACAACCAGTTCCCAGAACAAGTTGGCTTCGTATTGAGACCATCATACTTGTCCTCTCCCTCTATCTCCTCAGGGAGCAGCCATGCCCAGCTGAGTGCCTCTTGTCATGCCAGGAATGAACACAGACTGTGCCACCACAGACCAAGCTCAGAGAGAAGAATTTAACCAGTTCCCTGCCAAAACAGGGAAACTGACCAAGTCTGTTGACAAATGCAGCTCTGTGGACTCTGGACTGTCCTCACCTCTTCACATTCCATTTTTCAAAGGAATCTTTGTGTCTAAAATGAACATTTTGAAAACCAGGAATAGAGCATCCAAGTAAGTCAGTATGAATGATCCCATTGGAGGAGATTCCTTTGCTGGAAGAGCAAAGCTTGCTGGCATTGTGGTGGGACCTCTGTTAACCACTGTCCCCATTTCACACCACACCGATCGAATTATGCCTCTTAGATGGAAAAATATTTTCCCCAAAACCAAGATGGCACATAAATTGAAGGCAACATATGCAAGAAAGTAGAAGCCACATTTGTCAAATGCAGAGAGGACAAATTAATAAAAGGACAACAAACTCAAGAACAACAAACTCAAAGAAAAATGGCAAAAAAAAAAAAAAGACAACCATTTTAAGTCTAGTTGACTTAGTAGGATAACCACACTATTTCTGACACTTTAGCCCTGCAATTTATGTAACTCTCCCCTTTTTTAAAATCTCTGCTTCTTGGCACCAACACCCTGGCAACTGAGCCTCTTTGGCACTCTCTGTAGTGACTAATTAGGGCCCAGCCCTAGTGATAAAGCAAAGGACATTTTATCTCAGGGTCCTTATTCTCTGAGTGACTGTTTCTATGCTAAACATTACTTGCAGTATTTTCCTCTCCACTAAGTAAATTTTTAAAATATATCCTATAAAACACTATCTCTGCATGTTAAAAGCTGCTAATTTTACATGTTAATTCAACCATATCTTTCAATGATATATTCTTAGATAACTTCAAATCAATAATATGTAAAGAGATATCCATAGCAACTTGGAATATGAACAGAAAATGACATATAGATTTTAAAGTATGTGTATGTCAACCATCTGTCAATTAGATTTACTAAGCGATATATTCATATACTCACAGAGTATGGTTAATCATATTTTTAGATTCAGATCAGCAAAAATGCTCAAGTTTAGCACAGCCAAGGCTCTCTAGAGTGTGGAAAAGTGAGCCCTCTCAAGCTCTATGGGTGGACGTCTGAAGTGGCATAACTCATTTATAAGAGAATGTGGTAAAATTTTAATTAACTGTCCTACCAATCCCACCGCTAGGAATTTGTCCAATGAATTATTTACACAAAGACTTTAGTGTTTATGTAGAAGGATGTCTACAGCAGTACTATTCACAGCACACAAAAAGACACCAAAATGTCCAAATCCAGAATAAAGAGGAAACAAGAAAGATAAAAATGACCAGGAGTTCTTCAAGCTACAGCTTGAGTTTGGGGGTGGGTGGTGAAGGGCTTTTCATGGCAATGGAAATAGCGATGGCAGGGTAAAAGGAACACAGAGCAAGTGAGGAGAGTACTTATTATTGTAAGGGAACAGTGCCACAGTCTATGTATCCTTCATGATGGCATGCTCCTGTCTATTCCCTGTTTGCCCTACCCATGCATCCTCAAGCAAGTTCTTTCTCATGAACATCCAGCTTCTCACACACTCCTGCCCTCACTCTTGCCTTCTGCCTTGATCCTAGGTTTCTTTAGTTAAATCTCTCTCTTAAGATTTTCTTCATTCCTACCACATGCCTCCTCTTTTTTTCCCCATTTGTTAAACTATTTTAACAAATGGATCCCTGAAGCGATCAACATATGACTAAGAGGGGAAAAGGAAAAAAGAGGGAAAAAGCATTATCTGACATCCCGAAGCTGGCCTGGCACTCACACTAGGCCATATTAATCCACAATTGGACATAATAGATCTCACAGAACACCAACTTCAGACAAGGCTATACTGAGACCATGATAAGGCCACATCATAATTTTGTCTAAGCACAGACAAATAATGTCACTCTGACACCCACAAAATACCAAACACTCCCTTCACTTGGCTAAAATAAGTGACTGCTTCTTATTTACCAATGAAAATTTTATCTTTGCCCTACTGTCTTCATTATAGATAACATTTATTGAGATATCCAATCATAGAACTGTGCCCAATTTCTAATCTGCAGCAAAATCTCACTTCTTTAGACCCTTGCCTGAATTACCCAACCCAAACCCAAATCCTAAATTAGGCTTTTGTCTAACACCTTCTTACTGAGATTCCCAATTGACGCATGTTCTCCATCATTGCAACAAGTGATAAAACCAATTTAATCAACAATAGGTGTGTTCCTGCTACTCAATATTTAGGTAGCATTGACACTAACATCAAAAGAAAAGAAGCCCTATGCTCTGAAGGGAAATAGGATGTCATCCTATTGATGCTTCCAGGCCACCAATGACCAGGCAGGCAATCACGCAGTCTCAGCTCACAGAGATCCAGCTGGAACTTCACAGCCTCAGAACCAACAATCTGCCTTTCCAAGCACTAGCATTTATGGCAACCATAACTGTGCCTCACACAATTGCATCATCTTTCTGTTTATTGAAGTACTATCACAACAGAGATGCTTTCTACTATTCTACTATTTTTCCAATCAAAATATGTAATATTTCAGCCAATGAAATATGGACTCAGATCCTAATCAAATGATATCTCTTATTTGCTCTAAGATACAAATTACCTACTACAAAAGATTTAATGACTTGAATTTCGCTTACGATTGTTCCTATGAGCAATCAAGTCTCATTTGGTAAGTTAGAGAAAATACTTTCAGCCCACATGCAAGAAGACTGTTTCTGTTTGATTGTTTTAAATTAATCCTCCGCAAGAAACGATGTTTTGTTTGCCATCATTTCCCCAGCACCTAGCACCTTGCCTAGTGGTGTTAGAAATATAGCAGAGGCTCAAAATATTTGCTAACATTCTGTAGTTGTATAAAATTAAAAGTACATGAAAAGTGGTTATTAAAAGACAGGGAAGATACTTAGGAGGCTGAGGCAGGAGAAAGGCTCGAGCCCAGGAGTTCAAAACTGCGGTGTGCTATGACGGTGCCACTGCACTCCAGCCTGGGCAGCAGAGTGAGACCTCACCTCTATATACATACACAAAAAGACAGGAAAGAGATGTGAAAAGGTGAAGCTTTAGAGGTATGATGAGATAGTATAAGGCACTACAGGAATGACAAAAGGGTCTCCACCCTACTCCCAGCCTACATTCTCAACCGGTGGTCAGGGAGAAAGAGCATATAAACAATCCTGTCTAGACATCCTAGCCTCACTGGCTCTCTTCTCCATCCCAACTCCTAACATCCTTTTTGGCAACCTCCACCTTGCTATGACAGACTCATCCAAACTCCCTGGGCCTCTTATTTTTTTACCTCTTCTTCTCCAATAATATTTTCATTTGCTGTATCATAGTATGCCCATGATAACTCCAAAGATCTTGTCAGCACTAAAAACTGCCCCTTGTTTAAAATTCTTATGCAAACATCCTTCTCTTTAACCTCACCTTATCCTCCAGCTTACTTGCTCAACTACCTCCACCTCAATGTACTTTGAAGACCCACGTGCACCCACAGATCCCACCACTTTCTCATCAGCTCTCCCTAATCATTCTCCAACTGGCCCTGCTTGGATTCCAAGTCACTCATCATAACCACTCCTTTGCAAACACCCTCACATCCTTTCCCCTTCTTGTCCCACAGCATTTACCTCCATTCTTAATGTTAAATACAGATACAGTGTGTTCTGTTATGTGTTTTCATAAAACCAATCAGCTCAAATGTAATTGGTGAACAGGGGAATGAATTCAGTATAATGTGCAAGTTGCATTTGTTCCTAAGGAATTTTTCCGAAGCAATGGGGAGTAAGATATAGAAGCAGACTGACAGCCTCCAACAGGAAAGAAAGTAAACAGCTTTCAGTTTGGCTAAAATCTTCTCTGCTCTTTTTTTTTAATTAAAAAAAAAAAATCCCTCCAGCATGTGAGAGTCCCTCCCTATATGGGCACACCCCAGCTTTACTGGATCTTATGTTGTACTGAATTGTACACTTCTCCCTGTGCCCTCCCAAACAGAAGCCCCCCGACTCTGCTCTGCTTCCATCTGCACCCCAAAACTAGCTTTTCTACCCCACTCTTTTTGTGAATTTGTATCATCTCATGAGACTGACAGCACCATGAGCTGGTGAGGATGTGACAAGACTGGAACATCCACATGGTGCTGGTGGAAATGCAAATCAGAACAACCACTGGGAAAACAATTTGGCAGTATCCACCCAACTACCTGTGCCCCAGAAATTCCACTCAAGAGAAAGGAGTGAAGATGTCCGCCAAATGAGGCACAAGAATTCTCATAGCACCACTACATAGAATAAACAAAAGCAGAAGACAACTTCAACGTCATCAACAGGGGACTGGGTGAGCAAGTTATGCTATATTTATACAATGGGAGATTGCACAACAATAAAATATAAGTTACAGATATGGATAACAATATGAAAGAATTTCATAGACACAATGAAAGAAGCAGCCAAACACAAAAGTAGATACAATTTAAATCCATGTATGTGAACCTAAAGGGCTGGCAGAAGAGTGGGTACTTCCAGGGGACAATACTGATGGGGAGGGGCATAAGGGGTCTGCTGAGGACAGGAAACTTCCTATAGCTTCATCTGACTGGTGATGACATAAATGTAAACTTTTTTATTTGTTATTTCTAACTGTGGTGAAATAGACATAATATTTACCATCTCAACCATTTTTACATGTACATTTCAGTGGATTAAGTACATTTACTTGGTTATGCAACCATCACCACCATCCATCTCCAGAACTGCTTACATCTTCCCAAATTGAAATTCCATATTCATTAGACAATAATTCTCCATTCTCCCATGCCCCACCCTTATACCAGCTCCTGGCAACCATCGTTCTACTTTCTGTCTCTATGAATCTGACTACTCTAGGTACTTCATACAAGCAGAATCTTCATACATACAGTATTTGCCTTTGTGTGATTTCACTTAGCATAATGTCCTCAAGTTTCATCCATGTCTAGCTTCTGTTGGAACTTCCTTCCATTTTAAGTCTGAATAATATTCTACTGTATGTATATATCACCTTTTGTTTCATTCACCATTCAACGGTTGATGGATGCCTAAGTTGCATCTACCTTTTGGCTACTGTAAATATTGCTGCTGCTATGAACATGGTGTACAAGTATCTGAGTTTCTACTTTCAGTTCTTTGGGGTATATACCTAGAGGGTAAAATATATAAAGATGTGTACACTTTACTGATTTGCACATTATACATTTTTTTTAAGTGTAAAATAACTAAACAGCAATGACAACAACAAAAATATCCACCAAAATAGATTCCAGCTGCATTTAGATGCCTATTTGGGCTGCCTTTATGGTTTTTTAGGGGATGGGGTAGGGCAGGGAGGAGTTCCAGTTCATGTTTTTGTTAATGCTTAGTTATAATGGGTAAGAGTCTATACCAGTCCTATTTTTCCCACATGCCCCAATCCTAATTTTAATGCATGATTTTACAGAATGATTTTCAAGGACTTGTGTGCTTCATTATAATACTTAACATATACCCAACATATACTTATTTGGCATATATATACTGAGTGCCAGGCACTACTCCTATTTATTGATGATATAGCAGTGAACAAAACAGACCAAAAAGGCCTTGCCTTTTAAGGGCTTGCACACTAATAGATAAATGTTTTTAATGGGTACTCATATGTTATTTATCAACAGTTCCCCTATGGCATATAAACTCCATGAGTCAAATTCTGTTCTATATCCACTCCTAAAGCACAGGGCTTTATACATAGAAGGTGTTCTACCATTCTTAGAGCTATCATTCTTATGGCATTTTTGTCCAAGCTTTCGATTTCACAGATAAAGAAAGGCAGTTTCAGAGAAATGATAATAGCAGCCCAAGTCACACTGTTAATAAGTATCCAAGCTGAATGAAACTAGGACTCTTTCCCAGAGAACAGGACAAGCTGTAAGATCTAAGGGTTCTTGGGTATCTACAAAGTCTGAAGGGGTTTTAGTCTTTGTTCAGAGAATGATTCAAGAGGAAAAACAGTAACAAGCTAAAGCAATTAAAGATAATAAGGCGGTCTTGGCCTATTTTTCCAGAAGGTTTCTAGTCTTATTATGAGGCTTATTAATTACGCAGACAGAAGATATGATGTGGATTGAGACATCTTTAATACTAAATGAAAAATGAGAGTAAACTTTATTGTGCAAGGAACTGAAATCATTCTAGCTAGTACATGGAATTAGGAACATTCTGAGGCTCAGTTCTAAAAAATTCTATAGGTTAGACCATTTTCTCCTCTGACTGGCAAATATCCAGTCTTTTTTTTCTTTTTTCTTTTCTTTTTTTTTTTTTTTTTTGAGATAGAGTCTTGTTCTGTCGCTCAGGCTGGAGTGCAATGCGCGATCTTGGTTCACTGCAACCTCCGCCTCCTGGGGTCAAGCAATTATCCTGCCTCAGCTTCCTGAGTATCTGGGATTACAGGTGCCTGTCACCAGCCACGGCTAATTTTTGTACTTTTAGTAGAGAAGGGCATTTCACCATATTGGCCAGGCTGGTCTTGAACTCCTGACTTCAGGTGATCCACCCACCTCAGCCTCCCAAACTGCTGGGATTACAGGCATGAGCCACCACGCCCAGCCAAATATCCAATCTTATAATGATGTTCGTTAATAATTTAAGCAGAAGACATAATGCTGATTAAGACATCTCTTATGATAAATGGAAAATGAGAATATACTTCATCGTTCTTAAATAGCTTTCATCACACTATTGAGCCTTAAATTTAGTAAGTAAAATAATTTATCAAACTCATTATTTGAAAAGGTGATAAAGCCAATTTCAAAACTAGTAGTAAATAAGGCAGGACAGCATCCACGTATCACCTAAAAGTGGGGGTTTTTTGTTTGTTTTTTGTAAAGATGGGGACTTGTCATTTTGCCCAAGCTGATCTCAAACTCCTGGGCTCAAGCATTCTTCTCACCTCGGCCTACCAAAGTGCTGGGATTACAGACATGAGCCACCACACCCAGCCTAGAGTGGTTTTAAAATCATTCAAATTATTATAAATAGGGTATTCCCTTGGGATTCTTGAATTCAAAGTAATTAAGCAGGAAAAAAAAAAGAACTTTATGTATTCCAGAATTATGTATGTAAGAAAATATTGCCTTCTATATAGATAGAACTAAATTAAATTTTTGTGCTTTTTGGAAGCATTTTATTGTTAAGGAAAAAGATAAACTCAAAATTGTGTCAAGAAATGAAAATCGTCCAAACAGCATTCATATGTTCTTTGCCACTTCTCTCAGTATCTCCAGGACACACGTTACCTCTTATACAGATTACTGAAGTAGTTTTTAGGCCTATTACACCCAAGTGATGATATGAAAATTTAAAATAAGATACAAATATGCATCAGGTGCTACCTAAGGGCAAAGTATCATGACATGTGTTTTATCTTCTTTCAATCCTCACAATAACCCAAGAAGTAGGAACTATTATTACTAGCATTTTACAGATACAGAAACTGGGGCTGAGACCTATTTTAGCAAAGACTTGGAACCAGCCCAAATGTCCATCAATGATAGACTGGACAGGGAAAATGTGGCACATATACACCATGGAATACTATGCAGCCATAAAAAATGATGAGTTTGTGTCCTTTGTAGGGACATGGATGAATCTGGAAACCATCATTCTCAGCAAACTGACACAAGAACACAAAATCAAACACCACATGTTCTCACTCATAGGCAGGTGTTGAACAATGAGAACACATGGACACAGGGAGGGGAGCATCACACACTGGGGTCTGTGGAGGGGAACTAGGGGAGGGACAGCTGAGGGTGGGGAGTTGGGGAGGGGTAACATGGGGAGAAATGCCAAATATAGGTGATGGGGAGGAAGGCAGCAAATCACACTGCCATGTATGTATCTAGGCAACAATCATGCATGTTCTTCACATGTACCCCCAAACCTAAAATGCAATAAAATACACACACAAACACACACACACACACACACATATATATATTTAAAGAAATTCAAACCAGGACAGTCTGATTCCAGGGCTCATGCATTTAAGTATTATAATATATACATGTATCATAGCTTCTGCTCTGATGCCAGATTAAGCTCACTAAATTATGGTTCGCTGATACCCTGAATGACTCCTTCCCAGAATGACTCTTTTCTAAAAGAAAAGAATTATTTTACCAAGCATTCAAAATGCTCCCTGCCCCGACCCCAAAACCTGCCTTTGAAGACCAATCTATTGCACTTCTACCATTGGCTGAACATTCTTTTCTCAATATATAACAAACTTCCCAAGACTTTCACCTTTGTACACACTCTCCCCTCAGGAATACCCCTCCAATTAATCTTTTCCAGTCAAATCCCAACACATTATCTGAGACCTGGCTCAGAAGACACCACCTGCCATTGTGGCATTCCCTCAACCAGCTATGCATGTGGAATAGCATCTAGATTGGCTACCTTGTATGTGAATATTCCAGTTAGAACTATATGACAGTCCATGATGTAAGTACACAGAATGCATTACAAATTACAGTGGTTGAACTTGAGACAATTATACAGAGGTTAGAATTATGACACATTTACCTGCACTGAACATATTCCTCTATCGTTTTTGAGCCACAGAGAACCAAGTCATGCCTGACAGCCTGAATTTCAGCAACCAAGCACTACTATCTGCTGATCTCAAGAAAAATAACATTTAAATTGCCAATGGTAACTTCACTAATAGACCCAGAGTCTAGTTACTGAGCATCAGACCGTTTCTCTCATAGATCCCCTAGATGAGAAAGGAAAATTATTCTAAATAAATTACCTAAATTACCTTTTCAGTTGCCTCCACACAAAATGAAGTAAACATTAACAAAGTAGAAAAAGAAAATATTTATAGAATTTAAGATCTAGGCATACTTTTTTTTTTTTTTGAAACAAGATCTTGACCTGTTGCCCAGGCTGGAGTGCAGTGGCATGATCATAGCTCACTATAATCTCAAACTTCTGGGTATAAATGATCCTCCTGCCTCAGCCTCCCAAGCAGCTAGGACTATAGGCATGTACCACCATTCCTGGCTTTTTTTGACAGAGCTGGGGTCTCACTATGTTTCCCAGGCTAATCTTGAACTCCTGGCCTCAAGCAATCCTCCTGCTTCAGTCTCCAAAAGTGCTTGGATTATAGGTAAGCCACCATTCCTGGCCTACATTTTCTTAATTATAAACCAAAACAACCCAAAATAAGAAACAAAAATCCTCCCTAAAATAAATAAGAAACAAAAAACCTCCCTAAAATAAAAACAAATATATAAATAAATAATCCTCTCTGACCTAGATACATGAGATTAATTCAAGGAGAACAGTTTTGGGACAGTCTCCCAAACCAAGCAGAGTGACTCTCTAAGGGCTTTTTCCTAACAACTAGAATTCTCCTTCTTTTATCTTTCAGAAAACATCCTTATGTATGTACTCCAATAGCCTCCATTCCAGGTCCCTGTGAAATTATATGAGTCTATCAATGCCTAGGACGTCATCCTTGTGCTACAAGTCACAATCTCAAGAGGGCACATAACAAATAAAATGCTCGACCAACAACCCGAAGAAAAAACTGAAAGTGAAGTGGCCAGGGCCATGATGTTGTTCTGCTATACTCTATCACACATCACCAGGAAGACTTTTACCTCTCAGTAGTGAGCAGAGCCTGCAACCAATATTGACATTTATACTGAGGAATTCAAAAGCTGGGACACATACTTGCCAAGTCAGAATGGTGAGAAGGCATTTAGGGATAGCATTTACCCTGCAGGATAAAGCTGGAATTTATTGATGAAATCAGCAAGAAAGGAAAGATGCACACATATCCTGGCAACCCTTCCGTCTGACATGGTTATCCAAAAATATACCAAAATAGGATAATTACTCATGGCTGTGAATCTTGCTTCTCTGAATGCAGTGTTCACAGGTCTGACTTTGGCAGCAGTGTTGGGTTTGAAACCTGGCTTACCAGCTGTGTGGCCTTAAGAAACTTACTCTCCTTGACCTCCAATTTCCTTGTCTGAAAAATCAAAGTAGTACCTCTTCCAAGGATTAGGGGACAGAGAGAACTCTTATGAAGCAGATAGCACAGTGTCTGTCACATAGTAAGTACCAATAAATTACAGTTGTTGCTACTGTCATTTGATTTATACTATCTGAAGACATTAAGACAAAGTCTTGTCTGTCTAAAACTGTGCTGCCAATAGAATATTTTACAATAGTGGAAATGTTCTATATCTGTACTGTCCTATGTCGTAGTCACTAAACACACGTAGCTACTGAGCACTTGAAAAGTGGCAAGTGTGATGGAGAAACTAGATTTTTAACTTTATATAACCTTAATTAATTTAAATGTAGATGGTCACATGTGGTTAATGGTCACCATATCAGATAGGATGGATTTTGAATAACCAAAATACCACTTACCTTTGAAGGGAAAATGACCAAGCCCAATGGCTCTAAAATCCCAGCTACTAGGCCAGTGTCTATCTGCTATCAAGTTTTCACTAGTCCACAACAAACAAACATCAATTTCATGAATTCTTCATAAAGTTAAATGCATTTCATTTAAAGGATTATTGCTCCTTCTGATATTGGATGTTCATTCTAAATTCTTATGAAATCTAGTCATTAATTCAAGAAATATCTATTATAAGTCCTCTTTATATGCCAGGCATTGCCCTGAGGTTACAAAGTAAATAAAACAAATCCCTGTTTCATGGAGCTTACATTCTAGTGGAGAGAGAAAGGCAATAAACACACACACATATTTTAAAAGTTCAGTTTTATGAATTGAAAAATAAATAAGAAAAATAAAGCAGGACTTTGGAACAGGAAAAAAACTAAAGCAGACTTCGGAAGGGACATGAGTGTGCCCCAGCTCAGTCACTCATTAGCTACAGGATGTTAAATGAGCGACATTCCCTCCCTGTGTCTCTGCCTGCTTTTCAGTAAAACATGGCACTTGTAATGTGCTGAAGCTCCAAGAACAGTACCATGCCTAAAATCATTGGTCAGCTGGCAATTTGATGCAATGCAGTCCAAGATGGAACAAAAATAAATCTTTCTACATGCAAACTTCTTTCAATTAGGGAAGGAGGCATAAGAAAACTAATTAATGTCACATGCAAACATTTATAACAATTTGTTCAAATGCCTGTATCTCTACCAGCTGCCTTCCAAATGAAGAATAGAATCTTTCCTACAAATACAACATTGAGGTTTGTAATTCTCAGGTTCAAAATAAATAAATCAATCAACAAAAGAGCAAAAGAGAAAACCAAGGTTTATTCCAGGTGGTATATATCAAGTGCATGCACGATGCATGTCAACTGCAACCAAAGATGTCCCCCCATCTTCTTAAGCAGTGATTCTCAAACTTAAATGTGTATTAGAAGCACTTGGAGGTCTTGTCAAAAGGTAGACCGCTGGGCCCAATCGCAGAGTTTCTGTTTCAGTAGGTCTGGGTGGGCCCAGAAACTATGGAGTTCTAACAAGTTCCTAGGTGATGCCAATACTGCTAGCCCAAGGAACACTCTTTGATAACCACTGCTCTAAAAAATGCCTGTTAGTCAAAGCCATAGCTGAGAAGAATTGCATTGACACTAATCTCTTTTATTTACTTCCAGCCCAGCAATGATTGATGGCCAATAATGCCTGCAAGATTTTACCGTATGATTTGCAAATCCAACCCTAGTACAGTGTGAATCATTTTCCAACCATCCAGAACTTCCAGGAATTCGTGGACACCAAACCACACACTTCTGAAAGCCTTCCCTAAAAGGAAAGCTTAAGAGAAGTCCAGAGGATGTAAAGGCACTCAAAAATAAATTCAACAATTACTTCGTACCAACACTGTCAAACTTGGGCATAACCAAAGGCCATATGAAATATACTAGAAATTGACTCTGCAGCAAAACATAAGTAACTCAGAAAAAAGTCAGACAACCTAGTCAAACTGGAAAATTTTTTTTAAAAAATTTCTTTAAAAAACTATACCACAATTGTAAACAAGAAAAATGACAAAAGTTCAATGAAAATCATCTACATTAAAAAGTACAAATTAAAATTATGAATTTTATTGTGAATTATTGTGAATTAGAATTATGCCACTTACTCAACAAGGTTTGCATCCATAATTTAACAAATTAAATACTGATTAAAAACATAACTCTGGGCAAGGCACTTTTGGGATAAAATATACCTTTCCCCTCCTCCCCTGCTTCAAGGATATCCACAGATCTATAGCTAGGGGGACAAAGACTCCTTGTAGGCACGAGCTGATTAGCATCATAACAGAAAAATAAGAGGGAACACAGACCGCTATATTGGGGAAATCAGTTTTGCGATGAGCCTGTAAGAATGGAAGGACATCCTAGGTAGGAACATAGCAGACAGCAAATTCTAAGCAAAGAAACGGCTCGGGGAATATACGGGGAAGGCTGTGGAGTATGCCAGAAATGGAAGATGCCCCTGGGAGAATGGTGAAGGATGAGGCTATTTAAGTGGGAGGGGGATCATCATGTGAGACCCCTCAGACTCAGCTCATAAAAGAGTTTGGCCTTTCACGTAACATTTAACAGGCCTGAAATGAATAAAGCTTAAAATATACAGAGATCGAGAATAAAACAGTGGCTACCATGGATGGAGGAGAAAAAGGGAGATGTTGGTCAAGGGATACAAAATAGGAGCATGTAAGATTGGCAAGTTAAGAGATCTAATGTACAACAGCTGGACTAAGGTTGATAAAATTGTGTGGCAGTAGAGTTTTTGTTTAGTAAATCGATTTTAGCTGCACCAGTCACAAAAAAGTAACTATGCAAGATGACTGATATGTTAATCTGCTTCCCTACAGTAAGCATTTTACTATATGTATCCCATCAGTGGTCACAGACAGGAGTGGGGGAGGGTTTCAGGATGAAACTGTTCCACCTCAGATCATCAGGCATTAGATTCGTATAAGGAGTGCACAACTCAGATCCCTCGTATGCACAGTTCACAACAGGGTTTGTGCTCCTATAAGAATCTAACACTGTGTTGATCTGACAGGAGCCACAACTCAGGCAGTAGTGTTCACTGGCCTCCTGCTGTGTGGCCCAGTTCCTAACAAGACAGGGACTGTTATGAGTCTGTGGCCCCAGGGGTTGGGAACTCCTGTATGCCATAATATCATGCTGTAAAACTCAAATATATACAATAAAATGTATTCTTATTTATTTATTGTTTTTTGAGACAGAGTCTTGCTCTGTTGCTCAGGCTGGAGTGCAATGGTATGATCTTAGCTCACTGCAACCAGGTTCAAGCAATTCTCCTGCCTCAGCCTCCCAAATGGCTGGGATTACAGGTATGCACCACCACCTCTGGCTAATTTTTTTTGTATTTTTAGTAGAGACGGAGTTTCACTATGTTGGCCAGGCTGGTCTGGAACTTCTGACCTCAGGTAGTCTGCCCGCCTCAGCCTCCCAAAGTACTGGGATTATAGCCGTGAGTCACTGCACCTGACCTAAAATTTATTTTTAAAAATTAATTAATTAAAATAAATGAATAAAAATTTACCCTATATAGAAACCAGAGATTCCCAGGCATAATGAAGAATTTGGGCATAAACATTGTTAATAATACCAGATGCCAAGTATGAAACCTTGACGTTCACACAAAATAACAGAAACAGTAGAGACAAGGATCATGTGTTTGATTACAAATATTCTTACTTTCTCCCTATAATCTGGCACTAAGCAGGAGTGGGGAGGATCCCCAGGGGAGGTTCTATGGGCTGCTTTCTCTGTGATTCTAATACAATGCCCCCTATTGGAAATCACTGCCAGAAACCAGCAAACTGCTCAACATTTTGATATCAATAGGAATGACAATGAAAATTTAAACAGAGGCTGAAGAAATCGCAGCTCAAACCCAAGCAAATCAGAGTGTCAAGTTCCATGGTATGCACCCTTGTGGACACATATGTAGCCTGCTTGTACATGGTGCCTCTTCAGAGGTAAGCTCTATAAATTCTGCAGCGGCAAGACAAAGGAGATGGATGTGGGAGAAACCATCAAGCCTGTTTATAAGAGGTCAGCGTACAAAGCAACTGGACTTGTTAGAATTTTTGTGTTTACAAATTTTATTCTAGTGTCATAATGAGTATGGAGGGCCAAGGAATAAGAAAATAAGTTCTAATAGGGTTCCCAAAGGCCATCTTCACAGCCAACACATGGTCCAGGGTCTGCTGCCCTTGCTCACCTGGGAACTACCATAGCCACCTAGCGTCCTGTTTGCTAGGGACCGTGCTAGTTAGTGTTGCCCCACTGTAAGTATTAACGGTATACCCTCTCACTCTCAAAAACGTTCTGGTTTAGGTGATGTCACCAGACTTTTTATTTATTTTCACCCCACTTCAATCCTTTCTCCACACCATAGCTGACATGATGCTTTAATGCTGTAGTCCTCGATTCATTCCCAGCTTAAAACATTTCCATGGATTCCTACTGTATTTGCATACGAGGCCTGCTCCACCAGACTCTTTCCTGCACCTTCTACATACCAGAATCCTTCAGTTCCTCAAGGGCACCAGGGCTTTTTGCCTTGGACCTTCACACATGCTATTCCTGCTACCAGGAATGCCCTTCCTCACTATTTCCCATTTCCTAATAATTTTCATTCAGCCTTCAGAGCTCATCCCCAAAATCACTTCCTCCAAAAGCCCTCCCAAACATTCCTTCAGATATGTATTGGCACTTCTTTTTATAACACCACATGTACAACTAAATACTTGCTTATCTTGTTGTTTAATGTCTGTCTTCATGGAATGCAGCTCTCTGAGGGGATGGACTATAATGGGGTTTACTCATGTTAAATCCCCAGTATCTGGAACAGTCCTTTGTAAGAGTAGATGCTCAATCAATATTACCAAATAGAAGTGTTCCCCTGTGAGACCCTATGTCATAATTTCTGGCATAGAAAATAAAGTCAATATTTGTAAACAGACTTCATTTTGTTCATCAGTGTATTAATTTCCTATTGCTGCTGTTATAAATTCACATAAACTTAAAAATCACCATAAATTTAACAACTTAAAACAACACAAGGCCAGGCGTGGTGGCTCACACCTGTAATCCCAGCACTTTGGGAGGCCGAGGTGGGTAGATTACCTGAGGTCAGGAGTTTGAGACTAGCCTGGCCAACATGGTGAAACCCCATATTTACTAAAAATACAAAAATTAGCCAGGCATGGTGGCAGGCGCCTATAATCCCAGCTACTCAGGAGGCTCTACCATCACATCCCCTTCTCTGACTCCAACTCTCTTGCCTCCTTCCTCACTTTTAAGGGAGCTTGTGATGACATTGGGCTCACTTGTACAATCTAGGATAGTCTCCCTATCTTACAATCTTTAATTCAATCACACCCACAAACTCCTTTTGCCATGTTAAATAACATAATCACAGGTTTTGCGGATCCAGATGTCCTCATCTTTAGGGGGATATGCCTAAAATTGTTTTTTTTAATGTTCCTCTTTCCTTACAGGAATCCTAGTAACAACAACAATAATGGAAATGAAAATCTACTACACTTCTATATCTTAGAGAATCACTATAAAACCTCAAGTACAGGCAAGACAAAGAGTAGCAGCATAAAATAAACTTAATTCAGTCTTTTCTTGAAATGATTTCTTATGTGCTGTACATCTCAGATGATCTGCTCAATCCAAAGAAACTGTCTTAATGCCCAAAAAATGGAATGTAGTAAAATGGCATATACAGCTAAAGAAGACGGCTTTTCCCTTTAGTGGGCTTTTCTGTAAGTTCAAATGGGTAATTGGAGAGCTGAGAATTTAATTCCATTAGATTTTTATAAGCTGTATGACAACATCCCAAAAATGCAATGCCATTAGATAGGCTAAAGTCAAAGGTCTTGGCTCACCGTTCTTAACATGTTTTTTTAGACCATGAACCCCAGAATTTCCAGGACATTCAGATGGTTCATGGGAATTATCTTAGTACATTTTGCACTGTATAATGTAATATCAGAGACTGGGTAATTTATAATGAATAGAAATTTATTTCTTGTGGTTCTGGAGACTGGAAAGTCCAAGATTGAGGGGCCAGCATCTGGTGAGGGCCTTTTTGCTGCATCATCCAATGGCAGAAGGGCAGAGAGGGTGAAATAAAGAGACCAAAGGGGGAAGGCGAGATAAAGAGACCAAACTCATTCTTTTATAAGAATGTCCTGTGAGAACAGCATTAATCTACACCTAAGGACAGTGTCTCCACTACCCAAACACCTCCCATTAGACTGCATCTCCCAACACCACCACATAGGGAATCAAGTTTCCAACAAATAAACTTAGGAGGATACATTCAAACCATAGCAAGTATTAAGACAGAGTGGTTTCAGTTGGGATACAGACATCATGACAAGTATCAGCAGCAGCAGCATTTTTCCCTATAGCCTTGAAACAATCAACGTTTCCTGATCTCTTTTATGGTTTACAGCAGAAAAACTGCTTTCACAAAGAGCCTTCCCTGTCTAGAGTCCTTTGGTCTGTACAACCTCTCCCCCTTCTCAGATAACCAAACATACTCAGAGGCATATATTGCATTCTTCTAAGACCTGGTCTTGTCCTTAACCCCACCGTTACATACAGAATTATATCCAGGATTTCTTCCATCCAAACAACAGTTTATCCATGCAAAAAACAAACAAAAAAACAAGTGGTATTTCATCCAAGGAACACACACATTCCCTGCCTCTTACTTCTTACGTTTGGCTTTCTTTGCCCCACCTCCCCTCTGCTCCCACTTTTAATTTATTTTTACCTTGTATATCCAACAATCATTCAACAACTATCTCTGAATGCGTACTGAAATTCCAAGCTGAAAACTGAGATGTAATAGTAAACAAGATAGGTATGGCTCCTGTCCACATGGGCCTTTCATTTCTACTGAAAACACAAAAGAAATGCACAAACGGTTGTAATAGTGATATTTGCTACTTGCCATGTAGAACTCTCAGTGAAGTCACAAAATGAATACACATGGGCAAAATTTGGCCCAGCATTGTAGATAGTTGCCAATACTTTTTTGAAAAATATGATTTCACAATAAAATAAGGGTTTTTTGCTACTCTTTTTAAAAATTCATTGGAACTGAGCAGCAGCTGCCCCTTTTTGATAGGGCATTTGGTTTCTGGTTTTCCATCATTCTCATCACTCCCTTCTGTCTCCCTGACAGAGTCTAAGTTCTGGCCCATATTTGTTATCCCTTTTATGCTGCTGTTTTTCCTACAGATCTGCAAAGTCTAATGCAGTAACCACTAAACACAAGTGACTATTTAAATTTAAATTTTACTTAATTAAAAGTGAAATGTAATTAAAAGTTCAGGTCCTTATTTGCACCAGCCACATTTCAAGTACTCAATAGCCACATGGGGCTAGTGGCTACCATAATGGACCAGGCAGACATAGAGCACTTCTATCACCACAGAAAGTTCTGCTATCAACACTCCCTTTCATTTTTTACATCATTCATTTGACTCCTAAAGGTATATCAGTTTGAAAGCCCTGGCACAGAACAATATAAAATTATTTAAATGGGAGGATCAAATTGGATCTGGAAATTCAAGGAAGGCTCCCCTGTGGAAGTGACCAGAAAGGTAAGATCTGAAAGATATGACAGCCTTAGACAATTGACAGCAGTTAGGAAAAGTTATGCAAGCAAAGAAAACAATGTACAAGGGGACTTACAGTGGAAATTTTGCTTATAGAAATCTTTCCTGATGATCTTAGCTCACTTCATGTCTCCTTACTAAAAAAAAATTAAATCCTTGATCAGTACATATCTGAGCAGTAGGGGGCTGCACATAAATGTGGAACTTCAAATAACATTTTGATACATTTTTTTCAAGTATCACTTGATAAACCATCTCCACCTGAAGAAAATCAACTTTTCTTTCTCTCCGTTTCAGGATGATAGTTTCCAATCCTGAGCCATCAAGGGCCTGAATGTGAAGGCCATCTGCTGAGCAAGCCATTTCCCTAGGAATAACAAATGTTATTCTTGAGTGGATTTCACCAAATTACTTTTCTTTTCTAAAATAGATTGTCTTCTCTGTAGAGAAGAGCATCCCATCCTTGAGGCTTTTCGAGAATTTGTATCTTCATAGAAAACAGTGTGCTTTGAGAGTTGTTTCAGATCCTATGCTGCTGAAGGCCAAGGTTTTGCTAACAGTTTCTCAAGCACTGGGGTCTATTTTTTATATTGAGGCATTTTGGGCCCGTTGATGGTAAGAATATCAAAGCAGGTCTGATCTATACACTAAGGGACACCTTGCTTTTATACTTCCATAGAACCAACATCTACTGAGTGACAAACTATTTCCAAAGCTTCATTAGTTTTGCTAGGAATACAGAGAAAAACAGATAATAAGTATTGCCCTAAAAAGTTCACAGCTTAGAGGTAAAGCAAACATAAGCACAATTCCTCCAACTAATGCAAAAATAGACATATGTAACAAGTGTTGAATGAACAACCAACACAAATGTTGGTAAAAACATCAGGTCCAGCCAACATAAAACTTACAGAGGACCATCTCTCATACAGTTCTTCCACTGACCTCTCCCAGGACATCCAGCTGAAGAATTTGAAGCAAAAACAAACCCAACTTGCCACTTCTCAGCCTAAGCCCTTCTGCCCAGTCTCCTCTCTCAGATCCTTGAGACCAATAAGATTTAAATTTTACTTCCATCCACAGACTCCCCAACCCACAAAATACCTGCCTGCCGGCACCTAAAGCTGCATTTTATACTTCATTAACCTGGTATTTTTCCAGCGTCACTGGGGATCTCCATCACACCACCAGATGACGGCATCACCCTTCCTGGACTCCACATGTGTTTACTTCAAGAAGAAACTAAAATCTTCCACACTCAAGCCCTTCCAGTTGGCCTAATAGTTGCTCATACTTTCATCTTTACTGTGAAGCAACTCTGTTAAAAAATTTATTTTTCAGGTGCCACCATGGATATATCCACCCTTTGATCAGAGGAAAAAGCATACGTGAAATTGAGAAAGGACACATTTTCCTTTTCCTGGGCAGGTTTTGGGGATGTCAGTCACTGTAAAAATCTTTTCTTGGGAATGCCGTCCACATCTGCAAACTGTTCCTGTAAGGTCTATATAGAAATGCACTTAAGAACATAGCTTTTCTCCATGATAAGCAATCTTTCCTGGAAAACACCAACCTGGCCTCCTCAGCTGAACTATAAAGTCACATTGCTTTCTTTTTTTTCTATGACAGGACAGCAGGAAGTGATTCACACACCTGAATTCCCTAAGAAACAGAAATTTTCACACAGGAGGTGTTTTGATAGCTTTTCTTTCTTTGGAAGTCACGACGTACATGTGAGTTTTAAGGGTTCCTTATTTAGCAGGGAAAAAAAACCTAAGATGGGATGATAATAATGTGAATAATACACTATTTAAATGATTTCTGCCTTTCTATTTTTTCCTTTTTTTTGGACTGTATCAGAAGCAAGCACAATCCTAAATTATAATGTAGGCAGAACAAATCTGTAGTTTCTTAAGAAGATACCATCACATCTGCAACACTATTGAGCTGCATGATGTTACCTAATCCCCTCAATCTCTTAGATCTTGGCCAGAGGGACCCTTGTCCTGGGCCATGGACTTTAGAGGGCACATGACAAACCCCAAGATGCAGGGTTTTTTTCTTTTCGATCTTAAATGGCAGTTGTGGTATTTTCTTAATTTAATAACTGACTAAGCCAATGGGAGGGACTCAGCTAAACTTGGACTTCAGACCAGATGGTGCTGAACTGAGAGCCCATGAGACAATGAACCACAGTCTTGGTCCTTGGAAACGAAGACAAAATGGGTGTTTAGTGTTTAAGTAGACAGGATCCCCCAGATAACTCTGTTGCCTCCCTTCTCCCCATTCAGAGGATGTAGTCTGAGAGGTACTTAGAACTCCTGGAAGCCCTGAGTCAGACAAGTGGGGCCTGGAAGTGAAGAATCTACCTGACTTGCCTGCCTGGGGAGCTTGAGCAGGTCATTACCACTTTGGGTTTGGTGGGCCCAGGAGTCTTGGGCATGTTTCCAGCTCCCACCCAGCCCTGCTCCAGCAGATCAATGCTGCCACACAGCCTCTTAGTCTGCCGGGCTGGACCAGGAGAGACTGAGGCTCCAGGCAGAGGGCTGCAGGACCCAGGAGAGAAGGCAGGCATAGCTTGATTGGACCATTGGCATACTTAGATATTTGGTCTGCAGGTCTTTGTTAGCACTTCTCCAGGCCCCAGCAATGCTAGAGCAACTTGCTTCTGGTTCCTTCTCTAAAAATAACAGGACTCAACTAAACTGCTCTACAGTTTGGACCTGCTCTACAAAATCATTATATTTTCTTTTAAGTACCTTAAGATAAAGTGACATAAAAATTGCAATTCAAGATGTCAGAAAAAAATAATAAACTAAAACTTATTTTTTCAGAGTTATTTCAAGAAAAAACCTTTAAATGAATTACAGCTTCTGGCTTGCCCTTTCCCACCTCTCAGGTTGCATGCCCTATAAAAAGGATGTCATTAAGTAAAACTACGGTTTGAAATACTTAAGGATCTGCACACATAAAATACCACAAATACTGCACTGTAAAATTCTCCATGTGGCATAAGAATCACAGTTTATCACTCTCTAATGATCAAATTGGCAATTAATTCTTAACCACCTCCTAGCACTGAAGATCTTTTCTAAAATATACAAAGGGAAAAAATTATGAAGAGATTACTGTAAGACTCAGCATCCAAACAATAACTTTATAAGGAATAAACAAACCAGGCACGGTGGCTCACGCCTGTAATCCCAGCACTTTGGGAGGCTGAGGCAGCAGATTGCCTGAGCTCAGGAGTTCGTGACCAGCCTGGGCAATACAGTGAAACCCCGTCTCTACTAAAATAGGAAAAATTAGCCAGGTGTGGCAGCGTGCACCTGTAGTCCCAGCTACTCAGGAGGCTGAAGCAGAAGAATTACTTGAACCCAGGAGGCAGAGATTGCAGTGGGCTGAGGTCATGCCACTGCACTCCAGCCTGGGCAAGAGAGCAAGACTTCGTCTTAAAAACTAATAATAAAAATATAATAAAAATAATAAACAAAAGCCATGCTAAAAGCAGCCCAAGACTAGAAACACTGAGAAGTATTTACTATTATTACTTGGGAGTATTAACTTAGAAGTACCTAGAGATGTCAGCTGTGAAATACTAATCTGAATTTTAATTTTTCTCATTTTTTATACTAATTACAAAGACAGATGTGCTTACTATGCACACTGCTTAAACCATAAGTATAGTATAAAAAACAGCTTTCCCCCTTCTGATCAGAGGCATAAATAATATTTCTATAGTATGTTCTATTCCCATATATCACAGAACTGGCTGAAATGTATCTCTGGCTTCCATAAATCATGAGTACAGTTAAGCGGAACCTCCTCCTCCAATGTAGAAAACATAGAGCAATGAAATCTAGAGTTACACAATATTAGAGTGTGAGTTTCTTCATAGTCCATTTTAATTGATTTATACAGACAGGAAAGAGGGGGAACATTAAACCTTTTACAAACCTTCCTAAGTTTGCCTAATTAGGCCAGTCCTGCATAAAGAGCTTCATAGTTTTGGAAAATCCAAGAGCAATGAAATAAAAATGAGATAAATTGGGGGAAAACACACATATTCTAACACCTGTTTTCAAGTCCTGTGCTTCTAACAAAGGGAAAGTTATAGGTAATGGACATGAAGGACTATGATCAGATTCTTCACCAAGCCACAGAATTGTATCTCTGAAATTTCAATCTACATTTTACCTTTATGAAAGAAATCTGTGAAACAAGCCAAAATCATCAGAAGTATACATGAAAAGTCATGCTTGATGTGAGAAGTTTATTTAACAGAACATTAACTGAGACATGTAAAATAACTAATCTTAGTCAGGACTGAAGATACTAATTTTTTAAAAAAGCATTTCCAATCTTTGTTTAAAATGTGCTCAGAATCTTCATGTCTAGTAAGCTGCTGAGTAAATGTAAATACAAAAACTAAAATATCCAAAGTAAACGACCCTGTTTAAAAAAATATTTAAGGCGGTGATAAATCATCTACCATATTTCTTCTGAATTTAAGCCACTAACAATTATAAGAAACATCTTAATTTATACCCACAGAGAAAAGAAAATCTTGCACCATCAACTGTGAGAAGTAGTCCAATTTCAGAGACACAAAAATATGCTTAAAAAATGAGTCATTTAAATATAGAAAACACATCCAGCTATTAAATTTGAAAAAGCTAGAATAAACATTTGTGTAAAATGACCACTTAGCAAATACTTATAGAATAAATGGAAAAATGAATGACTTTACAAAAAACTTTCTTTTGAAAATTTTTTTTATAGATTCAGGGGCATATGTGCAGATTTGTTACATGGATATATTTTATGATGCGATGTTTGGGTTTCCAGTGTACCCATCACACAAATTGTGAGCTGTGTATCCAATAGGTAATTTTTCAACCCTCACTCTCCTTTCCTCTCCCCATTTTGGAGTCCCCAGTGTCTACTGTTACTCTCTGAATGTCTACATATATCCATTGTTAAGCTCCCACTTATAAGTAAGAAATCATACAATATTTGATTTTCTGTTTTTGAGTTACTTCACTTAGGATAATGGCTCCATCCAAGCTGCTGTGAAAGACATGAAAAGGACTGATATGCAGAATCTACAAGGAACTCAATAAGAAAAAATAAAAAATCCCATTAAAGAGTGGGCAAAGGACCTGAACAGATATTTCTCAAAAGAAGACACATAAGTGGCCAACAAACATATGGAAAAATGCTCGACATCACTAATTATCAGAGAAATGCAAATTAAAACCACAACAAAACATCATTTCACACCAGTTAAAATAGCTACTAAAAAGTCAAAAAACAACAGATGTTGATGAGGATGTGGAGAAAAGGGAATGCTTGTACACTGTTGGTGGGAATGTAAATGTATAACACCTCTATGGAAAACAGTATGATTTCTCAAAGAACTAAAAATAAAACTACCATTCAACCCAGCAAAACTACTACAGAATATCAACCCAAACAAACAACTTTCTTGACAGAAAATTGGAACAAGGAAAATTTCTGTATATATGATCATAGAGATAAGATCTTAAATCATAGAGCTATACATATGATCACAGAAACAGATAGTCCTCCCTTCACCAAGTCTCTCTCTTACCACTTTGGACCAGCTTTCTCTTCCATCTCAGAGTTCCTACAAATGTTGGCAGGAAAAAGGACACATTCCAACACTAGTTTTATATGCCTACACATATCCAAACACATACACACCCACCTACACACTAGAGCAGGGGTCAACCAATGATGACATGAGGATTAAATGCCAGCTGCCAGTTTTGTAAATAAAGCTTTATTTAAACAAAGTCATGCTTACTTGTTTATGTATTTTCTATGGCTGTAGCTTCCATGCTACAACGTTAGCATTAAATAATTACAAGAGACAGAATGGCCCTCAAAGCCTGGAGTATTTATCATCTGGCCCTTTAAGAAAAAGTTTGCTGGACAATTCACAATTGCAAAAATATGGAACCAACCTAAATACCCATGAACCAACAAGTAGATAAAGAAAACGTGGTATATGCACATCATGGAATACTACCCAGCCACAAAAGGGAACAAAATAATGGCCTTTGCAGCAACTTGGATGAAGTTGGAGGCCATTGTTCTAAGTGAAGTGACTCAGGAATGGAAAACCAAATACCACGTGTTCTCACTTGTAAGTGGGAGCTAAGCTATAATGACATGAAAGCATAAGAATGATATTACGAACTTTGGGGACTTGGGGAAGGGTGGAAGGCAGAAGAGAGATAAAAGACTACATACTGGGTACAGTGTACACTGCTCAGGTAATGGGTATACCAAAATCTCAGAAATCACCACTGAAGAACTTATCCACACAATCAAAACAACCTGATCCCCCAAAACTATTGAAATTAAATTTAAATAAATAATAAATAAAATAAAATGCATGACAGTGGCATTTTAGAAAGTGCACAATTTTTTACATTTATGAGTTCATAATAAAATGAATACTTAGGAACTTTTAAAATGAATGAGAAGTAACAATTAGATGTAAAATTCTCAAAGTTTGGAACTGGAAATATTAAATTCTAGGATTTTCTTTAAAACTTCTTCTTATGTAAGAGAAACTTGCATAGTTTGAAAATTATTATGTTCTTCCAAGGAAAAAAAGGAGAAATTTTAAGAAAGAAAGAAAAAGTTTGCTGAGCTAAGCAAGAGAGTATAAGACCCTAGAAGACAGAGGCCATGTTGTAGGCTGGTCTTACTCTCCAAGCAGCATCTGGCACCAAGTAAAAAGCAGTTAATGTATGCTTATTGGTTGACTTTACTAATCTAAAAGTAGGGTACCTCTAAATCAAGCTGAAAGGTCTTCTGACACACATACCTTTTCACACTTGCCCTTATTCAGGCAAATTTCCACTTCTAGAGGAAGCTCTTTACACCCCATTTTACCTCCTTTTCATAAGTTAAGATTTAGTACCTAAATTAATCCCACACTAGCTGTATGACCAATACAGAGAATACTCCATCTATCTCTCTGATTAAGTTCATTTGACAGATGCTTTGAGGATTTTCAATTGCCTTTCACACCAAGAACAATATATAACAAAGAAGCTTTTACCACCTAACAGTAATTTCAAGGCATCAATCATTTCCCAGACATCTGTTGGGCATGTTCTCTGTGCTACTCTAGATAAAGGCCTACCAAGAAGATTTAGACACAGTCTCCACCTTCAAGGAGCTGAGAGTGTTCTTAGACTTAATCTCCTTAGACTCATTTCAAAGTGAGTGCAGAGTAAATAGCATGACAACAAAGAGGACCTCAAGCTGCTGACAAGGGAAAGATCCGCTGAATTATTCAATTAGGACTTGGGTGCGTGCTTCCTGTGTTCAGAGATCCTGGGGCAATAGAAGGATGTACAGTCATGGCTCCTTACCTGGATCCATACACAGGATAGGGACAAGGGCAATGTTGTGACCAGCCATAAAAAAGAGCAAATGGAAGAAGAACACAGTCCTTTGGATCCCTGAAGAAGAAGAGATTAATTGTGACAGGACCAGAGTTGAAGAGGAAGTAAGAGAAGACCTGTGAAGGAGGTTTTTAGGTATATTTTAAAAGAGAAGATGAATTTCAATAGAAAATCATTTGGGGTGAGGGAAAAATAAAAGCACAAAGACAGGAGGTACAGTGCCTGGCTGCATTGTCCATGTTCTATAAGGGGAACTACTGTTACAGTCACCAAATGTTTATTGAGTGTCTATTCTGTGCTAAGTGATGAATCTGAGAGCGAGGCAAGTTCCCTTTAGAGGCAGAAGAAACTACTTTCCAGTTGAGTTTATATTGTCATCACCCTGATGTAAGGAAACCACGGTGTGGGTAAAGAATATGGTGGAAGACAAGGCTCAACAGGTAGGCTGCTACCCAATTGTGAAACGCCTGGGATGCTGAGCCAAACAGGTTGGATTCTACTCTAAAGATATTTATAATATTTTACATATTATATATTAAATATTATTAAATACATATACAGTCATGAACCACATAATGATGTTTTGGTCAACAATGAACACCACACTATATACAATGGTGTTGCCATAAAATTATAATGGAGCTAAAATTTCCTGTCACAGTGACATCATCACCTTCATCACACAGACGTTACTCATGTTTGTGGTGCTGCTGGTGCAAACAAACCTACTGCACTGCCAGTCATATAAGAGTATAACACATGCAATTATATAAATATTACTTAGCAATGATAATAAATACTATGTTATTGGTTTATGTATTTACTACATTACAGTATACTTGATTTTGGAGTGTGCTTCTTCAATGTATATTTTTTAAAACTTAACTGTAAAACAGCCTCAGTCAGGTCCTTCAGGAGGTATCCAGAAGGCATTGCCATCATAGGAGATGACAGTTCCATGTGTGTTACTGCCCCTGAAGACCTTCCAGTGGGATAGGATGTAGAAGTAAAAGACAGTGATATTGATGATCCTGATCATGTGTAGGCCTAGGCCAACGTGTATGTTTGTGTTTTAGTTTTTAACAAAAAAGTTAAAACAGTAAAAAAAAATTTGAGAAAAAAGTTCATAAAATTAGAAAATAAAGAAAATATACAGCTTTATAAAATGTAAAAATTTACAGTCAGCTAAGAAAATGTTTAATAAATTTAGTATAACCTAAGTGTACAGTGTTTATAAAATCTAGAGTAGGATACAGTAATGTCCTAGGCCTTCACATTCACTCACCACTCACTCACTGACTCACCCAGAGCAACTTCCAGTCCTGCAAGCTCCATTCATGGTAGGTGCCCTACAAGATTCTACTATCTTCTCTCTTTCATATCATATTTCTGCTGTACCTTTTCTATGTTTAGATATGTTTACAGATGCCATTGTGTTACAATTGCCTGTGGTATTCAATACAGTCACATGCTGTACACGTTTGTAGCCTAGAAGCAATAGGCTCTACCATATCGCCTAGCTGTGTAGTAGACTATACCACATAGGTTTGTGTAAGTATATTCTATGGACATTCACATGACAAAATCACCTAGTGTTACATTTCTTGGAACATAGCTCCATCATTAAGTGATACAGTACTGTATTATAAATGAAATACATACTTAATACAATACAAATTCTGCTCACATTTTAGGGTACTAGGGATCATTTTAACACTGGTCTTTAAGACCAATTGCATTTATAGCAAAGAACAGAACATAATAAGAATTAAACTCACTATGAGAAGTATCACCACTCATTCTCAATTGTTGGAACTTGATCATTTTGGGAAATACAGAAGGGGCCCAGTATATGTCAGTACAGCAGGCAATGTAGCCCTTGCATTGCTAGCTATGGATTAGAGATCCTTTCCAAATGACACAAACTTAGTATTCTATACAATGTGCCAGACTTATGTATGTGTGTGTGTGTCTGTATATATGTGTGTGGTATGTGTGTGTGGTGTGTGTATGTGTGTTTCAACAGACATACACTTTCAGTCATATTATTATTATTATTATTGAGACAGAGTCACACTCTGTCACCCAGGCTGGAGTCCAGTGGCATGACCTCAGCTCACTGCAATCTCCACCTCCCAGGTTCAAGGAATTCTCATGCCTCAGCCTCCCCAGTAGCTGGGATTACAGGCACATGCCACCATGTCAGGCTAATTTTTATATTTTAGTGGAGACGGGGTTTCACCATGTTGGCCAGGCTGGTCTAGAATGCCCAACCTCAGGTGATCCACCCACCTCAGCCTCTTAAAGTGCTAGAATTACAGGCGTGAGCCACCACGCCTGGTCTTTAGTTGTATTTTGAAAGCAACAAAAGTTCCTTCCCTATCTGAATGTTCCTTTATGAGATAGCTCAAGACATGGCAGGAGAAACATGGCTTTTAGCAGCTTAATCCCCAAATAAAGGTTGCATGGCTTTTTCAAGATTATTCCACCAAATGTTATGTCCTAAAGTGGGCTATTTCCTAAAAGCAACTTCTCTTATCTTTCCTGAGTGATATTTCTTCCCTAATCATCAGTTTTTCCCTCAGATTCTTAAAAAAAAACAAAAACAAAAAAAAACCCCTTATCTTCATGAATTGTCTTCCCATAATATGCCAGGGTGATTTAATGTTTCAACTTTTCTTGGCTAATTTATCTTGACTTAGCTGTGTTTACGAGGCTCTAAATAAAGATTTCCCAACCTTGACATCATTGATATTGGAGAAGCTTTTTGTTGAGGGGCTTGTGCTGTGCATTGTAGGATGTTTAGCAGCATCCCTGGCCTCTACCCACAAGGTGCCAGCAGCGCCCCTTCCCACAGACACACCTACC
The DNA here is from genome assembly GCF_030222135.1 of Aotus nancymaae. Lineage (NCBI taxonomy): Eukaryota > Metazoa > Chordata > Mammalia > Primates > Aotidae > Aotus > Aotus nancymaae. The sequence continues at coordinate 30,780,600 of NW_026988482.1, forward strand.
TTGTGACAATCAAAACCATCTCCAGTCATTGCCAAATCTCCCCTTGGAAGTACAATCTTCCCCTATTGATAACCACTATTCTAAACTTTTTAGTTTCATTTTATAATAATAATAAAAGATAACATATATTGAGGTTTACAATTAACCATTCACTATTCCAATCATGTTTCCAGATTAACTCAATCCTCACAATGTCCCCCATTTTAAAGATGAAGAAATACTTAGAAAAGATAAGTGTCTTGTCTAAGACCACACTGCTGCTAAGTAGCAGAATGACGTCGTGAACCTGATTCCACTGATGTCAGACCTTTAGCTCTTAACTACTGGACCATTTGACCTTTCTGAAATTGCACAAAATCAACAGCAGTAGAATAGGTACAGACTCTCTCTGTGTCTTCCCTACTTGATGCCCTGAAGCCATCCAGAAAACCCAGCACACATTTGAGGATTTATCATTTGTATAGCAGGAGTTCTCACATCTTCACAGAAGTCAAATTCCATTAACAACTGGCGTGGCTTGGCATAGATGGATCCCATGGACATGGATCATAAACAATCCATATGAGTATGACAAGCCATCTGGTGCCTACAGGATGAACAGAACTCTGCATTTTCCTCAACTGAAGTTTTATTTTGCCCAAGCAGGTACTACCTTGGTCTAAAGTATGCATCATAGAGTACCTCCAGGGTGCAGAGAACTAAAACCCAGTGTGGATACTTTAAAAGTAAGAGATGAGATTCTGCTCCCAAAATTTCAAATCCCATAGGTAAGACAAAACACCCAGCTACAACATGACATTAAGAAGACTTATAGTGCATCACACAGCAAACATTAATTTCAACTAAGGGTAGGGTAACTCAACTTTTATGCAATTAAAAGAATTATAGAATATTTTTCATAGAAATAACTTTTTAAAAACAAGTAATCAATCAGGCTAATATGTTATGGATAAACATAACTAAGAAGCATATTTAATAAATCTGAAAATGACCTGAAGTTCTCCTATCAATTTGTTTATTATGAATACAGTTTTCTATTATGCTTGAAAGTAGTCTGTGCTCTTTAATGATAAAAACATTTCCCTTATGCTTCAGCATAATCTATTAATTTGCTTAGTAAATACTTTGCAAAAGCAAACTTTCACCCAGTCCATACAGACTGGTGCAAATTTTAAATGGGTGTGTTATGTAATAATTACGCTTTCATTAGAGAAATAATCTACCTCACAACTATTGAAGACTGACCAGGAATAAAGCGGTGGGTGGGAAGTAACTTCTCAGATGGTTCCAATGAGCCCCTGAGCTGAGAACAACTGGGTAAAGGAATGTCGGTGCCTAAGGGGAATGAGGAGTCGCTAGGCGCACCATGGTACAGACTGCAAGCTCCTGTACCCCTGAGTTAATCAGCTCTTCTGCCAGCTCCTGCTCTATGACCTTCAGCAAGTTATTTCCTCCTGCTGATCTTTAGATTCTTCCTTTGCAAAATGTATGTGTTCAGTAGAACAAATGAGAAAACTCATGTAAAGAGTTTAAACATGCTACCTGAAACATAGGACATGCTCAATACATTTTAATCATAATTGCATACTTTCCACATGAGGTGATTCCGAGTTAAGTCTTGGTCTTGATGATATAAGTAAACCTATTTTTCTTTTATAGTTCTAATATTTTTTTCATTCCTACCAATTCTTTTCCCTTTTTTTTTGTTTTTGTTTTTGTTTTTTGTTTCAGAGACACAGCCTTGCTCTGTTGCCTAGGCTGGAGTGCAGTAGCACAATCATAGTTTATTGTAACCTGGAACTCCTGGGCTCAAGAGATCCTCCCACCTCCTCAGCCTCCCGAATACCCAGAACTAAAAGCATGCACCACCATGCCCAGCTAATTTTTAAAATATTTTTTATACAGAGTCTTGCTATATTGCGCAGGCTGGTCTTGAACTCCTGGCCTGAAGCAATTCTCCTGCTTCAGCCTCCCAAAGTGCTGGGATTACAAGTGTGAGCCACTGTGCCCAACTCTACTACTAATTAATCTATTTTTAAAAAATGGGATTTAGCCACAGAATGTATTGATATGCTGCATGGTCTTCCTATTTATAACCAACATTCAAGATCAGATTTTCCATTGGCTCCTCAGTTGTCCTGAATTGAACTGATTTGTTACTCTTTTTATCTCCTGAATCCTTGAGCTCCCTAGTCTGCTTCCAATAGCCCTTCATCCTTGCCAACAATTATGCAAACGTTTGCACCACCTCAAATAGCTAAAGCAAAGACATATTTGCTTCTACATGCTTCTCTGCAATAACCAATTCTGTAAACACAATAAAGTACATTCCAGGCAGTGCTTAATTTTTTACAGTATTAGTTATAAACCCCTAAAATAATTTATAATGGAAATTCTGAGATATTCTTCACGATAGAGGATATTGGTCCTAGACCCAGCAACAAAACACATGTTCATGAGTACATACAACTGTATGTATGCAATACACGTACACAGAAAAGGGTTCTGTTCACTTAAGTCAAATTTATTCAGAACAGTGTATGTTATTTATTTTCATGAGTTTTAGACAAGATCTTTTTTAGCACATTACAGAGGCCTGGAGGGGCTTTCTGCATAAAAGACAAAGCCAAGCACTGTTAATGCAAAGTATAGTAACTCAGTGTTTTGAGAAACACGGCCAAACATATTTAAATATGAGGCCGTCAGGCCAAGAAATCTTGGTGTCTAGAGCTGAGAGCAAAATTGGCAGTTGGGTTCTCATTATCAGGAGATTTCTTGCTACATTGTGGCCACTCAGCTTAGCCTGCCTCAACCTTACAAGGATGCATATGCATGTTTTGAAAACATTTAAAATGCAAATATTTCATATCACACATACGCTGGTAAAACATGAGGCATGAGAGACCTATTTGCAGTCCTTGCTGGGCCACTTACAAACCATATGACATTAATTCACCTATTTAACCTTTCGAACCCTCAGTTTCTTCAACTGAAAATGCCATAGCAATAGCATCTACCCACTACAGGTTGCTGTGAGAATTACATGAGCTAATACATGCAAAATGCTGGGCACAATGACTGGAACAATAAGTGTTCAATATGTATTAACCAAGATAGTATCCATTTTATCTGACATTTCCATTATAAATCACACTCACAAAACCTGCATCAAATTTCTTAAATGGATATTCTTACACAGTAAGAGTGCACCCACAAATGGTCTTGCACCATTCCACCTAAAAATCTAAAGTCCAAAGATAAACTGAAAACTAGGGCCCACGCCATGCTATACATTATGGAGGAAAAAGCAAGGGAAAAACCCACAATATGAGGCAAGAGAGAGGAGTAGATCAGATTGTCACACTAAGAAAACTCTATTCAAACAGCTTACCTTTAGGAAGTATGAGAATTTTAACGTCCTTGGAGTGCCATTTGGGGTTCAGAAAGAATCTTTTCCTGGAATAAGATCTAAGAGAGCTTACAAAGATTTTACCTTCAAAATGTAGCATTGAAAGAGCAAGACGACATGCTCACTTCAGCAGCACGTACACTGGAACAGAACAGCAAGGTGAGGCGCCTGTCCCAGAGTTTGGCTTCTCACCCACCCCACGTACACATACATATTCAGGTAATTCAGGAAGTAGTTCAGGAAGCCTCCTCATTATATTTTTTAAAAGCTCCCTTTCCATCATTAAAAAGGCATACATTTCTAATGGGTAAACATCCCTCAGTCGAACAAACCTGAAGCATGACTATTCCTAAGTAAAGTTGCCTTCATTTTCCAAAACTCCTGGGCACACTTAAATGGATGTGTGAAATTCCATGGACTCCAAGTAGGGGATGGGGGTCGCTAAGGTACTTTAAGCTTATAACAGTGAGACCCAGTGAAAGACAGACTAACTGATGAACCCACAAACCAGCAAAGTCTTAATGCCTAATAGCAAACCTTGTTGAATAAAGAGTCAATCAAAAATTTACTAGAACATGAAGGAGACTTTAAGAGACCACTTAAGACAAGCTGCCTGGAGAGTGAGACCTTCTGAAGGTGCACTGCCATCTAAACATGATAATATTTCAGTGATCCCAAATAAAGTTATATACAGGTAAGGGCTGAAGACATTTCTCACCTGCCATAGAAACTAAAGAAGTTTCCCAACTCTCACCAGAAACTACAGAAAGTTCCCAACAGACTCACAATCCAATTATTTAAGTTGATCAATAGAACAACCCAAATCTCCAATTAAATTCTGTCTGGCTAAACTCTGTAAAATGCAAAAAAATAAGACATATCAGTATTGTTCAAATAGCGGGTTTAAAAAAAAAAAAAGCTCAAGTGAGAAAAAATCATATGTTATTTCAATCTTGGCTGGTATTTATCCCTACAGTTGACACAACTGTTTTTATTTTAAATGGATTATAAAATGTTACCAGAATGGCCTTAAAATCAATTTAATAACTGATCTGCACTCTCCTGGTACATGGGAAAAGCAATGTTCAAAAATGTCCGAAGAGAAACCAGGCAAGAAGAAAAAAATAAATCTCATTCAAGGGTGCCATCTAGTGGGCAAATGTGGGGGCTGTGATGTTCCTAAGCAACGTTTGGATGGCATATTTAAAACTAAAAACTCGGAGTTAAGAAGAAGCTTAGTTCAGCGTTTCCCAAAGCATATTTCTTGATAGCAGGATTCTGCCATCAAATGCATTTAGCACATGCTGGGTGAAACACTGTGGAAAATACATCTCAACCACAGGATATCTCACAGCCTTAAATATGTTAACCCATATTGGAAATCTCTAAAGGGAGATGTGGCACTCCACACTTGTATTCGATCAGGGAAACTCTTTACTTGTGGATGCCTTTGAACTCCTCAGAGAGTGCTGGAGTTTCTCAAACAATGTTTGGGAAATGCTAATCTAATTCAACTCTTGCCTCCAAATTTTACACGGGAGGGCTCCAGTAATTAAAGTAAGTTGTCTTGGTTCTCAGCGCTGCCTTACAGCTGGTCAAGTTCCATGACAGGTCTGTCTTTGTAACCCAAAGGGTGGGTAAAAGTGGGAGGGTGGCTGTCAGGTGCTCCCCCTTGCTCCTCACCCTTAGCATTAAAATTATCTTGTGCAAGGTCTGGAGGCTTCACGCTAAGTGCCTATTAGGCTTGGACATCATATTACAGTTAAAATAAATATTCATTTTAAAACTCAAAATAATACTTTCCTTCCAAGTTCTTATGGTTATTATTTTTTAATCTGGCTGAAAATTGATCTTAATGTTATAGTTCATCTCTACACGTTTTATTATTATCATTTTGTAAAAACACAAATTAAGAGCGTGTGAGAGTTATTTCTGATGCCTCTCATACATTTTCCATCTGAGGTTAAACCTGAAGGACAACCACAGTATCTAACGATGACTGTGGATATCAAAAAACAAAGAATTACAGCATAAAATAATAGGCTTGAGGAGGAGTACACCTTACATTTGCCCAACTAAAGAAAATATTACATGGGATGCTAACATTGGAATTACAAAAGCAGCTTCCAGGGATATTATTACAAACTATCTTGAAAACTTAAATATATCTTCATTTGGAAATAGATATAAAACTTTTTAAAAAAATACAATTATGCACATTGTATTTTGTGCCCAGGAACCTATGAAGACATCAGCTATGCAGCAACTTTCAGAGTACCTTGTTCAGGTGGTGCTGGCTAAGTGGCCTCAGGTTCCACATCTTCTAGGGACAGCATGAGCCACAGCCAGATCTCCAACTCTGACACCTGCTTCAGTGTGTTTAACTGCTATACCTTACCAGCTGGTTATTCTAAGAAGGAAGGAATTATGTGTTCACAAATTCTGACTCCAGAAACCACTCCCTTCTCTCAAGACTGAAAAATGTAATAATAAAAACTTAATGAAGATTAAAAATAAACACAAGTAATAATGCACCCAACTTGGTACTTTTAAAATCATTTTGATGGCTATATGATATTCTGTCACTGCTAGATTCCTATTTAGAATTTTTTAAAGTTTTATCTTATTTTTAAAAAACTGTTTAAGAAAACTTACATAAGTTTTCTCTTCCTAAAAAACGGAGGAATCGCTCTCAATTTCTTTAGGCACAAAATGTTTTCTCTACTAAAAATTATCTCCAAAGGATACATTCCAGAAGTGGAGCTACGGAATGAAAAGGTTAGACTCATTTATATTGACAAGTTTCTTTTCCTAAAATACTTGTCCCAGTTTATACCAAATTTGGGACTTTTTAGCCTCAGTTATGAATGGGAGGCTTGAAAGACAACTGTAGGTGTACAGACCACTCGTCGTTCAGTCCAGGTCAAACACGCACAGCAACTGGAAGGCTCTGGAAATGCTCATTTGTTTGCACATATCTCTGACTTTAATGTAAAGAAGCCTCTCCCTCTATGTGAGATACAAATTCTAAAGACTCCCCAGGCCTGTCGTGGTGCCTCAGGTCTATAATCCCACCACTTTGAGAGGCCAAAGCTGAGGATAACTTGAGCCCAAGAGTGTGAGGCTGCAATGAGCTACAATCACACCACTGCAATCCAGCCTGGGCTACAGAGAAAGATCTTGCCTCAAAAAATAAAATAAAAATTTCCCAAACTCAAAGAAAAGCTCTTAATTAGGAATTCAGCCTCGAGGTCTTAATAAGAGTTTAATACCTACATATAGAATTGGTGTTTTAATGGGATTAACAAGGACCCAAATGCAAAGTGGAAACCAGGCTAAAGTATTGTCATTTAGTTTAGATGAGTTGGAAGAGGGCTGGCACCCAAGTTTCAAACTGGTACAGCTTTGCACCAGAAAGCTGGCTTGTAATTGCTTTATGTCATCCCTGGAAGGCTATCCCCTTTTATTTTCCCCATGGATTGCCGCAGCATGATGGGATGTTGCAAAGTGATTCTAACAGACATGGACTAATTTTAAATACTTCCTTGGCTCCTCATATGTTCTAAAACACCCCCCACCCCTCACCAACTATACTCAGCCCAAGAGTTAACAACATTCCTTAGGAGCCCTTGAACCACATTTTTTTTTTCACTTTGAAAACATAAGTTGATAGAATCCTGCTCTTTTACATTCTGTGTATTTTCTGACCGGACCCGAAGGCTCCACTCTGAGTTAGAATTAGCACATCAAGGACAGCAGATTCACTGTTAAGGAGGAGGCCCCACCTCTGACTCATTTTTCTTTCCTTACCTTACTCAAAACAGGATTCCCCACATATCAACTGGCCAGCTGATACTGTTGCACATTTGCACAATCATTCATTCATTCAAATATTTACTGTGCTCTTATTATGTATATGTCAAGTCCAGGCTGGGATCTGAAAGCCCAAAATGAATGTCGAATCAGTAACTCCAGCCTCATTCATGTATCAACTGTGTGACCCTGGACAAGCAAGCTAATTTCCCCAAGCCTGTTTCCTCAACTGTAAAATGTGGGATAATAGTATCTGCCTCACAATATTAAATAATTGTACATACTTCCCAAATTAAGTGTAATAATATACATAAAGAACATTATGTCTCACATCTGTTAAATAGTCAAAAAATACAGATTAGTTGCTAATCTGAAAAAAGAAGATAATAATTTAACTAATTCTGGTTAAAAATTATTATAGCAATTATTCAAAGACCATGTGCCAAATATAGTGTTTTATTTGGAATACAAATATTATAACTCTATAATGAAATTTCAGTGTAGTTCACAATTCTTATTTCCACTCCCTAGTGAAGGATAAAGGTACAAGTGACTTAATTTTGACACTTAGAATTAACTCAGTTATCATTTGTCACACCTGTCTCTGAAGACTCTCTCCTTTCTCCATCTTTTCATCTACCTCTAACTTTCTGACGCTGGGAAAGTGGCCTCTGGGGCAAACTTGTCCTCTATGGATGTGTGAGAGTAGCTGGTGCCACCCAGCTGGTGCCAGTTGGCCTCTGGCATCAACTACTGAAGGCTGTAACCCCCACCACAGACTGCAACAAGGTCCATACACTCTGAGAACTACTCATGCCCATCCTTGGCTTCCCTAGTCTTCCAACTGCCTCAACACCTGACACAGCTCCCTTTGAAGGCTCAGGACCTTGCAGCTGCTTTCCCCACACCATGCTAGAGCCTGGATCCTATAAAGCTGTCCTCAGCCACTACTAACTTAACCATGCAAGCGGCCTATTGAATGTGCATCATCTTATCTTCCTGGACTGCCCTGTTATGCAAGCTCATTTACCCTGCTCCTCTGGGCTTCTACTGAGATAATTTTGAGAAATTTCTGGATCTAAAGAGCCCATGTCTATTTCCTTCTTCCCTTACCTGGAATGAGGCAGAGTGCAGGGAATCTCTACTCAGGCACCCATCTGCTTTCCAAGTCCAACCACATCCCCTTGGATCCTTCTCTTTCTGCCAGTGGGTTGAACTCCTTCTTCCCTTTGGGTTGGATAAGCACTCTCCTGCCATTTAGGCATTCTCTACTCTATGGCTTAGACCTTCACTGCTCAGTGTGGTCTGCAGATCAGCAGCATGTATGTTATCACCTAAGAGCTTATTAGAAATGCAGAATCTCAGGCTCTACCTTAGACCTGATTAATTGAAAGGTGCATTTGACAAGATTCCCAGGTACGTGGTAAGCTCATTACAGCTTGAGATGTGGCAGGTTAAAGATAAACTCCAAGACAGTTCTCTCAATGTGGATCTTCCCCTATAAGGACAAGATAAATCATCTCTCTTCTCACAAGGCTAGCTATGGCAAATCAAACGTAACTTGATGGTCAGACTATTGTAATTTTTTTACCTCTGTCTGGAAGCTTAAAAGTGAGCCATTACCCTTTCCACAGAAAGAAAGAATGCCAATGAATTGCCAGGAGGAAACCTGCAGAGCCAACTAGGAGCAACCAGTACTTATCACAAATGAAAATCACATTGGTTAATATTTCAAAAACATTAACCTGATAAGTGCTCATTTCCAACAGGTGATTAAGATCACCTTGAAATAAAGTCAATACTCAATAACAGAGAGTTGGACACAAAATTAAACTAACATGGGCCGACTGTGGCTTTGAGGTTAACAGCTGCTAATGAGAATCATCCCAACACTTAAGTAATTGAGACAGATCTCTTTTCTCTCCTTAATATGTCAAGAGAGTTTGCTCCTGATTTCCAGGAAAACTTCATAATTTATCTTTTCTTTTGTTGTAACCAGTGACTTGATTTCTAGGCAATTATTTTATGGGAGGCAGCCTGATTAGAAGAAAGCCTGGGCCATGATACTGCATAGCTTTGTGTCCCCACCCAAATCTCATCTTGAGTCATAATACCCCCGTGTCGAGGGAGGGACCTGTAATCCCCATGTGTTGAGGGAAGGAAGTGATTGGATCATGTGGACAGTTTCCCCCATGTGGTTTTTATGATAATGAGTGAGTTCTCATGAGATGGTTTTATAAGTGTCTGCAGGTTCCTCCTTGGTTTTTCTCTCTCTCCTGCCGCCTTGTGAATAAGGTGCCTGCTTCCCCTTCTACCATGATTGTAAGTTTCCTGAGGCCTCCCCAGCCATGTGGAACTGTGAGTCAATTAAACCTCTTTCCTTTATAAATTACCCAGTCAGGCATTTCTTTATATCCATGTGAAACTGGACTAATACAGACCATATGTTTAAATACTTACTTTTGTGATCTTGAGATGTATTAACCAGCTTCTGTATCTTTAAAATGGGGGTAATAATTCTGTCTCAGAGGGTCACCATGAGGATTAAATAAGATAATATATGTAAAACCACTGGAATGAAACAAGTGCTACCCACCTCCAACTTCTCCCAGGTTTTCCATTTCAGGTGATCTTCTGGACACTTCTAGATGACCTTCATCCATATATATCTAAAATTGTGCTTGGTCCAACAACAAATCCCATCCTCCCTGATTTAAAACACTAAAAATTCATTTCCAAACATATGTCCCAAGTTTCTGCCTTTGTAAATTGACAAAATCTTTCAATTCTTTTGGTATATAATATATATCAATGCAATATGGTTTATAGTCTTCATCAGGGATGGCAAGCTTGGGAACCACCTGCAGTTCAAGCAATTTAATGTACATCAAACAAAATAGCTCATCTTTATCTCCCCAATGCTAAGGCTCCATTTCCCACCCTGAATAACTCTTGCAGCTCATATTTAGATTTTCACTAAAGTTAAAAAATAGCAATACTTCAGGAATTACCCAAGTAAAAGGACATTTTCCATGGCATCAGGTTCAAGGCCAAATTAATGTGTTGATGCTTTAGCAATTAGGACAAATATAGGGGATTTGGCACATTTTGCTTTTCAGCCATTGCCTTGTGTGCATCATCAACTCCAGTCATATTTTCTTTTTTTAAATCTGATCCTAGCACAGAATGAAGTTTATCATCTTTGTCTACAAAAGGGAGAAATTGACTGCCAGAGACTTAAAAGCAATTCCCAGCCTGTTAGTAATTACAGAGGTTTATCCTGGCTTCCAAATTCTTACCAAGGACTTTTTTTATTTTTTAGGTTGGAGACAACATGTCACAGTACCAGCCACTTCAGTTCACAATGACAATAATTAGACATATTCAGGGAGACCTTCTCTCTGCTGAATGTGCCCCTGTGCTTTCAGATCAGCAGCTTATACACAATTTTTTAAGTAGGATAATCCTTTCATTCTTCACATCAAGTCATGCACAGAAGCCTGACAGAGCAAAAAGATCAGCCAAACTCCTCTGGATACAGCAGGATGAGGGAGCCAGATGCCCTGCCTGCTGGGTCTCACCCCATGACAGATCCTGGACTGTAGGGACCCTGCAGTGCACCTTTAAAACTCACTGACCAAGATAATCTAGAACTAGGGATTGGTAAGTTCTTTCTGTAAAGGGCCAGACAATAAATATTTTCAGATTTGTGGGTCATACGGTCTCTATCATAGCTACCCAGCTCTCTTGCTGTAGCTTGAATGCAGCCAGAGACAATGTGTGAACAAATGGGTGTGCTAGTTCTCCAATAAAACTTTATGTACTAAAACAGGGAGCTGGCTGGATTTGGCCCATAGGCTGTAGTTTGCCAACCCTGATGTAAACTGGAGATGTACCTTTGTTGATGCGATATTCAAGATGGAGAAGCAGAATGTATCAGAGAGAGTGCCCCAAACTCCACCTATTACAACTTGAACTTTGATTTATTTTCACTTTACCCCTAATATTTACCGAAGTAGTTAATATATGAAAATCATATCTCTTTCATTCACTAGGTAGCTGCTTTGAACCTTAAAACTATGTTTTTCTTTATAAATCATGATCATCTCAAATGTAATCTTTGGCACATAGTGAATTTTAATTATTAAATGATGTACGTTCACTGCAATTCTATAGGTCAACCCTCCTTACCACAAAAAATGTATTTCATAAATATCATAGGAAATTAGGTTGTGTCCCTCCTCTGTCATGTAAGTAGCTGATTTTATGAAAAATTGAACAGAATCAAAAAAGTTTGCTTATAATAAGCATTATATCAGAGTGACTGGGGACACAACAGGTATGGGGAAAAACGTGAGTTTTAGAATAAGTTTTTATATAATACTGTAGATACCCTCTAGGTTATTATATTATATATTTATAGTATATAATTCTGTTATAGATTTGATACGATATGATATGATTCTGAAAACATCCAGACAGAGCCCCCTGCCCTAAGGGACCGTGGAGAGGGCTTCCCAGAAGCCTTACTTGTTCCATGTGGCCATTCCCAGTAAGCTAGGCCTGACTGGCACAAGGATGAAAACTGACCCAAGCTGGGCTGCCTCCCAGGCTTTGGCTGGATCTATAAAAGGTAAATTCAAGAGTTATGGGTTGGCTGATTTTACTACATGTACCCAAATGCAGAAAAGGCAGGAGAGATAGAACCTCCTGATAGGCTCAGGTTCCCACCACCATCCCTTCCTCAGGGCCAGCAGCACCCAAGACTTGGATTCCATAAGCTTCCTTTTCAGTGAAAACTCCTTTTCTAAAGTTGCTAACTAGAGTTTCTTGCAACCACAGAGTCTGAACTTTCCATACACTGCCCTGCCCACTTCTCACTCTACCTTCCCAGCTACACTGCTCAGTCTTCTCCAGAGAGAAAGAGAATTTGCTCCATCAGTCCATTTGGTCTGCAGGCTCTATGAGAATGTTGTGGGGGACCCTCAGGAAACCATTCCTCCGCATAAGTCCTGGGACTCTCTGCCACTGCCAAACATCTTCTGATGGGAAGCAGATGAGAATAACAGACTTTCCATAAAAGTTAAGTGAAAAGCTTACCAAATAAGGCAAAAGAAGGTTGAATGAGATGTCACCAAGGGCCCTTAATTTCTGTACCCAGTGAAACAATTAAAAAACAGGAGAACATCGCCTCCGTGCCCCAGCCCTGGAACTGCAATCCACAGTGGCTCCCAGGGGCTTGGCTGAAAGCTCAAGCAGCCCTTCTGTTATCCACCCCGTAGCTGTGGGATTTGGGCCAGCTCTGGGGATAAGCGCTACTCACATAATTGAAGCATCTTTCCTTCAGTCAAACCAAAGATGGCAGATCCAGGTTTGGCTCTGGCCATAATAACTCCAGAGCCTGTGTTAGTAACCACTATGCTTTACCACTTCCTTCTGGCTTCTCCTCCTCCCTCCATCCCCTGACCTGTCCAACCCGTGCTTTCCTCCAGATCAGCCTTCCTTAGGAGCAGCTTTATTATCATCACTTCCTTGTTAAAATCCAGCAGCTGCATCTTGTTCTCAGGCCAAGTCCCAGAATGCCAATTTGATTATGTCCTAGCATGACACAAAACCCTTTAGTGGCATGGTCTACCATATCTTATAAAATCTTTCTCTAATGCTCCTCTTTGTCCTAATGAAAACCTCTCTCCTTGTCCACCCTATTATTAGTATATTTAGAGCACAGCTCTAAACTTTCCCCGGTTCCTCTTATGGTCCCAGCTCTCTGCTGCCTCCAGGCTTTTTAAGCTATACCCTCTGTCTCTAGTGAGTCCCCACTCTCTCCTTCCCAACCCTCTTCTTAAATTCCTTGTGATCCTTCAAGTCTCAGCTTAAACACAACTAATTCAAGCTTCATGAGAAGCTTTCCTTGCCCTCTCATGTCTAGGTTAAGTAACGCTGTTAAATACTTCAGAACATTTAATCATTGAGATGATTTAATTATGTATACTCTGTTATTTCCCATAAGGATGAGTACACTGTCTGTCTTATAAATGGCTCTATTTACACTGTCTAGTGGACAGTCAATAAAGACTCACTAACCTTATTCTAGTGTATAACATCTACAAGAAGGGGAAGCCTCATCTACATTTCACCCTGAACTTCCTCTGATCCTCCCTGCCTCTCCTACACTCCAGCCAATAAATTGCACAGCTTGTAATCCACTCTCCTCTGGACTCAGTCTGTGTTCTCACTTGAGCTTTTTTTGGGCTGTGCCCCGTCTTGCTAACCCATCCCATTTCATCTCTCAAACTCTGCCCCTTTCAAATGCCACTTCCTGCAGGGAGACTTTGGGGTTCCCAACATTGAGTTGAAATTGTTTATTCTTCTTTTTAACTTTTATTTTAGGTTCAGGGGTACATGTGCAGGATGTGTAGGCTTGTTACATAGGTAAATGTATGTCATGGGGGTTTGTTGTACAGATTATTTCATTACCAAGGTATTAAGTCTAGTATCCATTAGTTATTTTTCCTGATCCTCTCCCTCATCCCACCTTCCACTCTCCAATAGTCCCCAGTGTGTGTTGTTTCCCTCTATGTGTCCATGTGTTCGCATCATTTAGTTCCCACTTATAAGTGAGAACGTGGTATTTGGTTTCCTGTTCCTGTGTTAGTTTGCTAAGGACAAGGGCCTCCAGCTCCATCCATGTCCTTGGAAAGGACACAATCTCATTCTTTTTTTATGGCTGCATAGTATTCCATGGAGTATATCCACCACATTTTTTTTTAATCCAGTCTATCACTGACGGCACTTAGGTTGATTCCAAGTCTTTGTTAGTGTGAATAGTACTATTTTTTGTACTATTTTGCAGACTATGTTTGGAGTTTCTACTCTTCAGGTGTGTCTCCTCCTGCTGGCCACTGCTGTGTGGTTTGAAGAGCAGGGGCCAGATCATCCCAGTACCCAGCACCCACAACCATGTCTGGCACAGAGCACACACGCAGTGAAGGTGAGGTGGTAGGGGACCACTGAATATCAGTCAGAGTCATCAACAAGTGAGGAGCTGTTGAGCTTGGGTAGTTAACAAAGATGATAGCAGGATAGGAACTACAAAGTAACTATTTGAGTAGCAACCTTTTAAAGAGGCAGCTGAGAAAGCTAAGGAATCTCTCCAATATACTTTCAGCAAACTGATACTCTTTTCAAAAGACAGTAGTGTAAAGGTTAAACAGAGTGACAAATATTCCATCATGGTCGCTGTCAATTTTACTGGAAAATTTGTGCCATAAAACTGGTATTTGAGTTTCATTCTTTGTTCCTCTAAAAATGAGCACATAGTTTCATTTGCCACCTACATTTTCTTAACTGTAAGAGTTAAACACTCATTTCATACCATTTAATTTCATTTGCGAGAGGAAGGTCCAATCTAAAGTTACTTTCCTCTCATTACATATACAAATTTTGGTTCTCAATTTTGGTATCAATTGGTTCCAATATGAATATCCTCACATAAGGAGCATCTCCTTCTTGGGGATACAGTTGTATTTAATTGCCTGTAACAATTTAACATTCCAAAGATTGTCACTTCTTCTTTGGTCTCAAGCCGATTCACCTAACGCAAAATTATCCTCTTAATACCCACACAGAAACTAGCCAGAGAAGATACTTTCAGAATAAGAATCTCTACAGTAGCAACAAGCAAAGCAAATATAATGCTAGCCCATTTCCATTCATCTTATGGCCTTTTGCAAAGAAGAGCCCTTAACATTTCACTCTCTGGCTTATGTAACTTACAAGATAGTAACTTAAGTTCAAAGTGGTTTTTATTTTTAGTCTGATAAGTCAATTCACTTTTGATTTTCTCACTGATTTACAAATATAGTGTAAGAGAGGATACAACATTAGCAAGATGGTAGAGTAGGAGATCCCAGCCATCATTTCCCCGTAAAGAGCAACAATTCAGTAACTGTCCACGAAAAAATGGTGATTCTGGAAGAGCTTAGCAGTCTACTTAAGTAACCTCAACAATACAGTGAAATTTTAAAAAATTAAAAAAAAAACCATGAGAATAATCACACAAAAATAATAGAAAGAACAGTTTCATTTTCTCTGCATCAACCCATCTGTCATCTGCCCTATAGCTGTGATCAGCACAGAGAGGGACTCCCTAGCTCCAGCAGCCCCCTGCAGGGAAAAGGTTCACAAGGGGTTGTTATAAACAACTATATGCCAACAAATTGGATAACACAGAGAAATAGACAAATTCCTAGAAACATAACTTACCAAGATTGAATCAAGAAGAAACAGAAGGTCTGACCAAACCAATAACAAATATAGACTGATGCAGTAATTAAAAGCCTCCCAACAAAGAAAAGCCCAAGACCAGATGGCTTCACTGCTGATTTCTACCAAACATTCAAAAAAGAAGTAATAACAATTCTTCTTAAATTCTTTCAAAAATAGGACTAGAGGGAATACTTCCAAATTCATTTTATGAGGCCATGATTATCATGATACCGAAGCCCAAAAAAGGCACCAAAAGAAAGGAAAATTAAAGGTCAATATCTCTGATAAACATAGATGCAAAAATCCTCAATAAGACATGAGCATCCTAAATGTGATAATACATTGATTATACATTGTAACAATGTATATCCTTGGGATGCAAGGTTGATTTAATACAGGCAGGTAAATTAATGTGATACATCACATTAACAGAATGAAGGCTAAAAACCACATGATCATCTCAATAGATGCACAAAAAGCATTTGACAAAGCTTAACATCCTTTCATGCTGAAAATTCTCAAGAAATTAGGAAAAAAAAAAGGGAATTTCCTCAGCACAATAAAGGTCATTTATGAGAAGCACAGCTAACATCATATTCAATTGGGAAAAACTAAAAGCTTATTCCCTAAGATTCCATACAAGGCAAGAATGCCCACTCTTGCCACATCTATTAACATAATATTGGAAGTACTAGCAAGATCAATAAGGCAGGCTGGGTGTGGTGGCTCATGCCTGTAATCCCAGAACTTTGGGAGGCCGAAGCAGGCAGATCACTTGAGGTCAGGAGTTTGAGACCAGCCTGGCCAACATGGTGAAATCCCATCTCTACTAAAAACACAAAACTTAGCTGGGTATGGTGGTGCACACCTGTGATTCCAGCTACTTGGGAGGCTGAGACAGGACAATCTCTTGAACCCGGGAGGCAGAGGTTGCAGTGAGCTAAGATTGCAGCACTGCACTTCAGCCTGGGTGACAGGGTGAGACTCCATCTAAAAAAAAAGATCAATAAGGCAAGAACAAGAAATAAAAGGCACTCAAATAGGGAAGGAAAAAGTAAAATTATCCCTATTTGGAAATAACATGATCCTACATGTAGAAACCCCTATAAAAATTCCACAAAAAAGTATTAAAATTATAGATGAATTCAGTAAAGTTGCAAGATAAAAAAATCGACATACAAAAATCAATTGCATTTGTCTACACCAAAAATGACTTATCAAAAAAAATGAAGAAAATGATCCCATTTACAATTTCAAAAGGAATAAAATATGAGGAATAAATTTAACCAAGGAGGTAAAAGGTCTGTACACTAAAACTATGAAATGCTGATAAAAGAAGTCAAAAAAGATGCAAATAAATGGTAAGATAGCCCATGTTAATAATTGGAATAATCAATATTGTTAAAACATCCATATTATCCAAAGCAGTCTACAGATTCAATGTATTCTCTATTAATATTACAAAGTCATTGTTTTACAGAAATAGAAAAACCAGTTCTATAATTCATATGGAACCATGAAAGACCTCAAATAGCCAAAGCAATCCTGAGGAAGAAAAATAAAGTTGGAGAAATCACACTCCCTGACTTTAAATTATACTACAAAGCTATAGTAATCAAAACAGTAGGGTGCTGGCATAAAAACAGACACATAGACCAATAAAAAAAGAATAGAGAGTTCAGAAACTAATCCAAGCATATATGGTCAACTAATTTTCAATGAGGGCACCAAGAAGACACAATGAGGAAAGGATACTCTCTCCAATAAATGCTGTTAGGAAAACTGGATATCCATATGCAGAATAATGGACCTACACCCTTAACTTACACCATACACAAAAATCAACTCAAAATGAATGAAAGACCTAAAAGTAAGACCCAAAACTATAACACCTGGAAGAAAACACAGGAAAAAACTTTTTGACATTGGTTGTGGTGATGATTTCTCAGATAAAACACCAAAAACATAAGCAACAAAAGCAAAATAAAGAAGTGGAACTACATCAAACTAAAAAGCTTCTACACAGCAAAGGAATCAACAAAATTAAAAGGCAGCCTATAGATTGGGAGAAAATATTTGTGAACGATATATCTGATAAGTGATAAGTATTCAAAATATATGAGAAACAAAACTCAATAGGCCAGGTACAGTGGCTCATGTCTGTAATCCCAGCACTTTGGGAGGCCAAGGTGGGCAGATCACCAGAGGTCAGGAGTTCAAGACCAGCCTGGCCAACATAGTGAAACCCTGTCTCTCCTAAAAATACAAAAATTAGCCAGGCATGGTAGTGAGTGCCTGTAGTCCCGGCTACTCAGGAGGCTGAGGCAGGAGAATCACTTGAACCCAGTTGGCAGAGATTGCAGTGAGTTGAGATCATGCCACTTCACTTCAGCCTGGGCAACAGAGTGAGACTCCATTAGGGAAAAAACAAAAATAAAAATAAAATAACCAGATTTTTAAATGAGCAAAGAACCTAAATAGACATTTCTCCAAATAAGTCCAAAAATGGTCTTCAGGTATATGGAAAGGAGCTCAACAACACTAATCATGAGGGAAATACAAATCAAAACCACAATGAGATATCTCCCCACTCCTGTTAGGATAGTATTATCAAAAAACAACAGGTATCCGGGAGAGGTGGTACATGCCTTTAGTCCCAGCTAACTCAGGAGGCTGAGGAGTAAGTACCACTTGAGCCCAGTAATTTGAGGCCCGCCTAGGCAACACAACAAGATCTTGTCTGTGTAAATAAGTAAGCAAACAAACAAGAGGTAACAAATATTGACAAGGGTATGGAGAGAAGAGAACACTTAAATACTGTTGGTGAGAATGCGGACTTTTAAATAAAACTACCATATACCACAGCAATCCTTCTTCTAGATATATACCCCAAGGAAATGAAGACACCACCTCATAAAGATATCTGCATTCCCACATTCACTGCAGCATTATTCACAATAGTCAAGATATGGGAAGAACTGACGTGTCTGTTGACAGATACATGGATAAAGAAACACATACAGGTCGAGAATCCCTTATCCAAAATGCTTGGGACCTGAAGTATTTTGGATTTCTGACTTTTTTTCAGGTTTTGGAATACTTGCATTATTCTTAAGAGTTGAACATCCCAAATCCAAAAATCCAAAATCCAAAATGCTCCAATTAGCTTTTCCTTTGAACATCATGTCAGCACTTTAAAAGTTTCAGATATGGGGGTCTGTTGGGGGAGGGGGGGGATAGCAGGGGGGTGGGGAGTTGGGGAGGGATAGCATGGGGAGAAATGCCAGATATAGGTGAAGGGGAGGGAGGCAGCAAATCATACTGCCACGTATGCACCTATGCAACAACCTTGCATGTTTTTCACATGTACCCCAAAACCTAAAATGCAATAAAAAAAATAAAATAAAATAAAATAAAATAAAATAAAAAGTTTCAGATATTAGAGCATTTCAAATTTCAGATTTTTGAATTTGGGATACTCAACCTGTATACACACACACACATAGTAGAATATTATTTTGCCTTTAATAAGGAAATCCTGCTATTTTGGTCAACAGGGATGAAGCTATAAGACCTTATGCTAAGTGAAATAAGTCAAACACAGAAAGAAAAAGGCTACTTGAGCTCAATTACATGTGGAATGTTTTTAAAACATAAAATACAATAGAAACAGGATAAAAGGATTGTTATGGCAGGAAGTGGGGACAGCAGGTAAAATAGGGAGATGTAGGTCAACTACAAAGTTGTAGTTACATAGGATGAATAACCCTAGAGATCTAATATTCAGCATGAGGACTATCGTTAATAACAATACACATTATTAACTATATTATAGATATATATAAGATATATATATTCCAGTATCGCATACTGGAAATTTGCTAAGAGAGTAGATTTAAGGTTCTCTTACCACACACACACACACACAAAAGAAAGAAAGGTAACTACATGACATTATGGATATATTCATTTGCTTGAATATTGTAATCACTTCACAATGTATAGTCACAATTCCTGCATGATGATGTATCAGTAAATGATGGACCACATAGAAGACACTAGTACCAAAAGATTATAATACTGTATTTTTACTGGACTTTTTCTATGTTTAGAAATGTTTAGATAAACACATATGTATCATTGTGTTACAACTGCCTACAATATTCAGTCCAGTAACAATATGCTGTACAGGTTTGTAGCCTAGAAGCAATTTGCTATTGCATATAGCCTAAGTATGTAGGAAGCTATACCATCCAGGTCTATGTAAGTATACTCTACGATGTTTGTGCAATGTCAAATTGCCTAACAACACATTTCTTAGAACATATCCCCATCATTAAGCAACACATGATTATGTATCAAAACATCATGTTATATACTTCATATTTATATAATAAATAAAAGCACATACATAAAATAAATATACAAGAATTATAAAATACCTATTTGTTCTAGCCCCTACACACCTTCAGAAAGTAAAAACTTGAGAATAATACAGAATTTATATTTGCTAACATACAAAATAAATTCACTTTTAATTTGTTATAATTGTTTAATTTGATATATTATAGTAAGCCTAATTGGTATAAGCGACTTGACTTTCCCACTTAATCTAAAGCAAGTCTAATAACTTTTAAATTTCAATCGAACATTTAAAGATCAAAATAAAAGGGCTGGCCAACTTGGTAAAGTTTACTCCCCCAGTCTAATAAAACATATTTCTTTAAAAGTTCTAATTTTCACCAGCCTTCTCCCAGATCTTTCCATACTATATACTCAGCTGACTTTAACCTGAGGCGGAGTGTCCCTAAAGTTGGTTGTGCATGACTGTACATGTATATCAAAACATTATGTCGTACACCTTAAATTTACTTGTGAGTGAGGCCATTCCTATTTTCTAGTAACCCTCAGCTAGGTTTAAGGTTAAAGATACTAATAGGAGACAAAAGTATAATAGAAAAAATATTTTCAGATCCATTAATAAAAAGAAAACCATGGAATTTTCATAAGTACTAGCACATTGGCTAATGTTATAAACATGCAAGATCCTAACAGCTTGAATAAAATTGTAATACATCCAGATGTAATAAAGGGTATCTGAGAAGAACTGAGAGTTCCAAGCACTATTTTGACTAAAAAGCAGTATAGTTAAGTTACTATTCTGAGGAATTAGATCCTTCCTGGTTCTCATCTCAAATTTATTTCATCACAAGCTTTATTTCACCAGTGTTGAAACCCACAAGGAGCTACCTAAACTCACTGGCACCACAGCTATCTAGAAGTCCTATCTTAGATGATCTAAATTCAACACACTAAGACACACTCAATTTACTCATGGGTGAGTCTGCTCAAACCCTACTCTACATAATTTTAACAAGCTTAGCAATTTGACTCCCAGCCTATAGCAAATTAACAAACAAAAGCTGAAATGTGAGAAAAGTGCTAGAGACACAAATATTGTCAGCAGTGAGAGGTGATCTCTTAGCAGCATAGGAGGAACCAGGGCAAAAAAACACAAAACACCAAAAGTGGACATTAAAAGAGTTCATCTGAGACCACTTAGGAAGGAAGCAAATAACCCTATATTCCCAAACACACTTAAAGGCACCCACCTCTTCACAAGAAAGAGTAATAATAGACATGGTGAATCATGACCCTAAGCTGTGAAGAAAAGGCTCCAATCTGCTCAGAATGCTCTATGTGTAAGAAAGCCAGGAAAATTCAAATAGTTGTAATTTATAAATATTTCACCCAGAGTGGTTAATCAGTTTTGAAAGTGTTGACACTTAAAGGGTGAGGCTCTGGTCACTTTGGGAGTAGTCTTATAAAGAAAGCTGCTTTTTCCCACCCCATCAGTTAATGAAGCACTGCATATAGACGCTCTGCATTGGAAGCCGTTCCAAGGACAGCATTCCAAAGCCAGCTATAACAACAAACAGCAGATGTCCAGAAAGGCACAGATATCTCCTCCCCACACCCAAACCATTTAAGGAGGAGGAAAAAATAGACCAAAAAATGTGTGACCAGATAGGCATAATTGTCAATTAGTTGAAAAACAAATCTCTAAGTTTCCAATGAGGGCACAAGAGCACCTAAAAAAAAAGAAAGAAAAACAATAAATTATTCTAATTTTTACAAATAATGAACAAAATAAATTTCCCCTTGAACAGCTGCCAGGACTACAGGCAGATCTTCCAACATGAAATGATCAAACTTGAAGAATTTTCCCAAGAGAGTAGATACTTCCAAATAGCAAATTTCCATTTTAAAATAAGCATATTTATTGCCATTTTTTCCAGTTCCAGAATGTGTATGGTTACTAAATATTAAATTCTAGTTTTTAAACTCCTGTAATGGAGGAAGGATAGCCCATATTTAGGGTGGGGACACATGATGGGTGAACATCCCCAAATTACTAAAATCTATCAACTTGGCAAAGACCAAAACAGTTCTATCTGGCTGAAATGTGACCATCATGGCCAAAGCGGAGCTGCAGTGTGTTTCCCACCAGCATGGCAGGCTATTTATGTTTTCATTTATAATTTTTTCATTTCTTCTGCAAAAACTCTGTGGAAGATCTATGGCTGAAGACAGAGCCTAAAAGACCAGCCATGCACTTTCTTCACACATATTCTTTAGATTGTGAAAAAGTTAAATGGGAAAATAACACTCTCATTCAAACTGTTCAAAATACAGGTTAACAGTACCAAGGAGGATGAAGCAGCCTAGTGGTTCCCACTTTATCCAGTCTTTGTCTCTACCAGCGCATGCACCCTAGTCCTCTAGGGTGATAAACTCCTCCTGGTTTTCCCAGGATTTTCCCAGCCTTAATGAAAGTCTCACATCCTAGGAAACCCTTCACTCTCTAGCAACTGGGATGGTTGGTTATCTTACAGGAGCAATGACATCCACATGGGCAGCACCCGGAGATATGGTTATGCACAGTCTCTTGGGAAATATAACTAAATTCAAGCAAGTAGGTGTCTCTTGTTCATATCTGGGTTCAAATCCCATCCTTTCTGCTTCCCAGCAGTATGAACTTAACCTCTCTAAGCTTCAGTTTCTACAGCTATAAGATAGAGATAACAGAACCTTACACAATGAACTACATGAGAATGAAGTACAATCATGGGCCCAAACTAAACTTTCTATTATATAAGCTACCTAACAGCATTAGATACTATCTCCATCATCAACATTTTTTAAATTTTTATTTTAGGTTCAGGGGTACATGTGCAGAGTTATTACATAGGGAAATTGCATGTTGCAGGGATTTGGTGTACAGATTATTTCATCACCCAGGTAATAAGCTTAGTACCTGATAGGTAGTTTTTTGATCCTCACCCTCCTTCCACCTTCCACCCTCAAGTAGGTCCCAGTGTCTATTGTTCCCTTCTTTGTGTCCAAGTGTACTCAGTGTTATAAGTGAGAACTAGCAGTATTTGGTTTTCTGTTCCTGCATTAGTTTGCTTAGGATAAAGGTCTCCAGCTCCATCCACGTTGCTGCAAAGAACACAATGTTCTTTTTTATGGCTTTGTAGTATTCTGTGGTGCATATGTGCCACATTTTCTTTATCCAGTCTACTATTGTCCATCATATTATATATAATCATAAAATTTAGTTTTAGCACATTATTTGCAGATTTCATGACCTTAACTATTATTAAGAACAAATTGTTCCCCCACATCTAACAACACTCACTCTTGGGAACCCTGCTACATACACCACTATAAAAATGATATCACCACCAAAAAAAAATTCAGGTGATTTTTTTTATAATCAATTCCTCACCTATACCAGGGGACGAAATCACAATCATCCCCTGGTATAGGTGAAGAATTGGTTACAGCAGGGCCCCCCTAATCCCAGGTTGACAACCAGTACTGGTCCGTGGCCTCTTAGGAACTAGACCACATAGCAGGAGGTGAGTGACAGGCAAGGGAGCATTACTGCCTGAGCTCCACCTCCCATCAGATCAGTGGCAGCATTAGCTTCTCATAGGAGCCTGAAACTTATCGTGAACTGCACATTTGAGGGATCTAGGTTGCATGCTCCTCATGAGAATCTAGCTAATGCCTAATGATCTGGGGTGGAACAGCTTCATCTTAAAACCATCCCCTGCCCGGCCCTGTTTTATGGAAAAATTGTCTTCCACGAAACAAGTCCCCAATGCCAAAAAGATTGGGGACTGCTGGGTTACAGGACCACCCACCACAGCATACCAAAATCTGCACATACTCAAATCCTGAGGAACCTGAGTACACAAAAAGCCCCCCCATAAACAGGTTCAAATCCTGGAAAACCTGTATTTTCAATCTGCATTTCATTGAAAAACAAATCCACATGAGTGGATCCATGTAATTCAACCCCATGTTGTTCAAAGGACAACTATAATTGTTATTTGCCTAAAAAATTGTCCTAACAAGTCAGATTCAAATATTGTTTGTATGGGTATATGACTGCTATGTGTGCATGTAGGTACCTTATTATATATTATTTAAATGAATGTTGCCAAAAAGGAGAATTGTCTATGTCAGGTTAGATTACTGGCCAATAGCCATGAGAACAGCTATTCTTGATATACCAGGGAGAGAAATTTTAAAATACATGCTATGCTAAGGCGATGACATGATGAGAGAAAGAAGAAAAGGGAAAAATCTGGAGTTCTGGAGCAATCTGTTTATTCCCAAAGCAAAAATATTCATCCTTACCTTGCATGACCAAAAATTTTTCTAATGATCATAAAAATAAAATTGCCCCATTTCAAAATCCAGTTACCATAGCACAGGAATGAAGTTTACCATGTGAGCCTCATCTTCCTTAAAAACTTCTACATTTAGCTGCCATCAACTTCACTTTTCCCACCTTTAGATTCTGGCCTTTAAATGAGATCATTAAGAGTTCACAAGGCCCAAGATAATGAGTTTTCCAGAAACACAATCCCAGTTTCCCAAGCAATGGAAGGGCCAGACTACCATAAGAGTCACAGCTTAAAGAAAGTAAATAATTCAAAAATAAAAATTTGTAAATAAGCAGAGTTTTATGACCTCCTCTACTTGCAGAGTACTAACTCAGACATACTGCTTTTCCTCACCCTCTGATACCACCACTAGTACCAGTGAGTGCAGCACGGCGAATGAAAACAGCTTTGTAAAGAGAGGGGGAGAAGCCAGCCCAGTTGAGATTCTAATAAGGGTTGGGTACCCTTCCTGTTGCTTCAGCTCAATCCACTACTATTATTGTCATAACACAGAAAGTTTCTTAGTCTCATTTTAACAGAGGTGGAAACTGAGTCTCAGAAAATTAAACAACTTGCCAGAGGTCACACAGTTTTTCATGGTTAGGCATGTCTGGCTCCAAAGCTGTTGCCCTTCTGCTACACCACACTGCCCTAGGTAGAGCTTTAGGTCAGTGTATCTCAGACCTTCATGTGTCCATGGTCTCTTGAAGATCTTTTTACAATGCAGATTCTAATTCCAGAGGCCTGGGACACAGCTCTGACCTAGCAAACTCCCAGAACACGTTGATGCTGGTTGCTGGAAAGCACTTTTAGTACCCAGACTTTGAATCCATAGTTTTAAACAGCGAATGACTGTCCCACAGGAGACCCCTGGCAATGTCTGCAGACATGTTTGATTGACATGGCTTGGGAGAGGATGCTACTAACATCTGATAGATGGACGTCAGGGATGTTGCTAAACGTCCTACATGAGGACAAGCCCCATCCCCAGTAAGAACTATCCAGCCTAGAATGTCAAGAGTGCTGTCATGGCTGAGAAACACTTAGAGGTCTTGAGTTCATTTAGACTTCTTTCAAAACTGCTGTAGATTTGCAAACTTGCACTGGAGTCAAAGGTAGCTCTAGTACTTAAAAAATTCCCCATAAAGCCTGATAGAAATGTTGATACCACGTAACTGATAGCTAGAGCATGATGAAGTTTAATTTCCTCACAAATATTCTGTCATTGTACTGAAGAAAATCAAATCAGCTGATTACAAACAGGGGTTCCAGAAACTGCCCAGAGTTTCTGTAAAGTCATTGTTTCTTATCACTGGACGTCACAATAGAAAAGGCAAGGGATTAGATTATTTTTAGATACAAATTTTATAATTTCCTGTTCTGGCAGCTCAAACATTTACCTTGTTAAGAAAGATCACATAAAACCATCTTTCATTATTCAGTATTAGCTCCCGCAACCTACCATCAATATCATGCTGGGATACTGCCATGATCTGTACCCAGCATCCACTCAATTCCCAAACTCAGCTAAAAAAAAAAAAAAAAAAAGTCATTCATCTGGCTCTTTAATGTCACAGTACCAAAAAATTATTTCAAGTTGAATATTTTTGACTAAAGTAACCATGGCATATTGTGGTGTTAGAATCTTTAAATGCCATATTGTTTAATTATAGCATATGCTTAGGAAGACTAGATTTGAATATAATTTGAGGGGCAAATTAAGGTTTGGTTAAAATTATATAGCTTCTTTGGGAGGAGGAGGGTTTAAGAAAGAACAACACATGTGCTAGTTCAGGGGTCCAATCTTTTGGCTTCCCTGGGCCACATTGGAAGAATTGTCCTGGGCCACACATAAAATACACTAACACTAATGATATCATGAGCTTAAACACACACACACACAATCTCATAATGTTCTAAGAGAGTTTTCAAATTTTAGGGGGCCACATTCAAAGTCATCCTGAGCTTATGGGTTGGACAAGCTTGTGCTAGTGTATCAGGGCCCCAGGCCACACATGCCCCCATCTTTCCTACTTATCTGTCGATGAACTTTGCCTCATCCCTAGGGACCAAGCCCAAAAGTCCTTCCCACCTTAACACAGCCCCCATGAGAGTCTCTCATCACCTCAGTGTCCCCTTCAAGACATAGTTTAGTGTTAAAGGCTCTCTGTAAAACAACTGAATGCAAGAGTGAATGAATGAATGAATTCTCTTGCCCTTGATGGTCCTGCTTTCTGGGTTATCCCTCCTCTCTAAATATTTCCTCTTCGGTTTTATTCACTGCTCCCCTTCCTTAAACGGAGATATGCTCTAATTCTATCATCAGATCCTCCTTGCTTTCAGGGAGATGGGGAGGTGAAGAAGTGTCTAAACTCTATCTCTTATAAATGCTTCCCAAACCCACATCTCTAGCCTAGTCTTCTGCCTTGAAATGCAAACCCATATTGTCAAATGCCAAACTCTCCTTCTCCTCCCAAAACTCTGCCTCCCTCGTGACTGTCACAGGCATTAAAACTGACCCTGTCCCCGAAGCTGAAAACTCCAGCCGCTCCAATGCCTCCACCCTCCTCATTCTTTAGGTTCTTAGATGTGGTTCCTATTTCAAGGCATCTTCTTACATGCCTTTCCCTGTCTGTTCCCACTGTTATCACCTTAATTCTACCTCATTAACAGTCTCCTAGGCTTTCAAAACTAACTCCTAAATGGTGGGTTCAGGATTTCCATTCACCCATATATTTCCATACTTCCTAGACACTTGAAGCCGGATTAAAAAGCAAACCAAATTACAGCCAGGCGCAATGGCTCATGCCTGTAATCCCAGCACTTTGGGAGGCCGAGGCAGGTGGATCACGAAGTCAAGAGATCAAGACCATCCTGGCTGACATGGTGAAACCCTGTCTCTACTGAAAATACAAAAAATTAGTTGGGTTTGGTGACGTGTGCCTGTAGTCCTAGCTGCTCAGGAGGCTGAGACAGGAGAATCGCTTCAACCTGGGCGATGGAAGTTGCAGTGAGCTGAGATCACACCCTGCACTCCAGCCTGACAACAGAGCGAGACTCCATCTCAAAAAAAATAATAATATAAAAAAATTAGTATACACATATAATTTTCTTTAGCGGAACTGGCATGGAAGCTGGTTACACAGAGAATAAGGGTTGGAATTGCCCCTCGGGAAGCCCCTGTTACCTGGCAGGCTGCACCAGCCCCACCCCAACTCTCTCCCCACACAAAGGAAGCAGTGTAGCCTGCAGATTAGGAGCACAGGCCTTGTGGCCCCCTGACTGTGACCTCCTGTAAAGTTCTAGGCAGAGTAATCCCCTTCTTCATTTGTAACAAGGAGGGATTAATAGGCTCAGCTTCATCAGGGTTGCTGTGAGGATTAAAGGAGTTACTACACATCAAGAGGTTAGAACAGTGATTTAGGTGTCTGATGTTAGCCATGTTGATGGCAATGACAACAATCTACTTAGTAAACAGAGCAATACCCCAGAGCAGAGTTCAGACTGGTAGGATCACCAGTATTTCATAAAAAGACCCAGCAACGTCATGAACTCTGTGTTCCAGTCCCCTGAGAGGGACATGACATTGTTTCTTTCAGGAATGCATCACCTTCATCCAGTCATGGAAAGATATGGGAAGGGTCCAAAGTGACAGAAATTCAGCAAAATAATTGATTAGTACTCTTCAAGGGTGCCAAGATCGTGATAGATAAGGAATAACTAAAGAACTATTGCAAACTGCAGGACACTAGGGAGAAATAACAACTAAATGTAACATAGGATCCTGAAATGGCAATAAAAGCACACTGGCAGAAAAACTGGTGAAGTTTAAATGAGGACTTTAGTTTGGTTAATGGTATATTACTGTTCTAGTCCATTTTTGTGTTGCTATAAAAAATACCTGAGGCTGGATAATTTATAAAGAAAAGAGGTTTATTGGTTCATGGTTCTGCAGGCTATACAAGAAGCCTGACAAGGGCATCTGCTCAGCTTCTGATGAGGGCCTCATACTGCTTCCACTCCTGGTGGAAGAGGAAGGGGAGCCAGCGTGCAGATCACATGGTGAGAGGGGAGGTGAGAGAAAGGAAGAGGTGCCAGTTTCTTTTAAAGAACCAGCTCTCATGGGAACTAATAGAGTGAGAACTCACTCACTATAGCACCAAGTCATTCATGAGGAATCCGCCCTCATGACCCAAACACCTCCTCCTAGGCCCCACCTCCAACATTGGGGATCACATTTCAACATGAGGTTTGGAGTATTATATATCCAAATTACAGTATGTGCCATACCAGGCAGAAATGGTAATTTCCTGGTTCTAACACTGGTACTCAAGTTATTTAAGAGATGAATATTGAGGAAGCCTAAGGGAGGGACATACAGAAACCCCCTGCATTATTTTTGCAAATTTTCTGTAAGTCTAAAAGTAATTCAAAATAAAAATCTGATCCTTCACAAAAGAACACTAATGCTGCTCCACTCCAAAATCATTCCCTAACAGTTTGGGTTTTTATCATGTACCAAGGACATTGCTAGGGTCAACAGAAG
Source organism: Aotus nancymaae (assembly GCF_030222135.1). Taxonomy (NCBI): domain Eukaryota; kingdom Metazoa; phylum Chordata; class Mammalia; order Primates; family Aotidae; genus Aotus; species Aotus nancymaae. Next base: position 30,809,377 of record NW_026988482.1, read on the forward strand.
CATCAGTGAACTGGACATCGTTCTTCCTTTCAATATTTCAGTCTAGTGAGAAAGGCAATCAAGTAAATGGATATTTAGTAATTGCTATGAGCAATATATGCACAGGTAGGGACCTTAATCCACTTCAGGGCAGGAAGGAGTGAAAGTGAGGACACCTGGAGAAGGTAAAACACCTGGGCTGAATATTGGAGGACAAGTAAGGGTTGGTCAAGTGAGGATGGAGGAGGAAGGGAGCCCCAGCAATGGGGAAGCCACACAAACACAGGCACAGAGCCCAGAGGCTGGCTGTCAGCAAAGCCAGAGTTTGAGCTGACTGGGAGAGGCAAGAGAGAAAGGAAGAGTAGGTGATGAGGTGGAAAAAGGCAGGCAGGGGCCCTGTGAGCCAGCCTTAAGAGTTTGTACTTTATCCTTTGGGCAATGCAGGGTTCTGAAAGGACAGACATCCATTTTTCTAAGATGATCCTGATATGCCTTAGAAGCAAAGAGGCAAACTCTGATTATGCCTCAGATAGTATAAATGACTCTTTTCAATTTTTTTAGCAACAGGGTCTTACTATATTGCCCAGGCTAATCTTGAACTCCTGGGCTCAAGTGATCCTCCTGCCTTGGCCTCCCCAAGTGCTGGGATTACAGGTATGAGCCATCATGTGTGGCCAAGAAAGAATGAACTACAAGAAGTACAAAGCTGGGAGACTAGTTAAGAGGACCAGGCCAAAGGTAAGAGCAATGGAAATGAAAGAACACAGGCAAACTCAAAAGTGTGTAGAGAGATAGAATAAATGGGGCTTAGTGATATATTGGATACAGAGGGTATGGTAAGCTGAGTAATGGAGCCCCCAAAGATGTCCACCTCCTAATTTCCAAATCCTGTGTATATGTTACTTTACATGGCAGAAGAACTTTGCAGATGTGATTGAGTTAAAGTTTTTAAAATGAGAAGATTATATTGTATTAGCTGGGTGGGCCCAATGGAATCATAAGGGTTTTTATAAGAGAGAGGCAAGACGGTCAAAGTCAGGGGGCGGGAATGTGACCACAGAAGCAAGGATCATAGAGAAATTTCAAAATGTTTCAATGTTGGCTGCCAGATGGAAGAAGGGGCCACGAGCCAAGGAGTGCAGCTGGCCTTTAGAAGCTGGGAATGATTTCCCCCTGAGAGCTTCCAGAAGGAATGCAGGCCTGCCAACACCTGATCTTAGCCCAGTGAAACTGATTTTACACTTCTGACCCCCAGGACTGTACAATAATCATGTGTTTGTATTGTCTAAAACCACAAAGTTTGTGGTATCTTTTACTGCAGCAAAAAAAGACTAATATAGGGAGTGATGAAGAAAGAGAAAGTGATGATGGTTCCCAGTGTCTGGCTTGGGTTGGGAGGTACATGGTGGTGACAGCAATACAAGGACACAGGAGGAGCACAGTTGGGAAGAAGACAACTTCCATTCCAGACAGGCTAATTTTAATGTTTCTGCAACCCACAAGAAGTCCACTAGACGGTTACACGTATGGTGCTGGTGCTCAAGAGAGAGGTCCAAGCTCGGGATGGAGTTTTCCACAAAGTTGTCACTCAGTATATACTTAACTAGGTCTACTGGGTTATCACGTTTTAATGAAAAGGTTAGCTGCAGGAGTATTACTGTTACTATTATTATGGTTATGATATATACTATGAGGAGTAATTATTTTCTCTCTTTTTTTTTTTTTGAGACGGAGTTTCGCTCTTGTTACCCAGGCTGGAGTGCAATGGCGTGATCTCGGCTCACCGCAACCTCCGCCTCCTGGGTTCAGGCAATTCTCCTGCCTCAGCCTCCTGAATAGCTGGGATTACAGGCACGCGCCACCATGCCCAGCTAATTTTTTGTATTTTTAGTAGACGGGGTTTCACCATGTTGGCCAGGCTGGTCTCAAACTCCTGACCTCAGGTGATCCGCCCACCTTGGCCTCCCAAAGTGCTGGGATTATAGGCGTGAGCCACCGTGCCCGGCCTTGGGAGCAATTATTTTCTACAGGCAAGACTGAGTAAGGGAAATAACAATATTTATATTCTAATAGCATGGTAGTATGCTAACCTGAGGAAGTTATAACTTCTCTGTGCCTCAGTTTCCTTATCTTTAAAAAGAGAATAAATCCTGAATGGGATTAAATTTAAAATTAGTGTTGGGCACTTAGTTGAGTGCCCAGCACAAAGTAAGTACTCAATAAGGGGAAGCTAAGTAAGCACTGCTTATAAACAACCCATTAAGAATATCTTGAGAAATCATAAGAAGTTCTTATGTCATCCAAAAAGCTGTAACAACTTCTAATTCTTTCCCCAGTCATTTTCTAACTATATCAAACACTTCACTTGCTATAGGACATTAAAGATATAGAGGACATTATTTCTGCTTACAAGTTGTGCACAATTTTGACAGGATATGTATCAATAATGATAAAGAACAGTATGCAAGGTGCTGGTGATACTAAAGATGAGTACGATGTGATTCCTGCCCTCAGGGAATGCACAGTCTTGAGAAGAGACAGATTAGATATAGATATAGACATATATATTATACGTACACTAACATTTATTGAGCACCTACTAAGTGACAAGCTTTATGAGTACTTAGCATGTATTACATTTAAGTTTACTTATTCAAGCCCTGTGAATCAAATAGTTCCCATACAATATAATTGTCTCCATAATATTCTAAAGCAATTACAGAATGAAAGTAGGATGATAAATACAAGGTTTGCCACATCTCAGAACAAACGCCAGTACCCCAACAAGTGACATGTAAAATGCCACCAGGCAAGGTTTGATCCCGAGGAGAGGAGTCAGTGATTTGCAAAGGGTGCATGGACTTGCTTTACAAGGAGATCAACTGACATGAAGGCAACTCTTGATTATCTTCTCCTTATTTTTCCTCAAGGAAACATAAATGATATTTGCTGAGCCAAGCCTGTGCAAAGTACTTTGCATAGGTCATGTCACTTGAGACCAAAGAGTAAACCCAAGCAGGTGAATGCAAAGATTTTGTAGGAGGCAGAGAAAACTACTGATTAAAATTCTATTAGACCGGAAATCTCCTGTAAATTTCACTAGCATTCCCAGGTTTCTTGCAAAAGTGCAGAACAGCTACTAGAAATACAACAACAAAGGTAATTAACCTCATAAAACAATGCAGATAAAAACATAATGGGAAGAAAATGATTAAGGTCAAAATAAGAGAGGGAAACCAACATATTAAGAGAAAGAATAAGATTTTAAATGAGGTCATAATGGAAACCAGATGAGAAGCCCAAACAGAAAAGGAAAGTTTCAAAGAAAACAAACCAGAAAGAAGGAAAGGAACTGGGTGGGAAGAAATGACTAGAAGTTATTTTGACTTTCTACAAAACAGTAGATGGTATGCTGGTTCTCATTTCTGAGGTCAAGTCCCCTGTGAGGTCTCAGTCCTGATTAGGTAACGGGACAATGTCAGCACCTACATCTCATAGAGTTGTTGTGAGGAGGAAGTGAGTACAGCACTGAGCTCCATGCCTGCAGCTAGAAGATCTTCCATCTAATCGTGCTGCTGCTGCTGCTTTATGCTATTAACATCACTCTAGGACCTCCCAAGATGAGGTTCCATGACCTCTATTCCATGATAAGCCCAACAACCCTCAGATGTTCCAGTTCCACACAGATTCCTTAGGAGGCTGCTGTGATTTCAGGAAATGCGGCCATTTTGGACCATTCTCTGTAAGTCCCCTATGCAATACATATTTGCATCTGTAGGGCAACAAAGCAAGGAAACCCACCTGCAAAGACAGCTATAGCCTAGAAAAAGAAGAAAAGATAAGGAGTCAAAGGTTTCCTGTCTTCTGGAAAACGCTGTGTCATCATGTCTCAGAAGTCTCCACACTCAGCACAAATATCCTCAAATGTCCACTAAATTGTCATGATTGCTCTGCCTGTAAGAGTTGCTTAAGAGGCATCCTAACAATACCCATTGAGATTTGCGCCTGGCAGGTTTTTAAGGCATCTCAAGCTTTCAGTGTGCAATTGGCAAGGATTTAGCCATTGTGTAGCATTCTGTCTTTTAAAACAGCTAAAGCTTGATCTAAACCTTGGCATGCATCATGAAAGCATTGCAATGGAGACCACTGACAGAAACATCACTGTGTATCATGAAGGTACAGTGGAATACCTACATTAGGAATCATTTCTCAGCCAGGCATGATGGCTCACACCTGTAATCCCAGCACTTGGGGAGGCCGAGGCAGGAGGATCACTTGAGCCAAGGAGTTCAAGATCAGCCTGGGCAACATAGTAAGATCCCATCTCTAAAAAAAATAAAAAGAATCATTTCAACTGTCTAAGGCACAATCAGAGTTTGCCTCTTCTTTTCTGTGTGGACTCTGTCAGAATGGCAAAGGCCTCCTCCACACTTTAAAAGTGAATCACCTTGCAATGCATTCCTATTTCGATATGGATTTTAAAAAGTAGTGTTTTAAAGAAGATTATTTGTCTAAAACAGGATTAATTTCTAGCACACTACAAAGTGCAAATAGGTAGTGAGGGAGCTCTTAATTCCAGATTCAAGTAATTAAATCATAAAAGAACTTGTTGCTTTTTTTAAGGAACTCTTTGGAGAAATATTTTTAAGGCTGGACAAGAGATACAAAGAGAAAGCAGCACTAATAAATCTAAAAGAAGTTAAGCTTAGAGTGGCAGCTAATCTCCTTAAATAGGTTTCTGAGGGCAAGATGTGTTAAATGTTGATAAGCATTTCCTTGGTAAATGACCACTGGCCCCAGTGTGTGGTACTCTAAGAACTCAGAACCCCTGCCACGAATCTGCAAGATTCTCTGCAAGAAAAGAACTTTGCTTCACTAATAACTTTTTAAAACATGCACTAACTGGCAGTTGAAATCCTCCCATCAAAATTCATTCTATGATCAGGCTAAGTTCAAAGACATATGCAGGGTAAAGAAAAAACTCAAGTTGAGAGAAATTTTGGGGTGAGCGTGGTAGGTGAACAAAGTCGTATAGTCTGAACTTAAAGTTTTAGAGTCAGGAAGATAGGATAAAACTAGACGGAGGATTTGGTCAAGTGGGTCAAAAAATAAAGCCAAACATGAGTGCAGATTTTTAATGTGTTATGGGTAAATATTTGCTGCTATTTTAATATTTGCCTTGACTTGAGCTGTAGTGGGACTCTGCCTGAGGCAAGATTTTTTTAATAGCAATAATAAAAATACTTAATAGCACTTAGAGCAAAGCATGTGTGGTCACAGTGTTTTAAAGGGGGGAAGAAAAGGTAATTCTGAACATCTGCACTACATTTCCACATGATAAAACCACTGAACTCCAAAATTATTCTGAAGTTTGGTGGTGCTGGCGGCAGGGGGAGGAGGAGGAGGCAGTTCATGTAGAGAAATGTTTATTTAAAAAACAGAAAGGGAGACACAAAGGCCATTTAGGGGAAAGCAGGGATGACAACTTTTATTGTAAAACAAAACTGTCAATTAATAGTGAGAGTCCAGTAGTCAAAATGTAAGGTTTATGTGTCTTCTCAGATCCATAATTATTACCTCCATAAATACTCCTGAGAATCAAATGTCTTTTATTTTCACAAAGTCCCAATCTTCCCATGTGGTATATCAGACAAAATACCACCCCCAACCCCTCCTTTAGATTTCTTTTGCAGGACTCATTTCCAGCCCTACAGTTTCTGAGATGGAAGGAGTGAGGGAGAGGGGGAAAGTTGAAGGCAGCTTCTCTCTCAATTTCTCCCTCCATCTGTCTCTCTGTCTCTGTCTCTGTCTCAATCTCTGTCTCTGTCTCTCTCTCTCTCTTTCACACACACACGCGCGCGCGCGCACACACACACACACACACACACACCCCACTTCTGTTTCCTTTTAGGCTCAAGCTCCCATCCCCACCTCCCCCCAGCACATCTGCTTCCTAGTTAAATCCCCTGCAGTCAGACCCTGGGTAAAGAAGTCTCCTGATCTGGGCTGCCCTTCCTCAATAAAACCATGTTTCAAACAGGTGGGGCTAGGAGTTACAGTCCTTGCCACAGCCCCAGGCCAGCCAGCAGAAGGATGGGTCACTCTAAACCAGCAGTTCACCACCAGGGTGATTTTGCCCCCTAGAGGCTATTTTGCAATGTCTGGAGACTTTTTTATTGCTGTCAGCACAATCTGGGGAAGGACGTATGTGCTAATCACATCTAGTAAGCAGAGGCCCACAGCTCAGACATCTTGCAACACACAGTACAGCCCCCACAACAATCACCTTGCCCAATGGTCAACCTTGCTGAGACTGAAAACCCCTGGACTACGCCACGGCAGCAACATCCTAGTAACAGGCAGTCTTCCCCCAACACTAAAAATGCTCAAATGTCTGGCAACCCAGCTCAAACAGATGTGGGAGAGATGTGACTGCCCTGAGGGCAGGAAGAAGGGCAGAGAGTGGTAAGGGAACTGGCTGTTCTCCTGACCAAATCCTGGCTTAGCTGAGTAAGACCACTGTCCATGGGGAAACCTGGCAAGTCCAGGGCACACTAACAACTACCACATGTCAATATTTTTTAACACAACCTGCATATATACACAGTTTCTTTTTCAGGTCAGTTCCTTCAAAGCAGCCACATTTTTTAAAGCACTAATTGTGTAGGTCTAAAAAGTGTCAACAAACACAGGTATTTAAAAACAGAAGGAGGAGGAGGAATAGGAGGAAGCCTGTGTTTTTATTGGGTAAAGAAGTTCTAATTATTTTGGAGTTTGAATAGTAATCTCCACTTCTCTGGTGATTCTTAGAGAAGTCTCCACTCACAGTCCCTTTGCAATCTGCCGAGATTCCTTCCCAACAAACACCACTCCTAAAAGAGATACAGACTTTTCGTGATAACTGACAATACCCAATGTGTTAAGAATCTAGAGACCAAAACCACAGATCTAATAACTGTAAAAGAAAAATGGGCACAAATGGCAGAAAAAATAATGTTTTCTGATTTAAAACAAACAAACAAACCTCAAAAGCCCTATGTGAACAAGAAAACAAACTTCAAAAGCTATATGTGAAAGTAGTTAAGATTTGATCCTCTAAATATAACTAATTGCAGACAGGTTTTTACCAAATGTCTTGATTTGAGCAGCTACTTACTTATTCTTAATTCAAAAAGCTAGTTACTTATTATCTAATTCAGGAGTCAGCACACTTAAAGGGCCAGGTAGCAAATACTTTAGGCTTTGTGGACCAAGAGGCAAAATAGAGGATATTATATATGTACTTTTATAATCCTTTCAAATATAATCATTTAAAAAGGTTAAAAAACATTCTTAGCTCCCAGGCCATTAAAAATAATAATAATAAAAAATGCTGCGGGCCACATTTGGCCCATAGTCTATACATTGCCAACTCTCAATCTAAAAGCATAGCAAGTCTTTGTAATTTTTACTCTTGAAGTCTCACTCACCTTTCTCTTTTTTCTACAAACTATTTATACAGAATTATATTTTTCCTTTTGTGAGAATTTAATTCATTCTTATGTGTAATAGCTGCTGTAACCATAGCCACTCCTAAGAATCACCCATTAGCATTTCACATTGCCTTTTTAACACTCTATCCAAAACACTGAAGAGACCCCTCAACCTACATACCAAACTGGAAACCCAAAGAAGGTAGCCCTTTCACATCCAAGCCAAGGTAGAAGGGAAAGTAGATTTTGCTTTACCAAATTAGAAGAGCAAGAAAATGCACATGTCTTAGGAATTATAAATACAATTTCTGTGTCTCCCAATTGACACAGAAAGAAACCCAAAATACTCAACAAAAACTAGATAGAAAGTAAAGTTGGTTTTGGGAGACAAAGCATTTCTTTTTGGCAGTGAGATAAGAATGCACAGGCAAGGACTTCATGACCAAAACACCAAAAGCATTGGCAACAAAAGCCAAAATAGACAAATGGGACCTAATCAAACTCCACAGCTTCTGCACAGCAAAAGAAACAAGTCATTAGAGTGAATCAGCAACCAACAGAATGGGAAAAAATTTTTGCAATCTACCCATCTGACAAAGGACTGATATCCAGAATCTACAAAGAACTAAAACAGATTTACAAGAAAAAAACAAACAAGCCCATTCAAAAGTGGGCAAAGGATATAAACAGATACTTTACAAAAGAAGACATACATGAGGCCAACAAACATATGAAAAAATGCTCATCATCACTGGTCATTAGAGAAATGCAAATCAAAACTACATTGAGATACCATCTCATGCCAGTTAGAATGGCGATCATTAAAAAACCTGGAGACAACAGATGCTGGAGAGGATGTGGAGAAATAGGAACACTTTTACACTGTTGGTGGGAGTGTAAATTAGTTCAACCATTGTGGAAGACAGTGTGGTGATTCCTCAAGGACCTAGAAATAGAAATTCCATTTGACCCAGCAATCCCATTACTGGGTATACATCCAAAGGATTATAAATCATTCTACTATAAGGACATATACACATGAATGCTCATTGCAGCACTGTTTACAACAGCAAAGACCTGGAACCAACCCAAATGCCCATCGATGATAGACTGGACAGGGAAAATATGGCACATATACACCATGGAATAGTATGCAGCCATCAAAAATGATGGGTTCGTGTCCTTTGTAGGGACATGGATGAACCTGGAAACCATCATTCTCAGCAAACTGACACAAGAACAGAAAATCAAGCACTGCATGTTCTCACTCATAGGTGGGTGTTGAACAATGAGAACACATGGACACAGGGAGGGGAGCATCACACACTGGGGTCTGTCAGGGGGAAATAGGGGAGGGATAGTGAGGGGTGGGGAGTTGGGGAGAGATAGCACGGGGAGAAATGCCAGATATAGGTGATGGGAAGGAAGGCAGCAAATCACACTGCCATGTGTGTACCTATACAACAATCCTGCATGTTCTTCACATGTACCCCAAAACCTAAAATGCAATAAAAAATAGAAAATAAAAAAAAGAATGAAGTTTAAAAAAAATTGTAAAATAAAGCTAACTGATGAAATGGGAAAGGTCTGATTCTAAGTGCCACCCATTTGTCCTTATTCTCTGCTCACAAAAATCCACCTATTTGTGAAGCATTTATGGAGGGCCAGGTGCTTTCATTTTCATGAGCCAAAAATGGAATGGGAAGACCTAGCCCTGATGTTGCCTTCTACATAGTACTGTTTAATCTTTCCACTGCTCTATGACCTCACAGACTTATACTCACCAATTCAACAGGCCCTGAAAAGATGTGGCAAGAAAATAAATCAGAGCCTTTTGCATTTTTTCCTTTTTCACATTTACAGAGAAAATAACCTTGATCAAGAAGTCAGAAGACCAGAATCCTAGTCTATGGTCTACTCTGGATTACACTGAAATCCCTGGCAGCATCAAGAAGTGGTTAGGTACAAGGTACTTCAATCAGCAGGTCCAAATTTGAATGCCAGATCCATCCATCGCTATGTGCTCTGAGAACCTAGGCCAGTCACATCACCTCTCTAGGCCTCAACTTCCCAACCTGAGAGGCAGAGAAACCATTGTTCTGTTCAGAGTATCATTGGAAAAATTAAATGGCACTCCTCGGGAAGTGTCTGTCACAGGCTGTCCTTAGTGAGTGTCCAGCAAATGTTACATGTCATCACTGCTTAATTTCTCTGAGCCTCCATGTGTTCTAAGGGTTGCCAGAAGTATCTGAGGAAATCATTAAAATGGAATGTGTTTTATAAACTACCAAGCCTCCTCCACGTGTAAAGTATTAATATTTCCACTCAAAACAGGTAGGGCCTTAGTACAGCTGAGCCTGTCTCAACTTCCCATTGCTGCAGCTTATGAAACATGCGAACGTACTCACAGTACCTGTGCTTGGGGTCCTTTCTCAGTGCTGAGGTTTTATTTGTAGGGCACTGTTTTAACAAATGATGATGATGATGATAAATTATGTCAGTTACCCAAAGAATGTTTTTCAGAGCACCATCACACCTAAGGTAAAGCTGGAGGATGAGGGTGAAGAGAAAGTAATCAGAGTGTCTCCCAGCATAACCTCTTGATATTCTCACTCCTCCCTGGTGCCTCCCCACACCCCCAACCCTGTCACTTTCTTTTCTCAGCAGGTTTCAAAATGCCTTCTGTCTAATGTCTTCCTGGGGCTCCACCAGTCTCTGTTACTATAAAAAGTAAACTATGATACTCATTGAAATGAAAATGGGGTAATTAGCATGCAGCATTCAAACTTTAAAGAATGTATGAAAATTTAAAGATAAGGCAAATGATGCTAAACAGAAAGGAATCTATTTTCTATGTCATCAGAAATGTGAGGGTAAAAATTATGACAGCCTACTCTTAGATGCACTGTCAGATTACAGAGAGAGCGCTTTTCTGGAAAGATGTTTCATTGACATCCATCCTGCATGGAGTACTCGGAGAAAATGGAATTCAGTGAAAACAAAGGGAATCTGTCTCCAACTAGCATCAGTCAATGAAAATTCCACATAATCTCAAAAGAGATACCATATTCAAAATCAGATGCTTACTCGGGAAAGAGGCACAAAGGAGAAACATTCAGTTCTAGTCGTTAAATACTAGTAGGAGTAAATGAAATGGCATGTTTTAGAATGCTCCCGACCTTGGGGCATTGTGGTTACAAACGATCAGATTTGTGTGAAAAAAATAAATAAAACTGAGCAATAGTCAGAAATGCCTTGTGTACTTGGGCAGAATGTCACGACCATTTCTTCGCCAACATTCCCAACCTTGGCTGCACAGCTCCACCAGGATTTCATCAAACTCAGTACATTCTAAGTCTTCCCTTAACACCAGCTCCTCTTGCTGACAACCCTTGCCTGCCCACTGCTGCACCATCTGCCCACCCACAGGTCCACAGCAGCTGTCTCTTCCTCCTCAAAACTCCCAGCACTCAGTTCTTAAGTTGTCAAGGTCCTGCCTGCAGATGGAGACAACTATTCCCTTCAACTTCCATAGTCACCACCCAGATTCCCACTCTTGGTAACCTGAACAACCACAGTATCCTTCTGACTTCTCTCCATGCTTTAGTTCTCTTCCCATCTAATCCATTATCAACTGACCATCTTCTCTGGTCACATCATTCTCCAGGCCAAATGCCTTCAAAGGCTCCCCAGAGCCTACAGAGTAAAGCCACTTTCCTGTGTCTGATCCTCAGAGCCCTCAGTGATCTGATCCCAAACCATTGCTCAGCATTATTTCCTTCCCCCACTGAATGGCAGAGTTTCAACTGCTCTGTACTCACTGTGCCTCAAACTCTCCGCAGTTCTCATCTCTGTGACTTGACTCAGTCATTTCTTCTCCAATTGTGCTTTCCCACCAACCCAATGTACTAAAATTATTCCTGCCTTGAAGACCGGCTCTACCATGGACGAAGCCAGTTGTCAGCTCTCCTGCCTCTAAGCTGCACAGCATTTGGGTGTCATTCGAGGCCTCTCAATGTACCACCTCAACAAGCAGTAGCATGCAATGGGGACAGGTACAGACTCTAGAGTCACACTCCCCAGTTTCCAATCTCGATTGCAGCTTTGTGGTGTGTGACTGGAGGCAATTACTTTCCTCACTGTGCCTCTGTCTCCCTATCTGTGTAATATACATGATAACAACAGTATTTACTTAGCACAGAACAAGACTTGATAATTGTGAACTGTTCCTCTTATTGCTCACCTGAATCTCTGAACAAGACCACAAGATTGCCACTGATACTCCCACAACATCCTCCATATGGCTGTTCAGTGATGTCCAACACATTTTGGAAAAAAATGAAAGAAGACTACCAGTTAAAGCTACCCTCAAAGTTTCTCCTCCACTCCAAACACAGAGCAATGATGCAGAAAACCTTTTTCCTTTAAATGGAGCTCATACCAACCATTATGAACTTTTCTGATATTGACAAAAAAAACCACAGAATAATTCTCTATGTATTTTAAACCAATATTTCACTCATTACAATATTTATTGAGCATCTACTGGCAATATCTGAGGTCTGGGAATACTGACGGAATGTACTGATCAGGTAAGAAACTTACTGTATTAAAATAGGGAGTAATTATTAAGTTCTGTAATATGTATAGAAAACAGCCCTTGTAAAAGATTATGCATATAAAACATATTTATATGTTTGAGAATAGTTTCTGTAATTAGCTTTGTTGGTAGAAATAGAATGTATTGAATGTGTAGAGTCAGAATTAGAAATGCCTGCATCAGCAAAATCATGGCTTAGGTCAGCAGAACTAGAGACAAGCAGGTGTTAAGGAAGCCATATGGTTTTGAGAAGGGGGACTGGAATGGCATTTAGAAGTTTAGGCAAAGATTATACAGGGCAAGTTTGAGCCACCAGTAAAGGTCTGACAGCCTAAGAAATTCTAGGCAATACCTTTTGCCTTGGTGGAAATCCCATTGTCCTGGGGTCAACCTGGATAAATAAACTAGGAGGCCAAGAATTCATGTTCTCTCTTTCTCCTGTCTGCCCACCCCCAGCACAGAGGAGGCCCAGGTCTCCTGGCAGTTTTGCTCGTCCTGGGTTATTAGCAACTGTGGCCCCCAAGGACTTGGGTGCTCCTCTGGCCCTGCTACCAAAGAAGGGCAAGTTGCCCAAAGGGATTAACACAAGAGATCAATAGATTAGCAGCAGAACAGATATCCCTTCCAATCAAGATCTTACAGCAAGATAAGTCCAAAGACCCCTAACTTTCTCCTAAGGACCAGTCAAGAAAATAGTAAGCAGAGTAAATATAAGAGGATCCTGGTGTATTAATCCATTTCCTTTTCTTTAATGACATTAGTAGTGTTTCTTTCAGATACTTGATCACTAAAACTTCTACATGGAACAATATGTTCTTTGCAGAAAAAGCTAGAGAACAAGGTAAACTGTGATCACATCAAACAATGTCTTATCAAATCAACCTGTATCCAAATACATCAGACAATGCTAGTGAGTAATGCTGATTTTTGGCCAGCCTTTCAGCTCACATTAGCATATCAGTTGTAGTTCCTGGGCAATGGTTTTGGTCTTCCAAATAAGTTGAGATCATAACCTTTTTGTTGGTGTTTCCTGCCAGACAAAGAAGTGGTTTCACACTCAGCCTTTTCCAGACCACCAAAAGACAATAAGACACTAACGCAACCCAACCCACTCCATGTGCAACTCCTGCCAACTCCAAATCTCCTAAAACAATAAGCTGAACAAGGCCAGGAGATGGGGTTTATGTGAGGTCCGCCACCTCTGCCTGAGAATGAATCATAAAACCACTAGCACTCCATTCCCCAGCCTCACGCTGCCTAGCCCCAACCTACTCAAACTGTGCATAATGAAAATGAAATCAGGAACACACTCAACTTAAAACCTCAAGTACATTTTAAATCTTGTTTGAGATTCATCTATATTAACAGAGGTCAGGCAACTTCTTTATTCAAGCTAAGTTATTCTTACTGGTTTAATAACAAAAGTGGTCAGACACATTTTTCTACTAAAAAAAAAAAATACCCTGACAGAGAAGTACATTCTGAAACTCAGCAGAGAATGTGGAAATAGCCTGCAATAAACTTTGCCTTACAAAATAACTAATGAAGGAAATAACCAGTTATTTGGCAATGGGAAACAACCATCTGTCTATTATTACATATTTTGTAGGTCATTAATTAAAAGTACTTTTTTATTTTCTAGCATAGCATTTTTCAAAAATGTCTTACAAAGAGCACCAGTGCAACAAGAGAAAAGCAAGTCATGTACTTTTGAGAAGCTCTGCCTTCTCTGGTCCCCTTCTTAGAAATGACTAATGCACATTTGCATATTAAAGACTGAGACTGAGACTGAGACTCTGTGGAATCCCTCATTTCCCCAAGTTCACTTGGTACTGCAGCCCTTTTTCTCTCATAACACATATCAACAGCCAACAAAATGTCTATTCTACCAAGCAGAATTTGGGAAAGATTTCTTTTAGAATAGGGATAAAGGCCAGGAGTGGTGGCTCAGACCTGTAATCCCAGCACTTTGGGAGGCTGAGGTGGGCAGATCGCTTCAGCTCAGAAAACTAGCCTGGGCAACATGGTGCAACCCCATCTTTACCAAAAATACAAAAAAAATAGCCAGGCATGGTGGCACTTGCCTGTAGTACCAGTTATTCAGGAGGCTGAGGTGGGAGGATCACTTAAACCTGGGAAGTAGAGGTTGCAGTAAGCCAAGACTACGCCACTGTACTCCAACCTGGGTGACAGAGGGAGACCCCATCTCAAAAAGAAAAAAAGAAAAGAAATGGAACATAGTAAAATGGTTTAAGAGCTGAGACTCCAGAGTCAGCCTGATTCAAATACCAGCTTCACCATTTGTTAGCAGTGTGACATTGGGTTTCTCCCTCAGTTCCCCCAGGTAAGATGGGCAAAGTAATAGCACCTACCTTCTAGGCCATGGGCCTTTCCATCTGAGTGGAATAGTCTTCTGAGATCCTCACATGGCTGGTTCCCTGACAACCCAATATAAAATTAGCCCCACCCAGATCACTAGTGCTTCACTCTCTTCTTTTCTTCATGACATGCCTCTATTTAGCCATAAAATTGTCACCTATTTTACTCCAATAGAATGTAAGCACCATGAAGGTAAATTTTATTAATTATTGCTATATCCCAAAACAGATCTTCAATAAGTATTCATTTAACAAAGGAATGGATGGATGGATGGATGAGGTGACTCAATGTGAATCAATGTAAAGCACTCTTCATGATGCCTGACACATAAGCTGACACATACAAATACTATTTTGAAAACTTTTGAGGAACTATGAGTGGTTAATACATGCATAATCATAATTCTCCCAGTAAGTAATATTCTGATTCCACAGTGCATTTTCTTGCCGTATTAGAAGTAAACATTTCACGACATTCATTCAGAGGTGTGCTAGTAAACAGGCTTTCAGGAATAGGCAAGGGAATGGGGAAGGTAGGCCCTAAGAGTAGCATCTTCCAATTTCCATGGTGTAAATATGCCAAATATGACCAATTTCAGGCTATCTGTGGTTTAACATCAGGATCATGAGATTCCTAAAAATTTAACAAATGGCTCTCACAAAGCAGTACAACCCTTCTCTTGGGAATGATCCTTTTAGAACTTCAAGACTTGTTTGTTGAGTTCAAGTTTAACATGATTTTTTTATGCACAGATATATTTTCCAAATTCTGCCCTTCTTGATGAGCTAAAATAAGGGCTACCTACTCACTTTGGTCTGATACTCAAGGAAACTAGTTGAATGTATTGGGATGCGTTTTCTGTGCCTCCCTCTTTGTGCTTTCAAACTGGTGTTTAAGGATCTAAACATGATCTATATCCACACCAGACCATTGTAAGGACGAACCAATCTCAGAAAACCCAAGAGTAATTGTGTTAAAATTCATTTAAATGGAGGCAGCCAAATAAGGCACCATCTAGTAAGTGCTATCAACAAGCAGAATCTAACTGCAGAAGAATGACTTCACCCTGACCACAAAATCCCAACAAGGAGGGAGAAATGGTGCTGCAGATGGAGATTTCTCTGGCATCACAGCCTTGCTGCCCCTTAGCATCAAAATAAAACAGTAGCTTTTTCCAACTACAGTGATCCTCTATCAACTGCAGTTTTGAGATAACACAAGAAAAGTTCAAAATCCACAGTTAATCTACATGCAAGTAACAACATGCCAGTAATTATTGCTTCTCTTCTGTAAACTACATAAGAGGTCTATGAATAAGACATGGAGAAAATTACTTTCTGCTCTACTGTATTTGTTATCTATTGCTGTGTAACAAATTACTTCAAAATTCAGCAGCTTAAAACAATACACATTTATTATCTCACAGTTTCTGTGGGTCAGGAATTCGGGCACAGCTTAAGTGGGTCCTCTGCTTCACAGTCTCTCACAGCCTGCAATCAACACATCAGCCCAGGACCTCTTATCTCATCTGAAGCCTCGACTGGGGAAGTATCCACTTCCAAGCTCACTAAATGGTTGTCACCAGTTTTCCATTCTTCGTGGTTGTTGAAATGAGTACCTCTGTTCTTTACTGGGTGTTGGCTGGAGGCCATCCTCAGTTCCTTACCACAGGGCCTCTCCACATGGCAGCTTGCTTCATCAAAGCATGCAAGCTAAGAAGCAATACAGTCTGCTAGGAAGATGGAAGTCACAGTCTTATGTAACCTAATCATGGAAGCAACATGATATTCCATTACTTTTGCCATATTCTACCATTTAGGAGCAAGTTATGAGGATCAACCAATACTCAAAGAAAGAGGATTATATAAGGGTGTGAATTCCAAGCAGTAGGGATCACTGGAGGTCATCTTGGAATTCTGCTTATCATATTCACCCTCTTGGAAGATGGATGGGAAGACCAGGCCCAACCAAGCATCTCTTTAAGCATTTCAATATGAAACCAAGCCATGTGGTTTCCCAAGCATGTTGGTAAAATATCATTAAAACAAAACAAGGAAGAATAAGTGTAGAGGACATTAAATTTGCAGACACAAAAGTCTGCTCATATGTTCTAGGCAAATATAATCTACGTCGGAGCAAATTCTTGGGAGCATCTGCATTTTCGCAAATCCCAAGATGGAAGCAATGTCTTCTGACCAACCAAACAAGTGACTCACAAGAAGCACTGCCATCTGAACAGGTATAATGCCAAGAAATCTAGTTTGATCTAGAAGCAAATATCTTCTGGAATTTCTGTTTATCGCTATAGAATAGTTTGAAAACATATATAATGTCATTTTATTGCTTGCTGTTTTCTCTGTGATCCATGTCTCCCTACAGCAGTTTTGCCTGCATGATACTTTTAAGGTCCATATCCACCACAGTGGCAAGGAACTACTATAAAAATTTCAAACCTTGGCAGTCATCCACATTTTTTCTAAGCTCTACCCAACCACATATTCTCAGATACATGAGCATCCCAACATTGAACAGTGGTAAAGGCCAGAGAGACTGCCTCTGAAGACTTCAAATGATTCAATCCACTAAAGGCAAAACACATACTCAGAAAACCTGTAATACTCTTTCCTGGATGAATGTAAATGCAGACAAAAATTATCTTAACCCTAAACATTCAAAATTGGTCTGTGCATTTTATCATTCTTTCCCAGAAACACCCATATGCTTTACTTTCTGCAAATCCCATCCCTAATTCAGTAATAAAAATATTTAAGGTCATTGTGTTGCTAATCGTATTTATTTTTTCCTTTAGAGAGGTGATATTTGATAAACAACTAAACTTAATAGTACCATACCTAAAAGACTTTGAAACTACAGCCATCTGTGGGAAAGCAATTGTAAAACACCTTAGAGTTGATATGTCCTGCATATGCTTGGATCCTGGATACGTGTTGGATAATAATGGAATGTATGCACAGTGAGCAAAGACTAATATAAAATTCCTGTTTAATGGTCTTAAGCTGGCAGAAAGGTCATAAAGCAGATGACAAAGTGAATATTTTTAAGGATGTAGATATCTTCCAACCTGTGAAAATAACTTGATAACATATTTTCACTTATAAATTAAGGCTTTGGGAAAATACAGTGAATGCGCTTACCTCTCTAAGATGTATGTTTTCCTTCTCTTTCTGGTCTAAAATCACTTCCAAGTGGCTGACCTGAGACTCAGCCTCTGCCATCCGCCGCGTTCGCTCATTGTCATCCTCCAGGCTTTTGGACGGCAAGCCTTTACTTTGCAACATCTCAAGAAGTTTTTTAATCGACTCATCTCGGGCATTGAGGGTTTGTTTCTGTGTTTCAATTCTCAGCTCCATTTCCTCTAATGTCTTTCTCAAAAGGAACAGCTCCTTAGCCTGCCTGTCATGTTCGGCTTGGAGCCGCCTGAAGTTCTCCTCAGTCAGCTCAATGGTGAAGTGCTCTGCTCCTCGGTTGCCACTCTCTTGCTGAAGGAGGTGGTTGAGGTCTCTCTGGGTTCGCAGCTCATCTTGAAGGGCCTGGATTGTCAACTGTAGGTGCTGCAGTGAGAAAGATGGAGTGGGAGAGGAGACAGAAGGAAAAAAAAGTCAATGAAAATGTCAAGTGCCATTTGCTGCCACCACACTATGAAGATGGAATGTTAATCATGAGGTCCGGAGGGCCAGCCATGAATTCCTTCACAGTGACTTCAGAAGCATGGGACAGCACATGGAGAGGGGTAGATTAATTCAGTGATGCTTTCTGAATGTCTTGGGAGAAGAGAAATGCACACAGACACAGAAACAATAGATTAGTGTCAATCACAAGGGAAATTATACATCTACAGCGTTTTAATTTAGGAAGTGGAAAAGGTTAGAGGGAAACTTTCACAAACACACCTTTTTTATGCCCAGAACGCTCCAGACTCAGTATTCCTTGTTTCCTAAGGTATTCTTTATTGTACTATCCATTATTTTCCATGATCAATGTGTGTTGATTTAAAAATGAAAATAATAGCATCCACTACAAGTAGACACAAACAAGGACTTTATTTTTTACAAATAAAGCTGTGAACAGGTTTAGTAAACAGGATTACTGCATCTGCAAGCAAAAGGGAATAAATGCAGGCACAGACAAACACACTCAAACACGCAAGGAGGTGAGGCTGTGCAGAGCAGAACAAACAAGCTGCAAAGAGTGGACAAACCTTGGTTCTTCTGGCATCCAGTAACTGAACAGCATGGGAAATGAAAAAAAAATGAAGCAAAAAATCAACACAAAGAAAAGTTCAGTGCAAGCAAAGGATATTTAACATAAAGAACTTAATCAACATAAAGTACCTTCACAGAAGAAAGAAGAAAAAAAAAAGAAAAAAAAATTCTAATTACAGCAAAGACCCATAAGCTACACAGAATTTATAGCATTGACATTTGATAGACATGAAAAAAAAAAAAGAAAGACCAAATGTGAGTTTATTTCACTTTTGTTTTCCTAAATCTCACTGACCCAGAAACCCAAAGTCTTGAACATATTACCAGAGAGGGAAGCACCTGTTATTTTGGGTCACCATTTTAAGCAAAGTCAGAGTGAAAGCACCAGAGAAAGAAAACAGTTGTCAGATGTGAGAAAAGGCACTCGTGCTTGAAGACAGTTGGCGAATTCAGCAATACCTTTCCCCATAGGACAAACCCCCAGCCTGGTCAGAGGAGACAGCCACAAGCCTTAAGTCATTTCTATCCCTATGGACAAGCCAAGAGGCTTCCAAGACAGCAGCTATTTATTCACCAAACATGTGATCCTGCTCGTGGAATGAACACAATGCTAAGCACAGGAATCAAGAGGGACATAAGACATAGCTCCTCCCACAGGGAACTCACAGTATTGTAAGGCATGGGTAATACTATACCTAAGTTATATGAATTGGAGCAGTCAATATTTTGAAATCTTTCTGAATTCCTATAGCTGACATTCAGAGGTACTGAGATCTTTCTGAGTGTGGCCTACACCCAGAAACTAGCACTGGGTGATGCACTATCTTGATTATATTTTTTTTCTGGGTATCCAATTCATATTCCCAATTATGAATGTCCATTGATAAATTCTTAGAGCGTAGGGAACACGTACTCTCTTCCTCATCTGTATACTACAGTGCCTCACAGGGTATTGAATGCAGAAAGAAACTGATATGTACTTAATGATGGAGATTATACATTTTTAATACAATGCTCCTCTGTAAAGTGTAACATACAAAGTTGTGCAACCATCAACACAATAAATTTTTTAACATTACCTCAAAAAGATACCTCATGCCCTTTAGCAGTCACTTCCCATCTCCCTCCCTATCCTCAGGCCCTGGTAACCACTAATTTACTTTCTGTCTTTATACCTATTCTGGACCTTTCATATCAATGATATCACTCAATAAGTGGTTTCTTTCGCTTAGCATGTTTCCAAGGTTTATCCATGTGGTAGTATGTATCTGTACTTCATTCCTTTTTATGGCTGAATAATATTCCATTGAATGAATATACCATATTTTATGTATCCATTTATCAGTTACTCATACATAAATATTCATAGCAGCAACAATCATTTTAGTCAAAAAGTGTTAACAATCCATTTGTCAATCAAGTGATGAATGGGTAAATAAAATCTAGTTTATCAATTTAATGGAATATTATTCAGCTATGGAATGAAGTGCTGACACACAGGACAACATGGATAAACCTGAAAACATTATGCCATGAGAAAGAAACCAGTCACAAAAGACTACATATTTTATGATTCCACTGATGGAATATCCAGAATAAACATATTCATAGACAGAAAATAAATTATTGATTGCTGGGGGCTGTGGAGAGAATTGGGGGACTCTAAAGGGTATGGGATACCTTCTGAAATGATAAAATGTTCTCAAGTTAGATAGAGGTGTCTGCTGCACCACTTTGTGACTATACTAAAACCAATGAATTTCACACTGTAAATGAGTGAATTGTATGGTACATAAATTATATATCAACAAAGTTGTCACAAAGAACATGAGGTGGGACTATAAAGTAATCTAACCTTCCTCCACCAGCCTGCTATCCTTAAACCACATTAGAACAGAGTCCACAGGAGTATCTGTAGCCTTCAACCCAGGGATGTGGCTGCGGACAAGGCTCTTGAAAGAGTGCTTTGGCAACTGTCTTTGAGTCATTTGATATATATGTATATATACATATACATACATATATTATTTTTTTTGAGATAGGATCTCACTCTGTCCCCCAGGCTAGAATGCAGTGGCCTGATCTCGGCTCACTGTAACCTCCACTTCCTGGGTTCAAGTGATTCTCCCACCTCAGCCTTCCAAGTAGCTGGGACTACAGGTACACGCCACCACACTCAGCTAATTTTTGTATTTTTTGTAGAGATGAGGTATCACCATGTTGCCCAGGTGGGTCTCGAACTCCTGAGTTCAAGTGATCCACCTTCCTCAGCCTCCCAAAGTGCTGGGACTACAGTTGTGAGCCACTGTGTCCAGCTGTCATTTAAATATTCTTGATCATGGCAAATCTTTGTCCTTTGAAGGTGGCTTGGATTTCTGAGATGATCCAAGTTTATCTGTAGTCAAACATCATGAATTGGGATGGTCAGAAAGGAAATGATCTTTTCTGAGAGTGACCAAAAATAAGATTGGTTTTCTTACAATTCACAAACCAGCCAGAAGGGAATTCCAAAGAAAAACTGCCAAACACTTTGAGCAGAAACAGCAACATTGGAAGGACACCTCTGTGAGGGAGCTGCTCCTTTGAATGGATACATTGCCTATTGCCCTGATCCTTTGTCCCCAAATCTACGCAATGGGGATCATCATAATGCCTACCATAGGGTTCCTGTGAGCAATAATGAAGATAAGGTGGCAAGTGTCAGGTTTGAGAGCAACAAGAGGGAGGAAGGATAATAGAAATGAAGGAAGATAAGAAGGAAGAAAAGCAGGAAAGAAGGAAGGGAGGAGAGAGAAACGGAGGGAAAATTGGTCCATTTATCCATTTAATATACGGTTACCAAGTATCTCCCTCATACTCTTGAAATACAGAAAAAAAAGAAAAGAAAAGAAAAAAATAGTCCACGTTCACAGTCCATGTGGACAAGTAAGCCAATAGTAAGACTACGTCATAAGGGTTACAACAGAAATCATAGCCAGGTAGCTAGAAGTGCAGAGAGGAGGGAACCCAGGCTAGGGGCATGTAGGGCAACATCTCAACACAAGTGGAAATGTGTCTTATTTGAAGGGTAAATGAGAGGCATCCCTGTGAAGAATGATGAAAAGAGAAGAGAAGCTGTAAAAGCCAAGAGGTAAAGACAGGCCAGATCTATTAAGAGACAGTAAAAGCAGAAATCTATATATTATTTATAATACCAAATGCCATGCATGGTCCTAAGGTGTCTTATCCTCAGAACTACCCTAAAAGGTAGCAACGGTTATGATCTCCACTTAATGAATAAGAAAATGGGGACACAAAGTACTTAAGTAACCAGCTCACAGTCACCCAGCTAGGTAAGTGGTACAGCCATAGGTATTCATCCAGACACTTTGAGCCCAATACCCATGTTCAAACCATGACATCATTGGCCTATGAGTTGGCACAAATACTTTAAGATAGTTGGAAAAAAGAATGGGGAGGCGAGAGGTAGTAAAAGCAGACAGGTAGGCATTTATATCAGATACAGAAATTCTCAAAAATAAGAATTAGCCATCTTGGCTGGGCATGGTGGATCATACCTGTAATCCCAGCACTTTGGGAGATCAAGATGGGAGGATCGCTTGAGGCCAAGAGCTCAAGACCAACCTGGGCAATGTAGCAAGACTCTATTTAAAAAGAAAGAATGAGCCATCCTAACGAGGCACAGCCTGGTTATGATGGATGCTTGCAGGCTGTACATTTATTCAGATAGTCACATTATTAGTTACTAAATGACTTCAGCATGACAAAGCAGTCTTATAATCAGCATAAAATTTAGTGTTCAAAATTTTCTCCAATCCATGTTTATATTTAGTTTTCATTTTCTTTTAAGATATTCAAAATCATATAGGAATCTTGTTCCTACAAAAGGGATTTTTCAGGAAAATACATAACTTGTAGATCCTTGATCATTCTTCTGCTTTATATACTTGAAGACAGGGAGGGAATATGAAGTAATCTTATCCATCCTTCCACTCCCCTCCTCTCTAGCCCCCCACTCTCTTCTTTCTCATTGTTCTACCTTTTAGCAATTCAACTCAATCAAGTTTCAAAAATCATTTACCAAGCTGGGCAGAGTGGCATATGCCTAGAGTCCCAGCTATTCAGGAGTCTGAGGCAGGAGGATCAGTTGAGCCCAGGAGGATCACTTGAGCCCAGGAGTTCAAGACCAGCCTAGGCAACATAGGGAGACTCCATCTCTTAAAAAAAAATCATTTACCAGATTTTCATCTCCAGTTACATATTTAAAATAGACAATTTCAATTATAAAATATAGTAAGAGCAATAATCCATAGTAATTGATGGTCTTTCTGTGCCTCAGTTTTCTCATCTGTATAAGGAGGAGAGTATTAATTCTTACTACCTTGGAATCATTAACTATAATGATGATAAGTCATTTAATGAGGATTAAGTGACAATTAAATGAGTTAATACATATAAAGCTCTAGAAAGTACCACATGCAGATGAAGACATCAATTAGGATAGGCTTAGGATATGCTGCAGTGACAATAGCAACAACAAAAAATATTCTGAAAGACATAAACCACCTGCTGTCAGGGAATAGGAACATTCAGAACTCAAAGAAACCTTTAAAATTGGCTTGTTAACCTCATTTTATAAACAAGAAAACTGTATCCACACAGATTAAATGACAGGCCCAAGAGCAGAAACACACTGACAAAGCCAGAATCTACGTTTCTGGGATCCTGAACTCCATCCTGGTATGTATTTCAATAACCCTAAGAGTACACCAAAAGTGGGCAGCTCTACACTTTGACAACGTAAGAAATGGCCATGGTGTCTCTGACAAGGATGATGAAAGATAACCCAAGTCACTTCACTTCCATGTCATGGAGTCCTATCCAGTAGTTAAATCACATGGAATTCCCCAAGGACAATTTATTTAAGACTTCCTTTCTAAGTCCTTAGAATTAAACCGTGTAGAGATTAGAAGACATACTCAATAAAAACTCGCTCTAAAGGACCAGAATACAATACAAGTGAATGCTCCGGCAAAGCCACAACACCTTCTCTATGAGTCAAAGGTAAGAG
Source organism: Aotus nancymaae (assembly GCF_030222135.1). Classification (NCBI taxonomy): domain Eukaryota; kingdom Metazoa; phylum Chordata; class Mammalia; order Primates; family Aotidae; genus Aotus; species Aotus nancymaae. The sequence goes on from NW_026988482.1 coordinate 30,833,101, forward strand.
AAACTACAGTTTTCAATTTCCTCCTCCAGATTATTCTGTTCCTTCAAACCAAACCATCTACCCTTTCCCAACTATGAAAACACATTTCTTTTAAGACAGTCACCCAAACTCCACTGGAGCATTCATTTCATCTTGTTACCTACAGCAAGTGCCTACAAACCAGAATTTGCATGGCTGCATTCTAGGGCCATCTCTTTGGAATCTGCTAGTCATCACTGCAGTCTCAACTTCTGAAAGCTTCAGTCATTCTTTCTGTGGCTTCCATTCCACTGCACATCAGGAGAGAGACCTTCCGATGCCCACTTGCATTAGGAAAGGACATTACCAGGTAATTCAATATCTTGCCTGAGTCCCAGTGAAACTGCTGTCAACTTAGCACTTACAGAACAGCTTAGCACTTATGGCAAAACAGCTAATTCTCTTCAAAAGCAAAGTGAGTCTGTGGATGAATAAGGGCTTAGAAAGTTTTTTACTCGCCACCCTATTTCTGGGATCATTCTCTAGTCGTCTGCAAAGATTCAAAACTCAAAAGGCAAAATCCATTCTCCATTGTCTGCCACTGGAAAGATACCCTGGAGGAAAGTAAAGCAACTGTGACAATGGGAATCCAGACTGCTCTCTGTAGTCACTTTGCTAGGAGCACAAATAGAATGCATCACATTTATCCTGATACCTGGCCTTTAACTCAATCCTATTTAGCCTTTTTCAAACTTAGTAGCATACTTTAAAGTCTCCCCCAAATAGTAAAGACTAGCCCCATCTCCAGTTAACAAAAGGGAAAAAGCTTAAAAAGACTAATCTGTACATTAAAAATAGGTAAATGGAAGGGGAGATAAATAGCTTGGTGTGTCCAATTTATTCCCAGTTTTAAACATGCAGCTATGGCATACCATCCTAGGACAATGAAGCAGGTCATAATAACTTCTGTTTCTAGGCTTCCTGGAGACTGCATTTTCTGATAGGCCCTCTTCTACACTACAGCTAGATAAAAGCAAATATACTTTCCAAAGCACAGCTGAGCTTACAAGGAAGTAAGGGAAATCTCCAAGGGAGGGGTTGGAGGAGAGAGCACTCTCTGGTCTCTCTTCCTCTTCCTATAAGGAGCAAATGTCAATCCAAGCACTGAGCTTGAGAGAGTGAACTGGGGCTCACTGAAGCGAGGGAACTGAGATTCTCCCGGCAAGCCCACATTTGCAGAGGGAGTTAAAGTGGCCCTAAGTAGGTTAGTGCCCCCTGGCGCCTTACAAATGCAAATCCTTGTATGGGGGCGAGGCAGCAGGGGTGGGTGGGCAAGGACTGGGGGAGGTGATGAAGCAGAGAACAAAAGCCCTCAGGAGTCCAAAGAATTCAGATTAATGAAATACAAGCTTACAATAAAAAATTACCACGGACACAAGGAAACTCCCTTGAGTGATGGCCATATGCAGAATATAAGGTGTTTTTGAAGTGTTTAAGAAAATAAATAAATGTTTTAGAAGAAATATAGAATTGAAGAATCAGCATGGAAAAGTAGCTCTCCAAAATTATCAACCAGATCCGGAAAAGAAAAAAAAATGTACTGCAATGAAAAATACAGTATTTAAAATAAAATATAATAGATAGGGTATGAGAAAAGAGAGAACTAGTGAACGAAGACACAATGGAGATAATCCACAAAGCAAAATGTTGATTCTTTGAAATGACTAATAAAACAAACCTCTTTAGAAATGAATACACATAGAAAATATTTAAAAGATGATATGAAAATACTGTTAAGTTTGGGCCAATAAATTTTGAAATGTGAAGAAAATGGACAAACCACTAGTCATATCTTATACAATCTAACTCCAGAAGAAACAGAAATCCTGAAGAGTTCTGTAGCTATTAAATTGAGTCACAATTTTAAAATTCTTCCTGCAAAGAAAGCCCAGATGATTTCAATTTACAAAAACTTTCAGGTAAATGGAAAGACGAAACTCTCCCCCAATTCATTCTGTGAGACTTGATCATCTTGACACCAAAGCTAGGCATGATCTATACAAGAAAGGTAACTTCTAGGCCAAACTTCACACTTAGACAATGAGTGTTATTAGCAAGTGAAATACAGGAGTATATTAAAAAGGTAATACATCATGTCCAAGATGTGTTTCTTATGGGAATTAGAGGATAGTTCAGCATCAGGCAACATATTCTGCAAATAACATTAACAGAGTAAAGAATAAAAATAATTACAATCAGCTCAAGATGTAAAGTCTTAGTGTTTTCTAAAACTCATTACAAACTAGGAATAAAGAGAATTTTTTTTAACTTACAGAGTATCTCTGCTGCAAACTGACAGTATCATTCTTAATAGTAAATATTAGAAGCATTCTCCTTAAAATGAAGCATAAAATTATGCCATTATCAGCACCACTTGTAGAATGTTGCATCAGTATTCTCCTGGAGGCTTAAGTTAGGACAATAAAACCAGAAAATAAGGAGAAAAAATAATAATTGAAAAGAAAAAAGTTCTAATATCATCAATTGTATTATGTGGTTTCCTACTTAGAAAACGCAAAATAATCTATAAATTATTAAAAATTAGAAAGTTGTTTCCTTATTAAAACAGCACAAAAAATGTAGCCATAAAAACAAGAGTAGTAAATTTGACAATGTTAAAACTAGGAATTTCTGTTCAAGAAAAGACACTATAAAGAGAATGAAAAAACAATCCACAGTTGAGAGATGAGGTTTGCAATATGTTAAAATGAGAAAAAAAATTGTCAAGAATGCACATAGAATTCCTACAATTCAATAAAAAAATATACCAACAGTTAATAGAAAAATGCACTAAAGCCATGAGCAGGAATTTCACAGAAGAGAAAATGCAATCAGCCAATAAACATATGAAAAGATGTTCAATCTTATTAGTAATCAGAAAACCACATGAGCCATGTGGAAGCCAAAATTAGAAAGCATTTTATACCCCACTCTCTTAGCCAAACACATACACACACACACACACATATGCACACACAAGCACTATAATAATAATAGCAGCAGCAAAAATAAATAACAATAGCAAGTACTGACAAAAATGTAGATCAATAAGAACTCCTAACACAGCTGCTGCAAGTAAACTAATGCAACCATGCAAGAACTAACCATGCATATCCTCACCCAGAAATTTTGCCCTTAGGTACACACCTGAAGCAGGGGATGACAAACTATGGTCTAGGGGCCAAATCTGGTCTTTTGCCTGCTTTTGTAAATAAAGTTTTATTGGAACACAGCCATACTCATTTATAGATTGTCTTTTTTTCTTTTTTTTTGAGATAAAGTCTTGCTCTGTGGCACAGCCTGGAGTGCAGTGGTGTGATCTCAGCTCACTGCAACCTCCACCTCCCAGATTCATGGCTCAGCCTCCAAAGTAGCTGGAACTACAGACATGTGCCACCATGCCTGGCTAATTTTTGTATTTTTAGTAGAGACAGGGTTTCACCATCTTGCCCAGGCTGATCTTGAACTCCTGACCTCAAGTGATCCTCCTGCCTCAGCCTCCCAAAGTGCTGGGATTACAGGCATGAGCCACTACACTGGGCCTTATATACTGTCTATTGCTACTTTCGTAATACAATTGCAGAGTCAAGTAACAGACACCATATGACCCATGAAATCTAAAATATTTACCATCTGGCACTTTAAAGAAAAAGTTTGCAGGCCCCTGCCCTAAAGAAATACTTGTACACAAGCACAACAGACACAAGAACATTCAGTGCAGCACTATTCCTAATAGCAAAAACTAGAAATAATCCATCAACAGGAAAACAGATAAATTATTACATATGCATGTAATGGGATATTAGATTATTGTGCAAAAGAACAAATGACAGCTACATGCAACAGGAATTTATCTTAAAAGAATATTGAATGGAAGAAGTAAAAATAGAGAATATATACAACATCATTCCACTTAGATAAGGTTCAAGGGTATGATTATCATAACTCAGGAGAAGAAACAGAAACTGAGAAGCACTCATGTGTAACATCAACAGGACTGGTAACTGTCTCAGGTGGGGTAGGGAGGCTTCCTGGGTGTTCATGTTCATATTATATACCATAATTTACATGTATTTTCTTTTGTACCTATCCAACAGCATAGAATAATCTCCTTGGATGAACCTGTGGGAGTATAGCATAGAGTGTAACAGCCCAGAATCTGGAGCCAGGCTGTCTGGTTGCAATCCTGGCCCTATCACTTTCAAACTGTATGATCTTGAGAAAGTGTCTTAGCATCTCTGAATCTCAGATTCCTCATCTGTAAAATAGGGATGCAAGACCTACCTTACATCACTGAGTACACACAAATCATTACTTGAGTGGCAAGCACGAGTTCAGAATATGCTCATCATCACTCCCCATGTATCAGCAGAGCCTGTCCCCACAGCCATTCTCCTTCACCCTGCATGGCTGAGTCAGAGGCTAGAGCCAGGGCACTCTGATATACACTGGCCCTGGGGCAGAGGCATGCTGATGGATTATCACAGGATCCAGACAGGAAGCTGGCCTACCAAGGGCAGGGGGTGTAGGATATGGTCTCATGATCGTGAGGTTTGGCTAGGAAATCTCTTCACATAGCTCCTAAAGTGAATTCACAGAGAATGAGAGGCCAACTTCCATGTCAGCACCACCTGAAATTATCACCTACCAGGTCAACAAGAAAAATATATTTTTTGCCTTTCCAAATAAAGAAGTAACCTGAGTCCATATCTCTTATTTCAATCTATCTTTCCGATGCAGTGCACAATTACAGTGCAGGGAGGAAAGTATGGGTTTTGAGGAATATTGGCTGAGAGTCTCTGAATCACCAGAGCTCAGTTACTGAACCTCCCCCGAGCCATAGTTCAGTCATGTGTAAATTGAGGATAATAGTGTAGACTTCACAATGTTACTCAAAGGCTTCAGTGAGACACTGTGTGTTCCTCCAGACAAGCTCTCAAGAAAAGTGAGTCTTCAACTTCAAATACTGGTGACATTGAAGCCAAAATGCCAAGACCATTAGCCTAGTAAACTTTAACTAATCAGGCCACTGAGACATTAAGCATCCTCATGACTTTTACCAGACTGTGTTTCAGTAGTGTTTCCCTAAGTATGCTCTCTGGAACAGCATTCTGCAGGATGTTAATATGTGTTCTGTTGGGGGAGTAGTGGAAAGGAAGGGTTCCATTATCACATATCATATAATCATATATTCACTATACACACACTTGTATACACACACACACATACACACATACATACACACAGAATGACCCTCTCAAGGACAGTTCCTAATTTTCATAATAAAGTATAGAAGAAAGATGAGAGGATCAGAGGAAAACTGTCTCACCAAACCATCGGCATAAAGGGACAATGTCAGAACAGGTTTCCATTTCTCTTTGCTTAGCTGTAGCTAGATTGAGGGGATGCGGGTGCAGAAAGTATCCTTGACCTTGGATTACTCTGTCCTGTCCTCTCTGTCAAAACTCAAATGCCTCACATCCACCGTTTACTCAACTGACAATACCACTCCAAAGCTGCCAACACTATGTCCACTTCACAAGAGCATAAATTGGGGTGGCTTAAGGGATTTGACTGCAATCACATCATTAGCAGATACAGGCCAGTGTCTAAAATTGAAGTCTCCTCCAGCCAATTCTACAGTCTCCTCTGCTTTAAAAATACTACAGAATTTCATTTTGAACAACTCATATAAGCTCCTATAGTCACTCAGTTCTGAAAAAAGTTACAATGAAAATACAAGAAACTAAGCCCTACTTGAGTTTATATAAAAAAGAAGGAAAAACACACTTTCCCTTAGCCAACATTTATAAGAGTGACTTCCAATAGCTACTGGAGTCAGAATCCAATCCAAATCTCAGAATGTCTAAAACACAAAAAAAGGTAACTAGAATGAAAATATCATTATATACATATGATGTGCATGGAACACACATTTATTTAAATATGGACTAGCCAGATGTTTAGAATCTACTGTGTCTTATCTCCAAACATGGAAAATATGAATTCCTGGCAGGTTTGAAAACTTGTGTGACCTTAAGCTCTTTTCCACACTATGGGGAAAAAACAAAAATGATAAAGTTTTGCACCGTAAAGCAGCTTAGGGTTTCATTGCTGTGAAAACCGTCTCCAAGCTATATAAAAATATGAATTGGCTTATATCCAAAAGTCGTGAAGTTTTTTTTAATAAATCCATACTCCTTCTCAAGCAAGTACTTACCATAACTCTGTCAAAGAAAACAGAGTATCTTTGCAGGCAATTTGGCCTGCTCTACTTCTCCTGTGACTTTATTTTCTTATTAATCATTTTCTAGTTTGTCTCTAATTAAACATGAAGGGCCAGTTCTCTGATCCCTTTCTCTGTAATCCCATGTACAGGATGTACAACACTCTTCATTTCAAACCTTCCTTAGGCTGTGTCATGTGTGTGAAAAGACAAACAGCAGACCAGCTAAAAACATGTGGCCCCAGTGTGTGGTGGAAGATTTGGCCTGCTGAGAAAGGTATAAAAAATTAATATTTAGACATATGGTCTAGCCTCTAGACTTTCTCCTTCAGGGTAGAATACCCTGAGGAGAAGCATGTATAACTAAATAGAGAATATGGATAGGTGATTTTTAAAAGCACTGGGACTCTGGGTTCCTCACCCATACGCTGTCATTGATAACTGCAGAACTCACTATGGTTGATAATATGTGATGTTTTGCCAAGATTCATAACACTAACAACAGTATACATGGGAAAGCCCTCTTGGCAGTTGCTTTTGTAAGCAAAGAGGAGTTCTGGTTTTGATTACAGACCAATACTCTAAGATGGTACAGTACTGGAATATTGCACTGAGCTTAGCATTAAGGACTTAAGTTCTAATTCTAGCTTTGCAACTAACCAGTTACATGATCTGGGGAAAATCACTAAACTTGTCTCAGCTTCTGAGAACAGTGGTGAAGAGTTGAGTTGTGAATCCAGGATCTACCCATGACAGCCTGTGATGCCTTGAACAAATTATTTAAGTACTCTGAGCATCAGACTATTCATCCATAAACAGGAAATAATAATTTTAACTCACTACAGGGTCCATACAAACACCATAGGAGATGCTTACTGAGTAAGTAAACAAATTCCCTTAAAGCATGAAGCACAGGGCCTGGCACATAATGAATATTCAACAAATGTTATCTGTTTTCATTATTGTGAGACACTGTTGGTGGCTAGAGGCATGGAATTAATATTTCTGTCCTCCCTCCTCCAATTTGGGCAGAGAAAAAAAATGGGCATAATGAACATAAATCTTTGATTATCAAATAAATGCAACAGTGGGAAACAAAATGCTAAGTACTTTGGCATTTTTTGCAATAAGAAAAAAAAGAAAATAGATGTTTTAAGGCCAATTCAAAGATGGATATAATTGATTTCCCATTAACTGACCTATAAATAACTCTACAAGGGACTCTCAGAATACCAACCATTGCTGTTTTGAAGGTCAGTGTTCTTTCCCTGTTGCTAGCCAGTAATCCACAAGCAACTAAAGGATAATGGCACGCCCTGTTATCAACATTTCTCAACCAGATACAGGTTAAAAAAAGAAAAATACAGTTTAAGAAATACTGGTATTTTTTAAATGCGTTCAGAGAAGCTACCCCAAACATGTAATGATAGAAAAGATAGCTAAAATAAAAACTTTTCTAATATTAACAGTCACAGCCACATACAGTTATTAGAGACAGCTCTTTCATTTAACTGCTTAGCAAATGTTTAACCCCAATGATGCTTTAAAGGTTTTGTTGCAATTTCGTTCCCTATCACTTCGTCTTCACCCTACAACATGTTCATTAGCAAAACTGCTAACCATCTAAGTATTTTTCAAATGGTAAGATGTTTTACCTAAATTAATATCATTTAAAATAGTTGGGTGGCAGGCATTAAACTATATTAATTTCCCCTACTCTGAGCTGCCTGTGTTCATCAGCCAAACTCTAGTCCTTGCTAATTAAAGTTGGGAGAGATTTTCCCCAGGTACCCTCCCTGCTTCTCTCTGCTTCTTGAGTCACTCCACCTATGAGAAGGGAGAATTACAGACCTCCATGCAACTCAGAGGCTCTTTGGACCAAAAACATCAGTATCAACTGGGCTCTTGTCAGAAAAGTGGGATCTCAGGTCTCACCTCAGACCTGCTGAGTCAGAATCTGCATTTTAACAAGACCCACAAGTAATCTGTAGTCACATGAAGGTTTGAGAAATGCTTCCCTAAACTAAAAAAAAAAAAAAAAATCAGTTTTACTACTAAGATTATTTCATAATAGACAGGTAGGGAAGGAAAGCACTCTGAACACAATGCTGTGGGACAGTCCTGAGAAACAGACTGAAAAGCCAGCGCGTGTGATTAGTAAATTCTGAGCAAACTATGAGTGGTGCCCCCAACACAGAACACTACTAGATAAGGGTCATTCAGTCATTGATTCAACCTTTATTGAACTATGTGCTATTTTTTTACAAATCATAATAGATGTAGATATTTTCAGGGCACATGTGATAATTTAATATATTCATATAATTTATAAAGATCAAATCAGTGTACTTGGGATATCCATCACCTTCAGCATTTTTTTCTTTATGCTAGAAACATTAAAATTATTATCCTCTAGTTATTTTGAAATGAATAATAGATTCTTGTAAACTATAGTCACCCTATCAATCAATCAAACCTTATGTCTTATTTCTTCTATCAAACCATGCATTTTTACCTATTAATCAACTCTACCAAGATACCTTTCCAAGTCAAAAAAGAAATCCTGCCAGGTTAAATTATATACATATAAATATGTGTATGTATGTATGTGTGTGTGTATGTATAATTATATACAGTTGGCCCTCCATCTGCACAGGTTCTACATGTAAGGATTCAACTAATCATGGGTTAAAAATATTTGAGGGAAAAGCACAAAAAATAATACAACAATAAAAAAATACAAAGAAAAAATACAGCATAAGAACTATTTGCATAGCACTTACATTGTATCAGGTTGTATAAGAAATCTAGAGATGATTTAAAGTATACAGGAGCATGCGTATAGGTTATATGCAATACCACGCCATTTTATATAAGGGACTTCAGCATCCATAGATTTCGGTATCTGTGAGGATCCTGGAACCAATCCCCCACATATACCAAGAAATGAGTGTATATGTTGTTTACTATTTTTAAAGAATCCATCATACTGAATTTTAATTCTGTCCTGCTGCTTATTGTTATCATTATTTAAGTAACAATCCAAGGGGGCCTTTAAAAGTTATCTGATAGACGCCAGAGGCTAGGAAGGGTGTGTGGGTGAAAAGAGAGATGATGAGAGGTTGGTCAATGGGTACAAACATGTAGTTAGATAGAAGGTATAAATTCAAATGTTTGAAAGCAGAATAGAGTGGATGACTATAGTTAGCAACAACGTATTGTATATTTCAAAGTAGCTAGAAGAAAGAACTTGCAATCTTCCCAACACATAAAAATATATACTCAAGATGATGGAGTATTTACTCTGATTTGATCACTATACATTCTATGCATGTAACAAAATATCACATGTATCCCATAAATATGTTAAATACTATGTATCAATTTAAAAATAATAAAGCAATTAAAAAGTCATGACAATGCCAGTTCCAGGCATTACATTAAACTGTTTTGCTCATCTGTGCTTTTAAGCTGCATTTCTGTAGCATGTCTATGCTCTCAGTAGAATTTTAAGTGACTGGGAAAATCATGAGGAATCTGTGATAAAGCTTTTTTTAAATTATAACAAATAATGTACAGAAAAAAATTGAATATGTAAATATACTGGTTCCTAAGTAGCCTAATCACTCAAATTCTCTAAGGTTTTTCATGTTATTAATGAACTAGAATCAAAGACCTGTATCTTTTTCTTTCTCTGCTGTGAAGATAAGCTACCTACTGCTTATGCCTATGGTCTTTAATATTTAATGAATATATATGTTCATATATATATGGGATGGGAGATGAGTGAATAAATGAATAAAAGAACATGCCATGCCCCATAAACAAAAATGTATCCAACATACCACAAGAAAGTAATATGAATGGACAAGAAAAAAGGAGCAGAAAATGTACCACAATGATCATTGCTGGGGAGAAGAGGATGAGGAATGACTGCTAAAAGATAGGGAGTTTTTAGGAGAGGTGATGAAATGTTTTTAAATTAGACAGTCGTGATGGTTTCACAACTCTGTAAATATACTAAAAATCACTGAACTGTACCATTTTAAAGTGTGAATTTTATGATACATGAATTATATCTCAATAAACCTGTTAAAAATGTTGGGAGGCAACAGCATTATAGATGCCTTCCTTTCTATTTCCCATTTTCATTCAGCAAATATTTTTTTCTAATAATAACTTATTTACTCATCATTGCTAGGCTAGTTAATATTCTTTGGGTTGCAAGCAACAGAAAACAGCTGGGCCTGTCTTAAGCCACAGAAGGGAGTGCATGAGAAGGATATTGAGGCATCTCCCTGAATCAAAGCAAAAATTGTAAAAATAAGACCCAAAAAAAGAAGGAAGCACACAGCGTGAATCTCTGTGAGAAGCTTGGTTCCATGTGACTTGGTTTCAAGGACTCCCTGCTCCAGATTGAAAATACCCAGGATGGAGTATAGAATTAGCCTGGCTTGGGCCAAGAGTCTTTCATGGATCAATTGGTTGTGGCAATTGACCCTAACCATCAGAAGCTACTCCAAGAGGAAGAAGAGTTGCTTAAAGGTCAGCAGAGATCCCAAGAAGAATCTACTACAATTGCTGTTATGATTAAAGAAAAAAGAAGCAATATGAATAACATGACAGTGCTGTGATTATGTTTATTTGGGGTAGCGGATTCCTAAAAGTACCCTTTAGGAATACATGCAAGACTCAGGCGAACTGCATAATAAAGATGTAACCATGCCAGTTCAACCTTCTGATATGCGGTATTTGGTTTTCTGTTCCTGCATTAGTTTGCTAAGGATAATGGAAAGTTAACGATTTTATTTAATATCCCAAATTAAGAACTCTGACTATGACATCAGACAGTCTGGGGCCAAAAGCCCGTTCACTCACTAGCTCTGGGGTCTGACAACCTTGGTTAGGCCTCCAACCTGGTCATTCACTAGCTTTAAGGTTATATAACCTTGCAGAGGTGGGGGCTGTGGATATTGGCAGGTTATTTTCTCTAACCATCAGTTTCCATCTCTTTTAAAAGCTGCTAATAACACAAACATCTTGCAGAAGCATGATGAAGTTAGATGGTAACACATGCCCAATACTTACTTATGTCTGAAACTTAGTAAGTACCCCAGCCAACAGGAAGTCATCATTTTAAAGCTGCTACTATTATTAATATGCAAATGTAGATCGAATACTGTTCCAGAATGCAATGCAAACAGGTGAAACTGCAATTTGCATTGGCAGGGGATGGCTGTGTGTATACAAAGAAAATCTTTCAACCAGCAAAACTTTTTAGTTTGGCCACTTCAAGTGCTAACTTGAAGCAAATAAAGCAACAGCACACTTCGAAAGAATAACCCTAGATTTTGCCACAAGCTGGTACATGCATTTTAAAGAGACAGCAAATATTTAACATCACTGAACACTAGTGATGGCACAATCACAAGGACAATCTTTGTTTCTTTTTACAGGAGGATAAACTAAGGCCCAAAGAGGTTGACCACTGGTTGTCTGAAGTCACAGCAGAAATGGCAGCACTGCTAGTTATGATGCCCAGGCACAGCACAAAGCTCTCTCCTACTAGCCCCATGTACCAGTCCTATTTGGTCACTGAACTGCAGAGGGCATATTACCAAATTAGTTTCAGGGCATGTGCAACAGCTGCCACGAGCCAAAGTCCCACACTGGAATCAAATGTCTTCAGTCTAGACGCATCCTTTCCACTACATGCCACTGATGAGACAGCCGCCATAACTGCATTCCTTACTCCAGTGGCTCCAAGTCTTCAAGAGTTGGAGCACATGACACATTCCAACCAAGATGAGGTAACTCCTCTCTCTGAATCACTTCTTAAAGAACACCTTTAGGGAATTTTTCAGATTTGACATTCTTCCACCTGAGAGCTTAAGGACTTTAAAAAGGGTTTAGAGGAACCTTTTTTTTCCTAAAAATGTGAGATAAATGTCAAGAATGAAGGGGCCACTTAGGAACCTGGAAATGATAAGTCACAGGAGATCCATGTTATCACTGAGTAAGTCAAAGCAAAAACCAGAAAAAAAGGAAATGGTCGTTTTGCTGATACCATCACTGAAAGACTATGTCATATCACTGAGGAGTAAGATCCTTTGATACCAATCTTGAGTAATATCTGTTTTAGGTTATTTTATTTTATCTGGATAATTTTGGGCCTATTACTAACAACAAAAATTTTCCTCAAAACAAAGACTCAGAAATCCATGTATGCATTCCTAAGCTCATAGATATATTTCATATGCTCTAAGATTATTTTTCAAATCTTTAAACCAGTGAAAGAGAATAGAAATTTCTCCAAAAGTACAGTAAAAACTATATTTAAACAAGGAATTGCAAAGTGCTTCTTTCATTCCTTGATGTTTATTTTGTTTTACAATTCATTTGAGACTTTTAAAGCAGAAAGAAAAAAGAAAGTAGCTTTCAAATTTGAGTCTGGAACAGAGCTCACCTATCAAGTCCAACAGGGATATAAAGAAAGTATCCCTGTTGGGATAGTTTCCCAACAGGAAAGTAGAGGGAAAAAAAAGTATCTAACAGTACAGATACTGCTGGTGCCCAGAACAAAGGCATTATTGAATGAAAGAAGAATTTAGATTGAAGCAAGCCCTTACTAACTCCAGGTCTTACTGGCATTTTTCCTAATAAGATGAACTATTAGTCCTGGGATACATAAACTTCAACAAACTAGAGCCCTCACCAAGTCAGAGGGAGGCCAAAGGCCCTTCTGAATCCATGCATTTGTACTCTATTTAAAATGCATGACTGCCCCTTTCTTCATTGTTTGGGTCCTTCGCCGTGGACCAGGAGAAGAGTGAGGCACAAAACCAGCAGAGACAAAGGCCTGCAAAATGAGTGGAATTTTTTGCTGTTATCTTTGAACATTTTATTCTTTAGTTCAGAAATCCAAAGGGAAATAAAAGTGGAAAGAATTACAGGTTTTACAGTTTAAAAAAGAAAAACATAGGATGAGTTTACAGTTTATAGTATCTGTGAAGTAACCCTTCACTCATCCCTTTAAACAAAGTTTTAAATCGCCTTTTAAGTGGGCAGAGAAAAATGCTGTTATTGTGAGAGTTACTGACATCTAATGTGGGAGACTAGTGAAGAACCTGAGGGAGAGAGATCCAAGATGGCCGATTACTAGCAGCTCAGGATTGTAGCTCCCAGTGAAAGTGCAGAGAACGAGAGGATGCCACACTTTCAGATGAATATTTGTTGCTCACGGACCAGGAGATTCCCAGCGGAGGAGCCCCACAGGTCGCCAGCGCAACTCTTGTGGCCAGCGTGGCGGTTCTTGGTGCAGAGTAAATGGGACTGGGTCCCCTTTTGGTCGACATTTGGAGCTCCAGGAAGGCAGAGTCACCTGTTCAGTTGATTGAAAAAGAGACTCATGAAGGAAGCCAGACTGGAGATTCCCGGGCAGAAAACCACCATCAATCTTAACACCGCTGTTTTAGCCGGTGCAGTGGGTTGCTCAGATTTCAGCACTGGGAATCAGCAAGTTGGATGTCCACTCAGAGACCTAATTTGAAAGTTGGTAATTACAAAGACGACAGATGGATAAATTCACAATGATGGGAAGAAACCAGCGTAAAAAGGCTGAGAATCCCCAAAATCAGAATGCCTCTGCCTCTACAGGGGATCACAGTTCCTCATCAACAAGGGATCAAGGCCTGATGGAGAACGAGTGCATTCTAATAACAGAATTAGGCTTCAGAAAGTGGATAATAAGAAACTTCTGTGAGTTAAAAGACCATGTCCTAGCCCAATGTAAAGAAACTAAGAACCTTGAAAAAAGGTTTGATGAAATCCTAACGAGAATAGACAATTTAGAGAGGAATATAAGTGAATTAATGAAACTGAAGAATACAATACGAGAACTTCACGAAGTATGCACAGGTTTTAACAGTCGAATTGATCAAGCAGAAGAAAGGATATCAGAGGTTGAAGACCAACTTAATGAAATGAAACGAGAAGACAAGATTAGAGAAGAAAGAGTAAAAAGGAATGAGCAAAGTCTCCAAGAAATATGGGACTATGTGAAAAGACCTAATTTACGTTTGATAGGTGTACCTGAATGTCATGAAGAGAATGAATCCAAGCTGGAAAATATTCTTCAGGATATATTCAGGAAAACTTTCCTAACCTAGTAAGGCAGGACAATACTCAACTCCAGGTAATACAGAGAACACCACAAAGATATTCCTCAAGTAGAGCAACCCCAAGACACATAATCATTAGATTCACCAGGGTTGAAATAAAGGAAAAAATTCTAAGGGCAGCTAGAGAGAAAGATCAGGTTACCCATAAAGGGAAGCCTATCAGACTCACAGCAGATCTCTCAGCAGAAACCCTACAAACTAGAAGAGAGTGGGGGTCAATATTCAATATCCTCAAAGAAAAGAATTTTCAACCCAGAATCTCATATCCAGCCAAATTATGCTTCATAAATGAAGGAAAAATAAAATTTTTCACGAACAAGTAAGCACTCAGAGATTTCATCATCACCAGGCCTGCTTTACAAGAGCTTCTGAAAGAAGCACTATACACAGAAAGGAACAACTAGTATCAGTCATCCCAAAAACTTACCAAAAGGTAAAGAGTATCTCCATAATGAAGAATCTACATCAACTAATGGGCAAAATACCCAGCTAGCATTAAACAACAATATTAAACTTACAAATATCAAGATTAATCCTAAATTTAAATGGATTAAATGCCCCAAAGACACAGAAAGGCAAAATGAATAAACAGTCGAAACCCATCACTACGCTGTATCCAGATCCATCTCAGAAGCAAGGACACACAAAGACTCAAAACAAAGGGTTGGTGGAAGACTCACCAATCAAATGGAGAGCAAAAAACAAAACAAAACAAAAAAACAAAAAAAACAGGAGTTGTAACTTTCGTCTCTGACAAAATAGACTTCAACAGTAACAAAGACTAAAAGAAACAAAGAAGGACATTACATAATGGTAAAAGGATCAATGCAACAATAGGAGTCAATGATCATAAATATACATGCACCCAATATAGGAACACCCAGATACATAAGACAAGTTCTTAATGACTTATAAAGAGACTTGGACTCCCGCACAATAATAGCGGGAGACTTTGACACCATATTGTTAATATTCAACGGATCAACGAGATAGAAAATTAACAGGGGCATCTATGATTTGAACTCAGACCTGGAACAAGTCAACTCAGTGAATATTTATAGAATTCTTCACCCCAGGTCCACAGAACATACATTTTTCTCAGTATCACATTCACCTATTTTGAAAGTGACCACATAATTGGAAGTAAATCACTCTTCAGCATTTGCATAGCATTTCACAGACTTAAATGAAATATTGGTTGGCTGTTTGTTTGTTATTTTCTTCTCTTATTCCTTCCTGTCTCCGCTGTTAAGCACAATTATCGGCAAAAAAGAGGTTTTTAACACCTATTTTTAGATTGCATTCCAGCCTGGGCACTAGAGCAAGACTCCTGTTCTCTCTCCCTCTTCCTTTTTCTCTTTCTTTCAAAAAAAAAAAAAAAAAAAAAAAAGAACCTGAGTCCTGAACTCAAGCAAGAAGTCATTCCACCACTGATTAATAGCAACAATAATATTAATAGCAGTATTAACAGTACAAATAACCATTATACCGAGGAAATCTCTTTAAAGATTACTTAGCAACTTATTCAGTGAAGTCCAATCAGTACAGTTACTCACTTCCTCAGATAGAAGGCTTTTTCTTTTTAAAAAAAGAAACTTTGTTTTTTTCTTTTTCTTTTTTTTTTGAGACGGAGTTTCGCTCTTGTTACCCAGGCTGGAGTGCAATGGCGCGTTCTCGGCTCACCGCAACCTCCGCCTCCTGGGTTCAGGCAATTCTTCTGCCTCAGCCTCATGAGTAGCTGGGATTACAGACGTGAGCCAACGCGCCCGGCCAAAAAAGAAACATTTTTAAGGATGTAACACAATCTCCTATTATGCCCTCTCTCTGTCAACCACTATGCTACAAAGAATTATTTCCTCATTAAAGTCTACTCAAAGAGGTATAGTATACAAGCTGGTCATTCATTTCTGCCACGACCATTCATAGGTGACATTCACTCAACTCACTTTCACTGACCATTTATTCAGTGTGCTAAGTGCTATGCTAAGGCATGGGGATTCAACAATAAAGAGGCACAAGACATCGTCTTTGGCCTTTAGAAGCTCTTAGTCAAAAGAAGCAACAAATGAGGAGACGCAATCACAACAGAAAAGGATGCAAGCAAAAGGGAGTAGGTACAAAGTGCTGAGGCAGCACAGAGGAGGGAGGCATCAATCTGGTTTGAGCACAAGAGAAGATTCCGCAGAGGATGTGAACCTTAAGTGAGGCCTAGAACAAGAAAGAGTTTTTCCAGAGGCATAGAGAAAGATATTCCAGGCAGAGTAAAGGGCATGGGCAAAGGCTTAGACATGTGTGTGTGTGTGTATATATATATATATATATATTTTTTTTTTTTTTAAGCACGGCATGTTAGGTGGAAAAAGAAGACAGGTTGATGGCTAAACATAAGCCCCAAGAGTAGGAGGCAGCTACAAAGGTAGCGATACTCATCAACAAAGGACCCAAAAGAACACAGAAAGGACACTTCATTCATTGCGGGGGGGGGGGGGGGGGTGCAATGTAAATGGAGTGTTTAGCACCGCATGTTGCAAACAGGGTTTGTGAATGCATTCTCAAACGTCTGTGAGTTTTACAAAAATTTGAAATTTCTTTAATGATAATCTAAAAAATAAAATTGCCTGGAAATTAAGACATCACTATTTTTATACTGATCATTTATATTTCAATCATCCACTCAAAAAATATTTATTAAACACCCCTATGTGCCAGGTACTGGGTATATAACAATGAGAGAGACACAGCACCTGACCTCATAGAAATTAGACTAATAAGGGGAGGTAACCAAGAAATAAAAATATAGCATATCAAGAGACAGTAAGTGTTGCACAGATAAATAAAATATGAACATGGCAAGAAGTAGAAAGTGAAATGGGGTTGTTCATTTCATACCAGGGAGTCAAGCAGTCACTGCACTTCTTCACTAACATGATGTTTGATCAAAGACCTGAAGGAAATAAGATATTTGTGAGAGAAAGTTTCAGAGAAGATTTTACTTTCCCACGTTTGTCACAAGCGTTCCTGAGGTTCTGTAAGAATGCTCTTTGTTTCTCTTTCTCTCTTTCTCATTGTTATATCTCCAGTGCCTAGTATTGTGCCTGGCACACAGGGGTGTTCAAAAAATATATATTTTAGTGGATGATTTAAATATAAATAATCAGTACAAAAATAGTTATGTCTTAATTTCCAGATAATTTTATTTTTTAGATTATCATTAAAATGTGTGTGTATATGTGTGTGTGTCTCTCTCTCTCTCTTTTGAAACAATGTCTTACTCTGTCACCCAGAGTGAAGTGCAGTGGCATGAACACAGCTCACTAGAGCCTCAACCTCCTGGGCTCACACCTCAACCTCCTGAGTAGCTGGGACTACAGGCATGTGCCACCATGCCTAGCTAATTTTTGTATTTTTTTGTAGAGATGGGGTTTCACTCTGTTGCCCGGGCTGGTCTCAAACTCCTGGGCTCAAGTGACCCATCCACTTTGGTCTCCCAAAGTGCTGAGATTACAAACATAAGCCACTGCACCCAGCCTATTTCTATTTTTAAAAGGCATCTGAAAAACTGGAGAAAACCTTTGCAAACCATGTATCTGATAAGGGGTTAATATCAAAAATACATATAGGGAACTTCTACAACTCAAAAGAAAAAAAAAAACCCAAAAGACAAATAACCTGTTTTAAAATGGGCACATAGACATTTAAACAGACATTTCTTCTTCAAAGAAAAAAAATACAAATAGTCAACATGTATATAAAAGAGATGCTCAAAACCACTAATCATCAAGGAAACGAAATTCAAATTCACAATGAGATCATTTCACACCTATTAGGATGGCTGTTATCGAAAAAAAAAAAAAAAAAGCAAAAGAGAGGCTGGACACAGTGGTTCATGCCTATAATCACAGCACTTGGGAAGGCCAAGGTGGGAGGTTTGCTTGAGCCCAGGAGTCAAGGCTGCAGTGAGTCATGATTGTGCCACTGTACTCCAGCCTGGTTGACACAGTGAGACCCTGTCTCAAAAAAAGAAAACAATAAAAAGATAAGTGTTGGTAAGTATACAGAATAACTGGAATCCTTGTATACTGTTGACGAGAGTGTAAAATAGTGTTGCACTATGAAAAACACAACAAAGTTTCCAAAAGTAAATTAAATATAGAATTGCCATATGATCCAATAATCCTACTCTGGATATTTATCCAAAAGAATTGAAATAGGATCTCAAAGACATAGTCGCACTCCTGTGTTCACTGCAACATTATTAACAATAGCCAAGGTCTGGTTACCTCCCCTTATTGTCAAACAAATCTAATTGTTCATAAATGAATGAATGGATAAAGAAAATGTGGTATATACACACAACAGAATATTATTCAGCCTTAAAAAAAAAAAAAAGAAAATTCTACCATATGCCACAACAAGGATGAAATTTGAGGGCATTATGCTAAATAAAATAAGCCAGTTACAGAAGAACAAACATTACATGATTCCACTGATATGAGTATCTAAAACAGTAAAACTCATAGTGGTTGTCAAGGGCTAGGGGGAGGAGGCAATAGGGTCTTGCTATGCAACTGGTACATAGTTTCAATTACTCAAGATGGGTAAATTCTAGAACCTGCTGCACAACATCATGCCTGTAGCTAACCAAATTGTATTATACACTTCAGAATTTGTGAAGAAGGTAGATTTCATGTTAAATGTTCTTATCACAATCAGTAAAAAAGATCCCAAGGCAATACCTGACAAAAACAAACACAAGTCAAGTCCAGTAGCTCACACCTGGAATCCCAGCTACCCAGGAGGCTGAGGAAAGAGGATCACTCAAGGCCAGGAATTCAAGACCACCCTAAGCCACATAGCGAGACCCCATCTCTATAAAAACAAACCAACAACAGCAACAAAAATGCTCTGCAGGGACAGTCCCTCAATCCAGACCACATAGAGTCCCAGATATCAAACAGTATTTCAAGAGATAATGACTAAAAAGTTTCCAAAACTCACTAAAGATACAGGTAGCAAATGTGTTACAGTAGGGTAAGCAAACATAAACTCACACTCAAGCATCTACAAGTAAAATTACAGAATGCCAAATATAAAGAGATTTCAAAAATAACCAGAGAGAAGAAAGAGGTTAACTACAAAAGAACAAGAACTAAGATGACAGCTGACTTTTCAAGGAAACAAGGATATTATTTCAACAACATAGCTTGAAAGGGCTAAGGAAAAATAACTCTCAACCTAGAACTTTACTCCAAGTTAATCTGCCATTCAAGAATGAGGATGAAATAAAGATATATTCCGACAAAAACAGTTTACCACTGACATAATCCACCTGAAATTGCAGCACGCTTCTACTAGCTTGTAAGAGCCAAACATGAAATTTACAGGAATTTTGTGAGTCTCTTGACAACATGCTGGTAACTTGAAATCAGCCATAGTGGGTGTATTAAACGAGGGGAATCAGCAAACACTAAAAATCAAGATTTTATTGCCCCTGGGGGACCAGGTCCTAAAGAGTTAGCATCACACCACTGACTTAAAAGAACTAGAATGTGTACATCAAGAAAAAAAATAGGCCAGGCACGGTGGCTCACACCTGTAATCCCAGCACTCTGGGAGGCTGAGGCAGACAGATCATGAGGTTAAGAGATCAAGACCATCCTGGCCAACATGGTGAAATCCCATCTCTACTAAAAATACTAAAATTAGCTGGGCATGGTGGTGCATGCCTAGTCCCAGCTACTCAGGAGGCTGAGGCAAGAGAATCGCTTGAATCCAGGAGGCAGAAGTTGCAGTGAGCTGAGATCACGCCACTGCACTCCAGCCTGGCGACACAGCAAGACTCTATCTCAAAAAAAAAAGAAAGAAAGAAAGAAATCGAGAAGGAAGAACTGATACGAATGAAGGGAAAATGAGAAAATAAATACAGTAAATGTAATTATAACTAAGTACTTATTGCATAAAACAATAATGATGACAGTTCATGAGATGGGGAGATTGGGAGCATATGAGTCAGATGACCGCCTTATACTGTGGCAACAAACAATCTCAAATCTCTATGGCTTAAAACAATAAATGTTTATTTCTCATTCATGCTAAATATCCTTCAAGTTTTAGCTAGAGAAGTCTGCCCATTGTAGCCCCTCAAGGACTCCAGCCAAGTAGAAGCATCATCTCAAAGCCCTCTTCAACAATTACCACAAGTCGCATGGTGATCCATACACTGCCTCCCTCTCTAGGCTTTTTCACACTTCACTGGCCAAAGGAAGTCAGATGGCCACACCTAATTTCAAAAACAGAAAAGTATAATCCCACCGTGTTCCCAGGAGTGTACAAAAATAAAAACACGTAAGACAGGAGGCAGGTGGTTGCTGTTAAGAATGTTCCAAGCTCTTCACGTTTTTGCGTGAAAAGAGAAGATAAATAAGGGAACTTTAGACTTTAAGTATGCAAATGTAAAGGATAATATTAAAATTTTAAGGATAACAGCTGAAAGAATAGTGAATAGAATTATAACTTCCAAATCTGTAGGGAAAAAAGAATACAGAAAATGCAATTTAAAAAGAGGAGATAGACATGGAAAAGGCAAGGTAAATAAGTAACAAAATAAAATGGTAGTGTTAAAAAGAAAACTGAGGCACCATAAAAGTTTAAAGAGCTTATCTGAGCAAATGACAATTCATGAATCAGGTACCTCCAAACCAGAAGTGGTTCAGGAGCTCCTCCAAGGGTACACAAGGGGGAGGTTTTTTTTTTTTTTTTTTAAGATGGAGTTTCACTCTAACTGCCCAGACTGGAGTGCAATGGCACAATCTCGGCTCACTGCAACCTCCACCTCCTGGGTTCAAGCAATTCTCCTGCCTCAGCCTCCCAAGTAGCTGGGATTACAGGCATGCACTACTACACCCTGCTAATTTTGTATCTTTAGTAGAGACAGGGTTTCTCCATGTTGGTCAGGCTGGTCTCAAACTCCCAACCTGAGGTGATCCACCCACGTCGGCCTCCCAAAGTGCTGGGATTACAGGAGTGAGCCACCACACCCGGCCAGGATGGGGCTTTTATAGGATAAACACAGAAGTAGAGCAAAGAAAATATTTGATTGGTTACAGATACACAGTTGTCTAATTTGATCTATCCTATTGGACTGTCTCTGATTATATAAGTTTGTTGGCTGCTTCTGACTAGTTGAGCCCAAGTTCTGTTTTTCTTTAATACAGGCATTTACAAGAAATAACTCGTTAAGTTTTGCTTGTTTGTAAATCAAGCAAGTTTAAATCACCCATAAAGCCTAACTGGTTTTGTCTGCTAAGAGATACTTCTGGCCTGGTCTCCATTTTAACTTAGTTTAACAGTAGAAATAAATGCAAATATAGCAACAATTACAACAGATGTAAATGCAATAAACTTAGCACCTAACAAGAGATAAATCACCTGTTTGCATTTTTTAAATGCTGCTATAATCTGTTAACAAGAAATATACCAAAAATTTAAGAATACAGCAAAGCTGAAAGTAAAAGGACTAATTCAGAGTGCAGGCATGGAATCACACAAGCATGGAAATTGTATAATTCTAGGTATAACCTCAGGTAATCATCTAACCACAGAGTCGTGGCAGTTTCCTCATTTGTAAAATGAGCTAACAACTATACTTCACAATGTTAGTAGGATTAGATGAGCTATATATAAAGTGCTTCAGACAGGGCCTGGTTCATAGCAGTTGCTTGTCACATAATAGCTATCCTGCTATCATTAACCCTACCTGCACATCCACAAACAGTGGGCTACAGTGTTTGCAAAGAAGGCTGCAAATTTTCTCCCATCCCTATGCAGGTACCCTTTTGCAATATGATTTTGCCACCACTTGCATCAAGAGTTTTAGTCTATTTCTCCACCCCTTGAATTGGGATGGCCTTGGAATGATTTTAATTAGTAGAACTCAGAGGTGAGTTCCAAGTCTAGGCTTCAAGAGACCATCCCACTGCCACTTTCATACTCATGAGACTTCTAGTTCCAGCCAAGATGGAGTTGGAGAGATGGACTAACCTTCTTGCCTGAAATAACTAAAAAACTGGACAACATTATATGAAATAATGGTTTGAAGAACAGTGATTCCTGAGATGTAGAATGAGGTGAGCATCATAACTGCCCCAGCCTACTACCTGGACCCAGTGTCCAGGCTGCAGCACAAGGAGGGGAAGCCCCAGTGAAAACCAGTGGTCTCCTTCATTTAAGAAGACAAAGTTGGGATTCTGGAAAGACGATGTCAGGTAGAATTCGCAGGAAGGAAGGGTGCAGAGAGTCTCTGCTATGGTTTGGATGTGGTTTGTCCCCATCAAAACTCATGGTGAAATGTGATTCCCAACGTGACAGTGTTGGAACATGAGGCCTAGTGGGAAGTGTTTGGCAGATCCCTCATTAATAGATTAATGCCATCTCACAGGAGTGAGTTTCCATTCTTGCAGGACTAGATTAGCTACCTTGAGAGTAGGTTGTTCCTTCTTGTACTTGGTCTCTCTGTACACACTGTGCTTCCCCTTCTGTTTTCTACTGTGAAAGCAGCATGAGACTCTCACCAGGTAGGCTGCCCAATCTTGGAATTTCCAGCCACTAGAATCATGAGTCAAATAAACTTTATAAATTATCCAGCCTCAGGTATTCTGTTATAGAAACACTAAAAGGAGTAAGAGAGTCCCCCTAGAATATTCAGCTATCGATCATCACATGTGTGTGATGAAAATGCCTGAGGCCAAGGGAAAAACCACACAAAACAATAGAGGAAATAATGGTTGGAGCTCACACTTTGCTCTCTTGAAACACAGTATCATGATATGAAGAAGTCCAAGCTACCCTCTTTGACAATGAGATATCATGAGGGAAGAGGCCCAGACAAATGCCAGCAACAACCACCAGACAAGTGACAGAGGCCATCTTAAACCTACTTGGCCCTGTCAAATCACCAGATAACTGCAGCCTCTGAAGGACCTTAGAAGAGATGAGCAGAAGAACTGTCCACTGAGCCTAGCCAAAGCTGACCCTCAGAATCATGAAAATAAATAACACAGGTGTCGTTTTAAGTCGTCAAGTTTGGTGCTGATTATTATACTGCAACAGATAGCTGACACACAAGATGTCAAAAACAATGTTATATACACAAAGCAATAAATATCCAGTAAATGGCCCATCTCTACCACCCATCAGCCTAAACAAATATATAAGGGCAGCCAGCATCAACTGAAGCAAGAGTCACAGTCTTCCTCATTTGCAGAAAGTTAAAACTATTGTGGAAAATCATAGAATCCTGAAATATCAGGGTTCACATGTCACCTCCACTGTGAAGCACTCCCAAGATTCTGCTGACAGAAATAACCACTTCTTAATCTGTCATGAGATCAGAGTAGAAAAAAAAGAACCAACCACTTCTTCCTCTTATTTCCATGGAAGACTGAGGACAGCCCTGTTCTGGCACCTATAACAGTGTGTTCTGTGGTGTTCTTATCCTCAGCAGCAGCACAACACAGGCACAGCTAAGCGGTTCACCCTTATGGGTGGTGAGTCACACAGCACAGTTCCTATCCCTAAACAATAACTGCACTGGAAGCAGCATGCTGGGCTATTTTAATCCTAAAGAAAGAGGTCAGAAAACAGGCAAGATTAAAGGATGACTAAGGAAGCAGCTCTGTGTTAATGGTGACAGAGGGAAGTAGCTTTAAATTTATCAGGATCCCTCCCTTCCCATGACTCACCCTGCCTTGGTGGGGAGAAATACCAAGTGCAGTCTCGGGGATGGAGGGGCCACAATATGCAGATGCTCCTTGACTTAGCACAAGGTTATGTCCTGATAAAGCCATTGTAAGTTGAAAATATTGTTAAGTCAAAAATGCACCTAATACACAATCTACTGAACATCATAGCTTAGCCTAGCCTACCTCAAATGTGCTCAGAACACTGACATTAGCCTACAATCAGGTGATGCATATCACTTTTGCACCACCATAAAGTCAAAAATCAAAGCCAAACCCTCATGAGTTGTGGACCCTCTGTAGGTAAGGAGCTAATGGGACTTCATGCATCTTCAAGGTCAGGTTGATTCAAAACGGGCATCTGTCTGCTACCTTTGGTCACAATGGAAACTGACAAACCATGAGTTCATGCTGAGCTGAAAGGCCCAGATGAGCCACAGAAACAAGATGTAACTGAACCTGTAGGAAGGGTAAAATTAAAATCACCCCCAGCCCTAGTTACCTGTGACTTCATTTCCTCTGGCTCTCACCTTCACTCACTTGGTTCCAGGCACTGCAGCCTCCTTGCTGTTCTTCCATCATGCCAAAGACACTCTTGCTTCCAGCTATTGCCTTTGCCCTTCCCTCTTCCTAGAATGTAATTTCCGTAATTGTTTCCCCTCCCTCACTTTTCAGTTCTTTGTTCAAATGTTACTTCTCCAGGGCAGTCTTCCCAGACCACTTCATCTAAATTAGGACCCCCACATATGTCCCGCCATTCTCTAATCCATTAGCCTGCTTTTTTTCTTATGATCTATCTATCTACCTTTAGTTTGTGTGTCTATCTTCCAACTCTGATGTGGACTCTATGAGGGAAGGGATTTGACTATTTATTTAAAACTATATATCCAATGCTGATGACAATGCCAACAACACAACAAGTAGATGGTCAATAAATATTTCTTCAATTAATGAATTTATTAGATGTCTTCTGTACATTGTAAATGTATCACCAATAGTGTTCTATGTCCATGGTTCATGAAAATTATGAAGTTGTAAGCTCTATAAAGACAGATGCTATATGGATCTTATCATTACCAACTATATGTAAAAATAACTAACGTTTGTAAAGTACTTACCCTGCACTGAGCCCTATGCTAAGCTCTTTTATGCATTTTTCCACATCTTCTTCCCAATCACTTTATGAAGTGGGTATGATCCCCTTTCTACAGATTAGAAAACCAAGGCTCAGAGAGAGAAGTCACTTGCTCAAGGTCACAGCCAAGATTTCAGTCTGGCTCTGGAACCCAAGCTTTGAACCCAATGCTATACTTCCAGGTAAGAAACAGAATGAAGGAATGACTGGATAATGAACTAAAGATGCCCATCATGACTTGCTCTGGTTGCATGCTTTTCTTTCAGACTCTGTCCCTCCACAGCCAAGCTCCATGTCACATGACCCTGCTCCTCACTCCCTTTCTTCTAGTGGCTAAATGGATCAAGGGATGGGACTCTCACCTATGGCGTGGCTGGGCCATCAGATGCCTCACTTAGAAAATTAGAATTGGAAACTAGCAGGCTGAGCCAGGCAACAGAGGAGGTAAAATTGCAAAGAACTGCTCAGGAAGAGCTGGGGCTTTGCAAGCCAAAGTCTGGGGAAAGTCCAAGTTCTGAGGGAGCACAGTGGACACACAGGAAGAGTGCGGAAAGCAGACAGTGAAGAGAGGAGCGCAGAGCAGGGAAGCCATCGAAATGGCCTAAAGGAGCAGTGGACTTGGATCCTGACAGTGCTCCACTTTCAGCTCCAGCAAACTCCAGCTTTTTTTTCTAGAGATAGTTTGAACCGTTTCAACTCACCCACCCAAACATATTACAATAAATTGGTCAGACTACAACAAATAAAAAATAAGAAGAGAAATGGTCTTCATGTCTAATACGACCCTCTCTAAAGCTGTACTCCAGAACCACCTTGAATTATTTACTAATACCACATATACAGGTGTGAGAGTTGGGATAGTTCCAGATTCTAGACTTTTCTTTCTCTACCACTGCTGACCTTCTCAAGGTCACCAACTTCTGCTGCTCTTGGCCATTTCTGGCCCAAAGAAAAGCTCCTGCTGCCCCCACATGACCCAATCTTTCAGAATGAGGTTCCCTCAGCAGAGCTGGCAAGCTGCTAGTGACCACAGCCCTCTCATTCCCGGGAAGCAGCAGGCTAGAGGGTGTGCCAGGCCATGGTTAGGCACCTGCTCCATCATTCCTCTGCTCTCTGTGAACTCTCCTCACTTGTGATGATTTCTCTTCTCAAGGGTCCCATGACCTCTTTCTCTGAAATATGGATTTCTCTGGGGATCCCTGGGTCCATCAAACTAGGGCTACATACATCTGGATTCCATTTATATTAAGAGCTCAAGTTCTTTCCCACAGGTGTTCCGTGATGCCTGCCTGGGAGGCCAAAGAGCCTACAGAGAGGATGCTGCTACCCCAACTCCACTTGCTGACCAGTTACAACATGGTCCCAGCCAAAATATTCCCTTTGAAGACCACTGTGTGTTAGTCCATTTTCAGACTGTTATAAAGAACTGTCCAAGACTGGGTAATTTATAAAGGAAAGAGGTTTAATTGACTCACAGTTCAGCATGATAGGGGAGGCCTCCAAAAACTTGCAATTATGACAGAAGGCAAAGAGAAAGCAAGGCTCCTTCTGCACAAGGCAGCGGGAAGGAAAATTAATGCAGGAGGAACTACCAAACACTTACAAAACCATCAGATCTCATGAGAACTCACTCACCATCATGAGAATAGCATGGGGGAAACTGCGCCCATGATTCAATTACTTCCACCTGGTCTCTCCCTTGATACATGGGAATTACAGTTCAAGATGAGACACAAAGTGGTAAGGACACAAAGCCTAACCATACCACACTGAAACATAATGAACCCATATTTAAATATCACTACTTAGCTGGGCGTGGTAGCACACACCTGTAGTCCCAGCTACTTGGGAGACTAAGGTGGAAGAATTGCTTGAACCAGGGAGGTGTAGGTTGCAGTGAGCTGAGATCACACCACTGCACTCCAGTCTGAACAACAGAGCAAGACGCCATCTCAATCAATCAATCAATCAATATCACTACTATAAGCATCCATTCATGCTGCCATCCACACAACACAGACCCTTCTGATTAGATGGAATCACAGAAATCCTAACCAGCAGGACCCTAACACAATCCTTCCAGTTTATATGATGAAACTGAGTCATCCCAAGGCAAGGAGGAACCTTAAGTCCAAGTGAGCCAAGCATGAGTAAGGAAGATTCCTTTGTAGGATCCACACTCCACAAACCACATGTGGTTGAGTTCAGAAAACACTAACTGAAGGCTGATTTGAACAGTGCCATGCAGGAAGCTGTGACCATGCAAAGTGATTAAGGTCTAGCCTTCGTCAGGCATTTGTAACTCAGTGGAGGAGAGTTAGACCCACCTATTTAAATGACAAGAAAGGTATGTGCATATGCTATACCTGGGCAGAAATAAAGTGCTATAGTAACCTAAGTCAGAGGTAGAAAAGAGTATGACCAGGGAGGGCTCCATGGAGAAGAGAGAACTTTGGTTAATCCTCAAAAAGGTCCTACTTATGCTTCCAATCTCAGCTGGAATGTCCCGTCCTCAAGGAGGCTTCCAAGACCTCATAGGCTGGGATTGTGCCCTGGCTGTAGAACCCAACAGCACTCTGAACTTTCTTCCACTTTCAAACCTGACTCATCACCTTCCATGATTTTCTCACTAGATACAAAGTCTACAGAATTGAGAATCTCATCCTCAGTAGTGCTTTGTATACTATAGTCGTTCAGTAAAGAAATGTCTATGTATGTGTGGGTACTAAACAAAACTGAGCTGAAAATGCATGTGATATCTTATACTAGAGAAAGACAAGGTACAAATGGGAATTCTTTAAATAGTCTGTGCAAAGGTACAAAAGTGAAAAAGAAATAGAAGAGAGAAGTTGTGAAAGGGGAAGATAGCATAATAATACCCTCAAGTAACGTTTAGCAAGCCCCATATGTGAGTTCTCCCATTTAATCCTCCTAACTACTCTGAGAGGGAGATAGTATTACATAATTACTGTTCTACAGACAAGGAGACTTGGATAGAGGTCAGGTAACACCCAAGGTCACACACAAGAATAAGAGCCAGATTGGACCCCAGCAAGTCCAATCTCAGAAGCGGCACACTTCATCAACACCTGACATTGAATTGAAAAACGGCAAGAGACTTTGTGAGAAGAGAGCAAAAAAAGCCTAAATGTGGTGTTTGGAAAAGTACAGGAGCATCTGCTCTGAGAGTTAGCTTCTTGAAGAATGCAGCCACAGTCGCTGGCATTTCGAAAGTAACTCAAGTAAAAGTAGAATAGTAGAGCAAGGGACAAGTCTATGGATACTGAAGCTTAGACACTTCCCTATTTATTTCCACTATATGCCACCTCCAGCCTTGGTCACCTTCTTTATTTTCCAGTAAAAGGACACTTACAGATGCTGAAATAATGAAAAGCAAAATTTTTTGCAAATTACAACATAGGATGTATACCACAGATGTTTAAAAGATTTTGCTATAAACAGCCTAAATTATACATTTTGTTTTGCAGGAGGGCTAAGAAATGCCTTTATTGTTAACTCCCTTCTTCTGTCCAGTCTATAGGATGTTGAGAACAGTGTAAGAAAAGTACTATTTTGTTTCTCAATTTTTAAATAAATAACATTATAAAGACTCCGGGGAGCCTGGAGAGCCCTCATAATATCATGAACTTTCCCTCCAGGAGCCCTATCACGTTCTCACAGTGAAGTTCAGAGAAAACTCTCCTGGTTCCTCCTGCAGGGGGTTGTGAGAAAGTCACCATTTTGAAATATGCCCAGAGTATTCTGTTCTTAAAAAGGTCTGCCCTCAAAGGAAACTACTTCACCAGAGCCAAACTGCCTGGAGGAAGGGACACATTCAACTCCAGCCCCTTCTAGCTTTCCTGTCTCTCCTAAAAAGAAAAACAAAACAAAACAAAACTGAGAAGCACTTGTGAAGGTTACAGCCCAGGGGCACGGGCTCACTAACGGACTGAGACCTAATCACAGGAACAACTTTAGACACATTTTGATTAGGTACTAATTATAGTCCTCTGTAGTTTTCCAAGTATTCACACACACACACACTTCCACTATATATGGAGAGGAAGGAGAGGGAGAGAGGGTGTCTCTCTGTCTCCCAGACTAAAGTGCAGGTGACAAGATCTCAGCTCAATGCAGCCTCAACCTCCCAGGCTCAAGTGATCTTCCCACCTCAGCCTCCTGAGTAGCTGGACTACAGGTGCATGCTACCATAGCTGGCTAATCTTTGTATTTTTTTTTTTCTTAGAGACAGGGTTTTGCCATGTTGCCCACACTGATCTCAAACTCCTGGGCTTAAGTGATCCACCTGCCTCAGCTTCCCAAAGTGCTGAGATTATAGGCATGAACCACTGTACAGGGCCTCGTTTATATTAATATTTTCTCATTTCATGCCACCCTGTGGGAAAAGCAGAGAAGACAGTGGCCCATTTTGGAGATAAGAAACTAAAGCTGTAGGAGGATGCTAAACATTGGTGGAGCTAGATTTTAAACATAGCAGTTCAAACTCAGTCCAGAGCAATTTTTACTAAACCACATCTTGTCCCGTATTACCTATAGATTAGAAAGGGTTCACTAAAAAAAATTTGCTATATTGCAACCTAACTACAGTCCCCAACTTACACTGGCTGGGCATGCCTAATTTGAAAATCCAAAATGCTCCAAAATCCAAAACTTTTTGAGTGCTGACATGATACTCAGCAGAAATGCACATTGGAGCATTTTGGATTTTGAATTTGGGACATTGCAAATATTCCAAAATCCAAAAGCAATTAAAATTGGAAACACTTCTGGTCCCAGGCATCTTGGATAAGGGATACTCCACCTTTAATACAAATACCACTTATTGAGCTCTTTAATTTAGGGCAGGCACTCTGACAAACCCTTCCCATGCATGACCTCATTTGATGCTCATTGCAGGACTTACAAGAAAGGTACTGTTTGGTCTGTTTTCCAGTAAGATTCAGGATCACAAAGGCCACATAATTTGCCCAACGTCTCACATACAGCAAATGTGTTTCCAAAGGTGAGCCCTAATTAACCACTTGACATTTGTGCTTCATTCTATTCATGATAAGCATCAAAGACACTCTTTGGCCAAACTTTAGTTAGGCTCCTGCAGACCTTCTTCTTGACCTTGGCCTTCTGTGTTCATCTCTCCTTACCAGGTCCGCATGGCCCAGTCTTAGCAAGAATCCCACAAAGTCAGTTTAGAGAGAATCCCCTACCCTTGATATCTACTCAAGTTCTTCATCCCTGCCCTTTGTTGTCTAAGTCTTTGATCTGCCTTTAGCAAGAATCCCATTGGATCCATTTAGTAAGAACCCAGTACTCTTGAAGTCTCCTCATAGTAATTTTCCACCCATTGAACTCACTCTACTCACTGGCTATAAATCCCCAGATATCTTTGCTGTATTCAGAGTTGAGGCCAATCTCTCTCCCCCATTACAATACCCCTATTGCAATAGTCTTGAATAAAATTTTCCTGATCATTTTAACAAGTGCCAGAATATTTTTTTTCTTTAACACAGTAATGATATGCCAACATATTAGCAGTTCTTGGGCTCAGGAGCTTCTGGAACCAAGTTTCTACCACCCAGAAGGCCCTGAGGCTTGAATGGTACTAGTATGTTCAAACACATTTTAATTCAGTATTTGATCTGATGGGGGAAGAAGTACAGGAGAACACAAGAGCACTGAGCACCTAAAAATGGGAGATGGTAGCTGGTGGCTGCGTGTGCCATCAGCCACACTGCAGTAGCCACCTCACTGTCTTCCCTACCAGTGTCAATATTTGATAGGCATGTGGCTTTGAGAGCCACTGAAGTTTGGTCCACTACCTCCTCACTCTCCCCCATCACCAAGGCTTGCCTTTTGGATCCCCAAAGCTAGGCAGATGGATAAGAAGCCTCACCTCTAGATTTTTGAGGACAAGATTCCCACTTCTAGCCACAGTGACCCAAAACCCAGAGTATGTAAGGCCTGATTCCTGCTGAAGGTTCACTGGTGAACTCACTGGTGAACTCCCCTAGCAGCTACCTAGAAGAATCCTCTTGGACCCATCTCACATGCAAAGACACATAAAGACTCAAAATTAAGGGATGGAAGAATTACCAAGCAAATAGAGAGCAAAAAAAAAAAAAAGGCAGGGGTTGTAATCCTACTCTGTGATAAAAGAGACTTTAAACCAACAAAGACCAAAAGAGACAAAGAAGGTCACTACATAACGGTAAAAGGATCAATACAACAAGAAGAGCTAACTATCCTAAATATATATGCACCCAATACAAGAGCACCCAGATACATAAAGCAAGTTCTTAACGACCTACAAAAAGACTTAGACTCCCGCACAATAATTGTGGGAGACTTCAACACTCCACTGTCAATACTAGACAGATTAACGAGACAGAAAATCAACAAGGATATCCAGGACTCGAACACAGATCTGGACCAAATGAATCTAATAGACATCTACAGAACTCTCCACCCCAAATCCACAGAATATGCATTCTTCTTAGCACCACATAGCACTTACTCTAAAATCGACCAAATAATTTTAAGTAAATCACTTCTCAGCAAATGCAAAAGAATGGAAATCATAACAAACAGTCTCTCAGACCACACTACAACCAAATTAGAACTTAGGATTAAGAAACTAACTCAGAACCACACAACTTCGTGGAAACTGAACAACTAGCTCCTGAATGTCAACTGGATAAACAATGAAATGAAGACAGAAATAAAGATATTCTTCAAAACCAACAAGAACAAAGACAAAACATACCAGAATCTCTGGGACACATTTAAAGTAGTGTCTAGAGGAAAATTTATAGCAATAAATGCCCATATGAGAAGCCAGGAAAGATCTAAATTTGACAGCCTCCTGTCATCAAAATTGAAAGAGCTAGAGGAGCAAGATCAAAAAACCTCAAAAGCTAGCAGAAGACAAGAAATAACTAAGATCAGAGCAGAACTGAAGGAGATAGAGACATAAAAAAAAAACCCTTCAAAAAATCAATAAATCCAGGAGCTGGTTTTTCGAAAGGATTAACAAAATAGACAGCTAGCCAGACTAATAATAAAGAAAAGAGAGAATAATCAAGTAGATGCAATAAAAAATGATAAAGGAGATATCACCACTGATTCCACAGAAATACAAAGTACCATCAGAGATTACTACAAACAATTCTATGTATACAAACCAGTAAATCTGAAAGAAATGGATAAATTCCTGGACACTTGCACTCTCCCAAGAGTAAACCAGGAAGAAGTTAAAACCCTGAATAGACCAATAACAAGGGCTGAAGTTGAGGTAGCAATTAATAGCCTACCAACTAAAAAAAGTCCAGGTCCAGACTAGTATACAGCCGAATTCTATCAGATATACAAAGAGGCTGGTACCATTCCTTCTGAAACTATTTCAAACAATACAAAAAGAGGGAATACCCCTTAACTCATTTTATGAGACCAACATCATCCTGATACCAAAACCTGGCAGAGACTCAGCTAAAAAAGAAAACTTCAGGCCAATATCCATGATGAACATAGACACAAAAATCTTCAATAAAATACTGGCAAACCAAATGCAACAGCACATCAAAAAGCTTATTCATCACGATCAAGTAGGCTTCAACCCAGGGATGCAAGTCTGGTTCAACACACACAAGTCTATAAACATAATCCATCACGTAAACAGAACCAAAGATAACAGCCACATGATTATCTCAATAGATGCAGAGAAGGCCTTCGACAAAATTCAACAGCACTTTATGCTAAAAACCCTTAATAAACTAGGTATCAAGGGAACACATCTCAGAATAATAAAAGCTATTTACCACAAATCCACAGCCAATATCATACTGAATGGGCAAAAACTGGAAGCATTCCCTTTGAAATCTGGCACTAGATAAGGATGCCCTCTCTCACCACTCCTATTCAATATAGTACTGGAAGTTCCAGCCAGAGCAATCAGGCAAGAAAAAGAAATAAAGAGTATTCAATTAGAAAAGGAGGAAGTCAAATTGTCTTATTTGCAGACAACATGACTGTATATTTAGAAGACCCCATCGTCTCAGCCCAAAATCACCTGAAACTGACAGACAACTTCAGCAAGTCTCAGGATACAAAATCAATGTGCAGAAATCACAAGCATTCCTATACACCAATAACAGAGAGAGAGCCAAATCAAGAGCAAACTCCCATTCACAATTGCTACAAAGAGAATAAAATACTAGGAATACAACTAACAAAGGATGTAAAGGAACTCTTCAAGAAGAGCTGCAAACTACTGCTCAACAAAATAAGAGAGGATACAAACAGATGGAAAAACATTCCATGCTTACGGTTAGAAAGAATCAATATTGTCAAAATGGCCATACTGCCCAAAGTAATTTATAGATTCAGTGCTATCCCCATCAAGCTACCAATGATCTTCTTCACAGAACTGGAAAAAAACCACTTTAAACTTCATATGGAACAAAAAGAGAGCCTGTATAGCCAAGACAATCCTAAGCAAAAAGAACAAAGCTGGAGTCATCATGCTACCTGACTTCAAACTATTCTACAAGGCTACAGTAATCATAACAGCATGGTACTGGTATCAAAACAGAGATATAGACCAATGGAACAGAATGGAGGTCTCGGAGGCAATGCCACACATCTACAACCTCACAAAAACAAGCAATAGGGAAAGGATTTCCTGTTTAATAAATGGTGTTGGGAAACTGGCTAGCCATGTGCAGAAAACAGAAACTGGACCCCTTCCTGATACCGTACACTGAAATTAACTCCAGATGGATTAAAGATTTAAACATAAGACCTAACACTATAAAGGCCCTAGAAGAAAACCTAGGCAAAACCATTCAGGACACAGACAAGGACTTCATGACTAAAACACCAAAAGCATTGGCAACAAAAGCCAAAATAGACAAATGGGACCTAATTAAACTCTAGAGCTTCTGAACAGCAAAAGAAACTATCATTAGAGTGAACTGGCAACCAACAGAATGGGAAAAAAAATTTGCAGTCTACCCATCTGACAAAGGGCTAATATCCAGAATCTCCAAAGAACTAAAACAGATTTACAAGAAAAAAACAAACAAACCCATTCAAAAGTGGGCAAAGGATATGAACAGACACTTTTCAAAAGAAGACATATATGAGGCCAACAAACATATGAAAAAATGCTCATCATCACTGGTCATTAGAGAAATGCAAATCAAAACCACATTGAAATACCATCTCATGCCAGTTAGAATGGCGATCATTAAAAAATCTGGAGACAACAGATGCTGGAGAGGATGCGGAGAAATAGGAACACTTTTACACGGTTGATGGGAGTGTAAATTAGTTCAACCATTGTGGAAGACAGTGTGGCTATTCCTCAAGGATCCAGAAATAGAAATTCCATTTGACCCAGCAATCCCATTACTGGGTATATACCCAAAGGATTATAAATAGTTCGATTATAAAGACACATGCACATGTATGTTCATTGAGGCACTGTTTACAATAGCAAAGACCTGGAACCAACCCAAATGCCCATCAATGATAGACTGGACAAAGAAAATGTGGCACATATACACCATGGAATACTATACAGCCATAAAAATGATGAGTTAGTGTCCTTTGTAGGGATATGGATGAACCTGGGAACCATCATTCTCAGCAAACTGACACAAGAACAGAAAATCAAACACCACATGTTCTCACTCATAGGCAGGTGTTGAACAATGAGAACACATGGACACAGGGATGGGAGCATCACACACTGGGGTCTATTAGTGGGGGCTAGGGGAAGGAAAGCAGGGGGTGGGAAGGGTGGGGAGGGATAACATGGGGAGAAATGCCAGATATAGGTGATCTGGAAATGGAGGCAGCAAACCACCTTGCCATGTATGCACCTATGCAACATTCCTGCATGATCTGCACATGGACCCCAGAACCTAAATTAAAAAAAAAAAAAAGAATCCTCTGGATACACACTCTGGGCCCAATTCCAGGGGAAAGACTTCCTATATTACACACACACACAAGATTTCAAATATATACATGCACATACATATGCATGTGTGCACCTAAATGCACAGAATTGCTTTTGCTCCGTGAGGCAAAATGCTTAGGGAGGCATTAAGAGCTACTGCCAAAGCATCCAAGCTCATATAATCTCAGAGTCATCTCCATAATAATAATCATCATCATAACAAAAATAATAGCAGCTATTTGTTACTAAGCACCTGCTGATGCCATCACTTAAATCATTGCATTTACTCCTAACAGTCCTATAAGTTGGCTAGATTTACCGTGAGGAAAGTAAGACTTAGAGAGGTAAAGTAATATGTCCAACAGCACCCAGCAGAGCCATGATTTCTACCCAGCTCTTTCTGATTCCAAGGCCAGTGTTCTCTCCACTTCATCCCTGATTTCACATCAGGAATCGTTTCCATCAAATATGGGAGTAGAACACAATACTCAGTGTCTCAGAGTCAAACCCCTTCATGGGCCAGTTTTATACTATAGCCACACAGTAGGTGCTCAATAAATGTTCGCTGGATAAATGGATCTGTTTAGGTTCTGAAATCATATTTTCAGTTTACTGAAGGCTTTAACTTTCACTTCAGCGTCCTTTTAATCAGATTTTTCTGCTTTTGTTGGTGACAACAATGGAAACTGTGTTCCTTTGATCCCATTACACTCCTAGGAATCAGATCCAAGGAGATAATCTGAGAGATACTTTTCCTTGGGGATATGGGAGGGGAAAGAAGCCAGAGAAGAAGAAAACGGGAAAAAACAATGCATATACTGCATTTTCCATTTACTTGGCCTTAAAAGAAAGAACAGAGGCTGGGCATGGTGACTCACACCTGTAATCCCAGCACTTTGGAAGGCTGAGGTGGGCAGATCATGAGGTCAGGAGATCAAGACCATCCTGGCTAGTATGGTGACCCCCGTCTTTACTAAAAATACAAAATTAGCTGGGCATGGTGGCGCACACCTGTAGTTCCAGCTACTCGGGATGCTGAGGCAGGAAAATCACTTGAACCCAGGAGATGGAGGTTGCAGTGAGCCGAGATCACACCACTACACTCCTCACAGAGTGAGACTCTGTCTCAAAAAAAAAAAAGAAAGAAAGAAAAAAAGAAAAAGAAAAGAAAAGAAAGAACAGAGAATTTCTGAACAAAGAAATAAATCCTTAGGAGAAAATCATGTGTTCATTTCTCACTTAAAAGTTAAATCTTTTCAGTTCATGCTGCAGAGCTTTTTCTAATATGCAACACGTGGTCACACTGGGATGTCACGTAGTAGCCCCTCACAGATAGGACAAAGTCAGTTAACTGGACACTACAGCTAACTGTCAGAGACGGTCCATTAATGTCTTATATTTCTTATGCTATCTCTCCCGTACAGCTGGTAAGAATTTAAACTGAAACAAGCCTCCAAAGGCAGGATGGCCATGTGGATGAAGAGCCTCACATGTGTGCCTTCCCTTTGATCAAACAAGTCCACTCCTAGAACTCAAGGAAATCATCTGAAAGGCAGATAAAGATTTAGGTGTCATATCATTCTTTGTGTTTCTCATGGTGGCAAAATTTAGCAAACAACTTCAATGTGCTACACTAGAAGAATGGCTAACTTTGTGGATTATGAAGCAGGGAATAATAATAATCCTATCTAATATATATTTCATGGCTGGGAAAATGTTCACAATAGAACAATAAGTTTAAAGGTAGCATTCAAAACTATACAAATAATATTAAAGCAATTTGTCTAAAAATAAATAATTGTTAGTTCATATTTACATAGAAGCATATAAAAGACCATAAAGACACTCCAAAATGCTAAGTAACAAAGCAAGATGCTACCTCTGGCTACTAGAATTCTTTTCCATTTTCTTCTTTATATGTTCTTATCTCTTCCAAATGAACATATATTCTTTTCATCTTCAGGAAAAGGGTAATTTTTCAATGAAAGATTCTAAAAATCTGTCTTCACCCTTCAGGAAATTGACTTGAAATATCTATAATCATCAAATCATCCCAGAGATGTGACAATTCATTAAAACACAACAAAACAGAAAATTCTGAAGAATAGTTACATGAAACATATTTTGAAGTCTAACTCCAGCCGCTCTTAGGAGGCTCTTTCTTACATATAACCCATTCTCTCCCACTGTAATTTATACCTAGTTAATGTGGTTTGTAATGTTGTTATTAATCCTTGAATCTCTATGGTTTACCATAGTGCCTGACACAGAGGAATCCCTCAATAAATGCTTGTTTAATCCCAAAAGCAACCATCTAGGGGACTATGGGATCCATAGTGTCATCTTTCCCTTAAATGTTCTTATACCCCTTCTTCTAGCAACAGTCTCCCTTTCCTTTGGAGGCAGAGAAACTCTTCCCCCAAATCCCTTGGTTGCTAAGGTACAAGGAGGTGCCTGGAGCATCTGGGAGCCACCTCCTCAGCCAAATCTGCAGTAGGACTGAAGGAGGCTGACCAGCAGAGGGCAGGAGGTCTTCAGGATGGAGAGAGACCAGGCAAGGGCTGGAGAAGGAGGCCATAAGCCAGGAGAACCAGAGACCAGTGAAGGCAGCAAGTGGTTTCTGAACCCTTGAGCCCTCAGTTCCACCCCTGATGACCTGATTCCTGCAACTTAGCCTCAATTCTGTCCTTCCAAGCTATGGCTAGACCATACATCCTCATTTTGCTCAGGCTGATTTGATTTGGTTGTCTATATCTGTAACTAAAATTATCGTTACAAATATTCTCTTTTTGTCTCTAATAACTATAAACATATAATATTAAATTAGAATCATTAAGAAATACTGCATAGGGAAAACAAAATAAAACACTGCTTTGTTTCTAACAGACTAGGGCAAGGCTATGCCTGATAAACTTGCTTACCAGAAGAGTAGAAAACATTTAAAACATTGCCAAGGTGATTGATATTGATGATGAAGTTGATGATAAAAACTTCACATAAAAAATTTGAATGTGAGGCAAAGCTTATAGGATTTGAATGTTAAAATCTATGTATGTATGTATGTATGTATGTATGTATGTATGTATGTATGTATTTATTTGAAACAGAGTCTCACTCTGTTTCCCAGGCTGGAGTGCAGTGGCACAATCTTGGCTCACTGCAGCCTCTGACTCCTGGGTTCAAGTGATCCTCATGCCTCAGCCTCCCAAATAGCTGGGACTGCAGGCACCTGCCACTATGCCCAGCTAATTTTTGTATATTTAGTAGAGAAAGGGTTTCACCATGATGGCCAGGCTGATCTTGAACTTCTGACCTCAGGTGATCCACCCGCCTGGGCCTCCCAAAGTGCTGGGATTATACGTGTGAGCCACTGCACCCAGCCTTAAATTTTATTTCTAATGAGCATAGTGCATCTAAGGCCAAGATCTATGTATTTATTGAAAGGTGGCATTTACACTAGCGTGTTAGGTTAAGATGTGACTGCTAAAAGGCTGGTGGATGTTCTATTCAACTAGATAATGTAAGACGACTATTTAACATGCTCCCAATTAAAGAATCAACTGAAAACTCATTTCGTCCCAGGGTCCTATCTTTCCTCAAGTTAGTACATAAATGACAAATACAGGACACACAGATGTCAACAGCAATTTTTCCACGATTTTACCAAAAAGAGGTGATGATTTTCAAAGATACATTTTGAGTCAACAAAGAAGCCATGATTTTTTAAAATTCAGAAGTGGGGGGTGAGCTCTGATAAGCAGCAACTCCAGTGTGCACTATCTATAGACTGGAACATTTTGTCTAAGCATTATTAATGACCCATAACCCATAAGACAAAATGCAATACCATGGGCAGGACAACTCTTGATGATGGAGCCTTGTAAATTTTAAGGTAGGGCTTGAAGAAAAGTAGACTGAGAACTAAAAATACATATGAAAATTCCAAATCAATCTGGTATCAGACCAAAAAGGCCATTTAAACAATAATTAGAAGGTGAGCTCATTTAAGTTAGCAGTACTTGAAAAATGTATCTGGGAACAGAAAAATAACGCTGTGTCTCTACTCTGCTGTGAGTTGTCCTTTCATTCACTCATTTGCTGAATGAAAACAGGCAAAGTGTGAGGCTGTGTGCCAAGTGTGCAGGATTTGGGGAGAAACAGGGTGGGTGGGCTCCAGCCTTCAGGAAGCTTATGGTCTACAAGGAAAAGCAAAACAGTACACAGGTAATTACAATAGCAGAATATTAAAAAATAAAAAAGTAAATCACAAGAAGTATCTACCCTACCTTGTAGGCAGTTCAAGCAAGTAAACTGAATCTAGAGGGGAAGAACACTCCAGACAAAAGAAACACCATATGCAAAAGCCCTGAGGCAAAGAGCAAGGTGTAGTAAATGTACTCAGGGAAGTCTAGGAAGAAGAGGCAGCACAGTGCCATGGGTGAGGGCATGGACTCTGGAGCCAATGAACCTGGGTTTGAATCACACACAGCTCTGCCTGACATTTATTAGCTGTGTGGCCCTGGGCAAGTTACTTAACCTCTTCATGCTTTATATATAAGATTGGAAGCATCGCTATGCAACAGGATTATTAGAATGGTGTCTGACACATGGAAAAGTGTTTGTCAAGTGTTGTGGTTGGAACATAGAAAGGGAGAGACTAGCATAAGGGCAGCAGGGGCCTAATCACACAGGGCCTTGCTGGGAAGACAGTTGAGCAGTCTAAGTCTTTTTAAACAATTCCTATTGGCTGCTATCAGGATGATGAAAGGGAGTGTGGTGATGAATGCGGACGGACCAGCTGGCCAGTAAGAAAGGTCCTGTGGTGGCCAAGCGCAGTGGCTCATGCCTGTAATCCCAGTACTTTGGGAGGCTGAGGTGGGCGGGTCATCTGAGGTCAGGAGTTCCAGACTAGCCTGGCCAACATGACAAAACCCCATCTCTACTAAAAATAAAAAAATTAGCCAGGCGTGGTGGCAGACATCTGTAATCCCAGCTACTCAGGAGGTTGCGGCAGGATAATTGCTAGAACCCAGGAGGCGGAGGTTGCAGTGAGCCAAGATTGTGCCACTACATTCCAGCCTGGGTGATAGAGCAAGACTCTGCCAAGAAACACAGAAAGACAGAAAGATAAAGGAAAGGAAATGAAGAGAGAGAAAGAGAAAAAGAAAGAAAAAGAAAAGCGAAAGCTCCCGTGGTATATGGCTGAAAAGGAAGAAAAGGTCAATGTGGATTGTGCTGAGGCCTTAGAAAACGTTTCTAAGACATTATTTCTCCACATGTTTAAGATTTCAATTTTATCACTAATATCAAAACTTAATTTAAAAAGCTAAATACTAGCTCAAATCAAATGATTATCATAACTTCTGTTAGAAAAACACATGAATATTTTATAACCTCAGAATTTTAATAGAGGCCTAAAAGGTATGGTTGAGGCATAGTCTTCTGACATTTCAAAAAACCACTTTTCGGAGGACAAATACTTGAGGCAAAGTCTTAGTACCAGGATCAGCTAAGCCTGGGCCCTAGTGATGCACCTACCAAAGGAGACTTAAGAAATGCTTGAATTTCCCAGATAACTCATTTTTTCTGTTTTTTCCTTCTGGAAAACAGCATCTTCTTTAAAGGAATGACTGCCAACAGGCTGAACCCATAACCTTAAGCAGAAAGGCACATAACAGATCCACTGTGCCAAGCCACAGTTTCCCACACTGATTGCCAGGTAAAACCCTGGCCTTTCAGCATAGAGGTTAAGAGCTTGGGTTTTGGAGTCAAAGAGACTAGACCCAGGCTTAGGACCTGGCTCCATCACATATGGAGTATGTAACCATAAGTTCTCAACATCAACCTAATGATCAGTGTCCTCATTTGCAAATGAGGGGAGCAATTTCACCCATTTCTAAGGGTTGCTGTGAGGATGACCTGATAGAATATTCATAAAGCACTTAGCTAGTACCTTGTACTCAGTAAGTCCTTAATAAAAGACAGTTGTAATTATTATCCATCTGTGGTTTCCACAGTGCCACCAAAACTGGGGATTAGACGGGGTGGAGAAGAAAATAAAAAACACTGCTGGTAAATTGGCCACCTGTTTTGGAAAATTTTGTGGTGTAATGACTTAATGGTGAAGATACACCTACCCGCCGCCCCAGTACTTCCACTCCAAGGTGTACATCCAGCAGACGTGCAAGCCACATGCACCAAGAGACGAGAACTGGAAAGCTCACAGGAGCATCTTTCAGAAAAGCCAAAAACTGGAGACAACCGAAATATCCATCAACAGTAGAATGGAAAAATAAATGATGAAATGATGGTATGTTTATATGATAGAACACCAACCACATGGTGCAGAAAACGAACAAATCATGGCTACATTCAACTAAAGGGACCAGTCTCACAAATCCAATGCTAAATGAAAGAAGCCAGACACAAATGAGTAAGACTAGATGATGACATTTGTACAAAATTCAAAACCAAGCAAATTAATGCTAGTATTTAAGAATGCATACTTAGGTGGCAAAAAAAAAATAAAGAAAAACAAGGAAGAGTACCATGAAGTCAGAGTAATGGTTAGCTTTGAGGGGAGGTAGGGAGTCGTGATTGGAAAGGAGAACATAGAAGACTTTTAGGTTGTTTCTTTACCTGGTGATGGTTACATGTGTGTTATATTGATTCATATGCTGTACATTTATGTTTTGTGTACTTCCTATATCTGTGTGATATTTCACAATAACAAAGCAACTCTTAAATTACTCCTGCATACCTCATCTAATCGCTCTTTTCA
The DNA here is from genome assembly GCF_030222135.1 of Aotus nancymaae. NCBI lineage: Eukaryota > Metazoa > Chordata > Mammalia > Primates > Aotidae > Aotus > Aotus nancymaae. Next base: position 30,875,157 of record NW_026988482.1, read on the forward strand.
GGAACATCAGGGGACTGTGATCTATACATCTAGCTCTGCCTTTCTGTACCTCGCCATCTACTTGAGCCAAAATCCTGATGGGGGCAGAGAGACAGGAAGGATACACAAGAGGTGAGAAGATGGGCCTGCCACCTGCAACTGCCTTGATAGAACTGTCTAATCTCTCTATCCCAGTCTCAAGGGATACTCCCAGGGTCAGCCCCTGTCTTTTACCATGTCACTTTCAAGACATGAAAACAAAGAAGAGTGAGTGAAGAGGCCTATAATTAGCACAAGCAAGAAATGAAGGACACAGGAGAAGTGCCACATGAACCACTATCCAACATACACAAAGTGCCAGGATACAGTGACTGTTCTGAGAGGGGCATATGACCCAATCAGGGCCAAAGTCCTTCCCTAAAATCCACACTGGAACATTTAGGGAGAGAAAAATTTCTCCCTAATTCTGTCAGGCCACAAGAATGAGTCTGGGGCTTTAGGAGGCCACTTTTACCAGTCACGTGGAGGAAGCTATGAACAAAATAAAGCTGATAGAAAAAGGCAAAAGGGCTGAGAGTTGGAATGAGATAAGACAAGAGCCTGAGAATGGTATCTTGCACCAAGAGTAGCAGAGGCCAGTGAAGGTAGGGAGAGGGTTTCAATAGCCTTGAGTCCCCAGTTCCACCTCTGATGTCTTGATTTCTACAACTTAGCCTCAGTTCTGTCCTTCCCAGCTATGAAAAGACAACATGGGTCAGAAATTGTGCTCAATTCTAACAAGAGAAAAGTTAATAACATGCAAGTCTTCCTCTTAAGGGTGTCACAGCTAAATCAGGAAAACAGAAATAACAATGGACCATCACACAGCATTATGGGAGTATACAGAAGTGTCACACCTTAACCAAACTAGAGGATGAGAGGGAAGGGTCAGGGAAGGGTTTCTGAGAAGGCAAACTATGGAATGCTTTGGTTTCATCAGGGGAAAGAGAAGTGTAGTCAAGGCAACAGGGGCAGCTTGTATTAAGTTGAGGTGGGTATGAAAGGAACTGGGAGGAAGGGCACTCAGAGCACTCCGACACTGCTGAAGTGCAGTGTGGCTAGCAGGAGAAGCCAGGGAGACTGGTCATAAAGGAACTGAGAGCCACTTAAAGGCCTCTGATTTCACATAGGCAAAGGGAGCCTTTGAAAAGCTTTAATCAAGGGAAAGATTTAATCAGGGGTCCAATTTCCCTTTTAAAAAGATCAAGGAGATGCTTTCTAAGTCCAGTGTCTGGCAGCAGGTGGAGATCTCTTTCCCTCTCCCTCTCCCCTGGCCTCTGTCCTTACCCCACCCTCTCTCCAGCACCCTGAATGAAAACCCCTTCTGCCCCACAACCTTCATTTCTCGCATTTCTCACCCTATGGTATAAACAATAGGGACAACACCAGCTAATGACAAGGGCAAGAATCAGTGGTCCTGAAAGCTGGATCTAATCCTGCTCTCCCACTACCAGGCCTTGGACCAAGAGGAAGCCACCGTGCCTCCAGCCTCATCTCCACAGACAAAATGAGGATAAGATTAGTCTACATACCTCAGAGGTGCTATGAGAAGTGTGAGTGAGTCAAAATCACAACCCAAGACACTGGTAAAAGTAACATCCTAATGCAAAATAGCATTACAAAGCATACTTCATTTATTCTTTTATTAATTATAAATAATTAAATCCTATGATTTGGTAAATATATACATCATATCCATGTTTTGTTTAAAATAAATTAACACGGATTTCTCATACCTGAACATGCCCAGTATTATTCTGAGAGTAATCTGTTTTGGCTTTATTATCTTATCTCTGATAAGGATAGCACTAAATACTATCATTAAAATGATATATCCTGATAGATACCTAATATTTAGCTCAAAATTAAATAAAGATAGCAATGTTAAAATATGTTGAAAACACAGGCTTAAAAAATAAATGCAGACACTCAGACAAGTTTCCCACCAGTGATAAACACTTGTACCTCAGCAGGGTATCAAAATCCCTTAAGACAAAGGCAGATGTTTCCTGAAATTAGGTAACAATAGTGCTTCTAAGATGAAGCTGTGCAAACCTAGTGGGAGAGAATCACTGAGGGGTGTGGGGGTGGGTGGGTGTGGGGGTGTGTGTGTAATCTCACTAATTTACAGAGCATATTTTTAAGCATTATTAGCAGCCTTGGGCAAGTTTTCTTTTAACAGCATGCATAATAGTCTGACAATTGCCCACAAGGTGGCGCCAAACTCATGCCCTCAAGACAACCAAGGGAATTTTTTTTTAATAGTAAAGCAGATGCTCCAAATACTCAACAGACAGCTTCCTTTATAGCTTATCCTCAACAATGAGCCAGATTTATAGTTATAACTATCTCCTTCTCTCTATATGGTGCAAAAGTTAAAACCTATTGCTGCCTACAAGAAAACAGTAAAAGGAGAAAGACCTCCTCCCAAGATAGAGCTGTGCTACTTCTCAGCAGTTTTCCGAAGAAAAAAGGTATCTGAGTTCTAAAAATAAATGTTCCACTTCTTTGGGGGGGAAAAATCCTGAAACTAATTTAGCTCACTGAATGGTACCCAGAAGTTGATCCTTCTTCCTATGTTTTAAATTTTATTTGATTGAGCTTAGATGAGTCGGTGTAAATCTTTAAAGAACTGACTGTTATTTAAAAATTAAAACAGATTTGCAATTAATACTTAATGGGACAGGTCATGGTTATTTTAAAGGGATGAGATCTATTATTGGAGACTTTCTCCTTCCTACCCCCTCCGCCTTCCTCCATCTTACAAAGGCTGTTCTAAGGTGAACTGGTCGGGGCTGGAGTAGAGCTCTGGAAACCTATAATAAAAGTCATTCTGGGAACAGACACAATGTATCACTGTTGGCTTAGGAGATATTCTGCCAATTAAAAACAAGGCACTGGGACCTGAGCCCCTGGGAGCCAAGCCTTCCATTTTGAAAAAGCAGAGTTGTGCAGAGCAATAGAGAATCCTCAAAGGGTCCAGCTTCCTGTTAGCATGAGAAGACAGAACTAACTGTTGGGATGAAAGGTTTATTTGTCCCCATTTGCAACACCCACCACAGATAAGAATGACCCTCTGTGAACACATAGACACAGGAAGGGGAACATCACTGGGGCCTGGGGGGGTGGGGGGCTAGGGGAGAAATTGCAGGGAATGGGAAGATTGGGGAGGGATAACATTAGGAAAAATGCCTAATATAAATGAAGGGGCAATGGATGCAGCAAACCACCACCATGGCACATATATACCTATGTAACAAACCTGCACGATCTGCACATATACCCCAGAACTTAAAGTATAATAAATAAATTTTTTTATAAAAAAGAATTACCCTCTGTGAAGGGCTTGAGTCATGAGCTCACCAACATTTTAGGGACCAAAAGAAAAGAACCAGATAGATCAGTCCACTCTGAGACCACAAAGCTCTCTATCACCAAACATCATCCCACTGTGCCCAGAAGGTCCACTAATCCTGTTAGCAATTCCTGAGTCATTCATTCAGCCTGCAGAAGATTGCTGCCCCAAGGAAAGACCCCTCATTGCAACTAGTTGGCTTCTAATTATTCATGATCCCTGAAAATACAGGATAAACCTCTTATTTCTGTTTCCTAAGCAGGGTATCACCTACCTATGCACCACATGCAGAGTTTGAGATCTCAGGGAAAGGCATCCTGGGAGAATTATGAAGGTATTTTCTGTAGCCCATGCTGCCCACCAAGCCAGACACTCCTACAGGCTAGCTGAAGAGGCAAGGTGGCAAAGGGAAGCAAGGATGTGGTCATATTACCAATGATCTTAGAACCTGCTCGTTTATCACTCTGCATTCTGCAAACCTGCAGTGGCAATCCTCCCATCCTGCCTCTCCCTCCATGTGAGGAACAATAGAATCCACCTTTTCAGGTAGATAGTTCTCTTGAACTATCTTTCCAGCAGTCCAAGGCTGGGAGTAACTCAGCAGACATTTTAGCTCAAATGTCCCAGACCATTTTATAAATGCTGCACAATCCCCTTCTTACTCTGGCTTTCAAACCAAGACTACTACTTATTCCCATCACAGAATTTAGAATAAATTCATATAATAAAATACTGTGATCACAAAAACATATAACACTTCTTCATTCACTAATATGCAAGAGCTAAAACAGCATGACTGAATTTCAGTGTTAGAATCCATAATAACAAATATCCCTAGTGATGCAGCTTTTGATTTAAATAGGTAGGAAACTACCATTCATCAGACATTTGCCATATGCCAGCTATTGTGCTAAGCACTTCAATTTCCATTTAAAAATTGACCATAACCACAGACTTCTAAAGAACCCATGGCAAATCCTTGAGTGTGCTCCTATACAGCATTCAACACACACATTTTTATCACCAGAGTGCACCAGAATGGACACAGAAATGAAACAGAGGACTAACACTTTAGTAGGGAAGGAGAACTGTCACATGCTTCTGCCAGGTATATGTCAGGCACTGCTGAGGAGGGAATGATTACTCATCCATATATCCTAGACCTCACCCTTTTTGGAACGATTTTTAACTGAAGAAAGAGAAATACAATGGAATATAAAACTGAATAGAGTGGAGTAGAGAGAAGCCATTAAGAATCTGAGAAATGATGATCTGTGGGATGAGGAAATGATCCCTCCTACAAGGATTGTCTTTTAGCTCACGAAAGATAAATGAGTTCTCCAGGAAAGGGGCGTTTATTCTGATGAAGTTCAAGCCCCTCAGCCTGTCTCTGCCTGATCTTCTCTCTCACCCCATTCAAGCCAGAGCTAGTCACACCCCTTCCTTTTGAACTTCATCACATCTAAAGACTTGACACACCCATACCAACCTTTCCAACCTTCATGTTGAATATTTTTTCTCCCTCAGCCAGTTTCATTTGGATTTGTCCTTAAAGAACCACCTCCTTTGGGCAGCCTTTTAGGATCTCTCTCTCTCTCTCTTTTTCTCTCTCTCTCTCTCTCTTTCACACACACACACACACACACAAACATGTACATACAAACACACACATTACACACATACACAAACACACACATACCAGGCTATGTAAGAAGCTCCACAGCCAACATTTCCCCACTAGAATGAAACTCCACAAGTCCTGCTTGCCATTATGTCCCCAATGCCTATACCATAATTATTAAGTGATTGAAATAAGTAATCCTCTGTTGTTATTAATAATTATCAAATTATAGGCCAGGCATGATTGCTTATGCCTGTAATCTCTATGCTTTGGGAGGTCAAAGTAGGAGAATTGCTTCAAAATTTTTTAAAAAAATTAGCCAGGTGTGGTATCATGTGCATCTGTAATTCCAGCTACTCAGAAGGCTGAAGCAGGAGGATCTCTTGAGCCCAAAAGTTTAAGTCTACAGTGAGCTATAATCACCTTACTGCATTCCAGCCTGGGCAATAGAAGGAGACCTCATCTCTAAAATAAAAAAAATATCAAATTATCAAATTTTAATTTTTGGTTTATACGACTTCCTCCCCTAAAAGACTGTAAGCTCATAGAGGACCAAATGTGTCTGGCTTCTAGTATGTGCTCCAGAATGTTCACTGAACCAACAGCAAAGAACCAGACACAAAGCAGACCTGTCTAAATTAAATTACTGTTCCTTATTGTAAAGTTCAGTTTTTTTCAATCATAAATTTCCTTTCTGCACAGTCTTGCCCTCGTTATCTTCGCAAATTCTGTTGTTGGCACTCAGAAGCCACAATATAATGCTAGACTAAAGAATTCAATAACAACAGAGGATTACTTATTTCAATCATCCTTTCTGTTGAAATTTAACATTCTTTTTCCCCAGAGAATACACTGCATGACCCCTGGCTCCTCACCCACCTATGCCTATGTTACTAGGATTTATCAGAGTAAACAGGCAGGGGGAGGCAGATGGATGTTTCAAATGCCACATTAAACAAAATATCTTTTCATATCTGTAAAATAAATAGGATTTCATTTGCTCAGATCTCCTGGAAAAAGTGGCAAGAAGAAAAGCAAAGAAAACAAACGTGAGAAAAGGGTCAAGGTAGGCCTGGCAGAATGTGTAATAACCTAGATTAAGCTGGCTACTTGAGCCTTTTAACCAGTCCTCCATTGCCCTGGCAAACACCTTCCCTCCTCCTCCTCCTCCTTCTTCCTCCTTCTCCACCTTCCCCAATTAACACACTGAGGGAGCCTAACAGTGACATCTTCAGATAGTCTGTTGAGCACAAAGCTCACATTACTGTAACGAAGTGCCCTCAGGTCTGTCTTTAATCAGCGCCTGCACCATTGCTCAGGGTGAAGAGCCAGGAGCCAGGAGTTCCCCACCCACCACACCAAAACCCCAAGGAGTGACAAGGAAAAAACATTATCCTTTAAGAAAGGGTGGACCTGACACCCACATACTATGCATTTACTGGGAAAACTGATTTATTTCTTCAGTGGCTTCTTTTCTGTTAGCAAGCCACCCCTCATCACTCCATCAACCCCAAGTAAATAAGGAATCAGAATTGGAGCATTTTCACTAATGGAACATCAGTTGATGCCATCATGCTCTGGTAGTGGTGGATCATTCACTCAACAATGGCTGAGTGCCTACTATATGCCACAGATCATTATAGTTTATCTTCTATTCACTGTTATGTATCTCAGGACAAAGCCATGTTTTCCAATTGTAAGCACAGCAACCTACTACAGGAAACACTGGGAAATGTACAACATATCCTTGTTGGATGTGTCAGTGAAAACTAAATGTACCAGTTCCTAATTTACACATTCTTTCTCATCAAGACCACTTGCAGCACCAAGTTTGGGGAATACCTAAGGCTGGCTAACTTACAAAGAAAAGAAGTATTTGTGGCTCTGAAATCAGAACTAAAGGAAAACTAAAATTTACACTAGAGAAGTCATCCCCAAGTCTCTTCTGGTAAATGAATGGGCATGACTATATTCCATTAAACCTTTATTTACAAAAACAGGCAGCGAGCCCACCACTAACCCACACCAGACATTGCAAGGATCTGGTTTACCAAAGTCTGAATATGGGCTTGCCTTTAATGTGTTTCGTTCAATCATTTGTGCAACAGCTTTTATTGACCATCTACTCTCTCTCAGGCCCTAGAGACACAACACTGAAAAAGACAGGCATAGCCCTACTCTCATGGAGCTTACAGTCTGCTTGGAAGGGCAAGCAAGCATTGGGCCAAACACTACCCAGAGAAATTGCAGGGACTGTGAAAGTAAAACTCAGGTGCTGTAGCTCACTCTGTCTCTTCCTGGGACAACTGAGGAAAATAGTTGGTTTATGAAGACCATCATTTGTATGGTGAAAGAGAAAACATCACTGGGGATTGTAGAGGTGAGGCGAGATGGCCTAGTTCAAAAATAAAGAGACATTTATACAAAGAGGAAGACTACAGAGGTGAAGAGTGAAAGACAACAATGATAACAGTAAAGAAAAGTATGCAGAAACTAGAGGCAGGGCTCAGCTGTAAGCTTCTGTAGCGATCGCAGATGAGTGGTAGAAAGGGCATCAGAGCAGTACTGAGGCTTCCACTGTCTTAGATAACCTGCTCCCCACATGCATGCCCACACTAAGGAATATTGGGGGATGGCTGAACAAACACATGCATGCAATCTGTAAGCATATGTCATGGAGTGTGCAAGGTTTATTAGGCATGAGGCCCTGAGAAGCCTGCATTACTTAATACCCCATCTGTTGGCTGTACCAGACCTAGGGGAGAAGAAAGTAATCTAGCACAGCTTTCAAAGTCTCACTGTATTTACATTTCAGAGATTCACACCTTAACCAACCTGGGGAAGCCAAAACCACCCGAAGGGCCATCATCTCAGGAGATTAATCCCTGGGTCATAGGATAGGAATATGTTTGAGGATTTTGATGTATTTTGTCCATTTCATTTTGGCTTATGTTACAGAAATCTCTATGGAAAGGAATTCAGTGCAACACTTTGAATAAAAAGAACATATTATATATATATATATATATATATATATATATATATATATATATATAAGAGTTGCCCTTTATGAATTTGCTAGCATATTTTTAGAGACTAAAATGACTAAAATATGGTCTCCATGGCTGTGTCACATTTTTTAAAATTTCTACTTGCAAACTGGAATATTTTAAAAACTGATGTTGGCCAATTTAGTGTGATTATTAAAATAATATTCCTCATCTCACACCACATGTAAAAATCAATTCAAAATAAATTAAAAACTTAAACATAAGACCTTGTATTAGTCCATTTTTGTGTTGGTATGAAGGAATATCAAGGCTGGGTAATTGATAAAGAAAAGAAAAAAGTGGCACTGAAATCACAACTAAAGAGAAACTAAAATTTACACTAGAGGAGAGGTCTGCAAATCTTTTCTGGCAAGTGAACAGGCATGGCTGCATTCCATTAAAACTTTATTTACAAAAGCAGGCAGCAAGTCATAGCTGACCCATGGGCTATACAGTTTGTCAACTCCACAGCAAAGGCAAAAATCAGTTCACAACAATATTGTCTTAGTCTATTTGCTGTTGCTATCACAGAACACCACAGAATGGGTAGTTTATAAAGAAAAGAAATTTACTTCTCACAGTTCTGGAGGCTGGGACATCCAATATGTAGATGCCAGCATCTAGTGAGGGCCTTCTTGCTCCATCATCCAATGAAGGAAGGGCAAGGAGAGAGCAGGGGAGAGCAAGAGATGGAGTTCACAGCCACAAACCCTTTTATAATTAGCATTAATCCATTCATAAGGGAGAAGTTCTCATGACCTAAATATCTCCCATTAGGCCCTACTTCTCAACACTGTTGCACTGGGGATTAAGTCTCCAAAACATGAATTTTGGGGGGCACATTCAAACCACAGCAAATATTACCTTGGAGTATATTATAAAGAAATCAGCAATTTAATCCCAAATTGGGAATTGGTGTTGGACAAGATGAAAACCTGGAGACCACAAGAACCAAACTCTGCTAAATTACATTTGCAAAATTAGAACCACATGTTTGTGTAGTGCTTGTAAAGCCCACCACAGTTGAGACTCAAAATACCATGGTAGTTGAAACAACACTGAGCCTGTAATTAAGCTACTGTCTCCCAGCTCCAAACCCACCTTTTCATGCCATCTTTGTGATGCTAGGGCTGGTGCTCTGTGAACCACATTTCTGCTTTGTCAGCGGCTTCCCGTTAGGTTCTGCCCATAGGGGGCGCTGGAGAAAAGCTTGGAGGCTGGAGGAGGAAGTTATGGCCTGTTCCCCCCTGTCTAATTCCTATTGGCTTCCTGCCCCTGTGAATGTGACCCAGCCATGCTTCCTCACTCTAGCAACCCCACCTCTTTTTTGTGGCAGCTGCTGAATCCAGTTTGCAGTTCTTTCTGGAACCAGCTTCACTGTGTTGCCTTAAAGATGCCCCAAATCCCAGCCTGCCTCTTACTGGAGTTCAGAGATTCCAACACCAGCTGAACAGTATCAACTCTCAAAGGTCTGGGTACCAGGCCCTCAGCTACTCTCTTCTGAGCTCAGAGGCCCCAGCACTGGCCATCATCTTGGAGATTTAAGTTCAGCCCCACTTCTAAAATTTAGAAGCTTGTAGAAAGCTTCTAAATTAGAATAATCCTAACCCCAGGAATGGCAAATGCCTCCTGCAGTTGCTACTTCCATGATGCCTTGGTATTCTCTTACTGCCTTCTCAGTTCTCTAATATCTGGTTAATAATTTTAAATATTAAATACTCTCTGTTGAAATAATTGGTGTAGCTTCTGTATCCTGACTCAACCCTGACTGATACATAGTCCAGCAATTTCAAAAATAAGCCAAATCCGTGTTTGTATTTCTTGAACACTATGGAGTGGACACATAATTCTCAATTTTGCTTAAAATCCCATCTGTTGTTCTCAGAGACTACAGCTGTTCCCAGGCCAGACTTTTCAAGAGCTCTATCCCCCTAAATTCCTTCTGCCCTTAGCTTCTCCTTCCCTTTTATCTTCCTTCCCTCTTCCTTTCCTCCTAATTATCCATCACAAAAGCCCAAGAACCAATCTGCCAAAAAGGATGTTCATCAGGAAAGCTTGGGGTCCTTTCTTCAAGCCAGAGATTATGGACTGAAATGTCCACCAGGAAAAGAACTCTGGACCAGGCACAAGAACTCCGGAATTCCAACACCATCATATTTCAGTTTCATACTGCAACTACATTCAGCCTCAAAGTAAGAGAGAAATGGTGAGTGGTGGGGCCAGAGGAGACTGCAGAGTGTGTGCCCTGTCTAGATGCCAGAGCTTCATTTTTTCAAGGGAGGCAAAAAATATAGTAAATATATATAAATAATCTTTATACACACACACACATATCAAGATTTTTATGTGAAATCTCCCAGTTTTTAAACATCGATTACATTTTCTTTAACACTCTGCAGTTAAATGAAACTTGTCCCATCCTGCCTGTATGACCTGTTTGCTACCGTTCTCTATACCAGCCCCAAATGCACCCAATATAGTCCATTTTCTTGGCAAAAGATTTGACGATTGAAACTATTTATTAGTAGCCACCTACAGAGTTCCGAGCAATAATAGCAAACCAAAAGTAAACAGAATTCTTTACCCTACCAGTTTTCCAAGATACCACCAAAATGAAAGAAAGAAAGGGAGGAAGAAAGAATTTAGTAACAGAAGATGCTACCTGATTTAAACCCTCAGAAAATCTGTGATTCAACTTAAAGAAAAAAATTAACAGAAGAAAATAGCTCTCTAAAGCAAAGCTTTCAGAGTTTATTTTAGAAGAAGGTGGTAGTGCTACATTATTTTTTAAGTAATATTTACAGAACAGTTTGTTCTGGAGTTCTAAATGACACAAATAGAGTAGGCCTGGTGTATACACACCAAAATGGTGACAGTGAAATTAGGGCTTGATCCGTGATAAATTACCCTCTGCTCATCTCACCAACACCTAAGGCTCCAAAATGGAGAAGGCATCATTTGAATAAGTCAACCATTGGCTACAAATAAGGGCACACACCCACTTACCCCACCAACCCTCCATGTACAATTACCCAATCTCTAAGAGAGACACACTGGCTCATAATTACCAGATGTGAACTAAAAAACCATGCCATTTTAAAAGCTTAGCTATATTTCCCAATCACACTTTAATCAGCCTCAGAGCCAACTCCAAAGCAGTATGATGCCTGCTCTTGAAAAGTCTAAATGGAACAATAGAGAGTGGGGCTACTTGAGAGTAGAGGGTGAGAGGAGGATGAAGATCAAAAAACTGCCTATCAGGTACTATGCTTATTACCTGGGTGATGAAATAATATGTACACCCCTGTGACATGCAATTTATCTATAGAACAGACTGGCACATGTACCCCTGAAACTAAAATACAAGTTAAAAAGAAGAAATGTCTAATAGCCCAGAACAACATCTAAATACACCTGTTGGGGGAGAAAGCAATGTCACTGATGCTAGAGTTTGGGGCAGGAGGTGGATATAATTTCATATTCCTTATTCCAACATGTCACTGTGTGTTATTAGTACAGAAGGAAAAAAAATAAAAATTTTCACAGCTAACTGTTTTGTTTCACTTCAACAAGGGCTTATTGTCAACTACAGTAAAAGCTGGCCTATCTAAAATCTGCAACCTCACTCTCAAAGAGCCAAAAAGGAATTTGAAAATGGCCTCTGCAGAGTTCACATGGTGGGCATATGAGCCTTATTTATGTAGTAGCCTATGCCCTAAAGACTCCTTGGAAACCTATTTTATCTTCAGTCTGTTGACTCCTACTTGACACTAAATTCTAACCAATCTGGTTGATTTTAAAGTTCACAGCTCAAACTCAGGAAATTCCAGTATGAAGACAAATCAAAGGCACTTGGAAAAGAAGAGGAGATATACATATACATATACATATACATATACATATACATATACATCAAAGGCACTTGGAAAAGAAGAGGAGATATATATACACATATGTATATGTATATGTATATGTATATGTATATGTATATGTATATGTATATGTAGTGAAATGCTCACAGTAGAGATACCAAATGCTGAAGAGAGAGATGCATTAAAGAAGGAAGAAGAGCCCATGAGCCCATTGCTCAAACAGGGCCTTAAAGGGATAGTACAACTTGTTGAAAGGCCAGAAGAGACTGGAGCCAAGTAAATGAGGAGAGCATGGAAACAGGCAGGATCAATACAAGGATCAATAGAAAAGGAACGAGCTAGAACAATCCAGAGTGGCAAAAAGGCTATGATTCTCATCGCTATTGGAGTGGCCGCTGATGTTTATCATGGATTTACACATGCAGGCTTGGTGCAAAGTGTTTTATCTGCTATCTCTTATTCAACACTCTCAGCAACCCTATGAAGCAGGTTTTATGTAAATTTTACAGGTAAGGCTACAAAGGCTTAGAGAGTTCAAGCCCAAGGTCACCTCTCTGGAATAGTCATCCCCAGAATTGAACTTCAGTTCCGCCTAGTTCCAAAGCCTGCCCTGGGGTGGAGGAAAGGGAGAGGTAGACAGAGGAAAGAAAAAGGAGGACACTATCAACAGCATTTCATAGTATTTTGTTATAGCAGCCTAGGGAGACTAACAACCCCATTTAACAGATGAAGCAACAGAGCAATTATTTAAAACATTTATTCTAAAAGGGAAGGAAAAAAAACCTTCCCAGTAGAAGGTAAAACTAGGGATATTTGACAGGCCAAATGACTCCCCTTGTCTAAACAATTAACAGAACACTGGGAAGGAAAATTAAGCAGAACTACTAGAGGATATAAAATAACTGACAATTTGTACTCATCCTTTTTCTGTCTTTTCATTTTCAAAATAACATAACTTGCAGTAAGATCAGCAAAGGGAAAATCTCTGTAACAAAATTTCATTTATAGACCATACCCATGAAAAGTTTACCCATGACACTGATACAGGGCAGGGCATCATCACTTGAAAGAAAGGGAAAGAGAGACCAAAAGAAAAAGAAAGAAAGAAAACTAACAACCCAGAAAACTAAGCAGCTCATTATATGTTCTCTTCCAAATTCTGTAGAATCACACTTGAAGTGACAGATGTGAAGAGGAAGGAGGTTCACACTCAGAAAGGCAGGAGAACTATTTTGGGGAGGTTTGTTGGAGAAGGTGGCAGAGTGCCTAGAGAACTAGTGCACAGATGTAGCTCTGGCATGTGTATTCATCCATTCATTCATTCATGCATACATGCATGCATGCATGCAACCAATATTTACTAAGCCCCTACTGTGACTCATCAACAGAAGACAGAGATACTGTAGGGAACCAAATATTGTCTCTGCCCTTAAGAAGTTCACAATCTGCTGGGCAATTACAGACAAGTAATAAGTCCAAGAAATAAAAAGTAGACATAAAGTAGGCTTTAATTCTACAAGATCTAGTTTTTCAATGATTAACACATTCCCTCCAAATTAAGAACTTCTACTTTGAATTTACTGAAGGCTAATTTACTCCTGGAGTTAACACAGCCCTCTCCTGCAGCCTCCAGCACCTGTATATTTGAATTAGCAAATAAATCTCTGGTTTAGAAAAATCAGATAAATGAAACAATATGCAGAATGGAGACAAATAGGGAGATAAAGAAACATCATCGAATGCCAAGGATTGTAAGGTGCTTATTTCCTAATACAACCACTCAACCCTTAAACAAAGGCAAGGTCATGCAAATGAAATAGGGTCCAAAATGATCCTTTTCTTTGTTAATCACAAATCATTGTGAGGGAAGAGAACATTGTTCTAAACCACATCAGATGTATTTGCTGAATGATGAATGAGCCCTGTTGTTTGTTAGCAGAAGTGGGAGTTGTGTGTATATTAAGACGAGAACACACTATAATTCTAAGAAGGAAAAGGAGCTATTACTTCACTGTTTTTTTTTTTTTTTTTTTGAAACACGGTCTCGCTCTGTTACCCAGGCTGGAGTGCAGCAGTGACGTGATCACAGCTCACTGCAACCTCAACCTCCCAGGCCCAAGTGATCTTCCCACCTCAGCCTCCTGAGTAGCTGAGACCACAGGCATGCACATCATGCTCGGATAATTTATTTTTAACTTTTTTACAGACAGGGTCTCCCCATGTTGCCCACACTGGTCTTGAACTTCTGGCCTCAAGTGATCCTCCTGTCTCAGCCTCCCACAGTGCTGGGATTACAGTGTGAGCCACCACACCCAGCCTATTTCACTTTTCAGCATATAGAAATTTAAACTCATATTCCAGACAATGAGTCAGATGAGTCCCCCATCCCAATGAATTTTGTACCAAGTAGGCAAATGTTGCATTGTGTTATTTCCACACCTCTATGACTCAATCTTAAGGTAAAGTCTGGTTCCTTTTTCCCTCTCAGATAAACAAAAAACAAGTCCACTGAATCCCAGAATAACTTAAAACCTTTGGGACCCACCTATACTGCTGAGAAGGCTCTGAAATTGTTCTTTCTGCTCCAGCACTGTATTTTCCATGGAGAGGTGATGAATCAGACTGGACAGGACCACATGGTGTCTGAAATTCCTCAGGAGAATCTTGATTACACCCAATTAGTGAGACCATATAGAGAAGCCCAGTGAATCAGACAATCAGACAGCCTCACAACCCAGCAGGTCAGCAGGGCTAGAAAACCAAGGCCACCAGCTCCTGTTGCGTCCCACCTCTCAAACAATCAAATCCAAGCTGGTTGATAAAAACAATGGCCATTTTATACATTCAGCCTCGGATTATTTTTAAGGGGGATGTGAGAGATTCAAAGCAGTGGAGAACACCAAAGTTACTAATAGTCATATTTAGAATCCACTGGAGGTTGTTTTTTGAAAGAAAAAATCTAACTTCTCAAATACAATTTTCCTAGGCTGATTCAAACATTTCTCCTGAGCTCTCTGGGCCAAATAGCACCAGGAAAAAGTGACACAGGTATATATGAGGGCCTGGGGTAAAGTGGCCTGGGTTAAAGTTCATCTGAGCATTGGCCTGGTTCTACAAGGTTGGCAAGCTCATGTAGGTGGACTGAGCCCCTGGCTAAGGCCTGGTTCACAGTTTGAGTTGGCATGTAATTGGCATTTGTCTATACCCTGTCGTTCATTCATTCACACCTGACTCCTGAGTCCAGACCTCAATACCTCCCAGCAGTTAGCCCTCTCCTTATTCCTTCCACCTACACTGGCCAAGCATGTACTCTCAGATGTAAAGCCTTTATTCTGGCCTTCCCTTCCTTTCCTGGTTCCTACATACCTAGATTTTACACATTCTTCACAATTCAGTGGTCCAAATCCAAGTGAACCTCCTCTAGGAAGGCAACCCTGACCAACTCCTACTAACACAGTCTCACATTATTCGCTGAATACCAGACATCAGAGCAACTGTTTGTTGAGCTCAGATGATATTCCAGGTACCATGACCAACATTTTACATAACTGATCTGATTTAATTGTCCTATGCTGGGTAAATATTATTACCCCCACTTTATTGATGAGCAAACTGAGACTCTAAAAAAATGCATCTTGCCCAGATCACACAGCTAATAAATAATAGAGCTGGAACACAAACCCACATCTGTCTGACAGTAGAGTTTAGTCATGAAATCAGGGTTCAGCCAACTCTTCTGTAAACAATCAGATAGTAAATATTTTTTGCAGACTTCACATTCTCTACTGCAACCTTGCAACTCTGCCTGCCATTGTAATGCAAAAGCAGCCATGCCTCTGTATTTCAAAATGAAAAATCTATGTCTCTGTATGAAACATCCTCCTGCATAGAGTCAAAGGACTCTAAACCCCTTAGCAGGGCTCCTCTCACCCCAGTGCACACAGCTCTAGACTTACCCACAATAACAGCAACCTTTACTGGGGGCCTGTTAGAAGCCAGACTCTTCCCAAAGACCTCACGACAACCCTCACACAAGGCAGAGGCTATTAATATCTATTCTCATGTGAGCTGATGAGCTTTAAGAAGTGAAAGAACTTCACAAGCTTGCCCCAACAAGTGAGGTGGGGTGTGGGATTTGAACACAGGAAGTCTACTTCCACCTCTACAGCCTGCATAGGCCCAGGCTGACTGCAGCTGGAGCTGGCACCTCTTCAGCTTGAACTCCCAGCACAGGGCCCTGGTCTCCCGGATGCTCTGCTGCCCATGTGCATTCACAGGAGAAAGTTACAGGGTTGCTGCAGCCTCTGACTTCTGATGTGGGTCTCACAGGCTGACAGGTAGATTTACAGAGTGTACCTCTAACAGCTTTAAAAAGTGGAAATCGTATTTCAGCTAACTAAAGATCAAGGGCCACTGCAAAAGACCTGACTTCACATTCCGTTGTTAAACTTTAATGAGCCATTACATTCACTGGAAGGAATGATCTAGTATGTCATATCCCATAACGTAATTTTTAAAAGTCTAAATAAATACTGCAAGCCTCAAGGAAATCACTTCACAGAGCCTCTTCCAATTATGGCCCCCACTCCAGGTGTGCCTGATTCTATTTTGAGGCACCAACCTATCATATCAAACCACATCATCCATATAATGTTTCCTCTTCCACCAGACTCCTTCTGCCCTAATTTTGCAAATAATGGATAAAGACAAGCCCCATACTGGCTAAGCAGAGAAAGGGGGAATGGGTCCTGATAACAAAGTAATCAATCCTTGCTCTCCCTGTGGGTTGATATGTTTTCCAGTGGAGCGTACATGAGTTTCTGAGCCAGAAAATGAGTTTATTATTGGAATGAACTTGAACCTTAGTAAGCCTCAAGTTCCTCATCTAGAACATGAGAATGGAAATGACTATGGCATAGGTTTTTTATTATACCAAACAATATTTCTAAAGCAACTGACCCAAGTACTAGTCCCCATCCTCCTCTCTTTCCTCTTATGTATTTTATTTCTAAACCACATGAAATGGAATAATTATCATAGTGTCTGTTGTTTTACTTTCCATACATATTCTTTTAAACTTCCAAATAGTTCCTAGCATAAAGTAGAAGAGGCATTATGACATAATTATATTGGAAATACCTACAGTGGTAGTCTTCTTAGATTTTTTTTTTTAGGTCTGCAATTAAGTGCATGAAATAGTTAATAGATCAAAAGCCTACTTCAATCTAGCTTACATACTAGGTGTGATATGTAATGCAACTATTACCTAACTGACGATACATAGCTTGGTTTCTAAAAGGCAACTACATCCAAAAATGTGCAATAGATACCTACTCGGGCTGTTGGTTTAGGCCATGGTGCCTAAAGCCAGACTCCTCAGTTCACATCTCAACTCTGCCACTTAGTAACTGTGGATGTGGGCAAATCCATAGTCTCTCCAAGCCTTGGTATCCTCATCTGTAATATGGGATAATGGTGCTTGCTTCATGAGCTTGTTGTGAGGATGAAGTGAGATAATCCATGTAAAGCATTTAATAACTACTTGACTCCTTGTAAGGATTCAATACCTGTAGGTTATTATTCCTAGTGTCACTATTAATGCTGACTTGTCATCACTGAGGAGATCCTAAAGAATATGCAGTTCTGGAAGAAGAGATGAAAGAGAATGCCAAGCAATAAAACTGCAGAGCAATAAAATCACTGGGTAGGTGGATGGCCTAAGGTGACACTTAAGGGGCTAACTCAGGTGACAGAAATGTATTTTAACATGTGTTTATGTGTGCATGAATTTGTAAAAGTGTGCACATGTGCAAAATATGGCATATTTGCTAAAAACCCCACCACAATACCATCATGCCTCATGTATCTAACCAGACTGGGAAGTCTATCACAGAACAACTGTCAAGTTAAAACTGGATCATCACTGTCCAAATGAAGGCAGCTTCTCAATTTCCTTTTTCCTTTCTCTACTTCTTGTCACCCTCCCACAAATGAATATGCTTACCCATGCCAAGAATATACAGCTTAGAAATAAGATGGCGGGGGGAAAAGCGAAAACTAAAAAGAAAGGCCTAGGAGAACAGGATAGCAGAGAAAGTGATTAAAAAGCAGCATCATTTGACCAGACAACCATTCATACAATAAACAAATACTGTGAGCTTCTCTACAACAAGCATTCTATTAACTGTTCAATGTTGTTGTCTCTAATTCTTAGAACCAGTGTGCAAAATAAATAGCATTACTCCCATGAGACAGAACAGGAAACCAAGACAAAGTGACTTGCCCAAGGCCAACGGCCTGTGTCTTAGTTCATTTGTGTTGCTATAAAGTAATACCTGAGACTGGTGATTTATAAAGAAAAGAAGTTTATTTGGCTCATGGTTCTGTACTCTGTAAAAGAAGTATGGTGCCAGTATCTGCTTCTGATGAGGGCCTCTAGAAGCTTCCACCCATGGGGGAAGGCAAAGGGGAGCTGCATGTGCAGATCACATGGCAAGAAAGGAAGCAAGAGAGAGAGAAGGGAGGTGCCAGGCTTTTAAACAACCAGCTCTCGTGAAAACTAGCAGAGTGAGAACTTACTAACTACCGTGAGGACAGCACCAAGCTATTCATGACAGATTTGCCTCCATAATCCAAACACCTCCCATTAGGCCCTACTTTCAAACAAATTTCAACATAAGTTTTGGATGGGTCAAATATCAAAACCATAGCAGCCAGTTAATGGTAAGTTAGGACTTGAACCCTGCCCTCAATAGTAACAAAAGTCGTCTTAATAGTCCCTGCCACTTCTCTAGACTCTGGCAGGTGTGGGACCCTGTATATAGAAACTGATGTTGGCTTTCCCTCAAGGAGCATATTGTCTAATGGGAAGGAAAGCTAAAAGCAAGTAATGATGATACAATATGAAAACATGTTCTCCAAGGCTAAAAACAGTGTGTTTTAGGAGCTCCAAGGAGGAAAGAACTCAACCCAGCAGCAAAGAAAGCCTCACAGAAGAAGCAAGGTAAGAGTTGTATATTGAAAGATGAGTAAGGGTTTACCAGCCAGAAGGCCAGACATAGTGGCTCACGCCTGTAATCCCAGAATTTTGGGAGGCCAAGGCAGGTGGATCATTTGAGGTCAGGAGTTCAAGACCAGCCTGGCCAACATGGTGAAACACCATATCTACTAAAAATAAAATACAAAAATTAGACAAGTATGGTGGCACATGTTTATAATCCCAGCTACTCAGGAGGCTGAGATAGGAGAATCACTTGAACCCAGGAGGCAGAGGTTACAGTGAGCCAAGATTGCACCACTGCACCCCAACCTGAGTGACAGAGTAAGACTCTGTCTCAAAAATAAATAAATAAATAAAAATAAAAATAGTTCACCAGCCAGAAAATAGGGAAATGGGCATCAAGGGTTGGGGTAGTCATGCAAACAGAAGCACAGAGGTAGGAAAGATCCTTGTACGTTGAAGGTAGTTAGGTGGGAGGTATATAACTGAACTGTGAGAGAACTGGAACTAGGCTGGAGAGAAAGACCAGGGGCTGACTGTGAAAATTTTTGTCTGACATGCTATGGAGAATGGGGTAGATTCTGTAGACAAATTGCAAGCAAAAAGAGGCTGGTGAGGCAGCTGCTGCACCAGGACAAGCTAAAGATGAAAAATAAAAACAATGGGATGAGCTGAAGGCAGACTCATGGGGTGGGGGCTCCCTGGAAGACAAGGACATCCAAGTCTGACATGAAACATGAAGAAAAGATGATGTCTAATCAAAAGAGCTCCAATGAGGTAAAAACAGCCTACAAGATAAAGCAATATTTAGGATTCTAAAGTGAAAACAGAGGAATCCAAAAACTTAGAAAAAGTAAGAAAAAGCGAGAAAAAATTTCAAAAGTGAAAATGATGGAGATTAGAACAAGCTCTCCAGCAGAGATCAACAGAACCCAAAATATAAATGGTCAAGACTCAATATTATATGTTTTAAGGGGAACTTCACTAAGAATTGAAATTGAAAGCAACCAGAAAATAAAAAACACACTAAGTCTGGTTTAGAGATGATGGCCCATCAGGCACCATCAGTAAGAGCAGATGATGGCAGCCAAACTAACTGAGTAGTAGAGATGGTGCATATCACTGTAGGAACAGAACAGTCAGGCCCACAGGGTGGTTTTCTGCATTTTCCCTAGGAGATGTGTTACAAATCATACACAGGCATCAGTGCCAGGGTACAACCCAGGAAACACTGAGTGAGACCTGCAGTAACAGCACAACTTCCTTATAATCCTCACTATTGCTTCCATGATGCTGGCTCCAAGTCATGACTCACACTCAGGAATCAAATGTTCTCCCAAAAACCCTGTATTAATAACACATATCACTTATACAGAAAGGAAGGCCATACCTTCCCATTGATGGAGGCAGAGTTTTAAAGCCCAGTCAATCCTCTGACTGAAGGATTCAGGAAATTTCCCAATAAGACAAGGTAGAGAATGAACACTATATCTCCTGCTAAATGAAAGGAAGGACATTGGTTGACCAAAACCAGGAAAAGGAAGGAAGGGAGGAAGGGAAAGAAGACTGATCTATAGGTCAAGTTACCAGGAAATCAGGGAGAAATTTTAAGTGTTAGAGCTTCAAGGATCCTCAGAGATCATGTTATCCAACTTCCTGTTTTATAGATAAGGAAAACGGGCCAAAACAAGGAAAACACCTCCAGTCTCACATAACACATTGGTAGGAGAGAGAAGGAGGTGGTGGAACAAGGGTATCTCACACCTTCCCATTCCAAGATGCTGCTTTTGCCAGGGTCTACTATTCAAGTCCTCAGATAAACCAGTCCCTTCTTTCACCAGTGGATTCAAACCCATGTTGGGGAAGGAAAGAGAGAAGGAGAAGTAACTGGGAGATAAAGCAGCCATACTCTAGTTCTGGAATACTCCGAATTACTGATTTTGGTGGTGGATGGATAGCCCCTTTCAGCTCCACTCTCAGCACCTGCTCCTGTTTTATAGGTATTTCCAGTGTGCCTCAAACTATCTTGCCTCTTATGAAAATGCAGGAACAATTACATACAAGCCTATTCAGAAGGGATAATTAGCTGTTTACATTGGCAAAGAGGTGACAGTGGGCTCTTCCGGACAGATGCCATCCTCCCCCTGTGTTGGAGCAGAGAGGGACCTTGTTCTGGAAACTGTCCAATAGCTGCAAGGAGACTCCTCCTCTGTTATTGTACTGCCTTTCTTGTATTTCTGAGCCTGAGTTTTCTAGACTTCTCAAGATTCTGTGAGACAATTGGCAGATCCATATTGGCTCCTCATAGCCTGGTTTCCTTTGGGAGAGGTAAACAGGATGGTTGCAATTGGTTTTTAGGACAGCCACATGTGGAAACAAATGGTAGTCAGACTATGCAACAGTATAATGAGCATCATTTCTTCATGATACTTTTATGATATAGAAGAAAATAAGTGAATCTGTGGATGGTAATAAAGTAAAGAATAGAGAAACAATGGATCAAAATGGAAAGGACTGTAATGAGAAATAGATTAAATGCATAATCAAAACTTAGGAATAAACTCTTGATGAATCAAAATGACCATAATTTAAAAACAAAAATAGATCTGCTGAATTTCAATTTGAACAAGGCATTCACAGCATAAAAAATAAACATACAGTATTTCAAACTTAGAATTTAGGCCCTATTTTCAAATCAATTAATCAAATATTCATGACTGCCAACTCTGGCACTAGACACTGTAGGACATAGGAGAGAAAGGTAAAATAAAGCAGGATCCTTATCCAAAATAGCTTGAAATCCAACTTTCACAAGCAAGGTGTACATGACTGAATTAGTGAAAAGGAGAATTTATACAGTGAGAAGCAAAAGCAAACAGGGCAGTGACACAGCAACACCACGTTTCTTCCAGTGACCAGAGTAAGTAGCTGAGTGTAATTTTCTTTGTATTGAGAACGGGGTGAATACAGAGTGACTTGTGATTCACTTTAAATAGAAAAGTATTTAATCTGTCAATGTAACTTTAAAAGTCAAATTGGGCAAAACTACAAATTAGTCTTCCATCCTTTAGTCTATATACCTGTGCCAGAGTGTTCTTCCCAAAACAAAAATCTCATGTTATACTCTTGTTGAAAGAAGGAAAGAGGGAAGAAAGGAAGGAAGGAGAAAGTGAGGGAAGGAAGGAAGGACAGAATGAAGGAAGGAAGGGAAGGAAGGTAGGAAGGGAAGGAAAGCAAGGGAAGGGAAAATAAAAAACTTTAATATTCCCTCATTACTTACAAAACAAATTCCAAATTCTTTAGCATGGTTTATAAAACTCAGTCCAGCTTCATGGCCTAGCCTCTGCCTAACCAGGATCATTCTCACAATATGCTGTTAAACTTAAAAGTAGACTACGGAGCCATGAGTACGTTCAAGCTAAGTGAATAAGCCTGTCACAGAAGGGTCAAATAGTGTATACTTCCACTTATATGAAATACCTGGAACAGGCAAATTCATAGACTCAAAAAAGTACATTGAAAGTTACTAGGGGCTGGGGGAAAGGGAAATGAAGAGCTATTGCTAAGTGGTTAGAGAGCTCCTGTTTGTGGTGATAAGAAAGCTTAAAAAATAGTGTTAAGGGCTGTACAACACTGTGAATGTAATCAATACCATTAGATTACATACTTAAAAATGGTTAAAAATTTTATGTCAAATTTTGTGTATACATATATAAACACAATTTTTTTTTTTCCTGAGACCAAGCCTTGCCCCATCGCCCAGGCTGGAGTGCAGTGGTGTGATCTCGGTTCACTGCAACCTCTGCTTCCCGGGTTCAAGCAATTCTCCTGCTTCAGCCTCCGGAGTAGCTGGGATTACAGGCATGTGCCACCAGGCCTGGCTAATTTTTTGTATCTTTAGTAGAGACGGGGTTTCACCACGTTGGCCAGACTGGTCTTGAACTCCTGACCTTGTGATCCACCCACCTCGGCCTCCCAGAGTGCTGGAATTACAGGTATGATCCACCACACCCAGCCTATAAACACAATTTTTAAAAATTAATAATGTAATATGCCAAAAACCATTGAATTGTTCACTTTAAATGGATGAACTGTACTATATATAAACTATCTCAATAAAGCTGTTACAGCTGTACAAGAGGTACATAAAATACTCATGTAGAAGAAAGGCAGGGGCAGACTCTCCGAAGTGCTAACAGGGATTATCTCTGGATGGCAAGATGCAGGGGATCCTGTTTTCTTTTCTGAGCTTTCTTACATTTCCCAGCTTTGCATAATGGCTTTGCTTTGTGCTACCTTTGTATCCAGAAGAGGAAGAATAATTGTCATTTTTTAAATGTTAAAACTTTAAACAAGATAAAAATAAGATATAGGCCTTAATCTTCTCCTGTTGGGGCTCAGAACTCATGGTGGTGGAATACCAGAAGGGACCCTGGGCACTCAGTGCTGCTTGCATTCTTCTTCACTGGCTGAGCCTCTGGCCACATCAACGTCTGTGCTTATGATACTGGTGTCTCAGTGGCCCAAAGAGCTTAAGACAATGGTCTCATCAGATTATAGACTGTATTTTTCCTATATCTTGTCTATGTTTAGGTATGTTCAGACACTTAAATACTAACCACTGTGTTGTAATTCCCTACAGTATTCAGTAGAGTAACCTGCTGTACAAGTTTGTAGCCAAGAGCAATAGGCTATCTCATACACCCTAGGTGTATAGCAGGTTCTACCATCTAGGTTTGCGTAAGTTCACTCTACAATGTTTGCACAATGACAAAATCAGCTAACAACACATTTCTCAGACTATATCCAGTCATTAAGTGATGCATGACTGCATTTGTTATCTATCCCCTACCAGAGCAGGGACTGGCAAACCATTTGGCCAAAAGACCAAATCCAATCCATCCCCTGTTTTATATGGCCCACAAGCTAATACTGTTTTTAAATTTTTTAATGCTTGGAACAAAACAATAGAATGTTATTTGACGACACATAGAAATTACATAAAATTCAAATCCCAGTGTTAATAATAAAGTTTTATTGGAACACAGACACTCCTATTTATTTATGTATTACCTATGTCTGGTTTCATGCACTTATGACAAACCCTGTCTAGCCTGCAAAGCCTAAAATGTTTATTATCTGCCCTTGACAGAATATATTTGCTAGGGAATAAACTCTGAAAGTAAAGACCAGCTCTTGTTCACTTAAAGTTAATTCATGGTTAGATTAGACTGGAATTCATATTTACTGAGAGACTAAATATACAAACGGACATGGCCAGACCACGTATGATAACAGAACTCTGACCTACAACCTCTGTAGCAACCAGCCCTAGAAGCCAGGCCACAACCCCTGCAGCAATCTGCCCAGAATGATCAGGGTTTAGTCAGTGACTGCCAGCTTCCTTACTTTTTTCTGTTCTTCCAAACAAATATTTTCCCCAAACAAACCATGTTAGATGCTCTGCTTCTAGTTAGCCTGCCTCCAGCTTCCTCATGCCAGCAACCTCTGATCATAGCACATGTACCTGAAAGCTTCTCTTTTTTAACTGCAAAAAAGTCAAAAAAGCTTTCCCATTCTACTGCCTGCCTTTGAGTTTCTGCCAAACACTAAGGATAGCAGCAGCCTCCCTTGCAATAGCAAGCTCTGAATAAACAGCATCTGTTTGGCCTCCTTTGGGTGGTCTTTGTTTATTTCCAGTTAACATGGATGCCCCCCAAAGATACAATCTACACTGCCTATCGACATGGACTCTAGTCTTAACCAGGTATGGCACCCACGAGGCTCCTTGTGCCTTGCTGTCTGCAGCCTCTCACAGGCTGTGAGGTCTGTAGCAATGTGGTAATTCAGCACTGTGTCTGATTCCACTCTCTTGGCATTGAGTTCTTTGGCTATTTATTTTCCTCTTGGTAATACCAGGTTTTGTTATCGGCTCCCATTTGTTTGGAGGAATCAGGCCATTCCTTTTCATCCATGTTTTCTCCCTTTTGTCCTCCTATTTTGCATTGTGCTGTCTCCGTGTTGTTTACCATGAAGAGAATCACAGGGTACAACACAGGCACAGGCCCTATAAGCCTGTTGTCTAAGCCAGTTTTACAGACTGATGATTCTGTGGACAAACGTTTCTGTGACTCACCAACAAAACTGGATAAGGTTCTCCTTCCATCTTTATTTTGCATCCTGAGAGCTTGGCTCTAATCCAGAGAGAACATTTTCTGGTTTTCTTGTTGGCAGAGTGCAGACTGTCAGGTCAGCATTTGAAGGCATCCACTTGTGAGGTGGGGGCTCTGAGACACTAAGCGCACAAGCATCACATTCACCAATTGCTGGGACCTCTCATGGGGTTATGTAAGTCTAATTCTTCTCCTCCAGAAAAAAACTCTTGCTTCTTATATGTACTCTCATTACAATCCTAATTACTGTGCCTATCATACCTCATTTCATCAACGTCATCTTCAATGGATACTCTAAGCAACATGAGCCTTAAACAAAACTGTTTATTTGAAAGGCCCTTAGGGGAAAAGGGGAATAAGATTGCTCAGGCCCACTGGGCAGCCTTTATTTTTATTAGCATGCAGAAGCCTCCAAACAGTGCTCTGATTCTAAATGCTTCATAAAGGATTATTTGGTCAAAGCTTATGAACAATTTGACAATCTTAAACAACACAAACTAGACTCATTTCCCTAGTAAATTCTCCCCTCCTTGCCTTTTAGTTGCCTCTCTATATCCAGTGCCCTCTTCCCCCTTGTCCTGATCTCTCTCCTTCTGCACCCCTCCCGACTCCTCTTCTCCTTTTCAAAACTCCCCACCTTTTTCCAGCAACCCTCCTAAGGCCCCAAGATGCAGGTTGCATTTAAAGATCCATCCCACCCAGGGGCTAGGCATTTAGACCACTGCAGAATTTAAACTCTGGTCGTGAGCTAAATGAAGAGCTAGCAGCTATCTATAGAAGAATCCTAGACAAGACCAGCAACTACTTATAGAAGAATCTAGAATTATTTTGAGTGCATTTACTCAGGGTTACCAAACTTTATCCAGCTATACACATTGATTGGAATCTAAATCCTCAATAGCAAAAGCTAATTGGACTATCCCAGAAAATGATCGTGGAATTATTCTTTCCACAATTACAAAAATCAAGAGGCTGGAATGGGAGGATTGTTTGAGCCCAGGAGTTTACAAAAAAAAAAAAAAAAAAAGAAGTTGAGGTAGGAGGATTGCTTGAGCCCAAGAGTTAGAGACTTTGTCTCTTTAAAAAAAAAAAAGAAAGAAAAAGAAAAAGAAAAAAAAGTGTAAAAAGTCGGAAAATTTTTCTAAAAGTCATGCCCAAAACATTTCCAAACAAAGTAAACTTGACCAAAAACTATCTACTGGGTACTATGCTCAGTACCTGGGTGATGGGATCAATCATACTCCAAACCTGTGCATCATGCAATATACGCATGTAACAAACCTGCACGTGTACCCCTCGAATCTAAAATAAAAGTTGAAATTTAAAAAAAAAAGCAAATGTAGACATCAGCTAAGATCAGTTGTACATCATGGAATATTAATTATCCATTTCCATTGGGTAAAAGTTCAGAAATATTCACTTGGACTATTCACTACCTCTTTTCATGCTTTTTCAGATATCATTGGTGGATCTTAATTGGGAAAACATTTAGCTCCATTTATTGGAAGAATATAAAATAGCCACCCAAAATGTTTTTTAAAATAGACTTGACCATAATGCAAACAGACAAAAGATGAAACTGTAGGAGATTTTCAGGATAGACAAGAAGATAACCTTCAACAACATTCAAGAGCTAAAGGTGCTGATCTAACAGCAGCTCTTTCATCTTGGCCAAAATTACTACCACTAGTACTTATGGCCATGCAGTCCACTCCCTCAAGGACACATTGGCTATCCTCCTATAAATGGGTAATTGGAAAACCCATGGGTTCAGGTATTTCATCCCATATTCTAGTACTTCTGACCTGCTACACACAGATGTGGCAAAATAATACAACAGAATCATGTACTATACCCAGCTTGTCAACAACAGGTTAAGGCTCCCTTCCCACAACATCATCTTAAATAGCATCTTTATAATCTTCTTGTCTATTGAGAAAAAAATCAGAAAAAAAAAACTACTTTTGAATCTTGTTGGAAGAGACCTTATCAGATACTGTTAACAAAAAAATATAGCAGTGAAATTCCAAGAGTCAATTCCTGGGTTCACAACTAGAGAAGCAATGCAGAATTCAGCAGAACTGGAAGGATACTCCATAATAAGACCTCAAGTGAGGCTCTCAGAGATCCTCTAGAAATAGCCTGCTTTCAGAAGCACACAGCTGATGACCTCATATAGGGGACAGCTTCTACCCAAGGCAGTGGACCAAGAACCCTATCTAATTCTGGTTTTGTTTTTCATCTACCTTCATATAATCACTCTTCTCATCTTCTATAGAGTCCTAGTTGTTGTATACCCATAATGGACCTTTTTCTCTGTTCTTTCCTCTTCTTCAAAAAGTTTTGGGTCACAAAATACTAATTCTTAGATTATCCCAAACAGTAGCCACTCCTTTGATCTTACTGATTTCTGAACTTGCTATCTATTACTAGATCCCCGTGATAAAATCCTCCAGGCAATTCCAGTCTCATCCAATAAGACCATAGGAAAATACAGTCAATGGCATTTCCACTTACATTTATGGGAACAAATGACTTTAAACAAATCAACCTATGACTTTGCTACTATCCCTCTTTGAAGATATAACCCAGCTAATCAGATGCACTCATTGTAACTTTGTGTCATGAATAAGTCTTTTTATTGTATATCTCCATAAGCACCTACTGGATACTACTTCTACTTCTTTTATGGCCAAGAAGCCTGATCCTCCTTGCCTCAGACTAATACCTCATGCCCTTTAGGAATTATTTCAAGACTTGTCCAGGCACAGGGACTGTAATTCTATAAATTGCCAAAGCTGTGTGTGAACTCCAGAATAAGGCCATCTTTGATTATTCAGGCACTCCACCTGGGGAAATTAATGACTCATTCTTTCTGCAAACAATCAGAGCAGTACTTCCAATGATGGAAATCTTAGAAACATCAGGAAGAAACCTATTGCTAACTCTGGCAAAAGTAATGATAATACCTCTGCCCTGAATAAAATACAGATCATTCCCAATTCATTGGCACAAGTAGTGATGGACAGTTGCATTGCTCTGGATGTCTTGTTGGGTGGTCATGGTCGCATGTGTCATTGCTAATTCTGCCTGCTGGACTGGGATGAAGGAAGCAGGAAAGACAAAACAGACTAAACATTGCCTGAAGGAAACAGTTACTTGGCTTTCTAAGGTTAATACTCATTGCCTATGGAATTTGTTCTCTTGGCCTTGGTTAAGCAATTTGTGTTCCTGGTTTGTTCAGGGTTTTTTGTTTGTTTGTTTGTTTGTTTTGTTTTGTTTTGAGACTAATTCTTGCTTTGTCGCCCAAGCTGGAGTGCAGTGGCGCAATCTCGGCTCACTGCAACCTCCACATTCTCCTGCCTCAGCCTCCTGAATAGTTGAAATTACAGGCATGCATCACCACACCCAGCTAGTATTTTTATTTTTAGTAGAGAAAAGGTTTCACCATGTTGGCCAGGTTGGTCTCAAACTCCTGACCTCAGGTGATCTGCTCGCCTTGGCCTCCCAAAGTGCTGAGATTATAGACGTGAGGCACCATGCCCAGCCTTACATCCCTGGTTCTAAAGCAGCTTACAGA
This sequence comes from Aotus nancymaae, assembly GCF_030222135.1. Taxonomy (NCBI): domain Eukaryota; kingdom Metazoa; phylum Chordata; class Mammalia; order Primates; family Aotidae; genus Aotus; species Aotus nancymaae. The sequence goes on from NW_026988482.1 coordinate 30,903,826, forward strand.
AACTATTAACTGTTCTCATTTTTGCCATAGTGGTCATGATGTTAGTTATTATGTTCTATGTGGAAACTTAAATGCTCTGCACAACCAGTCTCTTATCAAATGACTGCCATGATTGAAATACAGTTGACTATGGTGACATCTGGATAATTTCTGAGAAGTGAAGATCCAGATTCTAGCTTTTCCAGAATTGGTCAACCACTCACAAGACAGAGAATGAAGAAAAGAAAGGGTTGAAAGACTAAGCAGACAAAAGAACATAGCCAGACTATATAAGACAAAAGAACACTGACTGAAAACCTCTGCAGCAACCAGCAGCAACAGCCAGGATTTAGTCAATGACTGCCAGCTTCTCTATTCTGTGCCCCTACTTCCAACTCGGGGCCTAGCAGAGGAAGCCAAATACTTCACTTTTAGTTAGCTCATCTGCAGCTTCTCCAAGCCAGCAACCTCCAGTCAAAAGGCTATATACCCCAAGGCTCCCCTTTTTCTGATTGTAAAGCTTTCTCACTCTACCACCTGCCTGTGTCAAACACAACAAGTAATGTTAGCTTCCTCTCTTGTTATGGCAAGCTCTGAATCAATAACCTCTGTTCTCATTTGGGTAATCTTCATGTATTTCCACACTATACATAACCACATGCACACCCACACAGGTAAAAATAGCAGGGCCTTATGCAAGACACTAGAAATCCCAACAGCCATATAAAGAGAGTGACTTTTCAGGGAAGCAGCACATTCTCACCACTCTACCCCACCTCCCAAGGGCTCAGGTTCAGCTGCTACCACCTACTAATATCCTGCTCCGTTGACTAGCCAGTCATCCCACCACCTCGCCCAGGCTTTGCTCAGACTTTTGTCAGGGCATAGTCACAAATGGGTTACCAGTGTGACTCTCATCACCCTCAGTAAGCATCTCTAGCCAAGCTCTTTCTCATCTGTTCACCCCAGACTAACATACAAATATTACCATTTTCTGTGTATGCCATGGTTTGAGAAGCCTAGGAAGGCACTAAGGAGCCTCTGTGCCACCCAGCCCTTGGATCTCTCATGCTGTGTTTTAGCCTCTGCCTGGGAAGGAATTTGTATGAGACTGTAAGGCTATGGCATATGATGCTTTTGATGGGTAAGAGAGTTGTTCCACAAGGAAATGAGCTAAAGGGCTTGTGGTTAGAAGGTGTTTCATGCTTTCAAATTCTGAGAACTGTACAAGCTACAATATGGCTCCAAACAGGTAGGGTCCTCATATTCTCACATTCCCACTGATGGTGAATTATATTGATTAATATTAGCAATATTAAATCATATTGCTAAGACTAATTATTATAACAATATATCATCTAACATTCAATGAGCTCTCTCTCGCACTATATTCCAGGCACAATTTCTAAATACTTCACATGTTTTTTCTCACTTAATCCTCACAACAGTCTGAGAATGCAGATACTATTAATGAACCCTTTGTAAAGATTAGGAAACTGAAACTAAGAAAATTAGAGCAAAGTGGCCAGGCATGGTGGCTCACGCCTATAATCCCAGCACTCTGGGAGGCCGAGGCAGGCAGATTGCTTGAGCCCGGAGTTCAAGACTAGCTGGGCAACACAGCAAAACCCTATCTCTACAAAAAATACAAAATAAGCTAGGTATGATGTCATGCACCTGTTGTCCCCAGCTACTCAAGAGGCTGAGATGGGAGGATCACTTGAGTCCAATATGTGGAGGTTGCAGTGAGCTGAGATTGCACCACTGCACACCAGCCTGGGTTCAGTCTATCTCTGGGTGACAGAGATAGACCCTGTCTCAAAAAAAAGAAAAGAAAATTAGAGCAAGGTCATACAGCAGAACAAGAGCTAGAACTAAGCTCTAATGTGTTAGACTTCATACTCTGAGCTATAACCACTAATTCACATGCTACAAAAAACCCATATTTGACTGACCACCTAAATAAGCAACTCAGGCAGGATGGTGTAATATGAAGAATAACAAACATACACAAGAAATAGAAAATGTATCATTATTCATCAACCAAAAACTAAATTCTAATTTATATCAAGTCAACTGTTAATACCATATCAATTCTAATTAGATGCTTGTACTTTGACAAATACAGAATATAAATTCTTTTAGTGCCTCAACTGCCTGTGACTTTTGAATTAACTTTGCATCAGCAATTGTCTCCCAAATTATTTGAGATAACTACTAATTTCATATAATAATCTATTTTACACACTAAGCATTTTATCAGCATTTTCCAGCCTAATATTAATGAGAATTTAACTAGTATATTTAAATCACAATGATCCCATAAAACCACTTGAAAGCCAGGCTGATATTCACCAAAAAATAGCTAGAAATCACACTAACATTTGTGTGTTATTTCAGAAGCAGTAGGTTCGGTAACTTGCTACTTTTATACATAGTCAATTTTCTATAAGCTAAAAAGATAGAGGAATTTGAAAGTCAGTTAGTCTAGTCAATCTTAGGATGTGTTACTTCCTAAATTTGAATACAGGATATGAACAATCTGGGACATCACCATATCATAAAAGCATACTTAAGGCTCAACAGGGGATTAGCTGGAGAACTTCTAGGCTTTCCCATCTCACCATCCTCACCCCTCCCAATTTCATGCTGGAAACAGACAGCAGCATATTGGTGTAAAGCAAGAGTCAGAAAATTTTTCTGCAAAGGACCAAACAGCAAATATCTTAGTCTTTGCTAACCAAGACGGTCTCTGTTGCAATGACTCAACTCCACCATCGTAGCACAAAAGCAGTCAGAGACAATAAAATGAATGAGTGTGACTACTGTATGAACTTTCTTTTTAATTTTTTTTATTTCTTAAATATTATTTATTCATGTGTTTATTTTATAGACTATTTATAAACAGACATCTGTATTTCATGTAATTTTCACATGCTCTGAAATACAATTTTTTGTGCTTTTTTTAACCATTTAAAAATGTCAAATTTATTCTTGCTCGTAGGCTATACAAAAACAAAAAGAAGGACTAACTTGGCCCTTTGGTGCTCATTGACAGACCCCTGGTCTGAAGAGGACATGCCCCAGTTCTCTTGTATAATATCATCCTCAATCAAGTTCACACCTTGCATGCCCAGCTCCATGCACAGAGGCCATACAGTGTTTGTTTGTAAACAATAAACATAGCCAACACTTTTACATACATATTACTTGTTACACTTAGTATTTATGATATACTTACTCTATGCCAGGCTATGTGTGAAATGCTTTGAGTATATCATTTAATTTGTTCCTCCCTTAGATCTTAAATATGGGTTTCATCATTATCTCTATTTTACAGATGGGAAAACTGAGGCTAAGAGAGGTTAAGTAACTTGCTGAAGGTCATGAAACCAGTAAGTGGTAGAGCTAAGCAGTTTGAGTCCACAGCTCCTGTTATCTGTACCCACTATTATGTTATCCTCAAAGGCTTCTGTGGGATAGAAGGCAGGAAAGAAGAGTAAATATCAACCAGGATGCTTGTTATTTGAAGAATAGCCAGTAGGAGACATCAACAGAGCAAAGGCCACAACCACCAACACAATACGGAAAGCTCATATTTTTACATTTCTTTTGAAAAATGACTAATCCTGATTATCTCAGTCTTTTATTTAACGGCGAATGCTGCCGGTTTAAATGCAACAATATTTACCACTAAGCATGAGGGACTAACGTCTCCCAAAATCTAACTGAACATGTATTCAGTGCCTTCACAGTTTACACTTCTTTGCAATGGATGAGAGTAGCCATCCCTGTATTCTTACTCAGTACTTGCATCAAGGGAGGGGATCTGGGATGCTCCCAAGATTACCAGGTTGCATTTGTCCATGAAAAGGCAGATTTACATAGTAATCTCTCCCCAAAATCCTTTCCTCTAGGAAAGAGACTCCAAACTTCTCTTCCTGGAATGAGGAGGCCAGGATCCTAGAGGCAGAGTTAGGTGTGGGAACAGTCAGGAAAGGAAGAAGAAGCCAAGGGAAATTAGATACCATGAACTCTAGTGCCAAAGGTGCTCCCAAAACATCAGTTCTGAAGAGGTGGGAATAGAGTCAAGAATGAGGTCTAACATCAAGGGTCCCCAGTTAGGGTCTGGCAAACAGGGTAGGTCCAGGAGACCCAGCAGGAAGAAGACACTGGTGGGCAGAGAAGAGAGAATGTTTGTTAAGCCTATTACCTCATTCATTCCTTCAACAAATTTGTATTGAATATCAGTTTGTGCCACAAATCTAGGCCTTGGGGATACAGCAGTGAACAAGACAGGCATGGTTCCTGCCTTCATTGGGTTTATAGGCTGTTGATGGAAAGCAATCCGATAGTGATAATAAACGTAGAGGAACTCACAATGATGGAACACTAAATCTTATAGAAATACCTGGAGGGAAAGAATCATTAAGGATGCTGTGTTAGGTAGCTTCATAAATTGTTCCTAATGATCTTCACCTCCTGGTATGCATGCCCTTGTGTAAGTCCCTCTACTTGAGTGTGGCCTGAATCTAGCAACTCAAGTCTACTGAACAGAAGGTAGGAAGTTATTTAAAAACATTATTTCTGCCTGCTTATATCCTCTCTCTGTTGCTCTCTCTTAATCACTGAGGGAAGTCAGCTGCCACACCTTAAACTGCCCTATGGAGAGGCCCAACTGGCAAGGAACTGAGGAAGACCTCCAGGTAACAGCCCATGAGAAACTGATGCCCTCAGTCCAACAGCCCACAAGGAACTGAAATCTACTGACAACTGCATGGATGAGCTTAGAAGCAGATCCTTCTCCAGTCAAGCTTTCAGATGAGACTGCAGCCCCAGCTGGCACATTGATTGCAACTTGTGTGAAACCCTGAGCCAGAGGATGCAGTTAAGCTGACTTCAGATTGCTGGCCCACAGAAACTGTGAGATAATAAATATTGTTGTTTAAAGCCAGTAAGTTTTGAGGGGATTTGTTATGAAGCAATAAACTAACACAGATACCAATCCAGGTTGCCCAGAAAATATCTACCAAACTCTTTCAGACTTATCCTGTTTCTCACAAGAGAAACAGATTACAGAGCATTTACTAACAAGTCAGAATCTCTGATAACATTAGTAACACTGAGATTGATGTTACAAATGGAAACCATCCCTCCCAATGGGTGAGGCTGAGCTGGTTCCAACTATGAGACAGAGAATCTTATGTGCTCCCAGGAAAAAAAAAAAATGAGGTGAAAGAAGAAAGTCCCTCTTTTGGCAATGGGCTAAGAGTAGGGCAGACTAGGAGGCATTTAGTAGAACCAGAACAAAGAAAAGTGCAGTAATTAAAGAAGTCACAATACACAGGAGGCTATTTCTAAAATATCATTTGGGAGGCAACAGATCAACTGACTTAGCCGGATTTAGTTTTTCAAGGGTAAGAAGCACATTTAATTATAATGGTACATCAGTGCTCCCACAGTGTCCTGTATGCACCCCACCCCATCATGATCCCTTAACATGCTGAACTAAATGAACTGTTTACCGCCCCATTTCTCCAATTAGAGTAGAGAACCAATGTTAATCTTAGTTACCACTGTATCCTAGTGTCTACTACAGTGCCTGCCACACAGTAAGAATTCAGTATATACTTGTCAAGTAAGTAAAATATACCAATTTTGTGACAAAAAATATGCATAGGAAAAAGACCAGAAAGGAATGCATGAAAACATAAACAATCTCCTACTAGATGGAAGAGTATGATTCTTTTCCTTGATATACTTGTCTCCACTTTGTCTGCCCATAGACTTCTGTATGCAATGCCTATGATGCAGAAAAAGAAATGCCTGAGAATGCTGTAAGACAGATTTCTGGGCCCTACACAGTTTACTTTCATAATTTTATAATATTAAGATTATTGCCATAAATTTCCAAACTCAAAGACATTTATAATAGATTATCATCTCACTTGTCAATTTGTCAACCCGACAACTGAATTCTTAAGCACTATGTAGAAACTTTCAAATATAAATTAAGATATCAACACCTGCAGAGCAATATTATGCATAAATATGTAAAATTAATCATTTCACACAAGAGGACCTCAAAAGAGATAACAAATGGGAGAACATATTGTATTAAAAATAACCATGTGAGATTCTATGGATTGTGCAGTAGCATAACTCTCACCAAACTTCAATATACTCTGAAATTTGGATGCAGTGATGCACACCTATACTCTCAGCCACTTAAGAAAATGTGGCAGGAGGACCACTTGAGCCCAGTGGTTCCAATCCAGCCTGAGCAACATAGAGAAACCCTATCTCAAAAAAAAAAAAAAGGTATCAGCACATCCCCTAGCAAGCAATATTGCCCCAAAATGCAATTAATTAAATGGAAGATTTTGCAGGTGTATATATGAATTTCACATCAGTTTATCCAGATCACAAAACCAGCAAGCTCAATCTTCTTGAAGGGAGCAGATTGCCCACCCAGAAGCTCAATATCTTCCATTTTGGAAAAAAAGGCATTCATCTAAAACTGGTTCTCAAGACTGTGCTCTAGACTTATACAGGTAGAAAATATTTTTTCCATCTAATTCCAAGTTCCCAAGAGAGCTCAAAGTCATCCATATGTCCTCAGTTTAGAATGTCACCAAATAAGCCGGATGAATCGAGCTCAGACACAGGCTCCCATTCCTGCCTTGTTGTGACTATACCCTCAGTGTGTCAGAAACAGTTAAGGGACACCTCCACTGCAACAGAGGCACTGTGATTTGGCAGATGTACCTCCATTGGAGAAGCCTCGCCTCTTAAGTTAGCCCTGCACAGTCCAACAGAAGTGTAATGCAAGTCACATGTGCAATTTTATATGTTCTAGTAGCCACATTTTAAAAATATAAAAACAAATAAATGAAATCAATTTCAATAATGTATTTTCTTTAACCCAATATACCAAAAAATAGTATCTTTGCAACATGTTATCAATATTAAAAATCACTGATACTTTACATTCTTTTTTGTTGTATTAAATCTTTTAAATTCCATATGTATGTCATACTTAAAGCACTCAATTCAAATAGGCTGCAGTTCAAATACTCAATAGCTACAGGTGGCCTGTGGATACTATACTGGACAGTTCAGGGTAAATGTACTTCTCCTATCTGACTACTCAGGAGAGACCTTTTTGTGTTATTATTTATGAAGACAGCTCATCTCTCTTGAATTTACATCAAAGTCCAACCACATAGAGATGAAGCAAAATAACCTGGTGCAGCTTCTATTCACTGGTGAAATAATATACACCGAGCATCTTCTCTGTGCCAGGCACTGAGCCAAGGGCTTTACATAGCTCACTCCATTTAATGCTCACAGAAACCCTAAGAGAAGGTACAACTGTAATCTCCATTTACACATGAGTAAACTGAGGCACAGAAAGTTAATTTGCTTACGGTCACACTTCAAGCAGGTGGTGATGCTTGCATTTCAACTTGAGCAGTCTGACTTTATACTGCACACTCTACTCACTGCACATACTCAACAAGAGTAAAAAAAAGAATAAGAGATCCACAGTTAAGAAATCATAGTCTGACACGTGTGTACATATCAGAAAAGAGTCAAGGGAGTTTTTGAAAGGCTGGGACAGAACTCTAGAATTGAGATACAGAGATAAATTCACCTGCAAGGTAAGGAAGGGAAGGGAATGAAATATGTTCAAAAGGAAAAACAGAATTGGGAACTATCTAAAATTTTGTGTCAACAATTGACGACGACGATGATAAGAACTAACATATTTGGAACCTTTGCTCTGGGCCATGCATTGCTCTAAAATCAGTTTCTCAACCTTGGCACTATGGACATTTGGGCTGAATCATGGTTATAGGAGCTGTCCTGTGCATTGTAGGATGTTGAGCAGTACTCACTAAATACCAGGAACAGTGCTCTACCCTCAATTAGCAAGCAATAAAAAATGTCTCTGGCCATTGCCAAATATACCCCTGGGAAACAAAATTGCCCCCTCTTGAAAACCCTCATACTGAGTGTTCCATATACATTAACTCACTTAATTCTTCACAGCAGCCCTCCGAGGAGACATAATTACTTTATAGATCAGAAAACTGAAGGTATGGTTGGGCAGATGACTTGCGGTCCTGCCGCTAAGTGAAAAAGCTAGAGAAATCTGAGTTTGTCTGATTCTAAATTATATTTTTACTGCTATCCCTCAATATAAGTTCCCATCTTGTCTCTAATTCATACAGGGATTTATGTGCTTTCCCACTCCCAGACTGATCCTAGAAATGAACAGAAACAAAACGCTGCTGGACACCCCTCACCAAGAAGTTCTCCTGCCACAGTCACCTTTTGTGCCCCCTTTCCACCTTGTGTTTCTTCACTCTATTTGTACGTATGTTTTCTTGGCTAATAGCCTTTCAGGAAATAGGCAGGGTATGAATGAACAGATGAATGGTTAAAGCCTGAATACACACTTATGGAGAATGAGTCCTCAAACTCTATACAAACATCCAACCGACTGCAATTAAAAGCCACAAATATGTTTTTATAAGAAAATTAAGCTATCACCATATCACCTTTGAAATAAAATGAGATATGACTAAAAATGTAAACTTCAAAAATGGAGGTAAAATTCAAATTGCTACAAGTTGTAAATTTGTTCTTGAAATATCAAACACATGGGAAACAGAAGCTAATTATTTTGTCCTATTTTTGTATGTGAAAATTATTTATAATCTGCCTGTTAAACAATTCAAAATTATTTTAAATGATAATTGACTATCAAACTAGGCCAATTTACACCTACAATCCCTCTGAAACTACCTAGAAACTGGGACAACTGCAGAAGAAAAGAAAAACACTTCCATTTGCGTCAATTTCTTTGTTTCTCAACCATCAGTCTCCAAGGCTCCAAAATCAGAAAAGCTTAAGTACAACTGATTAATAAGGAAGCACTTTAGGGACTTTGCATTATTTGATTATGTCAAGAAAAACCTTATAGTTCTCATAAATTCATTATTCCAATATTGCTCATGAGGAACTCTATTTTTTAAAGAAAAAAGGGGAGTTTCTTCTTATACCTTCATTGTCAATATTTTAAAAGTATTATATGATTTGTTTAATGCATTTAACCCCATCCCAGTGAAGGAAAAGAACATTTGTTTTCATATTACAGTAGTTCCTTGGTATACTTAGGGGATTGGTTCCAAAACCCCCTATGCATAACAAAATTCATGCACACTCAAGTCCTGCAGTAGGCTGTATAGAATCTGCACATACCAAAAGTTAACCCTCCATATTGGCAGGTTTTGCATCCTGTGAATATTGTATTCTCAATCTGCATTCATCTGAAAAAAAAAAAATCCATGTAGAAGTGGATCCTCACAGTTCAAACCCCTGTAGTTCAAGGGTCAGTTGTAATTTACTTTTTTAAAAAATGAGCTGGCCAGTTGCAGAGAATAGGTTCAATAGCTGATTCTTCTTAGTGTCTCAAAGATCAGCTTCTTAGGGAGAAAGAAAAAGGAGGGAAAGCAGGGAGGGAGGGAAACAGAAACAAAGGAAGGAAGGAAAGAGAGAAAGTAAAAGAAAAAAAAAGAAAAAAAGGTAGGTGGAAAAAGAAAAAAAAGTTGGGGGGTTGGTAGAAAAAAGCCAGGCAAAGTGATCTCTGATGGCTCATGTGAGACTCTGATCTCCCTACAGTTCTATATATCCCAGAATCTGAAATTCTCAAAATCCCTTCCCTGTGTATTCTGGAACTCAGGGTCCTCAAGAACAAAGATCTCCTATACCCTCAGCCTCTTCGAGAATGATAGCTTCCCTTTCCTGATTTAACCCATTCATCTTTCTGCCCTTATTGGCAAGTACTTCATAGCTTCTCCTTCAAAGCTTCAGCACCTCCTTCCCCAATACTCACTTTTAGCTATCGGCCTTTCTTCCCATTTCACCCAGAAATGGAAACCACAGAAGAGAATTTCCTTTACCTGTAGCACCTCATCAACTGACAGACTTGCATCTCTGCCCAGATCTTCTGCCATCCCTCCTGGAACTCTGGATGCCCCAGCCACATGTGCCTATCCATAGTAGCCCCTCCTCTTGTGTACTAGATCCCATCCCACCCCCCCTTCTCAAGGATACCACTGCAGCAGTGCATTTTCTACCAGGTCAGACCCCATCAGCAGACAAATATGTCATCATGCCTCTCAACTCAAAAAAGCCTTATCTTGACCCCTACTTCCTTCTCCACCTACCATCCTATTTCTCTCCATTCTTCTTTATAGCAAAACTTTCAGAAAAATGTGTCCAGGTTTATGGCCTCCAATTAGAATCAAAATTCTCCCCCCACCATTTCTTCAAAATAGCTCTTAGCAATATTAATGTCATTAGTGACCTGAATAAATCCAATCGTCAATTTTCAGTTTTCATATTACCTGATCTATCTAAAGATTGTGAAACAAATGAACATGCCCTCCTTTGTGAAACACTTTTCTTCATTTGACCTTAAGGATACCACACTCTCATGTTTCATTTCAACTCATCTACTCAACCTCTTAATGTTGCAATATTGCAGGGCTCAGTCTCTGGCCACCTTTTTTCTCTGTATATGATTATATTCTACATTATAGTCACCCTTTTCATGACTGGATGCAGTCTTTCTACTAATCGGTCCCAAATTTATACTGTTAGGCTTGCTGTCTCATCCCTGAATTCCAAACTGCGAAGCCAAATAATTAATCATCTTCACTTGGACGTCTAATAGATACCCAGGCTTCAGATGCCCCAAACCAAATCCCTGGTTTTACCGTCCAAACCTGCTTCCTTGTACTTTCCCACCAGCAAATGACAACTCCAATCCACCAGTTGCCCAGGCCCCACACCTTAATATCATTATTAATTATCTTTTTCTCTTATCCCACAATCAATCCATCAGTAAATATACTCAGTTGTACCAGCAAATACTTCCATAATCTGACCACTTCCTATGGGGATTCACTCAGGGTGGTGGCAAAAATATAAGGGAAAAATATTAGAGAAACTTATAGAATATAGTTTCAAACCCTTTTGGAAGGCCTAAAGGTTTCTTTTATAGTTCTTGAGTGAAGGCAGCCTGCATCCCCTTTACATTTAGTTAATAAGAAAAGCAAATAGCTAAGGTATGTAGGGGGGTTTATCTAACTAACTTGTTTACTCATGTGGTCTTAAAACTAACCTTTAAGCCAGATGGCCCTCTCAGGGGAAGGTCAACCAAGGATATTACCCACTAATAATGTTTGCTTTAGGCATCGGAACCTGTCCTTTAATCTTCAACATCTAGTGGTGTTGACTCCGAGTTTTTGGCATTTAATGTGTGCTGAATAAAGACCAGCGAGGCCAGCGTGTAGAACTGGCAGTCGCAACTATTTACAGCACTCTCCAAGGAATCTGTAAGTAGCCACAGACACTCAGTCAAACTGGCAAAGCATAATATCTGTGTTCCACTGTACTTTATTCATCCATCATTGAGTCAAGATCTGCAGGGCAGACCCTCGCAGGTGGTGATCCCGACAGTGGCACCCAACGTGGGGTGACCCCAACACTTCCCACCACCTCCACTGCTCCTATCCTGGTCCATGTCACCAACCTCTTTCACCTGTACTGAGCATTTGTCTCCAGTCTTCCTGCTTCTACCATTATCTTCCCATGCTTTTTCTCAACACAACAGCCAGAAGAATCCTGTTAAAACATCCCTTTGCTCTTCTATTTAAAAAAAACCCTCCAGTGGAATTTCACAAAGAGCAAACCCCAGGTCCCTAAAATGGACAACAAATACTTTAATGATCTGGTACCTTTCCTTCTAATCCTGTTTCAGACTTCTCATACTACCAATCACCATCTCACATCCCACATATTATACTTTGTTGCTGTCACTGCTGTGATTATTGTCTGTTTGCTCCACTAGCACATAAGATCCAGGAAGGCAGAGTTTTGTTCGTTTCATTCATTTACATATTCCCAACATCTATCACAGTGCCTGGCACATAGTGGATACTCAACAAAATGTGCTGAATGAATCAATGAATGGAACTGTGAGAGTAAGAAAAGCGTCAAATCACATCTAAGAACTAGGGATTTAATCTCATCTCTGTCATTATGGCCTTTCTCTTTTTTAAACTGTGATAAGATATACATAACCTAAAATTTACCATTTTATCCATCTTAAGTGTACAGTTCGATGACATTAAGTACATTCACATTGTGATGCAACCATCACCACCATCCATCTCCAGAACTTTTTCATCTTCCCAAACCGAAGCTCCATACCCATTGAACAATACCTCCCCATTCCTCTCTCCCTTTAGCCCCTGGCAACCACCATTCTACTTTGTGTCTCTATGAATTTGACTACTCTACTTGTCACATTTAAGTTCAATCAAGCAATATTTGCCCTTTTGTGACTAACTTATTTCATTTAGCCTAATGTACTTAAGGTTCATCCATGTCATAGCATGTGTCAGAATTTCTTTCTTTTTATAAGGCTTTATATATGCACACACACACACAAAATGGAACATTATTTAATTATCCATTCATCCACTGATGGATATTTATTTGGAATGCTTCTATCTTTTGAGTCCCTGCATTCAATTCGTTTGGGTATATGTCCAGAAATGGAATTTCTGGATCATATAGTAATTCCATTTCCAATTTCTTGAGGAAATGCCATACTGTTTTCCATAGGAGCTGAATCATTTTCTATTCCCTCGATCAATGCATAAAAGTTCCCATTTCTCTATATACTCACCAACACTTGCTATTTTATTTTTTGTAATAGCCATCTTAATGGGTGTAAGGTAGTATCTCACTATGGTTTTGATTTGCATTTTTCTAATGATTAATATGTACAGGATTTTTTTAGATGCTTGTTGACCATCTGTGTGTCTTTTTAGTAAAAATATCTATTCAAGCCCTTTTGCCCATTTTTCAATCAGGTTGCTTGGTTTTTTTGTTGTCAAGTTATAGAAGTTCTTTAATTTTTCTAGATATTAATCCTTCATTAGATACATGATTTGCAAATATTTCCTCCCATTCTGTGGACTGCTTATTCACCTTGTTGATACTGTTCTTTGATGTACAATTTTTAATTTTGATGTAGTCTGATTTAACTATTTTCTTTTGTCATCTGTGTTTCTGGTGTCCTGCATATATTGCTGACCCAAATAAAATCAGGTTTTGTTATCAAGAAAGACAAGTAACAGTTATTGGGTAGACAATAGTGCCTCTCATAACTTTCCCGCCTCAATTATAAATAAATATCACGGCAACAAAAGAAATGATATCCTTTGCTTTGGCTTAACCCCATAGTTTTTAAAGAATTGTGACGGGTCAACAATTATGCTATTCACATCAGGGGACAAAGTCAGATCAGACAGTGGATCTACCCAACTGTAACTTACTGACAAGCAAAGGAGATAAGGCTTGAACACAAGCAATGAGAAGTGAAGCATATTAGGATGTATGAAGAAGACACACTATCATGTTGGTACAAAAGTAATCGCGCTTTCTGCCATTACTTTCAATGGCAAAAACTATGATTATTTTTGCACCAACCTAATATTTTAAAATGCGCTACAGTGAAATAGCACCTATATAAAGTGCACTAATCTATAAGAATTTAATATGTGTATTAAACGATGTTCAAATTTTAGCTATATAATAAATAAATATAGGCATCACAGAATGTCATATCATCTTAAAAACACAAACATGCTATGAGCTGAAATTATTTATAATTATTCTGACAGTGTCTAACCATTTGGTTATTATTGTTATAGACGCCCAAAACCTCTCTTATAAAATTCAGCAGTTTCGCTTCTGTCCAATTCTGCATAATCCTCGAGGATTCTCATCACATTAAGGGTGTTCTTGGCTTCTCTTTAACCTGTACAATGCAAAGTGATTTTCTAAATCTTCTAAAATGAACACGCTAATAAAATGGGAAGTGGACCATACTAAAGATTAACTCCCTGCTGTGCCTCTCTTGTTTATTTGACTATTCAGATTCTCTGCTGTTTGTGTCTATAAAACCTGGGATTAGGTCAGGCAGGTGCAGGATAATATTCTTTCACCATGACAACACTGTTGCCTTTGCTAATGCATCCAAGCCCTTGGACTGCCTTCGAAAATGACGAGGAGATTTTATAACCCCTCTAGTCGAGCTCTTCTCATCACCTGAACAGAGACAAAGGTAATCAAATTCCATTTCAAAGAAGAATATCATTGTCCTTCTGTCACCTCTTTCTTTTCCAACAGTGTCCTTGCAAGATGCATATGACCCAGCCATCAATGCTAAAGAGACATGATTGGATAAGGAGACAGAGCAAGTCCCACATTACCATCTCGCACTCTCATTTTCAACAATGACTTCCTGTCTGTGACTAGAATAATGTGCTGTGTTAGGGAAAGTTGAAATTAACAGATGAGTATCTTCTTGTTATACATTTGGAGAGAGAGAAAATTTTCAAAGATAATTCCTGTTTTCATCTTCCATTCTATTTTTCCCCATAATCACTCCATTCCCTTTAAGACCTTTCCAATATCATATTTACATATCCAAATCCCAACACATCATTTTCATAATAAATATTTATGCAGCACCAGCAATGGGCTAAGGACTATCTTCAGCACTGAGCATACAATGGTGATACAGTTTTGATGTTTGACCCCTCCAAAGCTCACATCAAAATGTAATTCTCAGCATTGGAGGTAGGCCCTGGTGGGAAGTGCTTGGATCATGGAGGCAGATCCCTTATGAATGTCTTGGTGCCACTCTTCATGTAATGAGTGAGTTCTGACTCTGTGAGTTCATGCTAGATCTGGTTGTTTAAAATAACCTGAAACTTCCTCCTCTCTGCCTTGCTCCTGCTCGTTCCATGTGACACACTGGCTCCCCTTCACCTTCAGCCATAGTTGCAAGCTTCCTCAGGCCCTCACCAGAAGCAGATGCCAGCACCACACTTCATGTACAACCCATGGAATCATGAGCCAAAATAAATGTATTTTCTTTATAATTACCCAGTCTCAGGTGTTTCTTTACAGCAATGCAAACAGACTAACATAAATGATATCCAGGAGAGTCCATAGACCTTGCCCTCATGAAGCTTAAAGTCTAGACTTCCCATGGTTACTTCAAATTATACCTCCTCTCAGAGGTCTTCCATGATTCCTTTTGTTACTCTGCGTTCTCACAATTCTCTACCCACATTCTTTTGGTCTGTATCATTTTCTACTTTGTATGGCAATCACATACATATCTAATCTCCTCTGTCAATCCACAAGAAGTGTAGGCCCTCATTCATTTTTTTAACCCAACAGCACCTCACCATTCAATACCTTGTTTATAGGTGGCACACCCCAAAAAATTATCAACTGAATAAAATATACAATGGAGCAGGAATGTATCAACCTTTAAAATCAACACTAATTATATTTACAGTTCTAACGAGAAATTACAGACAGAAAGAGAAATTTATGAAAATTATGGAGCAAAGCATTCAGAGTATTAGGAGACAAGAAATAAAAAAACTATAATGCATATATTATAGAACTCTTCCTGAAATTGCCCATCCAAATACATTATAAATAAATGGGAAAAAGCAAAATAAGCCAGTTAAGCAATAGCTGTTAGGTTGAAATTACTGATCATCAGGAGAATCTATTGTATGGGAAGAGGGAAATATATGAAGGAGTTGAGTTAACAAATGCTGGAGAAATCATGCCAGTCAACCAGACCTTGAGGCAAGAGTCAGACTTCACAAAGAAATAAAGTAAAATGCAGAGAAAAGCCAGACTCACTATGAAATAATCTGTAGTCTTTTAACCACAAGAGTCAGTGCCACAGAAGGAATATGACAAAGCAGTGCCTACGATTTCCAGAGTTACGTGTGTAATACTCAGTTTCCCTGCCAGGGAAACCACAGCTCATGACAATGGCATGAGAATGAGAAAGGCCACCTGCAAATGAAATAAGACCATCCCACCTGCAACAGCAGGACAGGTCCACACATGGTCTTGTTAGTGCCATTTCAGGGGTTGTGCTGCAAAAAGAACACTGTCCCAGGGTGGAGACCAGACATTAGATCAAGCATGTGATCTCAAGGGAGCCAGCCTGTTGCTTCCCCAGAGGACTTCAGCTAGAGTCAGTAGAGTTAATAAATCATGTCACTGTCTGGTCCCATTATCTCAGCCCATCTACCCTTTGATTCTGCTGCTTGGAAGGAATTCCCAGAAATCAAGAAACCCAGGCTGAGAACCCACCGATGTCATTCTCTGGATAAACAAATGCTCAAACATTGAAGAACCCTGCAGGAAGCTGCCCTGCCTTTATCTAGAAAGGGTGGATTCATCTAGATGGGAGTCCAAGAACAAACAACAAACTATATAAATCCAACTTCACAAAGGTTACTAAATTTTGGTAGTTAGATCTACAGCTGACTCTGAAAAGGAGCCTAAAATAGGGCTGAAATTTTAACAATGAAAAATCATCTCAGTTAATGATTCCTTTTTCCATTCTAAACCAGTGACAGCCAACAAAATAAATGACCATGTTGAACTCAGGAATGGAAATAATATATTCTTACAATGAAAAAAATAATCCTTTTCTCAAAACCTCTCTCATCAGGATAAAATGCCCTAATTAGAAACTATTCTTTGATTAGGTTTTCCATCAGCTTTTCCATCCACTATATTTTACACTGTATAAAATACCTATCACTCAACTTCTTGGAAATCCCCCCACTGAGTTTTGGGGGGGCGGAATTACAATTAACTCAACACTGGGTTTCCAATAATGTTCTTATTTCTATACCAAAAATAGAATTTCATGACTTTCTTCTCCTAGCTTCCTTTTCAAACTAAACTAACACCAAATCATTCTCCCCTTCCCCCTACCCATTCAAATAAATCACTCAAATGATTGAGTGATGAGAATGTTATAAGCTATGTAACATTGAAAAGCAACAAAGGGCAGCAAAGGAAAGTGACTGGCTACCTTGTACACTGGGTTTAGGAGGATTCTAAAGACAAAACTAGGTTTAGTGGGAAAGTCTCATGATTAGTGATGTCTGTCATCAGAACCAAGATGGAGAATGACAGTACAATATTTGTCATTGGGGCTATCTATAAATACAATAGCTGGATATAAGAGAAAATAATTGAGACATATTTTCAGTAGCAAGAAGATTCTTAAGTTGTCTTTGATTTTGTTTTTAAGAACCAGCTGGTTCATAGGCAACATAAACAAGAGTTCACTACCTGGCCTAATGAATGGGTTGGATTATCATGCCACAGAAAATTACCCAATGCTTTGAGTTGAGGTCACATCCAAGATTAACAGGAAGCACTACTCATAGGGACCCCTCCCAGGGTGAAGGAGATCATCCACTTCAGGGTAGACTCTGACAGCCTAATAGAGCTGTGGTAAAATGTATCTCTAAAGTTAGAGCACCTGCTTCAATTTCTAATGTGACTCACACCATGTCAGACTGACCCCTGAGCTTTAGTTTCTTCATCAGTTTAATGCGAACAATGGCTCTTGCACTCATCTTTAAAGATGTCTTAGGGATTAAAATGAGAACTTAAGTGAAGCAATCAGACCACAACATACCTTCAACAACCTCAGTCTCACTCATGGGAGATGTTCCAAAAATAAATGCTGAACTAGGTTCCCCATACCAACACTTCAAATTATTCTCCACTGAAAGACTGTCATAAGAAGTGGGAGGCTGGGTTTCCCGTTGTGCCCTGGATTGAGCCCCCTGTGTCACTCCATCTAAGTTGCCCTGTCACAACTTCCAGTGTGCACCATTGACTACATCCTCCTCATCAGGGAGGAGATAAGAACAAAATGATGTCTGTGATTAACTTCTGTCTAGAACTTTACAGTTTATCAATTATTCACTATGAGAAGACCCTCACATCAATTATGAGGTATTACCACCATTTCCATTTTAATAAGAAGAGTGAGAAAGCGAAAAAGTTAAGGGGTTAAGAAATGGGAGGCAGGAAGAAGGCTGCAGCCTTATTCTAAATACCATGTCATGTCTACTGTTTAAGATGAGTATTAGTAACTCAAATAAGTAAGTGAACTGTGACAATCAAATGACGATCCTGGGTTCAATATTATCACTTAGGAAGGGATCAGAGAAATGAATTTTAATTATAGAGGTAGAAATTAAGGATATTCAAAGACGGGAGAGTATACTGGTAAGGCAACCTTGCACAAGAATGGGTTACTAATGCGATTATGGAGAACAACTCCCTCGGGGGGAGAAAAAAAACGTGCCTGTAATCAGATAATTTTTATTTGCCAAATTAATTATAATCTACCTATGGGCTTTAGGGAAAACATTAAAAATAACCTTCTCCATCCCCTGGTTGTCATAATATCCCAGATCATATCTGACGGCAGATTAATTTTTCCGTGCTATTCAATTTTAAGTCAAATCAGATAACATATGCCTAATGTATACAAAGCATGGTACAGCAGATGACACACTATACAATGTATTCAAGTAAACATATTAAAATCCTGTAGTGTTAATAATAGTAAAGATGCTATCCTTTGCTGAAAGGTGAAGAGGCACCTCAGAGAGACAAGCTATTTCAAAGAAACGATTTTAAAGAAATGTTTCAAATACCAAAATTATTGAGATGCAAGTAGCTTTATCCAGGCAAACATTTCTATGTGTTTATACATGCATGCTCATGTAACATTTAATGCCACCACAACAGTTTCATTTTCTTTAAAATAGTTTTCCAGTCCTTAGCGATAAAAGTCTCTCACATGTATCTTTGGTTCTCCATCCTGAACCAAGTTAACTTCATGGACTGTTTATTTCATTATGGTATTTGCTACCAACAAAAGCATCCTCTATCTATCTTGTTGGGACTTTATATAGGACAATTTAGAAAGGAAGTGGTGGGCATGTGCACAGTGACTCAAATATCTCTGTTTCTATAGGGAGATAAAAAAAGATTCACATTGACTCCTACACTGAGATGCATTTTGTCTAAAGATGACTCATTAACTCTATCTACTCCCTCCTTTGACCATTATACTGGAATGCACCCCAGCAAAAGGTCGTCTTCCAGGGAAAATTCTCATATTGGGGAAATGTCAACTAGCTCTACATAGGGTTAAAATAAATAAAAAATTCTTGAATATTTATTTTAAATTGTCACCTGGAGACGTGACTTTTATCCAAAGTTAAAAATAAAATGGCTTCTAGTAAAGACAATGGTGATTGTGATAGAGGATCTCAAGAAACAAGGACCTTATAGTTCTAACCCTCTTCTCCATCATCCTCACTGGCCACTCAAAAGCTACAGTAGGCAAATAAATTCCAAACTAGGTGCAACAGGCAGGAAGTTCCACCTAATACAGCCAATACCACCCTCCATGATCTAAACTGCCTCCCTTCAGCTCCTTCTTGTCCACAGTTCCCTTCTAGTGCCTCCCACTCAACACCTCCTCCCTAGGGTCTTCACATCTGCTATTCCCTTAGTCTAGAATGTTCTGTACTCCCACCCTTCCCCAACTCCTCGGCTCCAGTCATCATTTATATCACAACTAAAATGCCATTCCTGGCCAGGCGCAGTGACTCACGCCTGTAATCCCAGCACTTTGGGAGGCCAAGGCAGGTAGATCACCTGAGGTCAGGAGTTCGAGACCAGCCTGGCCAACATGGCGAAACCCTGTCTCCACTAAAAATCTAAAAATTAGCCAGACGTGATGGTGCATGCCTGTAATCCCAGCTATTTGGAAGGCTGAAGCAGAAGAATACCTTGAACCTGGGAGGCAGAGGTTGCAGTGAACCGAGATCACACCACTATATTCCAGCCTTAGCAACAGAGTGAGACTCTATCTCAAAAAAATAAAATAAAATAAAATGCCATTCCCTTAGGGAAGCCTTCACAATATCCTACACAGGTAAGGTCCCCAGTTATGGCCCCATTACATGTTCTGATAGATTCCCAAATGTCTCCTTTCAAACCATGTAACACATTGTTTGTGTAACTGTATACTTAGGAACTATCATGCTAGACAATTAACTCTTAAAACAAAAGATTAAATCTGTCATTGTCACTCCTTTATCTCAGGACAGTTTCTGCAAGTAGTGAGATCCTAATAAAATTATGGAAGGAATGAATGAATGAATGAATGAATGAACTGAATTGAATAACTCAAAAATTCTCAAACCAAGAAACTTTCTCCTCTAATTCTTTTTCCCAAATCAAACATGAGCCAGCTGACTGAAAGCCAGGATTAGCAAACCATCAGCTAGACCGCCAAAAGCCTTAGTAAAGATCAAAGAAGCTTCGTAGTACAATGCTTAGGGAGCCATCTCTTGGCCCCTTGATCTCCTGGACACCAACTTTCATGTGTCCTACAAGGCCTTGGGTAAGATACAGCCAAAAAAAAAAAAAGGAATTCTAATTCTCTTTTGCTCCCCTGCAACTTCATTCCATCCAAGGACCTCTGACCTGGTCTCCAGCTCACTGCCTTTGATAAGCAGAGAATTTTCTCTACCAGCTAAAAGGCGTAAGTGAGGCATTCTCATGAGATGCACTTGCTTGTCCAAGGTCAGTCAATATGCCCATGGCAAGGTTTCTTACTTACCAAAGCAGAAGTGAAAACTATTATGTTGTGGGAAAGAACCTTACTGTAGGCAAAATAAGCATATTTAGCTCTAAATTATCCAGAATAAAACTTTAATGAGAATCTCAAACTATGGAGATAAAATTAATTTATTTTCTTGTTGAAAATTCAACATAAACTCTAAATATTATTAATATTTCAAATAAAACTTTCAGTAAAACTGTTTTATAGGTAACTCCAGTAACATAAAAGCTACTTTACAACTACAAGATGATGAAATCACTGTATAATATATTCTTAGCTAATTCTGACCTGTCTGACTTTTTAACTTTCTCCAAGCTATAAAAACCAATATAATCTAGAATATATGAAGAACTCTTACAAATGAACAATTAAAAGACAAATAATCCAATTAAAAAATGGGCAAAAGATCTGAATAAGCATTTCTCCAAGGAAGACATACAAAGGGCCAATAACCATATAAAAAGATGTTCAACATCATCAACTCTCAGGGAAATGCAAATCAAAACCACATAATACCCCCTAGTATGGCTATAATCAAAAAGTCAGATAATAGCAGGTGATGGCAAGGATATTGAAAAACTAGAACCCTTATACATTGCTGGTGGAAATATAAAAGGGTGCAGCCCCTTTGGAAAACAGTTTAATAGTCCTAAAAAGGTTAAACATAAATTTATATGACCCAGCAATTCCAATTCTAATATACTAATATTAACAGCATCTTTTTTTTTTTTTTTTTTTTGAGATAGAGTTTCACTCTTGTTGTCCAGGCTGGAGTGCAATGGCGTGATCTCAGCTCACTGCAACCTCCACCTCCCAGGTTCAAGCAATTCTCCTGCCTCAGCCTCCCAAGTAGCTGGGATTATAGGCACCCACCACCACACCTAGCTAATTTTTGTTTTTAGTAGAGATGGGGTTTCACCATATTGGCCAGGCTGGTCTTGAACTCCCGACCTTGTGATCTGCCTGCCTCAGCCTCCCAAAGTGCTGGGATTACAAGCATGAGCCACTGCACCCAGTCCATCATTATTCATATTAGCCAAAAAGGGGACACAACACAAGTGTTCACCAAATGATAAATGGATACACAAAATGTGGTATATCTATACAATGGAATATTATCTGGCAACAAAAGGAATAAAGAATAGATACATGCTGTAACATGGATGAATCTTTAAAACATCACACTAAGTTAAAAAAACAGCTGCAAAAAATACTTATATTACATATTTCTATTTATATGAAATGTCCAGAACAGGCAAATCTATAGAGATAGAAAGTGGTGATTGCCTAGGCCAGGGGGATTTGGGAGAAATAATGACTGCTAATTGGTGAGGTGTTTCTTTTTTAGGTGATGATATGTCTCAAATTAATTGTAGTGATAATTGATCATCTCTTTAAATATACTTTAAAAATCACTGAATTGTACATTGTAAATGATTGAATTCCTTGATATGTGAATTACACCTCATAAAACTATTTTAAAATTTCAGACTCTAAGCTATGAAACCAAAGTGCCAGGGTCTTTAAGTACTTTATCACCAGTCTTAAATACTTTAACATTGTCTTTGAATTTGGTCTTTAATTGTAATAGAGTTTGGAAATTTGTCCTCATCCAAATCTCATGTTGAATTGTAATCCCCAATGCTGGAGGTAGGGTCTGGTGGAAGATGTTTGGACCCCTCAAGGCATGGTGCTGTCTTTGCAATAGTGAGTTATTGCAAGAACCGGTCATTTAAAAGTGTGTGGCAACTCCTCCTCATTCTCTTGCTCCATTGCTCCAGCTTTTGCCAAATGATGTGCCCCTTTTCCTATTGGCCTTCTGCCATGATTGAAAGCTCCCTGAGGCTTCACCAGAATCTGAGCAGATGCCAGTACCATGTTTCCTATAAAGCCTGCAGAACAGTGAGTTAATTAAACCTATTTTCTTTATAAATTACCCAGTCTCAGGTATTTCTTTATAACAATGCAAGAACAGCCAAATACAAAATGTTAAAAGGGAAATGAATTTCTTGTGGCTTAAGAAATTATCCAATTGGAGATTGCTATACCTTGAATGAGATGTCCAGGAAAACACTTTCACCAGTGGGTTAGGATCTCCTTTTTTACATGAACGGACAGTTCACCAGGGAGGAACTCCAAGTGGATGCTAAGCTAAAAAGCTTGCAAAGAATTAAAGAAATGCAAGTTAAAATGAAATTCAATATTTTTGGCTTATAATACTGACAAAAAGACTAGGATTGGAAAATTTGTGGTTAATGAGGGAATTCACTTGCACTACTCCTGGAAGTAGAAATTTGTACAACCATTTGGAGGCCAATTTGGCAACAACTATTAAAATTTTTCATGTTCATATCCTTCTGCTTAGAAATTCTCTTCTAGGAGTTCATTCTTCAGACATTCTTGCTCAACTGGGTATTTGTAATACTAAAAAACTAGAAACAAACCAGATGCAACGATAAAAGATTGGTTAAATAAAAATACAGTTTTTCCACTCAATAGAATATTTGATCTTAGTTAAAATAATGAGATGGAGCCAGGCACGGTGGAGTGGCTTGGGAGGCTGAGGCAGGAGAATCACTTGAGCCCAGGAATTCAAGGTCAGCCTGGGTAAAAAGCAAGATCCCGTCTCTAAAAACAAAAACAAACAAACAAACAAGGAAGTGGTTTGACTTGTGCTCACATAGAAAGGTGGCCAAATGTATTGTTAAACAAAAAAAAGGCAAGTTAGGATATAGTAGTATGTGTTCACAATGTTAATACATTCATAGGAAAAATAAGAAGAAATGTATTCTCAGTTTAATGACAGTTATCTTAGAGTGATGGGACTTCCATTTTCTACATTACATATATCTTTCAAGTTCGAGGGTGTTTTCTTTTAACAAACAATACGCATTCATTTTATAAGCATAGAAAGGAAAGATTTTTTTTCAAAGGAGAACTGTCCCTTCGCTTTGTGTGGTTCACTGAAGCATGGGGAGGAGGGTGGAAAGGAGATAGAAATTGCATCTGTTTCCAATAACTAGGAATAGGGGCTGCTTCCTATCTTCCACTGTAGAAAGTCTCTGCCCTACTTTTCTCATTTCCCACAGCCCTTCCTTTTTCTACTCTCAAACTTAACCACTCCCTACCTCAAGTTACTGAATGGTAATCAGTTCCCCTGTCTTTACCCTCTGTTAATGCACAAGCTCTTAGAAGACAAAGGACTCTGCCCGTGTTATCTCCACAGCCCAAAGGACAATGCCTGTACACAGTGTTCTAGAGAGTTTCAGCAACATGTCAGGGCTTTTAAGAAACAGTTTTAATTTTAAAAGTTTTTAAATAGTTTTTGTTTTAAAATTCAAAGAGTACAAAAAGATACAGTTAAAAAATTGGCTGGGCACAGTGGCATGCACGTGTAGTCCCAGCTACTTGGAAGGCTGAGGCAAGAGGATCACTCGAACCCAGCAGGATGAGGCTGCAATAAGCCATGATTGCACCACTGCACCCCAGCCTGGGCAACAGAGCATGTCTCTGTCTCCAAAAAAAGAATTTTCAGCTATTCTTTCAAAGACAAGTCTACGCAAATGCATTCATTCCTGTGGCCCCTTTTCCTTACGTAAATGGTAGCATACACTCTGTTCTATAGCTTGCCTTTTTCCACTTATATAATGATGCTATTGTTTCATATTGGTACATACACAAACATAGTTAACAACACTTTATTATTTTCTTAAAGGTTTCCCAATGTTGCATCTTAGGGGTACACCATAACTTAGCCAGTCTCGCCCCACAGATTCAAGTTTGTGTATTATTTAGGATAAGGTCCAGCTGTATTCAAGATAACAGTGGCTTAAGCAAAATTGTCTTTATCACAAAAATCTGTGAAAGTAGATGGTACTTTTTTACAATTTGATACTGTAAAGTTTCTCTGGTACTTTACAATATCAAATGTTCAGGTCCCTGCCCTCTTGTTACTCTACCATGCATGGCCTCATTCCCAAGTTCACCCATGGCCCCAGATGGCTGCTCCAACTCCTTCCCAGTGTCCACATTCCAGGCAGCAGAAGAAGGGGTACAAAAGAGAAGACATGCCCTTCCCTCTAAGTGTAATTCCCAGAAGTTGTGTACTACTCATACTTATATCCCATTGGCCCTATCTGAGTTATATCGGCATACTTTGTCACAAAGATGGTTGGGAAATGTAGTCTTCACTCCAGGCAGCTATGTGCCCCACCATAAATTGAGTTTACATGTGTTACTAGAGTATATGGGGGAAAATAGAATTGGAAATAATCACAAGTTGCTTCTAGTATTGTGAAATTTAATCAAAGGAACAAAGAACATTCCTACATATCTGCTTTTGTACACTTATGTGAGAGTATTTTTGGACAACTTTCTACAAGAGGAATATCACCGACTTTAGAAATCCTATTCCAATTCTTTCATTTTACAAACAAGGTTTAAGACCAAAGGGGTAAAGTAACTTGCCAAAGTCAAACAACAGCTCCCAGAAGAATAGGGTTGCCAGATAAACTACAGAACACCCAAAAATATTTGAATTTCAGACATATATATATATATATATAGCCAAGACACTAGTGAGTTGTATATATATATGTGTGTATGTGTGTGTGTGTGTATATATACATATATATATTTATTTATTTAACTCACTAAATTTGAATTTCAGAAAAACAAGAGATACTTTTTAAGTATAAATATATATATATGTATATGGTTTGGTACTTTGGGTTTTTTTGATATATAGATATAGATATAGATATGGTTTTTTTGGTTTTTTGTTTTGTTTTGTTTTTTTAGAGACAGGGTCTCACTCTGTTGGCCAGTCTGGAGTGCAGTAGTGGTATGATCATAGTTCATTGTAACTCCTGGGCTCAAGCAATCCCCTCACCTCAGCCTCCTAGGTAGCTAGGACTGCAGGCATGAACCGCTACACTCGAATACTTTTGTAATTTTTTTTGAGACAGGATCTTGCTATGTAGCCCAGGCTAGCTTTGAACTCTTGGCCTCAGGCAATCCTCCCACTTGAGCTTCCCCAAGTGCTGGGATTATAGGCATGAGCCACTATGCATGGCTGCATCCTGTATTTTTGTTTGCTAGATTTGGCAACTCTACAGCAGAGCCAGGTTTAGAACTTAAATCTGCTGACTTTCAGTCCCAGTTCTTCCTCTATACAAGATGGTCATATCAGGTGGGCACAGTTAATAAATGAGGTGGCGCCAACAAAGCTTACCACTAATCCCCAAGCAAACAAAATACCTTCCTACCACAAGGGCTCAAACATCATGCTATTCATGCCAGATGCTTAAATGAATTGAATTTTTTCTGTTATAGATGCATGGGTAACAAACCAGCCACTCCATAGAGGTTACAGTAAATGCTTCAATCCAAAAACCATTAGAGCCTGCATACTTCTATTCTAAATAACATTAGCCTTACATCAATGCAGACTCACAGAGGCTGAAAGTAGGCAAATCCTTCCAGAGTTCTGGCTTATTACATATGCAGAGAAGGAGGCAAACATGGACTCCAGATATGCTAAGCACTCAAAACACCTTCGAATTTCACAGTCACTTCACAGTAGTGATCATGTCAATGTCGGCATGGGGAACCAAATTAAAAATCACAATTACACCAATAAATTATTTCATTACATTCTCTATATATGGCTTAAAAAATTTAAATCTTGATAATAAATTAGAACCTTCCCATATCCCCTCTTCATGATTATAAATATACCATGACTAGATAAAGAGTACTGCATCTTGTTTCATATAACAAGATTTTACAGTACACATATATTTTATAACAAAGAAATCAAGAATCTTTTATAACAATGAAATCAAGAACCTTAGTTCTAAGCACATTTTTATTCCAAATAATGTATATTATTTCCCTAAAAGACAACTACCCTGAAGAAATAACTTTCCAAAATTTAGCACAAACCTCCCCCACCAAAAAAAAAAAAGGAACTTGATTTTTATTCAGCCTCTAGATTCAACTACAAATTTCCAGGAAACACAAAGAACAGAGCAACATTTTAAACTCTCTGCAGGGATGCAATCAACAAAATCCAGGCTTCAGGAAAACTATAGGACAAACAACCTGGTCTCTTCAATAACTAAGTAAAAATGGAAAAAAAGTAAGTGAAACTTTTAAAATATTAACCAACACAATATGTGGTCCTTATTTGAATTCTGATTTAAGCAAACTTCAAAAAAAAGCTATAGCACTTATGAGACAACTTGAAACTGAACACTGCCTGAATATTTGGTGGTATTAAAGAAATACTGCTGATTTTTCAGTGCACGTGATAATAGTATTATATTTAGAACTTTTTTAAAGGTCCTTATCTTTTAGAAATAGAGACTAAAACATTTATATATGAACTGATTGGATATCTGAAATCTGCTTCAAAATATTAGAGAAGGAAGTGGTAGTTGGGGTGAGGATGGTGTAGGAGTGACCACAGGTTGCTGGATTGAGGAAAGGTGATGGTTATGGGGGCTCAGAGGGTTACAGAAATATAAACACTATTCTGTTTATACTTTTCCATGTTCAAAATTCTCCATAAATGTTTTCTAGTACCTGCCAAAAAAATTAAACTAAAATCTGAGTAGTATAGCTATAAATGTCTGAAATATAGTAATACTCCATCAGAAGAAAATACTTTAAGCAATTTCACTATTTCACATCCTATTGTGAACAATGCATTAATCTAAAACCCTTTGTCCTGAATATTTTTCAGAAGGAAGGGTCTGACTTGACTGTAATGAATTAAAAGGAGGAAAAGTATTATATGCTAAGGTTACTTCAAGCACATTTAATTTTCCTACAAATCTTTGATATTAAGACCTTTTTTCTAAAAACCAATTACTATTTTCCACCAACAAACTGTAAATAAAACTTTAATGAATGACTTTGCTAATACCTTTTTTTACTGTGTTCATTACTCTGTGGCCCAGATTTTAGTCTGATACATAAGTGGAATATCAACCAAATATCAAAAGAGAAGAATAATTTAGTCTGATTTACACTAAGAAATGTATGCTTTAAACTTTTTTTGAAAAGGGATGCCAAAGAGAAACCTCAACACTCATACTGTGAAACAATCTGTATCAGCTTTATTAACCATGATCTCACAAAAAAAGCTGCTTTATTCTTGCAACACCCTCTTCTGATTTGTTTTCTCCCACTAGCAATCATACGAAAAGGGAGAAGCAGGCAAGTCCCAAGATTGTACAATCTAAACAATGTCTAAGGAAACAGCCTGTGAACTTGTCTAGCTCTGCTTGGACCTGTATATCACAAAAGCTCAAGTAATTTTAAATTAGGCCAGTGCTACCTGGAGGTATAAAATGCATACTGCCTTTTTACCAATAAACATTGTTTGGTGTTGGCATCTTGTAAAGTGAGTGGACTATACAGGAGTTACTCTTACTTCACAAATTAATCAACTGAGATTCTGAATTAACAGATTTTTTCAAGAGAGACAGAGTAAAAGAGTGGTTGACTTAAACCCAAATTCCTTAAAAACTAGTCCCAGTATTTGTCCATCTCCTCACATGTAAACATATGTACAAATATACAAATCTTTTTCAATGTAAATTACTGCTCTGTAACCTGATCAATATTTATTTATATCAACATCCTTCCATACATTAATGCCCACTTTATCATGCAGATAGCTGCAGAATATTCTGCGGCAGAAACGTGACAATCCTTGAAGTTGCATATTTAGTTTCTTTCCAAATTTCAATGATGTTATAATAAATTTGCATGTATACACATTGATGTGAATCTGTACCATCTATTCTGCAGAATTTATTCTACAGGATAAATTCTTAGAAGTAGAATAGCTGCTGGACAAAGGTGATGCAAAATTGGGGCTTAGCTCAGGAGGGTTCTTCACTTCACCCAGGAAAGATGTCAAGAGCAAGCCAGCGGTGTTAGACAGCAACTTTTATGGAAGCAGCAGTTTACAGCAACAGCAGAGGCAAAGCCACTCCATAGTTCCATAGGCAGTGTATTTTTCTATTCTCACACTGCTAATAAATACATACCCAAAACTGGGTAATTGGAAAGAGGTTTAATTGACCCACAGTTCCACATGGCTGGGGAGGCCTCACAATCATGGCAGAAGGCAAAATGGAAGCAAGACATGTCTTACATGGCAGCAGGCAAGAGAGCTTGTGCAGGGGAACTCCCATTTATAAAACCATCAGATCTCATGATGAGACTTATTCACTAATTTGCTATCATGAGAACAATATGGGAAACCACCCACATGATTCAATGGTCTTCACCTGGACCAGCCCTTGACACATGGAGATTTTTAAAATTCAAGGTGAGATTTGGGTGGGGACACACCCAAACCATATCAGGCAGTGTGCTCAGAGTAGCAGCTCAGGGGCAGTTCTGCAGCTATATTTATATGCACTTTTAATTACATGCAAATTAAAGGGAAGATTATGCAGGAATTTCTAGAAAATGGGTGGTAACTTCTAGGTCCTCAGGTCATTGCCATGGAAAGGAGTGGTAACCTCCCTGTGTTGCCATGGTGATGGTAAACTGACATGGCACTGGCGGGCATGTCTTATGGAGAGGTGCTTTCATCTCTTCCCTGTTTCAGCTAGTCTTCTATCTGGTCCTGAGTTCAAGTTCCCACCTCCAGAGTCAAGTCCCGCCTCCTACCTCAAAGGGTTTGTGTATCTAAATATTGATTATAACAACAAACTGCCCCTTAGGAGGGCTGGGGCAACTTACAACCCCACTAACAGTGATTAGGGTCCATCTCACCTCTCTGTCCACCACTGTGCATTAAACTTTGCACATGATAGCTGAAACTTTGGCAATATGATAGCTGAATATAATCTCATTGTTTTAACCTACACATATTTTACTAGCAGTAAAGTTGAGCATCATTTCCTAAATTTTGTTTGATTGGTTGTATCTTTTTTTCTGGGAATTGTCTACGCTTGTTTTTCACTAATTTTTCTACTCTATTTTTAATCTTTTTATTATTGATTTATAAAAGCTCTGTATATGTTAAGGCAGGGTTCCTCCACCTCAGCACTATTGACATTTTGGGCTGGAGAATTCTTTGTTGCAGGGGACTGTTCTCACCATTGTAGGATATTTAGCAGAATCCCTGGCCTCTACTCATTAAATGCCAATAGCACTCCTCCCAATTGTGGTAGCCAAAAATGTCTCCAGACATTGCCACTTATCCTCAGAGGAGCAAAATTGTCTCTAGCTAAGAACCACTGTGTTAAGTGGTTCCAATTCCATGCTACCTCCGTTTCAATTCCATGCTACCTCCTCTTGGATCCACCTCCCTGCTCAGTAGAAATGGCCCTTCTATATTCCTTATAGATAGTCATTGACTTAAATACTATTCTAATTTTCTAGGAGGCTTCTCAGTACGAAACAGCTTTAATTGTTTCAAAACTCATACAATGAAAGTGAAGTCTAAACCCCTTTAAGTTCCAATAATTAGTTTTAGTTGTATCCTCTAGAACTGCATTGTCCAATACAGAACCCTCTAGCCACATGCAACTATTTAAGTGAAATTAAATAAAATAAAAAACTTGGTTTCTTAGTCACACTAGCCACCTTTCCAGTGCTCAACAGTCAGAAGTGGCAGGTGGCTACCACATGGGACAATGCAGATGTAGAATATTCCTATCCCTGCAGTGTTCCATTGGACAGAGCTCCTCTGGAGCCTTGCCACTCACAGTGTGGTCCACGGACCAGCAGTATCAGCATTGTCTAAAAACTTGTTAGAAATACAGAATCCCAGGCCTCAACAGACCTATTATATCTGAATCTTGATTTTAACAAGATCTCCAGGCAATTAGTGTGCGTTCTAAAGTTTGAGAAGCACTGTACTGGAAAAGTCAAACATCTGAGGTCACTTATCAAATGTTCACTCATTCTAGAAATCCATACTTCTCCAGACTAAACATCCTCAGCCTGTCATCACATGGTCTGGTTTCCAAATCTCCCCCAACTCAATTCTTCACTGTTCTCTATCATCTTCCAGTCTATAAAAAGACAAAAGGGAAGGCTGTGTTCGGGGAAGGACTGAAAGTGAGACCATCACTTTCTTTAAGCTGGATACCATGCTCCTTTCAATATAGCCTCAGCATGCATTAGTTTTGTCTACATTTGATAATTTCCCATCAGCCACATCACACCAGAGGTGCATAATAAACTTGTGATCAGCGGGTTCCTTTGGCCTTCTTCATGGAACTTCATGGTCACATGTACCACAGACTTTTGCACCCAATGACTGGGTGTCTTTAAGCCTTACCATGTTCTCAAATATATTTCATGTAAATGAATGAATCATGTGAACAGTGAAGAAAAGTATTAGACCTATGACAACATCTGTAACATGCCCTCTTGTTTTGTAAATCAATTAAGATTATTTTTATTCTTCTACTAAATTAATTCTAAAGATATTAAATTTTTATGGTCATTCTTATCCTGTTCTCATTTTGCTTTATCTTTTCTGTCTCATCCCTAGAAATTCCCTATTCATATTGCTCCCATCATGCATATTAATTATCCAATGTAAAACTGCACTAGGAAAATATACATTGAATGACTCTACAAAAAAGGCAACTTCGATATTTCAAAGATATGCAAGGTATTAATGGGTACAACAAATTTTAAAAAATGAATAAAACCCAGTGTTTGATAACACAACAGGGTGACTATAGTCAATAATAAGCGTACATTTTAAAATAACTAAGAGTATAATTAGATTGTTTATAACACAATGGATAAATACTTGAGGGGATGGATACCCCATTTTACATGATGATTATGCATTGAATGCCTGTAGCAAAACATACCATGTACCCCGTAAGTATATACACCTACTCTACACCCATAAAAAATTTTTTTTAATTTAAAAAAGAAAACATGCAAGACAAGATCTCCTCTTTAAGAGGCTAATAACCCAGTGAAAAAAGAAGACTTGCACACAAATAATTTTAACAACAATACACAGAACATGCTATATAAGTAATACAATCAATGTGCTATAAAAAATTCAGATGAAGAAGTACTCAATTTCTCGCTGGGATAATTAGAAGGGGAAAAAACTTCTCAGAGGAATAGCATTTGTACTGGTTTGATGGACGGATAGGACTTTAACATGTTGGTGGGAAGATTTGGGAGAATAGTCCTGGCAAACCAAGTAAAGGTACAAGCAAGGGAGATGCAAATACAAATAGGTTGACTTTGGCCAAAGTAAAGAATGTGTGGGGAGAAACTAGGCAGAAAGAGCCACAGCACAAAGGCTGGATACATTTGATGATGAAAAGAATGGACGGAGGCAGGCACAGTGGCTCACACCTGTAATCCCAGCACCTTGGGAGGCTGAGACAGGCAAATCACTTGAGGTCAGGAGTTCAAGACCAGCCTAGTCAACATGGCGAAACCCTATCTCTACTATAAATATAAAAATTAGTCGAGAATAGTGGCAGGTGCCTGTAATTTCAGCTATTCAGGAGGCTTGAGCCTGGGAGATAGAGGTTGCAGTGAGCCAAAATCACGCCACTGCACTCCAATCTGGGTGACAGAGCAAGAATCCATCTCAAAAAGACAAACAAACTTAGTTTGGGTGATGGATGCAGCAAATCACCATGGCACATGTATACTTACGTAACAAACCGGCACAATCTGCACATGTACCCCAGAACTTAAAGTATATTGAAAGATAGTAATAGTAATAGCAGTAATCCTAACAGCTAATGTCTGTTGAATCTTCACACTATACCAGGCCCTGTGCTAAATGCTCTATGTCATTTAAGTCATTTAATCATCAAAACACCCCTTCTGCAGTCCCATCTGAATGAAAATAAAGGCAATTGCTAATCTTAAAAAAAAAAAAAAAAGAATAGATGGACCCAGACTGGGCAGTAGCCATGAGAAGAGTCACTATTCACACAATGTCTAACCCTGTCTATTATTAGTGTTGGCTGAAGGGAAAGGGAAAAAAATCAATCAATGTTCATTCATAATATATACCATAAGACACATAGATAGCTTAGATAGAAGGAAAAGATAGATAGATAGATAGATAGATAGATAGATAGATAGATAGATAAGGAAATAGATTAAATATGCTTCACATTTAAATGTCTGAGTGCTATCTCATAAGATAATATGGATATCCTCCACTATTGGATATTTAGGTTAGTTCCTCCCATTTTTTATCAATATTTAATATAGAATAATTGTGATAAACATCTTTTTAGCCTGTGAACATGTAATTGCTAGAACAGGAATTACTAGGCCAAACGATACGACCTTTTTTTTTTTTTTGAGATGGAGTCTCATTCTGTCACCCAGGCTGGAGTACAGTGGCGCCATCTCAGCTCACTGCAACGTCCACCTCCCAGGTTCAAGCGAGTCTTGTGTCTCAGCCTCCCTAGTAGCTGAAACTACAGTTGCATGCCACCATACTCAGCTAATTTTTCTATTTTCAGTAGAGAAATAGTTGTGCCATGTTGGCCAGGCTGGTCTCAAACTCCTGGCCTCAAGTGATCTGCCTGCCTCGGCTTCCCAAAGTGCTGGGATTACAGGTGTGAGCCACCGTGCCCGGCCATGATATGAACACTTTTAAGACTCTTGATATATATTTGCCAATTTCATTCCAGGTAGTAAGTACCCATTTATACCTCCAACATCAGTATGTGGGTTTGTTTATCCTATGTGGCTGTGTCCATCTCACTGAAAGAAGGTGGGCTTCTGGACACTCTACCTCCTTCCCCAGTGGTATGAGGAGTCAGACCAGAGGAGGGAAGGGATACAGGCCCTGAATGTCCACAAAGGGATTGAGGTAGAATAAATTTCACCCTCTTGTTTTAACTGTGATGACTCCTTGCTGGGTACCCTAGGACCTCACATTTATTAGGCTGGCTTCATGGACATGACCTGTGGAGCCACACAGCCTCTAGACAGAAGAGCTCTGTGTTTGGTTTAATAATGCTCTGCTATCACCATCTTGGAATTCCTAACAATATTTGAACAAGGGTCCTGTATTTTCATTTTACACCGAGTCCTGCAAATAATGTCCTCAGTCCTGCTCACACCCTATAGTGCCTAGGAGAGCATAATGCATATAAGAAACATTCAAAACTTCCTCCAACTTGAATAGTATTACTGTGTTTATAGGAAAGAGAGAGGGAAAAAAATCAAACTCAATCCTCAAAAAATGCAAAAACTCACTATCAAATTACTTCTTAATTTTGTTATACAGACTGAGAGGACAGTTAGACTAATTAGAAGTCAGAAAGTTGCAGAAGAGACATGGAAAGAACAAACTAAACAAAGTTTTAAAAATCCAGAAAGACAATAATTCAGAAAAACACTAAGTTCAAAGTCAATGAGAATCTGGCTTTTGTATGACTATATCATCTTCCCAGTGGATTCTTGAACTGAATAAATGTGATTTCTGCTTGGAAATTTTCCTGGAGGCCATCTGGAAAATTAAGACAGACAGGATAAGTGTCTTTTTATTATTCTGGGTCACATAAAACAACTTATCTCAAGAGCTGATAAAGACTATTCCAGAGGAACCCAAACCGCTAATCTTGCTACTCCCAACAACTTTCGCCCACCCCAAAATTTAACAGACTATTAGTATTCCTGTTGTGAACACTGTCCTTCTTCCAAGTTTTATTTAAAGCTTAGAAGATCAAAAAGTATTAGAATTCTGCAGATGGATTCACAGGAGGGAGGCCCCAGACTTCATTAGGCCAGAAGCATTTTGAGGTTTAAGACCAAGTCCACTTCCTTCTCACGTCCTCTCTAATTTCCGTCCTGACATTCTCGAGAGCGTGCCCTTAAGTCTGATCTTAACCAATCACTTCAGAACCACGTAGGCTATTTCTTATGAATGCTGATTTCTAGACCCCCACATGGACCTTCTGCATCAGCATTTCTGAGACAAGACTCAGAAACCTATTCTTTTGACCAACTTTGGATGAGTCTCTGCACAAACCAGAGCTTCTCACACTTACTGTACACACACACATCAGCTGGGGATGTGAAAATACAGGTCTGATTCACTAGGTCTGGGTGGAGGGGTGAGAGTCTGCATTTGTAACAGGCTAAGAGCAGTAATTTCTACCCTGGCTGCACATTAAAGTCACATGGGGAGCTTGTAAAAATCCTGATGCCCAGACCAGGTCCCAGCAATTGAATCAGAATCTCTGGTGATGAGTCTAGGAAACCCCCTAGAACATGACTGTGGGTAGATACAGCCTAAACCTGTTTCCCTGTACTCCCATCATGCTGCCCATCACTTCAGATGTAAACACTGTTCCCCCACCACCAGCTACTTCCTTGGCCTTGCTAAGTCCTACTCTGTCTTCATGCTGCATCTCAAACGTCACCTTTACAGGGAAGCCTTCTCAACCAGTGTCTCTAGCACAAAGTCAAACAAGGTCCCTGCATGTATATGGCTTATAGCACCTTGAATATCCTTCAAAGCATCACACATTTTATAATGATGTATTTTTGTGCCAGGGAAGAAATAATGTCCACCTCACCCCACTAGCCTTTGTGAGACTCAGACACCTTCAGTCAGAGGAGAGCCCTCAACTCAGCACTGTAACCCCAGCAACTTCCCAGCACTTCGTAATAATAAAGACAAACATTTGTGGAGTTACCTTACTCCATGCTGGGCTCTTCTCTCAGCACTTTACAAAGTAATCCTCACATAATCCAATGAGGTAGGCATAATTATTATCCCTATTTTATGGATGAGAAACTGAAGCACAGGCAGTTTCTTGACTAAGGACACACAGGTGAAGGCCGCCAGGGGAGGAAGCAGGATTTGAACCCAAGCAATCTGTGTTAAGAAAGGGAAATAGGGCCAGGCACAGTGGCTCATGCCTGTGATCCCAGCACTTTGGGAGGCCAAGGCAAGCGGATCACCTGAGGTCAGGAGTTCAAGACCAACCTGACCAACATAGAGAAACCCTGTCTCTCTAAAAAAAAAAATACAAAATTAGGCGGGCATGGTGGTACATGCCTGTATCCCAGCCATTTGGGAGGCTGAGGGAGGAAAATCGCTTGAACTGGGAGGCAGAGGTTGCACTGAGCTGAGATGGTGACATTGCACTCTAGCCTGGGCAACAAGAGCAAAACTCCATCTCAAAAAAAAAAAAAGAGAGAGAGAGAGAGAGAAAGAAAGAAAGGAAAACAGGCAGCACAATCACACACACACACATCTCATACACTCACATCCCCCCTCCCTGACACACATATATATGCTTTGTAATGGTCACAATGCCCGGAGAGCCGTGGCTCATTCATTCAGAATAAATGTACTGAACAGTCCCTGGTATAATGGGGACATTCTAGAAACATACAAGTAATAGATATGTACTTATCTATTATCAGACAGACAAAAGAGGAATAAGCAAAGACGTTGTGATAAGTACAGCGAAGAACTAAACGGGGTGGTAAAGGTAAAGGCTAGCAGGCTCCTTCAGACAGCGTCAGGAGAGAAGGGGGTCCCCGAGTGGGTGACATCTAAAGCCTGAGAGGGCAGGAAGCCGCTGTCCTCCAGGAGCAACAGCAACGCAGGCAGGGCGGTGCATGCAAAGGCCGTAAGCCGCAGCTCTGCACACTCGCCTGAGGAACGCATGAGGCCAGCGTGCCTGTTGCCCAGCTAGGGGTTGGGGGTGGTCAAGACAAATCAGGTGAGATGGTCAGAACTCAAATCACATCTCCATATCCAAGGTCTCTTCTACCCACGTTGTCATCAATCCAGCTACCAAAACTCCTACCGCTGATCTCACACACACGCTCCTGTGTTCCTGAGGGCCTGGAGGCTCCCGCGAGGCACCATCCCTGCTCGCTCATTGGGCCGGAAGCAACACGTGACCTCGGAGTAGCCCATCCTCCCGGCAACCTAAGGCTTTGCCTTTTACCAACACTCTGTTCAGAGTGTATGCGTGTGTCCAGGCTCGCCAAATTGTATGCATTGATTATGTGCAGGGTTTTGTTTTTGTTTGATTTTTTTTTAATATTTAAAAATATATAATCAAACTAACTGCCAGCCAAGTCAGTCATCCTCCTGGGAGTATATAGAGTCCCAAGGTTTGCCTTCCTATATTAGACTATTTCAATTTTAGGAAAATCATGACAGTGTGGCGAAACAATGACTTTAAAATGCTAAAATTAAAATTTATGCTTTAACGGGGGAAAAAAAACCCATTGCATTGTTTGCATACCAATTATACCTAACTAAAACTAGAGAAAAAAAAAATTTCTGCCTACAAAGGGCTGGTGATATTTAAACAAACTGATCAGATTCTCTGAGGAATTTTACCAGAAATGTAAGAAGAATAAGGCAGTTGGAGATAGGGAGAAAAGTGAACAGGGAGAGAAAAAAGTCATAGCTAGGACATGTTAATAACTGCACTCTTGAATAAAGATGTAAAACTCTTACCACCTCAGCCCCTAGAGACACAGTGTATCTTCAACTCCCTGACCCCCAGCTATACTTTAGTTCCTATTATCAGATTTCTAGAAGATTCCAGCCCTCTTAATACCATTTGAGTAATAATGGCATTTGCTGAACACATACTCTGTGCTCTGTGCTGTGGGCTTTCCACGCTATCTCATGTAGTCTTCACTAGAAAGTGCTGAGGCAAGAATAATTATCCCCATTTTTACTGCTGAAGAAGCATCTCTAAGAAGTTGGCTTACCCAAAGTCATAAGATGTTGTGAGCAGACCTGGGACTGCAAAAGTCTGTGCTGTTCCTATTTTCTTAAAACGAAGCCTCATTACCCCAGTTGGCCTGGGTTCCTTATAACCTGAAACAGCGTTATCTTTTTCAGTGTCTAAGTATTAGTGCCAGTAATTAAAAAGTGATGGCTTTTTTAAAAGATTATATGCAAAGCTGTATCCAAAATGTCAAATTTTGGGATATATATAGAATGAATTGATCTTAATTTATGTCCCTGTGATACAAAATATAAATTTAGTAAATGAATTTTGGTGAAAGATTTAAATGCAAGCAATAAAGCATGCACTCATTAAATGTACCACACAATGTGATACATAAATACCAAGCCACATGAATAAATTAACAAAATTACTCTACAGAGAGCTTTCCCCACAGCACATTATTCCTGTAATAATGACTAACATTTACTGAACACTTACTATGTGCCAAATGATGTACTAAGCACTCTGCATATGTTATGTCATTTAAACCTCACTATGGCAGAAACAGTAAAATAACCCCTGTTTACAGGTGGGGAAATAGAAACTCCAAAAGACCAAATAGCTGGTTAGGGATGTCAAGAGGTTTGGGTTTTGGGAGGTTTGTTTTTAGAGGCAGTTTTTTGTTTATTTGCTTGTTTTGGTTTTGAAGTTTGTTTGTTCATTTGTTTGTTTTTGAGATAGGGTCTCTCTCTGTCACTCAGGCTGGAGTGCACCATCATGGTTCACTCCAGTAGAGGCAAGTTTTAAATGGAGGTATATCTGCCTCTAGAGGCCTTGCTCTTAACTACTCCAAAGCATCTTGATTAGAGCAGTTATCATACTATGTTGTGATAGATTACTTGAAGGTCTGTCTTCCATTATGTTCCCAACTTTAAAGTATTTACATCCTCTCCTTTTCACTTGTCCCTCCTTGCCCAAAATACAGTAGGAATATGATATTAATACAAATCAATTAGCTAATCTATTAGTAACACAAGACCTAGGCCAATAATCATTCCTGTTGAGTTGAGACTGTTGGGTGAATTTTGCAAGGTGATGAATTATCTCAGAAAAAAAAAACAGAATCCAGAAAGCTTAATCTCATTTTAGTTACAAAACTCAAACTACGGTCAATTCCCAAACAGGAGACTGTTGAGTTTTTAGCTTCTTATTAACAGATTGATTTGTGACAATTCTGTGCCACTCAGAGGAGAGAGAAAAAAAACTGAGCATCTCTGAAAATCTCTCATAAAAATTATCTGTAAATAACAAGAAAGATGTCGAAATATTAACGCCTCCTCCACGAGCACATCAAAATGCTCCCTCTGCCACCTTCCATCTGCTTGCCTGCCTCTTCCAATGTGAGCACAGCCCCACTCCGCTTTCAGCTTATCTTGGATGTCTAAAAAGACAGGGCCAAAAATTGTTTCAGCACGCCGGAAAGTATAATCCTCACATTTCAGACACATTTAGATACCCTAATTTAAAATATGGTGGAAAAATAGCATACTTGTGGGCTGTTCCTTGCCATAGTTTAAATGCATCTCTCACAAAATTCATTTCTCCATTAAAGTCATATTCATAAACTTCACTTCTAAATGGAAGTAACAACGACAATAATAGCAGCTAACACTTACATAGCATTGTTCTAAGCACTCTATATACAGCGATTCATTTAATCACCCTGTGAAACTACTCTTATTAGCCCCATTTGATAGGGTAGAAAACTGAGGCCCAGAAGGGTCCGATGACCTTTCCAAAGTCACACGGCTGGTGAATAGCAGAGCCAGGACTTGAAACCAGAGCTCTGGACTCCAGATTCTATGTTCTTAACCACTGCACCAAACTGCCCAGGAGGCTTCAGCTGCTAACTAGCTTTAACCCTTTCTTCTCCAAGATCCATGGTTGCCATACTGCAGCAGAAAAAAAGAGGGTGAATGTAGTTGATTGAATACTGGCCCAAAAAGCATATCTAAGGCCTAACTCCCTGAACCTTTGAATGTGGCCTTATTTTTTAAAAGTCACTGCAGATATAATTGAAGTTAAAGATCTCAAGATGAGATCACCCTGGATTTAGGGCAAGCCCTATGTCCAGTGATGAGTGTCCTTATAGGAGAAAGGTAGAGGGAGATTTGACACACTGAGACACACAAAGAAGACGATGAAATGAAGACAGAGGCAGAGACTGCAATAATGCATCAACCAGCTAAGGACTGCCAGTAGTCACCAAAAGGAGAGAGATATGGAATGTATTCTCCCTCAGAACCTTCAGAAGGAACCAGCCTTGCCAACACCTTGATTTCAGACTTCTGGCTTCCACAAACTGTGAGAAAAGAAATTTCTATTGTTTCAAGCCACCAAGTTAGTGGTAGTTTGTTATGGTTGTGCTACAAAACTAATATAATGACTCATGGACCCAAATCCTTGAGCAGAAATCTACATCCTCATCTTACAGATGAGGAAAATGAAGCTCAGAGTGAGGACTTCATTGGCACGCTGTCAAGCACACAAGGGGTTTGTGGCAAAGCCAAGCCAGGCTCTAGGGTACGCACTGGGTCTTTGGATGCTTGGGCTAGCTCCTTCTTGAGTATTTCTTATCTACCACTTTGAGAGACATAATCATGTAGTGTTCGCAAACAGGCACTTTAGAGTCCAACCGCCTGGGTTGGCTTCCATGGTTGGTGCCATTTGTGAGCTATATACCTCAAACTTCTCATCTGTAAAACAGGAACAAAAATGACACTTACATCACAGTGTCATTATGAGGAGCAAGTAAGTCAATACATGTGCCGGGTATGCAGTAAGCGCTCCATAAATGTTAGCTATTACTATTATTTTATTCTAATATCTATTTAATTATCAATAAAGAGTAAATTATAAAGTCAGGAATATGGCAGGGCCTAGGAAAAAAATGGATAGCCATATTAACGGGATTTATCTTTATGGGTGGACATTTGTGACAAATGCTATTACACAATTTCTTAGGTTGAGGGTGGTTAGACATCAAGAGGTAATGTCTATCACCCTCAACTAACACCTCTTAGCCAGTCCTTACTGGCCTTGATGGAAAAAGAAGTGCCTAATATGACTAGCCAGTGACCAGCACATTGACTGGGACATGCTGTGCTGGTGGAGACCCACAGCTGTGCCCCACATCCTTGCTCCCAGTTGTGGAGCCCAAACAGGGCAAGCCAGCCCCGAGCCTCCCACCTTCCTGCTCTGGCATGGTGACCACTCTTGGAAACACTGCTTCCCCAGGCAGCACTGCCAACCACCCAGTTTTCCAGGCTCTCAGGACAGGGTCTTGCCAACCCTCCCTTATTCTTTCACTTCTGGGCGTCCATGTGGTAAGCATACCACAGCCTTCTCTCTTGCTAACCTGATCTCCCCCTGAGCATGGTGGCTGCATGGGGTCAGCATGCAGCAGGTATGGCCATCTTGGGGCCTGGGAACGGAGGGAGTAGCAAGATTCCTCACCTAATCAAAAAATCCCTGCATGGAAGGACACTGAGCCCATCCTCAGAATTAATAAACTCATACTCAGTCTTCCATTCGACTACTGGTCTTTAAGTGCATAGTCCCCTTGGTCAGACACTGGGGAGAGGATAAAGAAGAATACCATTCAGACACCAAAACCCCACCCAAACTCTTAACAAATTCATATTACCTTCTGATAGAAAATATGTATCATAAGCTATATTTTTTCAAGGAACAATGCTCATTGCACAGTGCCCTCTGATTTTTTGAATTTCCTAACACTCTTATGAATGATATTACAGATTTGAAGAATAATAAGAACGTGAAACACCTCGGGAAATTTCTCCCCCAAACCAAATAACCATCAATCTGCTGTGGTGGCTATCCTGCTTTAATTATAGCACTGGGCCTATGCACGCATATGCACCCATACAAGTCACAGCCCATGTCTGATCATATCTACCCCAATATAAAATCCAAGGTAGTTGCTGGAATGAAGCTAAATACTACCGGAATTAACAGTGTCCTTAGGAAAGGTAAAGTTGGGATGCTGATTTCATCACAATTCTGCCTGTACTTTTTCAAGGAAGTTCAAGAACCATGAGCAGCTGTAGAAATCCAAGTCATCAGAAAAGCAAACAAAGGCAGTTCCTCCCCTGCTTTGGCACATTCCCTGGGAGGGCCTCTGCATCTGCCTTCTTAGCATAAAGGGGTGGTACCTTAATCTACTGGGAACTCTTCATACTTCTGCCTTTCCTTTTGTTCCACTCTAGGCCAGGCACCAGAATTTCATCATTATCCATAATCATGTCAACTGTCTTTGACTTTTGAGAATTAACCAATACCTGCTACACCTACTCTTTTCTCCTCCCCTAGATATCCAAAACGAGGTCCTTTCCCATTTTCCAGTTCTGCAGGGTTAACTCTTAAATTCCTTGGAGTCAAGAGAATTATTAAGATCCCCCTTCCACTCTCTCCCCAGGTACAGTCAGTGTTTTCTCTCAGGACTCTGTGAGACCAAACAACATCTATATTTTACCAACATCTCACATTTTAAAATGTTCTTAATTTCACCTTTAAACTAAAAATGTACATCTTTCAACCAAGGGGTGGACCAGAGGAACCCAGTGAAACAATGTCTTACATAAGGCAAGCAGCAAAGCTTAGCTCCAGCTCACTGGGCTCAGGGCTATCAGATCTTCCTGGCATTCAGGGAAATGCAGAAATGCAGGTTTTTACATGAAGCCTTCCAGTTTTTCAATCTTAACAACTAATTCCCCAGGTCACACAGCCAACTTGTAGCAGAGCCAGAATTGGACCAAGTCATCCTGGCCTCATGAAGCTCAAGAGGCCTTGGCTCTGTATATATTTGTACATTTCATTCAGCAACTATATACTGAACAACTGCTATGTCTAGGAATGTTATTTTAATGAGTAGAAGGATAGATGGATAGATAGAAAGATGGGTACACAGCCTAATATGTATTAAGGAATGAAGGGAGAAAGCAAAACATAATTTCCAAATTTACAAAATTACAAAATATTTTTTTTT
Organism: Aotus nancymaae; assembly: GCF_030222135.1. NCBI lineage: Eukaryota > Metazoa > Chordata > Mammalia > Primates > Aotidae > Aotus > Aotus nancymaae. Next base: position 30,946,223 of record NW_026988482.1, read on the forward strand.
AAAAACTGAGATAAAACATTAAATCTATAGCTATCATTTTTCTTCATAAAATAATTTTATTTGTAATTGACTCTAAATAAGGAATAGATCACATAGTCTGAAAGGTGAAAGTAAGGGAAATATAGAAATTATATTTAAGCCAGGGCATCCAACACTTAAGAAAGCCATGAGTAAGGAAGCACTGTAGCTTTGGAATCCACAGGTAAAATCTTTTCTTGGATTATTTAAGAACAACCTCTTTTCCCCTCTGCACTCTTGGGAGGATAGGGTATATTTCTGCAGCATTTCTATCAGGATGGTAATTAGTATAGCTAAGAAATGCCATCAACAGCAAAAGTAAAATTAGCCTTTACTTGTGAAATTTCTCATGGGGAAATGCTGGTAGCTCCCGTCTCCACCAAGCATGGAAATGGGCTTGCTGTGTCATCCCACAGCAAGCAAATCACCCCATCAGCAGCACTTGAATAGAACTACCAGCACATCAAATAGGACAGCCAACACATCTACTTTTCCCTGCTTCAACCATACCTGCCTCACCCTAGCCCCATGCCCTCATCAAATCGCACTAAGAGTCATAACAGCATTGACTTTCTTTTGCCACCAAAGCACTCTTAATTTTCCTGAAAATTTTTAAGTGGCTTAGAGTCATGACATGTTTTAACCAAGTTGAGCCTTTGAAACAATTGTATTCAGTATGATGATGCAGCAGGGGAAACTGAAGTCCAGGGAGAAGAGGTGACTTAGCCAACATCACATCTAATTTGCATCAAAACCAAGTCTAAATTAGTAGGGGCTTTCTCTTTTTGATATACCAAGCAGTCTTTTCAGGTTAAAAGTTACTTCTACTCCACACCTACTAATGTCTCTTTATCCGGACCTTCTCTGACCACCTCCTCCTGAGGTTTGAGGAAGAGAAACCTCACCTCCTGCCCAAAGCTGATCTGTCTCCCTACATTTCCAGGCTTGGTTCCCCCAGTAATCCCTCTTCTGACTAGCCCATTCTCTACAAGTTAAAAATATGGCCAATTATGTCACACATAGAAGGCAGAGAAAGATTCTCCAAACTACGCATCTTCTTCAGTTACCACCCTTCAAAGCTAACCTCCTTGTAAGAAGAGTATAAAAAGAAACATTAACACTTCCAAGCCACTGCAGCCCCAAATCCACCCTAACCATACCAAGATGATGTTCTGGCAGAGGTCACAAGAGAGCAAATTCCACCAAACCCACCTCTCTACTCAACATCACCACTTGGATGAATGAGGCTTTCCCAAAAACAAAACATAATTAAAAAAAAAAAATCTCCTGATCTCCCTCTCTACACTGAGACTGTTTTACCCTTGGTCTTCCCCAGGGGCTCCAGACTCCTTTTAGTACACCAAGAATGAAAACTCCATGCAAGCAGGAAATTTTTTCTATTATCCTACTCTCAGCACCTAGCTCAACACATGGTTCCAGATTTATTGACTTAATCCATTTCAGTCATTCAGTCATTATCCTGTCTGACCCTCTGGGGTAGTACCAGTGACCTCACCAGTAGAAAATGGGTAGACATATCTAAAGGCCAGTGCAGAGATTTGGGTTAGAGAACTTGACTGGGGTGATCATTTTTTTGGTACAAACTACTAAAGTGTCATTATAAGAGTTTTAGCTAGCCAGATATTATGCAGCAGATGGATTCTGTAGACTGAGATAAACAAAACAGGCCAAAGTTTATAAAAACCAATCAATCAAACATCTCCTCTGAGTCCTCATGTTTCTAGCTGGTTGCATTAATATATATAGCTAGCTAGGTCTGGAAACCATGTGATCTTTCTTTGGGCAACATAAGGGTGTGCCTTTTCTGAGGATTCAGATAACAGTGTTTACTTTTTTCTCTATTACTCCCTGTAATGATACTGAATTTATAGCTTCCATCTCATGCCATGGGACATATTTCAATGTAGCCTACCAGAAAAATGTAATGTGAGTCTTTCCTTTTTTTTCTTTCTTTGCACAAGTAAGGTCTGGCTGTGACCCAGAACTGTCCAGGGCAGCCATCTGAAAATTAACATAAACTGCCTTAGATCCAGCTATGGGAGTCAATACCTAGGTCAAGAAAACTCTTGTAGCCATTCCTAAGCTGCTCACCTGAACTTGGTTTCAAGAGTAAAGTAGTCTAATTCCACTGACTCTGTAAAGGGAAAAGAACAATAGAATAACTTAAACTATTAGCACATCTATTTTACAGGTAAAGAAACAAGTGCAGAGAGATAAAGTTAACCAAAGTCTCACAGCTAGAAAAGGAACCCAGGTAATCCAACTCTGAAGCTGGTGCTCTTGACCACCATCAAAGAAAACAAAGCAGGAACCCAGAGTCAGACCCCACTAACACCACGTTGCCAGTTCTGCTCACAGAAACTCTTTGAACAGGCTGCATATCAGATGCAAAGGCAAAAACCAGGGCTACCAGGATTACAATGTAAACATCATATAGTAATGCCACTACACATCCTACAATGAGAGTAGGAAACATCTGATAAGTGTTAAGTAGGGTTCAAGATTGGCACCAAGTAAAGACTATCTCATTTATGTTCATCAGAGGTACTGAATAAGATCTGGAAAGGGGCCAGGTACAGTGCCTTATGTCTGTAATCCTAGTCCTTTGGGAGGCCAAGGCAGGAGGATCATTTTAGCCCAGGAGTACAAGACCAGCCTGGCCAACATAGTGAGACCCTGCCTCTACAAAGAAAAAAAATTAAAAATAAAAACAATTAGGTGAGCATGCTAGTATATGCCTGTAGTCCCAGCTACTCAGGAGGCTGAGGAAGGAGGATTGCTTGAGCCCAGGAGGTCAAGGATGCAGTAAGCTATGATTGCTGCACCCTAGCCTGGGTAATGGGGCAAGATCTCGTCTCAGAAAAGGGCTTTGGAAAGGGGATGACTTCCATTTACATGGGCTTCAAAGTTGTTTAATTCAGAGTCGTTGTCTGTCCTAAGATCCTCCTGTGTACACAGAGTTAGCCACTCCATACTACAGTCAACCCTAACACTGGAGACTAGTCGACTTTGGAGTTAGTCTGCCTGTGTTCAACCCTAGCTTTTCCACTTGCTAACTATAACTTTTGGACAAGTAACCTCTCCTCTGAGGTTCTTTATGCTCACATAAATACTAACAATACCTACTTCATTGAGTCATGATGTGGATTAAATGAGATACCATATATGAGGCCTTCAGCATTATTTCATTTTGGGAAGTATTTTACAAACTATACTGATTGTTTATTATTCTTACTTATCAGGGGAACACATTGTAGTTAGGTGGGTACACTAAATGGGAAAGTGAAGTGATTCACAGACTTTACATGCATGCCTGAGAAAGGCAGGGGCTCAGGCCTTCCCCAACTCCCCCACCCCAAACCCTTCCAGAAGCCCTACACTGGCTAGATGTTAGGAGGATACTGTGCACACTCTCCTAAACTCTGGCTAGGCTTCTACAGAAGACAGAGAGAGGTCACATCAATGGCTCTTCCAGAAAGGTAAATAAACTAGGCAAGAAGCTTTCTTCCCTAGACCAAACTTCATGCTCAGGTCAAGCTCCAAGGTAGAGTCAACTATCCATAACCAACAAAGTATATCACTGCTGCATTCCTTATTCACAGTCTACACAGGAAAAGTAAATGGACCTCTACTGCTTTTCAAAGATGGTAAGGGGACAGAAAGGGCACTTTACACTTCTTTAGAGTCTTCTTCAGCCCTTGGCATATAACTAGGAACATGATAGATACCCAGTTAACCCTCACTTGATAATTCACCAAAATCATTTGTTCCTTGCTCTGTCACAAATGCCTACAGCATAATAGCATTTGCAGTATGAGATTTGAGTTGCAATTACAAATAAGTGAAATAGCATTGTCTGAGATCAACTTGGAATTTTGGCACCCACAGACAAGCATAATGAACAAAAAGTCCTTAATAAAAATATTTAAACATGTGCTTTACTGACACCTAATGCTCTGCAAACTCTTTCAAGGTAACTTAGTCCTGAAGGTGAACTAAATCCACCACCTCCAATATATTGTATCTGAATACATTTAGTGAATGCAGTACAGTCCATCCACCTTACCAATGTACATACCCTTTATCACCAAAATCCTGGCACATGCCCCCTACTTCTCAGCACAAACTGAGTATCAGTGAACTGAAGACATGTTTTATATTATCAAAAGCTCATTCATTTCATTAATCACTGGGAACTCCTTATTCCCAATACATGTGCAGTATTTTACGAAGTGGTAATATCTAGACAGAGGATCTTGATCTAAATATCCTGAGATGCCCTTGGAGTTTGCTGTAGGGATGAGGAAGTGAAATGTTGTATACTAGTCAGGTTATGAAGACCTTTCTAGGGAAAATTATGATATTTTCATCAGCTTTGATAGAGTACATGTCTTCTCAAAGATAAAAACCCTGGAGAGAAGTTTAAAATGTTTGAGAAGACAATTTTATTTATTATTTGATACATTTCCAAATTTAAGCAAGTTCCAAATCTGGCCATCATGTGCACTGTCCAACTCTTCATCTCATAGACTTACTGGTTTCTATTGGTCTTAGGATTCCTTGGAAACTTTTATATTATTTCACATGGATATTTCAGAAAGCTTTTCCAAGGGATGAATCCGTGAATTTCAATTTCTTTCCATTCCTTCTCAGATAATATGTACTCATGAGCCAATAGTTTTTAGAGCTTGAGCAGTTATACTTTTTTTTTTTTTTGAGACAGAGTGTTACTCTGTCACTCAGGCTGGAGTGCAGTGGCACGAAAACACCTCACTGCAGGCATGACCTCCTGGGTTCAAGTGATCCTCCTACCTCAGCCTCATGAGTAGCTGGGACCACAGGCACACACCACCACACCTGGCTAATTTTTTAGTAGAGACAGGATCTTGCCATGGTGCTCAGGCTGCTCTCGAATTCCTCCCACCTCTGTCTAACAAAGTGTTAGAATTACAGGCATGAGCCACTGTGCCCAGCCCAATTATACTTTAAAATGGAAACCATCAAATTATTACTTACTTCTAAAATTTTACAGATCCTAACTAGTACCATTTTCCCATCCGCTTTGGAGACTAAAGTCTCCAATGAAACTAAGGGAATTTATAGAAAGGGGAGAATTTGTTTTAATTCCATAAAGGATGTACTCTGACACTACATAAAAGTGCCATGTGGGTCCACTATGGTAAAATATCATGAATTGATCCTGGTGTCAGTCAATATAACTTCCAGAATTTCTCTAGGGGGCACAATAGAGGTAGGAAGTGAAGAGGTGAGTATGGAGGTCTAGAGAGTCCAGGAGGCTACTCAAGTTGCTATTGAAATGGCTAGTTATAGGCCTGGCACGGTGGCTCATGTGTAAAATTCCAGCACTTTGGGAGGCTGAGGTGGGTAGGTCACAAGGTCAGGAGTTCGAGACCAACCTGGCCAAGATGTTGAAACCCCATCTCTACTAAAAATAAAAAATTAGCCACGCATGGTGGTGGGTGCCTGTAATTCCAGCTGCTCAGGAGGCTGAGACAGAGAATTGCTTGAACCTGGGAGGCGGAGGCTGCAGCAAACGGCATTCACGCCACTGCACTCCAGCCTGGGTGACAGAGTGAGACTCCATCTCAAAAAACAAAAAGAAAAAAGAAATGGCTAGTTATAGACAGAGGCAACAAAAGTTAACTCTCCAGATCATAAAAGTCTTTCTGGATTAGTCTTGGTCTTCCTAATATTAGAACTAGGGCAAACTTATAACTATGTGTTGCACAAGCATATTTCCCAGCAATGGCTGTCCTTTCCTCCTCACCACCTTACCCACACACTCCCTTGCTAGAGAATCTACTCATCATGCCCCTTTCTCAGAGAGACCTTTTCCATAGCTCTGCTGAGGGGGCGTGGATGTGTGACTCACTCCCTTGGCCCCAGCTGACTGAACCTAGAAAAGACTAGACTCAAGCTAAGTCAATTGGATTCTTGGTTCTCTGAATTTGAAGTCACGACAGAGCAACTCTAGGCCATCCCTGGTGAGCACTTGAATGAAGAAGACACACATACTTTCCTTGAGTGCCACTTTTTCACCGGAGATATATAAAAATAAATATTAAGAGAGAAAATAAGAGCAATAGAGATGTGTATGTGTGTGTAGGAGAGACAGAGCAGAGACAGAGATGGAGACCGGCTTTGTTCATATTCCTCATCATCTTCCAACTGACCCCTGATTCCAGTCCCATGTGACACCTGACTGCCCTATCTACCCTTCATGTCTAGAAGATTTCCTTATATGCTCCCAGTAAATCCTTCCTCCTCAACCCCCACTTTTTTTCCTTAAACTTGAATGGCTTTCTGCTGCTTGCAACTATATTTTCCCTTAAATGAGGGAGAGTGAATAAATTAGTAAATAAATGGTCTGGATTCTCAAAAAGAACAAAAAAGAGATTTCACAGGGGAAAGTTGCTGGGAGAGGCAGAAATCATGAAGGCTGGGATCCAAGAGAGGAAGATTTGATTTTGAGACACAAGACGTGGAACAATCCAAAAGACAAAGCCTGCATAGTGTGATCATCCCAGTAAGGTAGAATCCAACTGAGGAGGAAGCTGAGAGGTGCCTATTGAAGGCCTCCTGGGCTAGGAGGCCAGCAAGGTACTCTGAAATTCCTGTAGAGGCAAGGACAGGAAGGAGTTCTAAATGGATTAATGAGACCATCCTCATTGTAGTCCAATAACCCAAAGTAAAGAGCTGCCCTGATCCTGAAGCTCTGCTCTTGTAGATCTAGGGAATTTGTCAAAGTCACAGCCACTGAAAGGATCTGCCAGGCCTTTAATGAGCATCCTGAGAGATAATCTCTCTCATTCCTCTGCCACCTGTGGTTTTAATTTTCCAGCCAGTCCTGGAGTTGCTTCCTCCCATCCTTCTGGATGGGTTTCCAAGACAGGAGTGCTTCTTTGGCATTCTCCTCTGCTCATTTACTTGACGAAAATGTGTTTGCTACCTCCTGCTGGCCCTCCCTCCTCACCTGTTCCTTGCTTCCTTCTTCGTTTTTTGCTCTCTGTCCTTTCTGTATACCTCTTTGACAGCATTCTTAAGATACTGTCAGGCAATACACTGCTTATTCCACTCTATCTTACAGCTTCCATTTCAGCACCAGATTCCTTGGTTTTCAAGCAAGTTTGTTATTTTTCCCTTCATGACAGTGGAAAGAGCACAATTTTAGAGCTAAGGATACCTGAGATCAAATCCCAGCTGTATCAGTGAGGCCTCAGGCAAGCCACTCAATCTCTCTATGACATGTTTCTCCTCCATAAAATAGAGATGTCATGTGTCTTTCAGGACCGTTGAACTCACACACATGGAAAGAAACTAGCAAATTCTTAGCAAATAGAAGATGCTCAAAAATGCTTACTTCCCCTCCCCTTTTGTCAGACATGGACAAAAACCACCATAAAGTCAGTGAAAGTGTAAAAAAAGTTATAGATTTATAAAACAGGTTTTATTTCTGAGTTGTCCATTTCCTTACAAGACTGACCCTTATTTACCAAATGTCTACATCTAAAAGAATTCAAGGTATTTTAAGATTCATGATTATTAATCCATAATTGGAAGAATACATTTTTAAAAAGATATCATTGATAATTCATTCTTTCCCACACAATGATGAATCATGTTTTAGTTTTTATATCATCACTTTTACAAAAATACATGCATTTTGATCATCACTTCACAAAGTGAAGGTAAAGCACTGAGTGAAGGCAAAGTATGATATGCAAAATGATGATATAGTAACTGTCTAGTTAGCTCAGTTTCTCGACCTTGTATCCGTTGGCATTCTGAGCCAGATAATGTCAGGGGCTACCCTGTGCACTGTAGGATGTTTAGCAGCATCCCTGGCCTCACTCGCTAAATGCCAGTAGCGACGGTCCCCCAAGTTGTAACAGTCAAAAATGTCTTCAGACACTGCCAAATGTCCCCTGGGGAAAAATTGAGCACAGTTGAAAACTACTAAGTTAACTTGATCAACATATAGTGCCAAACCAGTGAGCTCACGCTCAGCCATGGGCTTGCAAGAGGAGAGGTAGCTGCCTCAGTCTTTACTTCTCACCAGACCTTTCCTACTGAAAAACAAAATGGCTGCACATCGCTTCCAAGACACAATCAAGCACTGGCTTCACAGAGAAACAAGAAATTGCACGTGCCAGAATTCGGTTGTCAGACTGCCCCAGCTCTCTTGGATGCATGCCCATGCTCTGCCTAAAATCCTGCTTCCCAAACTTTTGAAATGCTTTCCACAGATTTCAGAACCTGACCTTTACAGCAGCTTTATCTGTGTGTGTCTGTGAAATAGATTTACAATTTTCTATATTCCTGTGAAGTCAAACCACTTATTGAGTACAAATGCCAACTGGGGTTGGTGGGAATTTGCACACAGATGTCAGTGGACTCTGAAACAAGAACACAAGAGCTCCACCTGCAACTAATTATAGAAACTGAAATTGTGTTCTGGCCAGAAGAGGCCACGTTGAGAACCCACCCCATCTGCTTTGGCCCATAAAATCACTCTGTTACTTTTCTACTGTCAACATAGACTTGTTTCTTAAAATTCTCTGAGGATGCTGTTGATAGGGAAAAACAGTGAATATTTTGGGGGTGACAACACCCCTTGCCTTTCCCTCTTGCAACTTGGTTTCAATAAGTACCCTTGGCACAAGTGAGACTAAAATCTAAAATAATCTATTCATTGAAAGACTCTGAAATGGTGTTGTTGTTTTTTTGGTTGCTTATGTGCTGCTGCAATCCCATCACCCAAATAAAGTGATCCAGAGAGAAAAATGGAAGATGAAAATCATTTAGGTCTCCCAACGTCCAGCACACAAGAATGTTTATTTTCCTACCATTAGCCAAGTCTTTCAGAAGAAAACCTGGGAATACAAATCTGTAAGGCTACTAATGTGGTGCACATGGCTGATTCTAGGACTGACTGCAAGAGATTACTGAGGCCAAAACCAGCTGGCATCTGAGACAAAGATGTATAGTTCACTTCAAATCATTCTCCTACCTTCTAGCAAACAAAGAAACCAACTGCTGGCTCTGTGCCATCTCATCTATCTTCAGAACCAAAAGAAGTTTTCACTCATCTATGAAAGGCATTTAAAATTGTAGTTTCCATCTAAGTAGGTCATCCCCTAAGTCTGGACCAAACTTTTTCCAGCTTTCTGGAAAAGTAGACAAAAGCTACAGTTCTCTGAAGAGCTAACTAAGGGAGACTGTTTCAAGATGAGGAAGATGGACTCTTTTTCTGTCCTTCTGAGATTCAGCATGCCAAGGCATGTTGTAGTGCTAAATCATGTTATCCAGTTCTAAATCCGTGTGCCTAAGTAACATTAGGGAAAACACATACAAACACTCACATTTCAACTCGGAATTAAAATGAAACACCTTACACACAGACGGAACGTATGATTGACTTCTTAAGTTCTCAGGCATGACTGATAAGCCCTTAAAATATTTGGAGAGCAGAATTGACTAAGGACAGCTCAAGTCAATGCAGTTGACATCTGTTTTTGTCCTGGAACATCTGGTCACCCTTCATCCCAGTTTCTTTCTTTATTTATTTATTTTGGAGACAGAGTCTTGCTCTGTCACTCAGGCTGGAGTGCAGTGGTTCAATCTCGGCTCACTGCAACCTCCACCTCCTGGGTTCAAACGATCCTGCTGCCTCAGCTTCCCAAGTAGCTGGGACTACAGGCACGTGCCAACACATCTGGATAATTTTTTGTATTTTTAGTAGAGACAGGGTTTCACCGTGTTAGCCAGGATGGTGTTGATCTCCTGACCTCATGATCCACCCACCAAGGCCAGTTTCTTTAGAGAACTGCTCCTCTCTCAGCACCTACAGTTCTAATAGGGTCACCAATCACACAGTAACCTCTTCTCACACACCTGCCCCTACCATCCCCCCACAACACACACACACACATACACACTCATCAAGTCCTGGAAGGGAGAATACGACCAAGGCAGGATCAGAGTCCCTCCATGAACTTCCCAAGTGGGAAGTGAAGACGTAAGGCTCTCTTGACCTTTCAATTGTGACCCTCGGGTACTGGCAGCCAAGACTGCCCACCACACAAAGGGAAGAATGAGGCTCACACATAGACAGAGGCAGACATTGAGAACCAGAGATGAAGCAATCAATGGTGAGAGACAAAGTCCTGCTACAGTTTAAGGCCCTGGATCCAGTAACCTCAAGCTCCACACCTGAGCCTTTCTGCAATTTTGTTACAAGAACTAATAAATTTCCCCTCCTTTTTTTTCTTGACTTATGCAGGCTTTGAGCAGCATTTGTGTCACTACTTCGGAGTCCTGCCAAAATTAATTAGCAAGGAGGTTTCTTCATTTGAATGTGTAAGGTGCCTAAAATTTCATTGAACCTCTCTGAAGCCATAGCTTGTTGGGGTTGGAGGAGGTTGTCATGACTGGCAATTACTATGAATAACATTATCAATTAATGGTTTCTGATGTTTTATCAGTTGGTGAGCTGCAAGTAATAGAATGCCCAAACAACAGTGACTTAAACAACTCTGGGTTTATTTTCTCACACGACTAGACATCTAGAGGCAGGTCATTGCTGCTATTGGTGCACTTGCTCAGAGATGGCAGCTCACACATCTCTGGACTTACATGTTCCTTTCTTTCTGTGGCCTTTCTTTCCTGGTTATAATATAGCTGACACAGCTCCATCCATCACATCAACCCTCAAGACAGAAAGAAGTTGGAGAGGACCATTGCTGGTGACATTTGTTCCTTTATCAGGAAAGAAAAAGCTTTCTCTGAATCTCCCAGATTTCCACTTGGGTTTAATTGGCCAGATACTTGAGGAAGAGGAGGAGGAGCCTGAGCTGAGCCAGGATTTCTCAGATGTATACTAGTGGAAAGAAGGGAGCATGAGAAAAGGTAAAGGATAAGACAGGTCTGAGGAGTGAGTACATCTGAGTCCCTGGCACCATCAAGGCACTTTGGAAGGCCCAGCCATGGAAGGAACCACATCCACCTTCACAGGTCTCCTTCAAGGTCTCACTTCCAGAGATGCTCCTGAGGCAGAGCAGCCTTTCCCAACGTGTGGCCTTGTACCTTTATTTCTAGGAATATTTATAATTTGTAACAGATGGGACTGTTGTTAAATGTATGTATGTATATTCACTCCACTCCCCCTCTGCCTTGGCAGGGAGTAAATTTCCTCCACATGACTGACTTTGGACTTGGTTACATCACATGCTTTAGCCAACAGAATGTTGGTGAAAATGATGAAAGCCAAGGCTTTTAACATGTTTATGGGGTTTGGTTGTACATTTGGCATCTGTGATCCACCATGAGAAGATGAAGCCCTAAATAGCTGCTGTTCCAAGGAGAATGTGGAGACATGGAACACACCTAAACTCAACTTCCAGTCTAGCCTAACTAAGTTATAGCCAGCCTGCAGATATGTGAGAGAGAGAGAGATAAATGCTTGTCTTTCCAAGCCATAGGTTTTGAGGTGGCTTGTTACATAGCACTATTGCAGCAGTAGCTGCCTAATATGTAGGTACTTAGTTTAAGTTTTGGCCAAGTGCAGTGGCTCATGCCTGTAATCCTAGCACTTTGGGAGGCTGAGGCAGGTGGACTGCTTGAGCGCAGGAGTTCAAGACCAGCTTGGGCAACATGGCAAAACCTCATCTCTACAAAAAAGAAAATTTCGCTGGATGTGCCCACCTGTGGTCCTGGTACTACTTGGGGGCTACCTGTGGTCTTTGTACTACTTGGGGGCTACGGCAGGAGGATCGCTTAAGCCCAAGGAGGTCAAGTTTGCAGTGAGCTGTGATCATACCACTGCACTCCAGCCTGGGCCACACAGTGAGACCCTGTCTCAAAAAAAAAAAAAGTTTCACAGTGGAGTGAGATTAGAAAATTGGTGAGTTAAATAACTTTAATATATATTTTTGTCTTTCAGGTTTTTTGTTTATTTGTTTTGTCGAGGCAGGATCTTGCTATAGCTCCAGCTTGTCTCAAACTCCTGGACACAAGCAATCCTCCTGCCTTGGGCTCCCAAAGTGTTGGGATTATAGGTGTGAGCCACTGCACCCATCCTAGTAAATATTTTTAACTGAAAGACAGCATTTCATGTGGTGATATGTCGTATTAGTCTGCATATGTTATGCGTTGAATTGTGTATCCCCACCCAAGAAAAAAATACCAGCACCTCAGAATGTAACCTCCTTTGGAGATACGGTCTTTACGGAGGTAATAAATGAAGCCATTAGGGTAGACTCTAATCCAATATGACTGGTGTCCTTATGAAAAGGAGAAATTTGGACGCAGACACAGCCACCCATAGAGGGCAGATTATGTGAGGACACACAGGGAGAAGGTGATCAAGCACTAACCAAGGAGACAAGCCTGGAACAGACCCTTCCCGCACAGCCCTCAGAGAGCCAACCTGCCAACACCTTGATCTTGGACTTCCTCCCTTCAGAACTCTGACACAGTAAATGTCTGCTGTTCACATCACTCAGACTCCAACATATCTTTTTGTGGGGGATATACAATTCAACCCCCACAAAACATATGCAGTATGAATTTACAGGATAAGCATAGCCAATATGTCATATGTTACATTGGATTGACAAGAAAATCCCTTTTGAAAAGTGTTATTTCCCTGCACACACTTTGGAAATACTGGCTTTGAAGGATCCATGATTTCTTAGACTTATAGTTGTAGAAAGGAGCCTGGAAGAAGGTAAGGGATAAGACAAGTCTGAGGAGTGAGTACATCTGAGTTCCACCTGCAAACCTGATCAAATTCTATCACTCACTTCCAATTAATACAACTCATCATATCTGGACACTCACAATGAAGTTCGTATTTTAGAACATAGTTGAATGACCCCTGTTGAAATTACCCTGCAGGCTGGCAGCACTTTTGGAGGTCAAGGTGGGTGGATCACCTGAGGTCAGGAGTTCATGATCAGCCTGGCCAACATGGTGAAATCCCATCTCTACTAAAAATACAGAAATCAGCCGTGCATGCTGGCACACACCTGAAGTCTCAGCTACTCAGGAGGCTGAGGCAGGAGAATTCCCTGAACCCAGGAGATGGAGGTTGCAGTGAACTGAGATTGCACCACTACACTCCAGCCTAGGTAGCAGAGCGAGACTCAGTCTCAAAACAAAAAAGAAAAGAAAAGAAATGGCCCTGCATTATACAAATAAAAGAAAAACAATCATAATAAAGGAAACACAGAAATGTGATCCATCTCAATCTTTTCAAGTTTCATGTTTAAAATAAGAAACAATAAATCCTATGTTGAAACTGGATGAAAAACTCATCAAAAACTCATATTAATATTGATTTAGAGTAGATTCCTTCCTATTGAGTTAAGCCAGAAATAGAAATGATCACATAACCATTGCTTAAAAGCCGTAACATTCCCCAGACAGGTTTACTTACACTTACTTCTTGGGTTACATTTCCCAATGACCTTGTCCCACTTCTGCACATGCAAGATGGGTAAATATTAGATCTAGTACAATCTCCTAGTGTGTGATGCTATTTATATTCCTGAAGAGCCTTGGCTAGCCATGCACAACCTAGGAAAATGTCTAAAAATTGCTTTACGTATGCCTAATTTGGAAGAAATACATTAGAAATACAAAGTTAATAATTGCACAAAATACCAAGGGAATACAAAAAGTCAGTAACACTTATGTACCAAACCACAAGATAGAAGTTTTTATGAACTTTCAGAAAATGTATTCACTCCTGTTTTCTCTCTTTGATTTCCATCACACAATAGAATAAAGATATAAAAAATAAAAAAGACAAACCTATATTCTTTTAGAGAAAATAGGTTCACTTTACTTCCCTACTGTTGTATCTACCCTCTTATCAGCCCTGCCCCCCATAACACCTATTCCAACCCCACAGGCCACTACAAATAGTAAGGGGCTTCCTCATGTGGCAGCAGAATATCCACACTCAATACTTTCTCCTCACCTCTCCCTTGATTGTTCTGCAGGTGTGATGTGGAGAGCATGGCCTGTGGTTTCACTCCATTCCAAAGAATTAGCTGTCCATAATCCCTTGCCCCACTCTCCTCCAATGTAAGAAAACATATCTTGAAGCAAAAGCACAAGTGACGGCAACAAGATGACACTGCATCCATGCACTCTGGTTTATACTAACAAGCACATGATTCTAAATTTCAGTGCTGCAATTCTTAGCAGTAAAGCAACTGTCATCATATTCATGTAAAACTGCATGGCTGAGAAGTGAGGCCTTGGAGGGAAGCGGGTGGAGGAGAAGTGGGAATGGAGGAAGGGTTGGCATATCCATGCAAGAACTGAGTATCAACCCTTTGCACGTAAGAAATTTGGTCACAGCCGCCTACCCATTAGCCCCAAGGTTCCAAACAGTCCTGCACTTCCTGTAACACAGAGAGGGAGTTCAGCATCCTCCCTTAGATCTGGAGTTGGGTTTAACTCCCTCAGACAGAACCATGAGGACTTCAAAATCTACTGCAAATAAACTAATGAGCAGGAGCCCTTGACAACACTGCAAATAAGAAGGAAAGGGCTGTGGTAGTTAGCATTACGTTTATAAAACAATGAATTTCCTATACAAGAGCACTTAAATCTCCTCACCTCTACCCTATAATGGACCTGCTTCCAATTTCTCACACAGAACAGTCCAAATTGTTTTAGATCATCAGAACTTAGGTTAGTGAAATTCTAAATATCTAAATACCCCTGAAAGAATTATCTTGGTAGATGCAATCTCTGATTATTGTGAATAAGAAACGATAATCAAATGTCCCTTATCTTTTTTGTATTTCTTTCTTCCATATAGAAAAAGTTTCCATGATTTTTCCTCTAAAAGGAAATTAAGTTGTGGAAAATGGTGAAAACCCTAAACAGCTCAAAAACCATCTCCAGGAAAAAGAAATAAATTCTTAGTTAAGAATAAAAATTCTGGCCAGGTGCAGTTGCTAACGTCTATAATCATGCCACTCGAAAGAGTTAGATGTCCATAATCCCTTGCCCCACCCTCCTCCATTTTAAGAAAACACATGAAGCAAAAGTCCAAGTGACAGCACCAAGATAACACTGCACTTTGGGAGGCTGAGGTGGGAGGATCACTTGAGCCCAGGAGTTCCGGCCCAGCCTGGGCAATATAGGGAGACTCCATCTCTACAAAGAACTACAAAAATTAGCCAGGCATGGTGACGCACACCTGTAGTCCCAACTACTAGGAAGGCTGAGGTGGTAGGAGCGACTGAGCCCAGGAGATCAAGGCTCCAGTGAGCCAGGGTCACACCACTGCACTCCAGTCTAGGTGACAGAGTGAGACCCTGTCTCAAAATAATAATAACAATAAATCACATTCTTTTTTTTTTTTTTGAGACGGAGTTTCGCTCTTGTTACCCAGGCTGGAGTGCAATGGCACGATCTCGGCTCACCGCAACCTCCGCCTCCTGGGTTCAGGCAATTCTCCTGCCTCAGCCTCTTGAGTAGCTGGGATTACAGGCACGCACCACTATGCCCAGCTAATTTTTTGTATTTTTAGTAGAGACTGGGTTTCACCATGTTGACCAGGATGGTCTCGATCTCTTGACCTCGTGATCCACCCGCCTCGGCCTCCCAAAGTGCTGGGAACATTCTTAATCATCTTATCAAAACCAGTCATTTTTTCGTCTAGCATGTGTGAAGTAGGATCTTCCTATAATACTAAATCACAGCTCAGTGATCTTTTAAGGAGGTAGTGAACATAAAGTTAAGATCTTAGACTTTGGCATGAGATAGACCAATGCCTTAAAACCCAGCTCTCCTGCTTACCAACTGTGTGAACTTGGACAAGTTGCTTATTCTCTCTCTATATATGCTTCATCTGTAAAATAAGGAAAGTTCTAGTACCCACCTCAGATGACTGATGGAATCACTAAATAAGATAATGTACACAAAGCACTAAGCACAATGCCTAGCACACAGTAGGCCCTCAACAGGTGTCTACTGGTACCACTAGCAGCATAATAGAAACAACAGCAATAGCAGAAGTTAGATTGCTCCCCAAACTTTATTTCTCTTAGATCCACTTTGGACAAATATAAAAACTCCACTGGTAGTTATCCACCATATATCTGTCTCTCCTCCCTTTCCTGGACAAAAGAGAGGACTCCACCTCCCGCCCCCCTCAATTATGTCACTTTTAGTTCAAAGAATTAAAGAAACAATGTGCCACCTCCAGTCACTCTCTTCCCCTGCTGTAGCAACCCTTGAAGCCACGCATTGAGATACAGAAAGCCTGGGTCCTGAGTCACTGCATGGAAAAGACCTGTCCTATAGAATCACTTGACCTGCTTCATACTTTAGGCAAATAAGAAATAAATCTCTAATATGTTAATCCACTGAGATTTGAAGTTTGTTGGTTACTGCAGCAAAACGTACCCTATCCTGACCAACAGGTACTCCTATACTTCTAAAAGGGATCCTAATACACTTCCAAAAAGGGAATATAGTTTTTTTAATAACTTGCTTTTTGTCAATCTTTGTAGTTTTTACTTTGTAACACATCATATTTCAAGTAAATAAACTTTTCAAAATCTCCATCCTTCTTCCTCATTTTATATTTTTTAATCTAAAAGAGAAAATTATATTTTACTTGTATTAAATATACAGATTAATATCGGAGCTTTCACTGAGTCATATGTCACACAGTCACATTTCACCTACAATACCCAAGTATTGGGTGATCACAATATCCTGTGATCACAGTACAGACCAGAACAAGGAAGGGAGAATGGAAGTGCCTCAAGCATTCACACACTCCTGGCATATGGCAACATGAGACAGTTAAGTGGAATTATGAATATCACCTACTCTAAACTGAACTAACCCTCATGAAATGGACAAGTGGTTCAAAATGTTTTTAATAAAAGTGAAAAAGCTTTTATATGTCACTAAAGTGTATCTTTATGTATTATTCTGCTCTATCTCATCCACATTTAACTCTTTGTGAATGTCATAGAAGATACATAATATGTTGGCAGCATAATGCATCCTGTAATTTATAAATAAATATATGTGCTTAATTGGGGTCTGTGCTCAAAGATAAATTTAATGGAAGAAGCATGAGATAAGTCACTTTGGAGCTAACAGTTGAGAGAAGAGCTTTCAAACGTTTTGTCCCTACTTGTACCATTCCTAAACTGCTTTAACAATTTTCAAAAAACACTAAAATGAAGAGAAAACCAGTACAAAACTGGGGGAAAATGTGCACTGTAGAAACAGGTTCATAAAGACTTCATGAACCAGCAAAACCAGAAAGAAGCAAAAATGATACTGAAGGGCATCATTTCAGAGTAAAGAACAAAGCTTTCAGTTCCAACTATAAAGTCACATTTCTCCATCTGAAAACCAGCCTTGGCTCTGTCAGATAATCAAAAGGATAAAGTGACTGTTTTCTACACACAGAAGGAAAACAAAAGACAGATTTTCATATAGATCACAAATGCTTCTACAGGTGCTTAAACTCCAAAGAAGTGGTAGCCAGGGAAACAGGAGGATCAGCAGATGACTCCAAGTAAGGCAGAGCACTTCATTAGACCAACATCAAGGCCGGTTATTGGAAAATCACTTGTTTAGTCAACTTAGAGTTGTTTCAATTTCCTTCAGAAAGTTAAATAATATCTGGGAGTTTTTGAGCCATGTGGTATCACACTCGTTATGCCCCAGCTCTTAGCACTTCTATAAGCACCAGTGACAGATGAAGCTGGGGCCAGGCATGCAATCCCAGAACTTTGGGATTTCTCCTTGAAGTCAGAAGTTCAAGACCAGCCTTGGCAAAATAGCAAGACCTTGTCTCTACAAAAAAAAAAAAAGAAAAAAAATGGTTTTAATTGTCAGACTGCAGTGACCTGTGCCTGTAGTCCCAGCTACTCAGAAGGCTGAGGTGTGGAGGATCATTTAAGCCCAGGAGGTCAAGGCTGCAGTGAGCTATGATTATGTCACTATACTCTATCCTGAGCAAAGAGCAAGACCCCATCTCAATGGAAAAGAGAGAGAGAGAGAGAGATGCAGCTGGAATTCAAACCCAGGTATGTCTGATTCCAAAGCTCTTATAAAAATAACAGCATTCTAGGAAATAGAGTAAGCATTTAAAAGGAAAATAGCAGCAAATAAAACAGGCCTCACAGAATAGGTAGGATTTGAAAATGAAGGCTGGCTGGGATTGAACAGAAGGTGGCAGGAAACGGGGGTGCTGAGAAGGCCACCAGTGGAAGGGAGCAGCAAGAGCAAGGGCATAGCAGTGCAAAACCTTGGGTGTGTGCAGGAATTACCAAGCAGTGGTGCAAAAAGCACAGATGTGGAGCGAGGCGGCACAAGATAAGGCTGGAAAGGTTGGCCCAGGTCTTCTAGTAGAAGTGCTATGGGCTCAGACGAGAAGGTAGACTGTATCCTGGAGGCAATGAGTAAACACTGAGGGCTTTAAAGCAGGAAAATAGCATAAATGCAGGTAGACACCAGGAACCTGTTCTTCCTGTGGCATGAAAGATGGATCAAAGAAAAGTATGAAAGTGACTTGCACATAGTAGATAGTTAATTAATGCTGAATGTATGAAGGCAAAACGCCAAGTTAAACTTCACTGTGTATCTCTAACATAACAACCCATTTTACCCAATCCCATTTCATATTGTTCCATTTGCTACTTAGCTAACAAATTTCACTCATTGTGGAAGGAAATAATGGTGCTGGTGCTTCGAAATAAAAATTGATTCACCAGTCAAATGTGGCCCCCTAAATGTTCCTGTTAAAGTGTTTATTCTTGCAGAAATTAATATTTCCTTCTTCTATTCAAAAGGAGGCACATCTGAACAGCTGTTGCAACTGCTGAAAAAGAAAACAAAGTTAACCAAGTACAAAACTTACGCAATGAGGAGTGATTCTCCCCACCCTATCCCTCTCCCCTTCTGCAACCATGTGAAAAGGTTATTGGAAAATAAGGAAATCACAAGCTGTAACAATATATTTCCTATGCTCTCTCATAGTGTCCAAGTCAAACACATAAACTTCTTAAGCCATAAACTTCTTGATGATGCCAAATTTTCTTCTGCACAGGTCACGGTACCTGCAAAGCATCAACTACTCAGTGAGAAGCCAAGGCTGAAAAATACTGAGATGAGTCATGACCTACCTGATTTTCTTCATGGGAAACCCTCATCTGTTCCTTGAGGACAGACATCCGCGCTGCCTCTTCTTTCCTCAAGACTCTCTCCTTCTTAAGCTCAGGACTCCAGAAGGTCTTAATACTGTTCATGGAAGATCCCAACTTGCTGTCCTTGATGTCGAGCTCTTTCCGGAGGAGGTCATTCTCTCTCTGCAGTTCTTTCAGCTGGGCCTGAAGATCTAACATTGTGCTGTCTCTTACCTGCCTCAACATGGAGGGGACCTGGTGGTGATGATGATGGGATGAGCCAGTCAGACCACCATGTTGATCTGTGTATGAAAGGACATCTGTGTGGGAAAGTCCAGCAGAAGCAATATTGGGACTACTCCCCATGGCTGTGACACGGCCTCCATATACAGCTCGATTTGTAGCCCTTCCCAGAGTCATGGTGCCCTTTGGGTAAGTTGTTGAAGCCACCCCTTCATGATCACTCAGATACATGGGTCCAGACGTAGCATAGGCTGCATTGAGGGACTGGATATTCTCCATAGACAGAGTCTTCCCTGTTCCTCCACCTCCCCCACTACTTGTTCTTCGGTGGCCCAAACGAGGAGACCTTGGCAAACGAGGGGATCTGGAAGGGCTACCTTCCAGATTGGTGATTGTTCTTGCACTTCCATACATTTTTCTTCTATTATGAGGTGTTACTGAAGAGAAGAAATGCTATACTAAGTTGGGATTTGAGCTAATATTTCCAGATTGTCCAGAATTTTCACTGCATTCTTTTCACAGTCTGTACCAGAAAATAACTCCACTCAGAGACCTGCAAAGTGAGAAAAAGAATAATTAAAAACAAATTTCTTTACAACTCTAACTGCATTATATTTTTAAATATATACTGATAGATGAACCTATGTAGAGAGGTGATTAATAATAGAAAGAGTCACAGCTATAATGTTCATTTACAAAGAAAAGTGACTCTCAAACTTTACTACTACACGTGAAAGTTTTACAAATTCCCTCATCCTGTCCCTAAGCAAGATAAAAATTCTCAAAGTGAAAAATAAGGTCTATTCCTTAGGAAAATGAAGCTCTCCATATTGGTTTCTGCTAAGGTTAGAGTTAGAACCTCCAGAAAATTCCCCATGGAAGACCTTAGCTATAAAATGGTCCCTCCTTCGGGGTATAACCCCCATAGGCATGTGGTTTGAAAGTCACTCTGAGAAGCTGCTGCTTCCTCAGATGTCAAATACTTGGCATTCATGTTGTTACCTTCGGCTCCTATACTTATTACAGACCTCACTAATCCACAACAGTCCCTTTTCCACTAGGTTCAGAATTTTTCTCAACACAACACTCTAGACGGCTTACCACCAATCAACTGGCATTGACAAATGAATTGAAACCTCCTGGCTATCCTGGAACTAGAAGAGAGGTAGGTCAACCAATGGGATGCCTAAACACATAGCCAGATCCTCAGTGCTATTACCAGAGAAAACAACAGTCCTATCTCTTTCCCCTTTCACACACATCTTTCAGGTTGACCTCTTGAGAATTATTTCCCATTTTGGTTGACCTTAATATTCATATTAACAACTTCATATCTGTACAGAAATGGCACAGGAGAAGAGGTTCCCATCATGATTATTTAAGTATGTTAGTGAAGATTTTATGTAGCTAGGGCTACAGCACTGTAAGTATCCCTTCAATTTTAGCATCCATATGGCCTTAATGGGGCTCATTATGGCCTCCTGTTCTTCCTCTTAGGACGTCTTTAGTGTGTTTTCTTTTTCTTTAGCTTTACAACAATAAGAGAACAGATTTGAGAATGGCAAGCTGAGGTTCAAATCTCCATGCTAATACAAACTAGCTGAGTAATCTTAGACAAATTTACCTTGTTATGAACTTCTACCCTGCAATCAACAAAATGTAGATAATACCACCTAACTCACAGTATTTTAGGAAATAAGATGTTTATAAAATACCTAGTTTGATGCCAAGAAGCAAATAGTCAATAAACAGATTTTGAAGGTAAGTGTCTCAATGAGATAAGTACATTAATAGCAATATACAGGGGCATCTGTTATTTTCACCTGCCAATCATTCATCCCTTTCCACTCTCCCAAATACACTTTCTGGTAATACTGTCGCTATTTTCCTTACAGAAATTGTTCCCAATCCCCTACTCACAGTTCATTGGGTTTAGGTAAGATTGACTCCCTTCACTCGCCTATCCTGGATGCTGCAAGGGGTGAGAACATGACCCAAGCCTGCCCAAGCATCATATTCTATCCTCCAGACATGATAGGAGTGATGGGCATGTGACCCACATTGGTCCAACAAGACTCGATACTATAACTCTGGTTGGAACAGCTGGGAAAGATAAGCTCTTCTTCAGCTGGAATTCCTTACTTTCAAGATAGAGCTGTAAGTACTACAATGTGGAAAGGGCCTCCCTGAGGGTGAAGACAGTGCAAGAGAACAAGAGTTAAACTTCAAAGAGTGTGAAACCAAACCAGATGACATCACTTCATACTCCAGATCCAGCAGTCACAGAAGTTATCATTATCTATCATCTATATATCTGTTCCCAGTCCATTTTAGTTACATATGCCAGGTGACTGATTGCATTAATGTTACCAATCATTTACTCTTGCTTTTTTTTTTAATTGTACTTTAGATTCTGGGGTACATGTGCAGATCATGCAGGATTGTTGGATAGGTACATACAAAGCAATGTGGTTTGCTGCCTCCATCTCCCTGTCATCTATATCTGGCATTTCTCCCCATGTTATCCCTCCCCAACCTCCCTACCCTTCACTGTCCCTCCCCTAATCCCCACAATAGACCTCAGTGTGTGATGCTTCCCTCCCTGTGTCCATTTGTTCTCATTGTTCAACACCCGCCTATAAGTGAGAACATGTGGTGTTTGATTTTCTGTTCTTGTGTCAGTTTGCTGAGAATGATGGTTTCCAGGTTCATCCATGTCCCTACAAAGGACACAAACTCATCATATTTTATGGCTGCACAGTATTCCATGGTGTATATGTTTCACATTTTCCTTGTCCAGTCTACCATCGATGGGCATTTGGGTTGGTTCCAGGTCTTTGCTGTTGTAAACAGTGCCACAATGAACATACATGTGCACTTGTGTTTATAATAGAATGATTTATAATCCTTTGGATATATAACCAGTAATGGGATTGCTGGGTCAAATGGAATTTCTATTGCTAGGTCCTTGAGGAATCACCACACTGTCTTCCACAATGGTTGAACGAATTTACACTCCCACCAACAGTGTAAAAGTGTTCCTTTTTCTCCACATCCTCTCCATCTGTTGTCTCCAGATTTTTTAATGATCGCCATTCTAACTGGCGTGAGATGGTATCCCAATGTGGTTTTGATTTGCATTTCTCTAATGGCCAGTGATGATGAGCATTTTTTCATATATTTGTTGGCCTCATATATGTCTTCTTTTGAAAAGTGTCTGTTCATGTCCTTTGCCCACTTTTGAATGGGTTTGTTTGTTTCTTGTAAATCTGTTTTAGTTCTTTATAGATTCTGGATATTAGCCCTTTGTCAGATGGGTAAATTGCAAAAATTTTTTCCCATTCTGTTGGTTGCCAGTTCACTCTAATGATTGTTTCTTTTGCTGTACAGAAGCTCTGGAATTTAATTAAATCCCATTTGTCTATTTTGGCTTTTGTTGTCAAAGCTTTTGGCGTTTTAATCATGAAGTCCTTGCCTATGCCTATGTCCTATGTGTGTCCTTGCATGTGAGATGGGTTTCCTGAATACAGCACACCGATGGGTTTTGACTTTTTATCCAATTTGCAAGTCTGTGTCTTTTGATTGGGGCACTTAGCCCATTTACATTGAAGGTTAATATTGTTATGTGTGAATTTGATCCTGCTATTTTGATGCTAGCTGGTTGTTTTGCCTGTTAGTTGACACAGTTTCTTCATTGTGTTGATGGTCCTTACCATTTGGTAAGTTTTTGGAGTGACTGCTACTGGTTGTTCCTTTCTATGTTTAGTGCTTCTTTCAGGCACTCTTGTAAGGCAGGCCTGGTGATGACAAAATCTCTCAGCAATTGCTTGTTCATAAAGGATTTTCTTTCTCCTTCACTTATGAAGCTTAGTTTGGCTGGATATGAAATTCTAGGTTGAAAGTTCTTTTCTTTAAGGATGTTGAATATTGGCCCCCACTCTCTTCTGGCTTGTAGGGTTTCTGCCAAGAGATCCGCTGTGAGTCTGATGGGCTTCCCTTTGTGGGTAACCCAATCTTTCTCTCTGGCTACCCTTAGCAATTTTTTCCTTCATTCAACCTTGGTGAATCTGACGATTATGTGCCTTCGGGTTGCTCTTCTTGAGGAATATCTTCGTGGTGTTCTCTGTATTTCCTGGACTTGAATGTTGGCCTGCCTTGCTAGGTTGGGGAAGTTCTCCTGGATAATATCCTGAAGAATGTTTTCCAGCTTGGATTCATTCTCTCCATCACATTCAGGTACACCTATCAAACGTAGATTAGGTCTTTTCACACAATCCCATATTTCTTGGAGGCTTTGTTCATTTCTTTTCACTCCTTTTTGTCTAATCTTGTCTTCTCATTTTATTTCATTGAGTTGATCTTTAATCTCCAATATCCTTTCTTCTGCTTGGTCGATTCAGCTATTGAAACTTGTGTATGCTTCACAAAGTTCTCTTGTTGTGTTGCTCAGCTCCATCAAGGCATTTATATTCTTCTCTAAGCTGTTTATTCTCATTAGCATTTCATCTAACCTTTTTTCAAGGTTTTTAGTTTCTTTGCATTGGGTTAGAATATGTTCTTTTAGCTCAGAAAAGTTTGTTATTACCTACCTTCTGAAGCCTGCTTCTGTCAATTCATCAGATTCATTCTCCATCCAGCTTTGTTCCCTTGCTGGTGAGGAGTTGTGATCCCTTGGAGGAGGAGAGGCATTCTGGTTTTTGGTGTTTCATCCTTTTTGTGCTAGTTTCTTCCCATCTTTGTGGATTTATCTACCTGTGGTCTTTGTAGTTGGTGGCTTTCGAATGGGGTCTCTGACTGGACGTCCTTTTCATTGATATTGAAGTTATTTCTTTCTGTTTTTTAGTTTTCCTTCTAACCGCCAGGCCCCTCTGCTATAGGACTGCTAGAGATCCACTCCAAACCCTGCTTGCCTGGGGATCACCTGTGGGGGGCTGCAGAACAGTAAGGGTTGTTGCTGGTTTCTTCTTCTGTTATATTCATCCCAGAAGGGTACCTGTCAGATGTCAGCCTGAGCTCTCCTTTACAAGGTATCTCTTTGGATATACAGGGGTCAGGGAGCTGCTTGAGGAGGAAGTCTGTCCCTTATAGAAGCTCAAGTGCTGAGCTGGGAGCTCCATTGTTCCATTCAGAGCTACTGGGCAGGTATGTTTAAGTCTGCTGCAGTGGAACTCATAAATGCCTTTTTTCCCAGGTGCTCTGTCCTGGGAAGGTGGGGCTTTATTTTTAAGTTCCTGACGTGCTGCTGCCTTTTTTCAGAGATGCCCTGCCCAGCAAGGTGGTAGCCTAGTCACAGTCTGCCAGCAGAGGCGTTACTGAGCTGCTGTGGGCTCTGCCCAGCTGCTGTGTGAACTTCCTTGCAGTTTTGTTTACAGAGGTACAGTTAGAACTGCCTCAGTAATGGTGGTCTGCCTCAGCAATGGTGGACTGCCTTGGTAATGACGGACTGCCTCAGTAAAGGCAGATTGCCTCAGTAATAGCCGACTGCCTCAGTAATGGCGGACTGCCTCAGTAGTGGTGGACTGCCTCAAATATGGCCGATGCCCTTCCCCCCACCAAGCTGAACCGTCCTGGGTCCAGCTGTGCTTGCTGCAAAACTTTCAATCCAGAGCGTTTCAGATTTCTGGTCTTTGTTGGGGGTGGGACCCACTGAGCCAGATCACATGGCTCCCTGTTTCAGTCCCCTTTTTTTCAGTTGAATGGGTGGCTCTGTATCCCAGGTGTTCCAGGTGCCTGTTGAAACAGCCACCTGGATTTGTGTGAGTTTTTGTGTGGAGATCTGCAGCACCGGCTGAAACAGCCATTCTGGAAACTTGTGGCACTTTTCAGCCCAGAAATCTCCTAGTCTGCAGGCAGTAAAAACTCATCTGGAAATGTGGTGATCACTCACCCTCTGCATTCTTCTCACTGTGAACTGCACTCTGGAGCTGTTCCTATTCGGCCATCTTGGATCTCCCCACTCCTGCTTTTATATATGTCTTGGCAGTGTTTTCCCAATGTGATGCTAGGTTCAGTTATGTGACTTTATTTGTCCACTAAGGTGATAACAAATGTGAAGTAAGCAGACACTTTAAGAAAAACATGTGTTTTCTCTCTTGCTCATTTTCCTCTACCATATCAAATAGAATATTCCCAGTCTAGCCTGACAGAAGATGAAAAATATAAAATAGAATCAAGTTGTCCTAGCCAACAGCCAAGCATTCCCAAGATGTGTGAGCAAGCTCAGCCAAAGTCAGAAGAACTGCCTAGCCAACCAGCCCACAGGGGCATGAGCAAGCCCAGCTGAGATCAGCTAAACACCACACTTACGCACTTAATAAATGCTTCTTAGTATGTCACTGATGTTTTGTGGTTGGTTGTTTTGTCACATAACAAGAACAATGGATAACTGATGCATTTGTCCATAAATTTCCATTTTGCTACATTCAATTCTGGATGAGACTTCTGTTACTTATAGTGACACATACAGTATGAAAAAATGTTTTCTATAAAGGTTTCCCCTTTCCCTAAACAGGCCTTAAAAAATTATATACCTGTTTCTAAGTAAAGAACTTCATTTCAAATATTTATGTTGCTCAAGGCCCAATTTTGTTTTTCTTGAAAATACACAAAAATAATTTTGTGTCAAAGATTTTTACATGAATAATCTGTAGTATAAAAAAGAGGGGATCAACTGTTCTAACATAAGAATTCAGTGACATAAATGATGAGAGAGACAGACGGTGGAAGAGTGGAACAGGCAGTTATATGAATATTTAACAAGACAGAAAGATGTTCATGACATACTGGTGGCAAGGGGAGCATACTACAAAACAGTTTTGTGACTTACTCACACTGTTGTAAAACACACACATACACATACAATCACCAGCAGAGAAGGCTGGAATGACACATATCAAAATGTTACCAGTGGTGGGATTCCAAAAGGTTCTCATTTTCTTCTTTTTGTTTATTTGCATACTCTGAATTTTCTGTAATTGAAACTGACGCAATTGTCCCGTAGAGCTGATGTTAATGGTTTATTTGAATAAACATAGTAATTTATCCTCCCAGTTTTAAAACTTGAGAAAGCTGCATTTGTCTTATCTGAGTTCCTTTCTCAGGAAACCAACCATCAGGTCTCCTAGAGAGTGCCAAGGAGCTGAAACTCACCAGATCACTGCATTTGGACAATGAGTGTCAGATCCCTCACCTGTCATAATTGCTTTGACCACTATCTGCTTCCTGTTGACCAACTCCTCTTCCTTATTCCTCCATAATTCCTGTTTTCCCACTCATGATTACATTTCTTCCCTGCAATATAAACCCTTATGTGAGTCAGTCAAGGAGATGGATTTGAAACTGATCTCCCATTTCCTCAGCTGCAGCACCTGATTAAAGCCTTCTTCCCTGGTAATACTTGTCTCCACTTGGCCTTCTATGCAGTGAGCAGCAGAACCTGGACTGAACCACTGGTGTTTTGATAACATAATAATGATATATACTTTTGTCATTTAAAAAAACTATTTTCTTTCTATGATTCCAACAGTTAAATGAATTTGTTATCTTTCCTGTGTTTAGAATGTAGATATCTAGCTCCTAGCTGGACCACTACTTACAGAGTTGTCTTCCTAGAAGAAGTGATGAAATCTAACTTGTCCTCCTCTGTCTGCTCCCTTTGTATCTAGAGATACATATTTCTGAGGTCTGTGGCTATGGTTGAGGTCCATAAAATTTACACCTACACAGATTTAATCCTCAGTGAATTTACCTGCCTCCCTGGCCAAGGCTTTGGAAAATTGCAATAACCAACAAACAAAAAGTTAATTTGTTCCCTTTGGAAATACATACATATATATCATATAACATGAAAAGATGTATTTTCTTGTTTGAAATAATGTTTCCTTATTTAAAAAACAATATATGTTCCCACTGGCCCACAGTTTTTTGGGTTCTCCTTTTCTAGGTTTAATACCAGATTTATGTTAGTATCATAGATAAAGAAGCTTTCCATTTTTCATATGTTCTGGAACAGTTAGCATAATACCAGTCTTTCCTATTCCTGAAATGTTTTGTAGAACACACACATAAAAATGAATGGGCTTGGCAGGGCATGTTGACTCCTGCCGTAATCCCAGCTATTGAGGAGGCCAAGACAGGAGGATTGCTTGAGGACAGAAGTTCAAGATCAGCCTAGGCAATACAGCAAGATCCTGTCTCTAAAAAATATTTTTAAATTAGCCCAGTGTGGTGGTGTGTTCCTGTAGTCCCAGCTACATGGGAAAGAATGAAGCAGGAGGATCACTTGAGCCCAGTAGTTTGAGGCTGCAGTGAGCTATGACTGCACCACTGCACTCCAGCCTGGGTGGTGGAGGGAGAGACCCAGTCTTTTATAAAAAGAAAAAAACACAGAATTGAGCTTGGTTGTTGATTATCTTTTCTTTTTTTTACTATGTTTACTGGTTTATTTGGGTTTGCTACCAATTTTGTGCCAATTATCATTAAAATGTCTCTTTATAAACAGTCCATTCCATGTAGATTTTTCAGTCTTATTGGCTTTGCTTTGTATAACTTTTCTTTTAAAAATTTTAAATCATCTTTGGTTATGTCCTCATCTCATTCGCAATGTTGTTTGTATTTTTCCTATTTTTCTTGATGACAATATGACAAATGTTTCTCTATTTTCTTAGAGTTTCAATGATATAGCTTTTGGGTTTGTTGATATATTTTACTGCATCTTATTTTCCATTTCATTGATATCTCTTTATCTTTAATAATAATTTCTGCTTCCTTTATGCTATTTTTTGCCCTTTTGCATTGAATGTTCATTTCTCTTTAATCACACTTCCTAATGAATGCATATAAAATTATACACATGGCTGCATATTCCAGGATTGTATGTATAAAATTCTTATTGTCATTTGTAAATACCTTGCTGTTTTTACTTTGAAATTTTTATATCCCAGGAATTATTGAGAAGAATATATTTAAAAATCAAAGTGCATAGAAATTTTGTGATAAAACTTGGTAATTCACATTGTATAGCATTGGGATTATAAAATTTAACACATATATTGTCCAATCTTTGGTATTTGTCAATACTTTCTAATTTGCTTATTAGCTTTTCCTTAATTGTTAAAAAAACTAATAATTATAGAAAATTTAGAAAATACAAATATGCATAAAGCAGAAAATGAAAACACTCTCAATCCTGTCACTCATAGATAACCTCTGTTAACAAGTTAGCATAATACCAGTCTTCTCTATTCCTGAAATGTTTTGTAGAACACACACATAAAACTGAATGGGCTTGGCAGGACATGCTGACTCCTATTGAAATCTCAGCTAGTCAGGAGGCTGAGACAGGAGGATTGCTTGAGGACAGAAGTTCAAAACCAGCCAGTATGTATTATGTTGCTTCCAATTCCTTTTAAGAGTGTTTGTGTGTGTGTGTGTGTGTATGTGTGTGTGTGTGTGTGTAGTTTTAGACAAAACCAGACAATACAAAGACTATATAAATCAAATTATATAAAGACTATATAAAGTCTTGTATTTTCCTTTTTCTCCCTGTTTTATCTTAATGTCATCTCCTTTTCCCACTTAACATAGATGCCACAAAATATTTTTATAAAACATGATTTTTAACAGCCACTATGAGTCTCCAAAGATGGCCATCAAAATTCCTCTTCTTCCTATACACAGTTGTCTCTAGTTCCATTAGCTCCATCAAGAAATTGATTCTATTTCCCTTCTCCTTGAATCTGAACTGGCCTTGTGACCCGCTAAGACCAACAAATGCAGCAAAAGTGACACTGTTCCAGCTCTGAGTCTAACCCTAAAGAGGCTTGACAGTTTCTGATTTTGCTCTCTTAACACTCAGCTGCCATGATGCAGGAAGTCCGAGCTATCATGCTAAAATTAGGAGCCACACAGAAAGGCCCTGGAAGATGAAATATCACATAGAGAAAGAGACCACATGAAGGAGAACCAAAGCACCTAGCCAAGAGCCAGCACCAAGACACCAACAGAGCGAGTAAGACCATCGTGGAGCTTCCAGCCCAGCCCAGCCACCATCTGAAATCAGTTGCATGAATAACAACCATCTCTATATGTAACAAGACCACCAATCAACCCACTGAATGGTGGGAAGTAATAAATTATTATTTAAAGCCCCCCTCCAAGTTTTACAGATTTTTGTTACACAGCAAAAGAACTGAAACAGTCACTTAATGCTTCATTGCGTGGCTTTCTAATCATTTATTTAACTAATCACCTACTATAGAACACTTAGGTAATTTATTTTTAAAGTGGAAATATAATAATTAATATTGTAATTGATAAAGCTTTATAATTTTTTATTATTTTGATTGATAAAGCTTTTCAGTGTTCTGTGAGTACTATTCAGATTGATAAAGCTCTTCCTTCCCTAGGATAAATTCATTATTATTTT
The DNA here is from genome assembly GCF_030222135.1 of Aotus nancymaae. NCBI lineage: Eukaryota > Metazoa > Chordata > Mammalia > Primates > Aotidae > Aotus > Aotus nancymaae. Next base: position 30,976,130 of record NW_026988482.1, read on the forward strand.
TTTTTTTTTTGAGACAGTTTTGCTCTGTTGTCCAGACTAAAGTGCAGTGGCACAGCCTCCGCTCACAGCAGCAACCTCTGCCTCCCAGCCTGAAGCAGCTAATTTTTTGTATATTTAGTAGAGACAGTATTTCGCCAGGCTGGCCTCAAACTTCTAACCTCAAGTGATCTGCATGCCTCAGTCTCTCAAAGTGCTGGATTACAGGCATGAGCCATTGTGCCCAACCTGCCCTAGGATAAATTCTAAAAGAATTATAAAATAAAAATGAAATAGCTGGACACGGTGGTGTGTGCCCATAGTCCCACTGCTTGGCGAGGCTGAGGCAGAAGGAAAGCTTGAGCCCAGGAGTTCAAGGCCAGCTGGGTAACAAAGTGAGAACCCATCTCTATAAAATTAATTAGTTAATTGTTTTTAATCAAAATGAAACAATTTATACTCACATCCTTACTCTTGACTATCTTTTCCTCACAGCTTCTACTCTACACTCAACATATCCCAGAAGCCACCATCTCCTCTTGAGGTCACAAAAAAAAAAGACCTGAAATACCAAACTCAGGATTTTAGCACTACATATTCAGTAAATACACCTTAAGAAGTATTTTTTATTTATTTTTGAGACAGAGTATCACTCTTGTCACCAGGCTGGAGTGCTGTGGTACCATCTAGGCTCACTGCAACCTCTGCCTCCCAGGCTCAAGTGATTCTTGTGCCTCAGCCTCCCGAGCAGCCGGGACCACAGGTGCATACCACCTAACCTGGCTAATTTTTGTATTTTTTGTAGAAAGGGGGTTTTGTCATGTTGCCCAGGTTTGATCTTGAACTCCTGAGCTCAAGTAATCCACCTACCTCAGCCTCCCAAAGTTATGGGATTATAGGCGTGAACCACCATGCCCAGCCCAGAAGTATTTATTAAGTATCAACATTGTGCTACTCCAGCTCTGCTTTAGATCCGTACTTCCTGAACGGTCTGACAAATGTTGAGATAAACAAGCCTACTGGGGTTTCATTTTACCCGAAGATGTCTCAGAGACTTTAGGACACTCATATGTACTGTGACTATCCCAAATAAGTATATAATATAGCTTTTCCAAAATTTATTTGACAACAAAATCCTCTTCCCTTCAGAACATCTGAAAACATTTCACTGAACACTTGAATTTATTTTTTAAGCATCAGCTTAACTCCCACTGTTGAATCCTGGGGATAAGGCAATGATTGAGACAGACACAGCTTCTGACTATGGGCAGTTTGCTCCCTGGAATGGACTTTCTCAGTAAGAGCTTTCTTCACCTCGGATCTAACAGGATTTGAGAGGAAGATGATTATAGGACTGCTTTAAGGGCAGAGACATGAAACCAACGCAAAACAATCAGAGTTGACCTCTAACAGGAAAAGACGGAAGGTCAAAATAATGACTGGTTGAAGTTTCAGCCCTACTAGGCCATGAAATAAATATAATTCTGTATTTATTTTTCACACCTCGATAAAGAAGCCAGATTGTTAAAAGGAATATATGTCAGCCATTGACAGGCTGCAGTAAGAAGATGCGGAAACACGTTGCTGCTTACACCACCAAGATCACAATGGACGAGAGATTATGTTTAATTCCACTAAACTTATCAAACAGGACATTCACAGACCATCAAAACGGTAAAGGGATAACGTCTTCACCACTATACATCTGCTTCTTAACAATAAATTTTAGTTAGTGACATAAGCTCACCACTATTTGGGAATTCGTTTGTTCCACAAAATTTATAAAGAGCAGGTATGGTTTCCTGGGACCATTTCACCCCTAAGGCTGCAGTGCATAGAGTGATATCAATTTCATGGAAGAAGGAAAAAATCAGTTGACAACATAAAGCAAAGGCAGGTCCCCATGGCTGTCATGTCCCCCTAAGCCTCATGATTCCTATTTATTCTGCTGAGTCACTCACACCCCCCAAGCCCTGCCCAGCTATGTTTCCTTTCCCTGGTATAGTTTAAGGGACCTGTTTTGACACTTGGGCTTTTGTTATTGTTGTTGTCTCCTAATCTCTTGTCTTTCCTGATTTGTTTCTAATTCTATAAAATGAATCTCTGAGAAAGAGCAAAAAGATCAACTTTATTGACAATCAATAATGCAATCATGTCTTCCATTGCCCACTACTGACTTAAAGAAAATTATTTTTAAGCTTTTCCACCCACCTATAAATGCATTTTAGGAAAAAAAAGGTAGAGTTAAGATCTTACTGTTTTAAAGACTTATTATGAAGCCAAGACAGTTTCAATCATTGGACTCTTTTGTGAACTCTTTAAAAATACCTGCTATTTTATATGTTTATGATGTGCAACTGTAAGAAGCATAAATTATTAATTAGATCCAACTGTGTACAAAAACAAACAATTGTTGCTGACATCAAAAAAAATTATGACACCAAAGAAATTAGTTGCTCAACACCCTTCACGTTAAAAGCATCTCATGAATAAAATTCAAAGTGCAAGGGTAAATTCCACTTATGGCTCAAATAAAATAAAATAGAAGATGGCTTTATGAACCTAGGAGAATGCTTTCTCTAATTGCATATGGATTCATGAATAAGATATACACTCATCCACTCACTCTCTTAAAAGGTTTAAGGACTCTTGAACTATAAGCTCACAGGGGAAAAGGCTGGGGAGAGCCTCAATTCCTGTCTACCTCAAGTATCTCAGACTATCATGGTCTGGAATGGTCTATTTTAAGACAAAAGCACTTCCTGCTATCTGCTCTAAATTAGGTTAAGTTTATTTCCACAGATCTCAGCCTCAGCCCATCACCTGAGCCCTGCTGACAGACAGTATGAGCTGAGATCATCAGTTATCTCCCAAGATTTTGCCAACTTAAAACATCCTTTTTTTTTTTCTGATCAGCATCCCTAACTTTCCCAAAATTCTGTGTCATAGACTACTAATTCTAAAACCTTTCTAGAGGAAAACATGATGGAAAACAGATCTCAAGCAAGCAGTGGCCGCCCAGGAGCCAGGTGTCACCTGCAGATGTGCCGTGTATAGCTAGCACAGTGTCATTTACAATTTCTATTAATAGTTGCCAACATAAAAAGATACATTTCACATTAAAATCCAGATTCTGACATTTCCTTAAAAATCTGAAAATCTGACAATGTCAGGCTCACCTTTCTGCATGGCAATAACTGGCTGGAGCAACCAGAAGCTGCCCCTTCAAGAGAGAGCATGCACCCTCCAGTTTGCCACAATCCCCTCCACTCCCTATTATCTTCTATTCAGTCTGATTCCTTTTCTGCCTGCTTCTCTCAGTAGGTATTTACATTTTTTACCACTCTATTCACATATAAGATCTTAAACAATTCATTCTCCTTCACCACCCACTTCAAATCCTTTACCAAATCTTATTGATTCTACCACGAAAATTGCTCTTGAATCTTCTCCCTTGTTTCCACTCCACTTAAACCAACATGACTCTTGCATAAGCTACCTCATACCTCCTAAAGCTTCTCCCCTTTTCTTATCATCTCTACTCTTATTTCCAAAGTATCAGCTAAACTGTTTTAAGATACAATTGCAATCACAAAATATCTCCCCTTACCCACCTAAAACCCTTTGAAAGCTTCCCATTGTTCTGTGGACAAAACCAAACACTTCCCGAGACCTGAGAGCCTGCAGGATCTGAGCACTGCCAACAGTCCTCGCCTCCTCTCTTGCCACTCTCTCCTTCACAGGCTCTGACAGGGTCTCCTTCCTGCTGCAATGCCAGTCCCTTCCTGTCTCAGAGTCTTCACTCCTGCTGTTCTCTTTGCAAGGCTAATTCCCATTATTTCCTATTCCATCGCTTAGATCACAGTTTCAATAGCATACCCTCTACAAGGTCTATCCCATTCAATTCAGGTCTCTCAGTTATATTATCTCAAAGCATGCTTTTTTTTTAATCATGGTGTGAAAGACATGCTATCCTTTTTCTAAGAGAAGATGACTGGCCAAGGGTCATCAAAATAGCCCCCTTGTTTAGGTTAAAGTAGGGCTAGACTAGGTAGCCTGAATCCTCTGGCTAAGGTGTAAAGAAGTCTTTCATAACCCAATTAAGGCTGCCCCTGCTCAGATCCCTGGTTTGGAAAAAGTGAAATCTTGTAGGAGTCTTTATGCACAATGATCTGGGAACCTCCAGGGAGGGAAGTCACTGACACCCCAGTCCCAGGTGCCCAGGATTCAGAATAAGTGAGATCTATGGGAAGAAATTAGCATAGTTTCACCAGACCTAGAGTTCCCAGAAATAAAATAATTATCTCAAGGTAGAGGGAGTCCAGGCTGGTGACTGGGACTCAGGACAAGTGACCCAGTAGCCATGGAGAAGCCCAAATGGACAAAGCCTGTGGGTAAGGCCGGATGCTTCTGGAGACCCCGCCAAGCTGTTTGGAGCCTGTACAGTGGGGCATGAAGCTGTGCACAGGGCTGTAACTCACGAGGACACCTATATGTCCCAGTTGGGGTTCCCCACAGGCAGATGCTGAGACAAGGATGTGGGTGTAGGTGGTTCATTTAGAAGGTATTCCCAGGAAGTACTGAGAGGACAATTTGGAACAAAAACAAGGAAGTGAAGGAATTCAATAAAGGGTGCATTTTCTCTTTTTTTTTTTTTTGAGACGTGGTTTCACTCTGTCACCCAGGCAGGAGTACACTGGCACAATCTTGGGATGTCGGCTCACTCCAACTCCCAGGTTCAAGCGATTCTCCTGCTTCAGCTCCCGAGTAGCTGGGATTACAGGCGCCCACCATTACACCAGCTAATTTTTGTACTGGTAGATAGAGACAGAGTTTCATTATGTTGGCCAGGCTGGTCTCAAACTCCTGACCTCAAGTGATCCTCCGGTCTTGGCCTCCCAAAGTGCTGGGATTACAGGCGTGAGACACCACACCCAGCCGAGGGTGCAGTTTTCAAGAAAGTTTCTGCTGCAAGCAACAGGAAGGAGCTCTGAGAGGCAGTGGAGAACCGGCCTCATAGGTGCGCCTCCAGAAGGGCAAGGAACTCCATCATGAGCTGAGAGCTGCTACCCTGGCACTCCCAAGTGAGGCTGAAGCAAAAGCCCTCATGTTCCCGTACTGGTCATGAGTGCTGAGGAGATGTGGGTGGGGGACCAATAGCATCTGCTACATCCTACATGGCACACTGTGTCTAAGCTTGGCCACGGGGGACCGGGTTGGCCTCCCCTTGCAGGAGCACAGAGTGGGGACCACAGAGGGCAGGCACAGCATCTTTCAGTCCAAGGGAGATCAGCCTCAAGAGCGACACCTTGTGGCATCAAGATGTAATCATGTGGTAGACTGGTCGGACAGACCAATCTCCAGATTTGAATGTAGGATTTATATCCATCTCCCTCTTGTTTTGGGGCAGTGTAAGCCTGAAGAAGTGGGAAGGAGAGGAAAGAGAGGGAGACAGGAAGAAGTGGGGAAGGTTGGGAAGGAGCTCTAGTGGACAGATTAGGAACTTCCAGCTAAAGCGGCAGACGGGTTCCAGCATTTTGGATTTGGACAAATGAAACTGGGAGCAAGGGTTGTTTATTTTACATATATTTTAACATATTAATATTTGTATATCTATTGTAATATTTATAAAATATAAAAAGACTGTATTATTTACATTACATATTTAATTTTAATATATTTATTCTCTTTTCATTTATTTTTATAAACTTTATATTAAAGTATAACATATATATGATAAAGGTAGACCTTAATTGCACAGGTTAATCGATTTTTTTTGAGACAGAGTCTCGCTCTGTCACCTAGGCTGGAGTGCAGTGGTGTGATCTTGGCTCACTGCAACTTCTGCCTCCCGAGTTCAAGCGATTCTCCTGCCTCAGCCTCTCGAGTAACTGGGATTACAGATGCTCACCACCACATCCGGCTAATTTTTGTATTTTTAGGAGACATGGGGCTTCACCATGTTGTTCAGGTTGGTCTCAAACTCCTGACCTCAAGTGATCTGCCCGCCTCAGCCTCTCAAAGTGCTGAGATTACAGGCATGAGCCACTATGCCCAGCCTGCACCGGTTAATTAATTTTTATATAGTGAGCACACCTATCTTACCACTGTCTAGCTCAAGACTTAGAATATTATCAGAATCCCAAAAGCCTTTCTCATGTCATATAATCCATATATGACCCAAAAGCATTTCCACACCTTACAAGTTCATATTAATATGTGCAATTCCTTGTTGGGGTCTCTCTTCCCTCCTATTATAAACCGCTACACTGCACCCCAGGTTTTTACATTGGTGCTAACACTCTTGGAGCCCAGGGCAAGAGTACAAATGGAGGCACAGATACCATGTGTCTATACATTTAAAGTTACAAACTGAGCTAAGAAACTGGTAAACAAAACACATTCTACCCCCCTGCGTTGATGAATACAGAGATGGGGAAGATGAGATTTGAATTTTGAACTTAGACTCCTTAGAGTTCCTGCCAAAACATTGTGGCAGGAGGAAGACATCCCACCGCCCACCCTCCCCCCCGCCAACACCCTTCTTCCCCACCTCTGGCACAACCATATCCCAGGGGCCTCATACACATGAACTCTGCAGCATGCAAGCTAGGCTTGCTCTAGCTATACCAAGACTCCACAGACTATCTCTGTAAAAGGCCAAAGAGTACATATTTTAGGTTTTGTGGCCATTTGGTCTCTGTCATAACTACTCAACTCTGCCATTTCAGCCCGAAAGCAGCCACAGACAAATTGAAACCAAATAAGCATGGCTGTGTTCCAGTAAAATTTTATTTATAAAAACAAGTGGTAGCTGAATTTGGCCCATGGTTAGTAGTTTGCTGACACCTGATCTGTAACGACACACAGAGGTGCCCCTCCGCAACCCTAGGCCTACGGATGTGCACATTGGTAGCATGGCTTGCCCCTGAGAGGATGGACTGGGTAAAAAATCCCAAGCAGATTCTGGAAGACAACTCAGGGTCATTTAGGCAGGGAGGTCACAGGCCTATGGGTACCCAGAGTGGACTCTAGAATGCCAGGCACAGGCTCCAGGTGGGCACTTGCATTGGCCCCTTGGACTCTTCCCCCAGTGGAGGGTGCAGTCAGAGAAGAACCAAAGTAGGCCCTCTTGCCCAAGAGTAAGGGAACACAGGAGCTATGCAAAACAACTTTGGAGTAATTGAAAGAATGATTTAATATTACGACATTTTCATCATATCACTAAAATCACTTCCATGGCAGCTATAGGACAATTTTGTAATTATAGCCAGAGAGGAGAGACACAATGTTTTAAAAAGAAAAAGGGGAGCCTCAAAATCAGATTTGGCTGGAGTCATATTTCTGTCTTCTGGATGTGCAACCTTGAGCAAAGTATTTTACTTCTCTGACCCTCACTTTTCTCATCTGTAAAATGGGGATATCAGACTTTTCATATGGATTTGGGAAAGATTAAATGAGATGATATAAGAAAGTACTTAGCACAATACCTAGCACACGGCTAATGATCAACAGAAGTTAACCTTGATAAGCCCAAAGCTACCAGAATATGACACAGTGGCTTTAAACCTCAAAGTTGCCATAGAATTCTCTCAGTTCACTAATCTTGGCTGTCAGACACTTCGGAGTCAAACTCAATCTGCTGTTCAAAAGTGCTCAAGACATCAACCCCAGTTCTTTAAAACTAGAGAGAAAAATGGACATTGCCTTCCCCCATGATCTGCAGCCTACAATATTATGCATCTGTAGGTATTGAAAGTCCCAGTAATAAACCATTTCATCTGAGAATGCCATAATGATATGAATCAGTAGGGGAAAAGTCCAACTTAACACAGCAGAGATTTTCAAAAATGCTTTCCCATCATTCTCCAAAAGGCTCTATGTAACTCAAACATGCCTATCTACACATCAGTACACTCTCCTTTAGTGCCCCCAAACTCATTTTATAATTACTGTTTTCCATGTATAGATTTAGCATGATTACACGTTCAGCTGCCTTGGCTCATATTTTAGGCAAGGTACTTGAGTAAAGAGGCTATCTTCCATACTACAAGGCAAGGGCTCTGCATGCTCAAATATTAGTTAACTGTTCTTTCCATTAACCAGTTCCATTATTTATATTTCAGACTCCATCAATTTATTTCAAAGTATTAAATTAAAAATCTGAAACCCCTAAAAACTTTTCTTAAAGGAATAGACTATTACCTAGTACACAGCTAAATACACAAGTTAAAAATATAGCAAAACAGCCAGGTGTGGTAGCTCACGCCTTTAATCTCAGCATTTTGGGAGAGCAAGCTGGGAGGATCACTTGAGGCCAGGAGTTTGAGACCAGCCTGGGCAACATGGCAAGGCCCCATCTCTACAAAAAATTTAAAAATAAACAAGGCAGGTATGGCGGTGTGCAGTTGTAGTCCTAACTACTTGGGAAGCTGAGGCAGGAGACTAATTTGAGTCCAGGAGTTCAAGGTGGCAGTGAGCTATGATCATGTCATTGCACTCCAGCCCGGGTGACAGAGAGAGATCCTATCTCTAAAAAATAAATTAAATGCAAAACCCCAAACAATCAATAGTAAAAATAAAAAATAATTTGAGATGTTAAATAAAATTAAAATAAGCTATGGTTAATAAAATATGCTGATTATAACAGCATTATTCATTGCCTCATAAAGTCTCATAAATGGAACAAATTAAGTAGTTGCACTGAAGAAATAAATAAGGTTTTCAGATTCATTTTTAAAACATCTGTGCATTTCCTTTCATCTGCAAATGTAAAATGTCAGTTGGCAAAGCTTCAGTTATAGTATACTTACAAAAAAAGAATATTCAGGAATTATTGGGTCTTACGCTAAAAAAATCTTCTGTCGGTCAACTAACAGATGTTTCTGAGAAAATGACAGAAGAATAACAACTCTGCCCCCTTGGCCCTAAAACTCCAATCACACAGAATTTTGCTACATTTACAATAGCCTAAGTATTATGTGTTAATAGCTTTTCACCAGAAAAGAATACAGGCATAATCACATACATGAGGAAAAATTCCAGCAAAGCTATTGAAAAAAGACCACAATCAACGAGGGATGGAGAATGGCTCCGATGTGCAAATTATGGAGACAAGTATTCATCTATGTATTCTGGAAAGCAGAGAAAGAATAAACGTTACATCCTAACTGGAGTCTCTCAAAAATATGACTGAAAACCATGAAGAGTCACATTGGAGGCTTTAACAAGGATCAAGTTCAGGGTGCTGAATGGTCCGCAGAAACCCCTCTAAAAACAGAAATTAGAGTAAATGAGAGTCAGCAAGTGCAGTAAGTAAATCATCAAGTAATTGAGTCAAATCTCTTGTCTATGAATGGATAACAGGAGGCTTATCTAACATAAAAATAAAAAGGGAAATTACAGGACATAGTTCAGATCTATTCAACAAGTACTTCTAGAGAACAAACCTGTAATGTGGTTTCTGACATGCTCGAGGTCCAAAGCCTTCCATTTAAAAGGGGGTCACAGCCTCTTATATTAACACCTCTACTGTTGTGCAAGGCTGCCAGGTGCTGTGAACACCAGAAACAGATGAGGGCCTTTCTGGGAGTGATAGAGTGTGGTCTCAGATGGAGAGAGTGGCATGGAAGAAAGAGTGTAGTAACAGAGAGGGAAACTCTAGTTTTTTAACCTGGACAAGAACTAAGGAGGGAAGTCAGATCCATAGTGATGCATATTAAAGAATCTGCAAATCTCATGAGAATTTAAGGGTTGTTTTTATTTCAGAAATCTGAAAACCAACAATGTAAGGATATTCTCGATCAGCACAGTGCCATGCTCACTGACTTTGAACATCAAGCTGTACCCTGAGGAATTACTGAGTCAATGTGAAAGGAAATAAGATGGTCTTGGGGATCTAAAGTATGTGTTCTCAAGGGATGAAAGGTAAGGATTGTCAAGTTCCTCAGAATGAATGAAAGTTTCACAGAAGTTGACTACTGTGAATGTGGTGGGAAAACTGAATCATCACCCAATGCACGGCAGGATAGACTAGATGATGCCAAAGAACCTGTCTAGAATAGTCGCATCAGCATCACATTCTAGTTACAAGCAACAATTTAGTTAATGCAGTTAAATTAATGTTGTGAATTTGAATTAGTACTGTAATATGATGTATACTCTATTTTTAAATTGATTTATGCTTTAAAAAGTTGTAAGAGCTTAAAAACAAAACTGACCGGCTTTATGTTTATACAATTTAAAGTATCATTACAATAATAATTTAAGCCAACTCTGGGGTTCTATGAGAAATTATTTTCATTAAAAGAGATTTCATCTGAGAAACGTGGTTAAGTGATTAAGCGTACACTGGATTTGAGTCTTGAATCTCACATTTATTATCTGTTTAACCTTGAGCAAGTTAGCAAACCTCTCTGAGCCTCAGTATCTAAGTAATAAAGGCCTCAGGTATAACAATGGCTACTTCACCAAAATAAGGTGAGTAATGATTAAATCAGAGAAGGCAGAAGTACTTAGCACAGTGCCTGAGGCTTAGAAAATACTCAGTACAATCCTCATCATCATCAATATTGACCACAGGCTCATTGTGTTGTTTTCTTAAATTAGGCCCTTTCTTCCTCATGAGTAAAATAGAAATAACAGCATTAAACATCTTGCATTGGGTCTAAAAAGAGTAGTTGATTAAAAAGGTTGCAAAAAACCTTTGCACATGAAAGTAAAATTTTAACCAATGCAGTAAATTGCATCATTTGTTCAACGTTTTCACAATCCCCCTCTAGCTGGCCCATCCCTACACTCTCTTTCCTGTAGGAAGATAATCTTTCCTGCTCCACTGACATCTGGCTCGGCCATATGACTGTTTTGGTCAATGAAATGTGAGCAGAAGTAACAAATGCCATATTCAAACAGTAGCTATCAGAGCCCTCTTGTGGGTAAACCATGGTTTTTCTTCCCTACCATGAGACTAGGCTGTCCAAGAAAGGCTCCTTCAGCCTGTGTCCCAGAATAAAGATAACGTGAAACAGAATCACAGACAACCCCTGAGAGAAAGAAACCACTGAGATGTGGAGGTCCTTTGTTAGCTCAGCACAACCTAGCAATATCTGACTAATACCCAGCTACCACAAATACAGTGCTAAAACAAAATATTTAACATGTATGTTAAAATATAGGACAGTATTTTCTCACTGATTTATCTCTTATTTCTTTCTTCCTCTGCAGATTACCAAACTAGGAAATATCATCCATTCAGGGACAGAATATCTTCTGTTAGATCTCCAGATAGATGCAAATCATTTGTAAATAATTTATTTTCAGACACAGATGCATACAACCAACTATTTTAACTGCCTCCAAATGTATTCTCTTTATCATTCCTGGCAGCTGATTTCTTTACTGACAAATAACTGCTCCTCGTGCTTGGACATTGAGATGAAGGCAATCACTGGAAAAGCCAAAAGGAGGATAAATCCTGCTAGGAGGTGACATAGTTGTACAAACAATGCAAATAGTGAATGCCAGCGAGCATCAATGGGTGTGGGCTGGACCTCATGACTGTATGTATGATCAGTACCTGTGTGAGTGCCTATCCTGGAGCATAGCTGGAGGAAGAGTCCAGCTGTGCCTGGCCCAAGCATGCTTCCCCACCAAAAGAAAGGTAAGGCATGCACCCACCTCCTGCTATCTGCGGTTCAGTCTTATAATGGCTACGTGACTTACAGACTGCATCAAGTAACACCACTGTCTTCGCTCGAACCTTTTGTAAAACATGATTCAACCCTAGACCTTCCTTAAAGACAAGAACTATGTCTTCTTTATTTTCATATCTCAGCACTATTTGACACTTGCAATTAAAAGGCAACTCAATGTAGAGCAGTTTAAAGCAAGGGCTCTGAAGAATCCAAATTCCAGTTTCTCCACTTCCTTAGGTTAAGATCTTGCGAGCAGATGCTGTAAGTGCCTACCGACGTCCCTCTGACCTGAACATTTTAGACTGCCCCAAAGGCACTGCCAGTATCAGAATCTCTTCCTGAGAACATCTTTTAAACCTGGATAGGCTGGTCTTCCCTTGCAGGGTGCAGGACAGAAGTCTCAGGGTTAACCACCCTTAAAAACATCTGACAGATATTTATATGCCAGTGTTCACAGCAGCATTATTCATGATAGCTAAAAGGTGAAAACAATTGAAATGTTCACTGACGTCTAACGCATAAAGAAAATGTAGCATATACTTAAAATGGAATATTATTTATCCTTTAAAAAGAAATAAGAAGGCCAAGGCTGGTGGATCACTTGAGGCCAGGAGTTCAAGACCAGCATGGCCAACACGGGGAAACCCCTCTTTACTAAAAAATACAAAAATTAGCTGGGTATGGTGGCATGCACTTGTAGTCGTAGCTACTTGGGAGGCTGAGGCACAAGAATGGCTTGAACGCAGGAGGCAGATGTTGCACTGAGTCAAGATTGTGCCACTGCACTCCCACTTGGGCAACAGAGCGAGACTCTGTCTCAAAAAAAAAGGAAATGTAATTCTGATACATGCTACAACATGAACTTTGAAAACAGCACAAATATTGTCTGATATCACTTATATGAGGTACCTAGAATAGTCAAATTCATAGAGACAGAGCGTATAATGGTGGTTTCCAGAGGCTAGGGGAATGTGGAGTTATTGTTTAATTAATACATATTTTCCGTATGGGATGATGAGAAAGCTCTGGAGATAGATGGTGGTGACGGCTGTACAACATTGCAAATATAGTTAGTATCACCAAACTGTGCACTTTAAAATGGTTATAATGGTAAATTTTATATTATGTATATTTTGCCAAAATAAAAATAAATTTTTTAAAAAAGAAAAGAAAAAAACAATTAATATGAGCTAGTGGTTAGACATCCCTACTCTCTTAGTCTTTGTGTAAAAACACCCTAAGGTGGGTGTTTTACACTATGTCTACCATTTCCTTATGGGATTAAACTCTAGTTGCCATCCCACAACTCACTTAACAATGCCCCATCTATTGGCTGCCTTTGCTTCCCTCTCTCACACCCTCATTCACTCACTAGTGACCCCTGTATGTCCCAAGTAACTACTTGTCTCAGGGTCTGCTTCTGTGGGAAACTCAACCAAGACACCGAGATAAGTTTCTTAATTTCTCTAAATCTTACTTTGCTCATCGACAAAAATAATACGTACATTATGAAGTTATTGTGAAGATTAAATAAGATAATAGCACAGTGCCTGACTCATAGTAGATACTTAATATGAGCTTCTTGAACTTTTGGTCCAACAGTTATCCACCTTTTTTATAGAAGATAAACTATGTCTCTCAGTTTCAGGAAGAAATTAAAATATCTAAGAGCCAATTCTTTCCCATCTTCTATTTGAATAACATCTTTCATGACTTAACACTCATCATTTAACCACAAGAGGTGTTAGAAGGAACTGGAATTTTGTATCCAACTCAATCTTTTGCCTAGAGGTGGGCTGAGCCCACAAAGAAAGTTAGATTATCTCCCCAAATAGCAAGCAGAACCCCCAGGATAGACAGATAGCCGCCATTCCTTCCTGACGTAGGGAATTAGAGGGCTATGGGGTCAATTTTACACAAACTTTAATTTGTATCCCTTTCTCTCTTTGGCTACTAAAGTACCATCCTAGCGTCACTAAGGTTTATGGCAAAGACTAGGATTCATTTAGTCTTTTTCTAGCTCCACAGTGTATCATTTTAACAAGTGAAACCATGTGATCATGAAATTCCCATTGAGGTGTATCCTTTGCCAAATACCGTTTTACTTGCTTTGATTTCTCTTGTTTGCCGAAATACACAGAGATTTTATCATAATAATCGCTTGTTCTGACCAGCAAACCAAAGGAATAGGTTACATACTCTGGTGGACTCATAAATAAAACTGATGAGAAATCCAATTTCTGTCTCTTGCTTTTGGAGAAAATGTCTTTCTGAATATGTACTTTTTTAAAAGCTGAACAAACAAAACTTACCTTGACTTACATGTTAAAAAGGGAACAAATAAATGATAAAGTCCCAAATTCCATCTTGCCCTTTAATATAATCCCTAAAGCTTTTTTCCAACATTTCATATATACATAGCCTTTAACTTCACTCACAACTATAAATAGTTGGCCAACTTAAGTTCAAAGCATCTGACTAAGGCTAACCACTAGCCATATTGGACGTGCCTAATGGTTTCAGTGTTTGGCTCAGTTACCTTATGAGCTAAATACTTCTCCCTATATTATTGCCTACAGTTCTCCATTTTCCACTTATAAATTAATGACAAAATTCAAGAAATATTCAGGCGATTGCACAAACTCTGTTGTACAAATATGGTGATGCTGATGAACTAAAACTGCTTGTTGGCAGGTAAGGTCATGATACAGTAGCTCAGAATGGTGATTCATAAACTACAGCACAGAAGTTAAGATTAATGTATGAAAGGCAATTTAATAGTGTTACTGTAAAATGTACAAAAATATAAATCATACCAAAGTAAAGTCAGAGGCAGCCATTATGCACGGGGTATTGAATAGTGTTCTAGTCCATAACTCCCAATCTTGTACATTTCAAGGAATAATGAAACTATTTTCATTCATGAACTTTCTCAGACCACTTTCAGAAGCTGTACACTATGAATTACTCCAAGTATTTCCTTCAATTAATTCAACGAAGTCAGTTTCATTCTGCCCATTAATTACAAATATTTAAAACACAGTGAGTACTCTCCATGCTCTGCTTAAAATTCACTGAAATGAACTTTGTCCTGGGTGATATTTGGTCTCTGAGAGTCTCAAAACCAACAAGTGGTGTAGAGTCTCACTGCAGATCTTTTATTAGAAGATATTTTTTCCTCACCTGGAAAATGGTCTTTCAAAGTAATGAAGGGTACATAAATTGTGTTTGGTCAGTGAATCAGAATAGACACTGCTAGGATTCCTAGCGCCATAATAATCAATCTTTCTATTGTTCTCCAGGTCATCTTGCTACCCTCTCATCCCAATATCAAGGCCCACATTCCCACAAGCATCAAAAGTAGGTAATTATTGCCATGACAGTGAAATAAAAGTAGAATAAAGAGAATTCAGAGTCTTTGGTCGTATCCACCCCCTACCTGAAATCTCTTGAAGGTTTAAGCTTGAATCCCATGTCCTCAATGGCTCACGGGGTCTCATGTCCTGTCATACTCTGTGGCTCCTCTCACTATCCCTCATCCTGAACCAAGCTTAACTCCAGCTCTACAGTTCTACTACCTACGTAGTATGAACTACTACCATGAACCCTGACTCTCCCATTCTCTCGCTTACTTTGGGACCTAGTGCATGCTAGTCCCCCTGTTATTTGTACCTTCAAATCCTTCCTCCTCTGGCTAATTCCATTTACTCTTCAGTGACACTTTAGGTGCTACTTTCTTAAAGAAGCCTTCCTTCATTCTTCATCCATGACTCTCCTAAGTCTTCAGTGGCAGCCTGGATGTTCCCCCAAAGAGCACCCATTATTGCCTGCTTACTTGTCTGGTGCTCCACTAGATACTACAACCCCTGAGCTCCCCTACAAAATCATCTGCTCTGTGACAGTACCCCCCACACACCCCCCATTCCCAGAAGAAGACTGGCACAAAGCAAGCATAAACTCATATAATGAATACATAATAGAATGGCTTAATTCTTTGTTGCTAAAGTCCATTGTGAAAGAACCCCAGCCATTCCTGTTTTCCAGGTTAAAATAACTAATAAAATGATAGTTAGTTGAACCTCTTAGTTGAACCTCTGTGTGAAGAAACTGTTGTAAAATATATATATAATGGATCTACAAGAGTGCCTTTGAAGCAAATTGGACTACATGATAGAGAAATCGAGATCCCAAATACGGAGAAAGCTAGTGGCAAAGCCAGAAAGGGAACTTAGGTCTTGTGACCCCAGGTCAGTGCTATGTCTCTGTAGCCAAAAGAATCTGCTCTGAAGTTATTCTAAGCAACTATTCATGTTGTGAATTCAAGGTAGCCTATGAATGCATTCAAAGCCCATGTCTAAAAAGAGAGTTATTTATCAGCTTTAACAAAAAAAGGTGAAGAATTCCCCTTGAGTGCCCCCACAAACTGCTCCACATTCACAAGCCTGATGAATAGCAGCCACTAAGACTCAGGTGCTTTTGTATCCACTCAGCATCAAACAGGACCTATTTTCAACGATCCCATAAGAATGCCACGCTGTTGTCCTACTCACTACCCAACCTCCTGCTTCCTGTCAGGGAGAGGCTTCAGGAAGAAAATGAATAAAGGGTCAAAATGGGAAACAAAGAAGGGGGAGGAGGTAACGTTACAGCCTTAGAAATGAAGGAAAAACACACATCACCAGAAGGAAAGAAAAGACATCAAAAATCCTCTCCTGAGACGTGAAAGTAAAAAGAGCCAACAACGTTGCTCCTCTCCGAACCTGCCCCTTGAACCACGGCTGCTCCTCGAGGTGATGACAGCTGAAGCCAGCTGGCAAAACGGAGCATGGCTAATCTGCCTCAAGCCAGGCACAAGAAAGCCATCTTGGTAGGAATTTGATGCTCACCAGTATCACTGAGAAAAAAACAGCAATCATGGGACCACCCTAACATCACATCTTACAGAGCTGCTCAACCCTCATTGCCAGAGCAGTTCCCAGACCCCAAACCCACCTTCAATCACCTCAGGCCCACCGAGGACGAACTCCCAGCCTGACCACACCCATCTTATTGTAGAGAAATTTGCCACATAAGAACTGGTAATGACAGTGCAC
Source organism: Aotus nancymaae (assembly GCF_030222135.1). Lineage (NCBI taxonomy): Eukaryota > Metazoa > Chordata > Mammalia > Primates > Aotidae > Aotus > Aotus nancymaae. Next base: position 30,992,892 of record NW_026988482.1, read on the forward strand.
AACTAGGTTCAATTTCTTATATGAAACCCTGCTCTTCCTTACTGTAATTAGTCATACCATTTAGCAGAACTCTTTCACGGTTTGCATAAGGATCTGAGCGTATTCTTAAAGAACAGTCACATTGCTCAATTCCCATTCAAGCTCTTGTCTTCTGACCCACTAAGAAGTTGCTTTGAATTAATAGTTTGCTCCTAATGCATTTAGGGTAAATGCACTTTGCTGCCTGCAACTCATTCATGCCCTGAAATCACTGAACGACAACTACCTTTAGGGGTGGAAAGTATTAAGACAGGAAAAAAGAGCTAATGCTATCAGACCACACACACACACACACACACACACACTCACACAGGATAATTAAGTGAGCAAAACATAGAGTCTGGAAAATAAACCGTAGCAAAGTTAAGTTGCTGGTATAAGATGTCTATGAATATTGCTGCTGGCCTTTGGTTTTCAGGTGTGTCTCAGAGATGCCCTTCCAACCCTTCATCCAGTGGGGGCTATAATCTCACCATTGACTTCCAGGAAAAAAAATAATCATTTGGTTCCTTCCTGAAAGTACTCCCTGCCTTTCTTTGCTTCTCTTCTTCCATGCACACACACTCTCTCTCTTTTTAATTTTGTTGAGTGCTGATTAGGTGCCAGCAACTAGAGATTTTCTGGGATGTGACCAAGACGAACTCTGCTTGGCAGAGTCAACGTGAGTTCAAGAACAGAGGAAGTGCAACTTCCAAGCAACAAATCTGGAAGATGTAAGTGGAGAAGGAATGCCCAAGAGGTTAAGAGCAGAACTTGAGGCACGCCCTGGGAATTGGCCAGCCAAGTGCTGAAGAAATTAGGCTGGAGCAGCAGATGAACTGGCCCAAGAGAAGGGTAACCAATTATATTAACAATTAGGTCGGTGAGGTAGTGGCCTTGGACTTCCCCAGCTGAGAGAAAGAGCAAAAAAATCACAAAGAAAGTTCAGTCCTGGCTGTGAAAGTGAGACAGCCTAGAGCTCCTGGTACTCTTGGCATTAACACTGATAAGTCTTGGTGGTTGCTTCTGTTGCAACTGTGGGGCCGCTCACTGCTTCTACTTTGTCTAGTGATAATTTAGCAGCCTGAGAGTAAGGCAGAGGTGCATTCAAATTATGGCTCTGCCACAGCATTCACTCCGAGCAAGTTTTTCTGTCCCTTCAATCATTTAAGAAATACTTATTGAGCATCTACTGTGTGTCAAATACTCTTCTAGGTATTAGGGATACGGCAAAAGGCAAAGCTCCTGCCTTCACGGAGCTTATCAAATTCCTTGAGCCTCAGTTTCATCACCTTTGAAATGGGATAATACGTCTACTTTTATAAGTAATATGAAATGAGCAACATAAAGCGCCTAGCACATAGTAAATGCTCAATAAATGGTGCTCTTCATAGAACAGAGCAAATCTATCCATGACTTCCAACTGGAGTATTAGCTCCAAGTAGTAAGTAATTGTCTATGGTTCATCTCCGTACCTCCAGCGCCTGTCACAAAGTAGATACTCAATTAATACTTCATAAATCAATCACTACTTAATTAATAACAGCCATTTTTATGGTAACTGATAGTCGTTATTCCTCTCCAAGCCACAGAGATTCTATTACTTAAAAAAGCAGCATGGCATAAAGGCTTTTTTTTTTTAAAGAAAGGCAAGGTGCACTCTATGTCTTCACTTTTTTTAACATGAAAACAAATGTAATTGAGTGTAAATATTTCAATTCAAATAGTCTATAAGTACAGAGACTTACATGGACAGCGGATGTAGATGCCAGCCCACTGCTTTCCTAACTACAAAGTAAGGACAAGCTGGCCAGGCTTCAGGTTAATCCAGAAGGCACCCAAAAAGTAAGTTATGTAAAGTTTAGCAGATGTGCTGAAAGATGATGTGTCAGTAAAGATAAGCAGAAAAGTGCTGTAGAAACCAAAAATCACAAAATCTTCATGGCTTAAAATGACCAAGGTTTACGTCTTGGTCTATATGTCCAACTCCAGTTGACTAGAAGCTGTGTTCATTTATGAAGCATCTCAACACATGCTTCCATAATCATTGCAGAAGAGAGCACTGGATGCTCTCACACTGGGAATCAAACGTTCTAGCATGGACGTGATTCAAGCCACCTCCAACATGTGCCCGGAAGGAAAGAAAGAGTGGCTATGGGGAACATTAACAGTCTACCACAGATGATATTAAGACACAAGCTGCAAAATAACAATGGGATTTGTTGAAGATGATACACAAATCAAACATCCGGACAGCTATAAGGTTCACATAATCCTGGACCAGAGAGGGTGTGTAGGTATCATTTTAGAGCAGTGGCCTCAGTAAAGACACTCAAATAGCATAAATCTGGACCCTAAATTTCCAGAACAGCTCTGCTTTCTATAAACATACTGATGGTCCAGATAAATTTTTATTTAGGAAACAAAAAGTTTTAACAGCTGAAAAACATTTGAAAACCATGAATGTAAACCAAATCCTTTATTTTACAGATTTAGAAAGTAAAGAGAAGAAAAAAAGGAGACACAGACAATTAAAGTAACCCCACTCTACCCCTCAAGGAAGATCTAGAATGTTGAGCAGAAATAAGTCCATGGACAGAATCTAATGTACCACTGCAGCACCTTCTGACCTTATCTTTCATCTCTCCTACCTTTAACTAGCACAGTGGCGCCAGACCCAGACCAAAGTCATGTAATACAAGGTCGTCAAGGGCTCAATAAATGGTATCGACAATGAGTAGAAGACCCCACCCCCCAGCATTAAATAGTGATTCATATCCCATCAGCAATTCTCTATATTACTCATTCCCTACTTCCAGGCAAATGTGAAGCCATCAGTAGAAGTGAATACTGGCCTTCAGGAGACTTTCATTTTGTTCTTACATGATTATACGTTAACAGCCAACTATGATTTGGATTCACTCAATTCCATTATCTTCTCATGTCCTCAGCTCTGCTTCATGCCCAGTCTTCCCTCTACCTTCACTCACACTAAAGCATGTATGTCATGCACTCAACCCTCAATGCTCTCCCAACCTCCGGTCTCTGTCTTTTTCAATGGCTTTATACTCACTAGCCCATGACATCAAACTCAGATATTTCAGCCAGGAATTCAGGTGCCTCCTCAGTCTTACTCCAGCCTAATTTTCCAAATTATCTCCACTACGGTACTTTTCCTGCTCAGCCAGAGGCAAGATGATGAGCCTGAAAGTCAAAATGACATTGTTTTGAACCCCCAGTGCTTCCACTTACCGGTTAGGCAAGTCCTTAACCCCTCTAATGTTCTCACCTGCAAGTGCTTAACCCCTCTAATGTTCTCACCTGCAAAATAGGTACGATAGCATCTACTTTGATAGTGCTGTTGAGAAGGTATGTATTAGTGAGGAATATGTGTGGCTGCAAGTAATAAGTAGCGGCTTACAAGTAAAGAGCTTTTTTGTTTTATGCAATAAGAAGTACACTGGAAGGCAGTCTAGGCTGGTACAATGAATTAACAATGTCACCAAGACCAAAATTCTTCCAGACTCCAGCTTTGCCATTTGTAAAACATGATTTTGGCTGGGCACAATGGCTCACACCTGTAATCCCAGCACTTTGCGAGGCCCAGGCAGGCGGATCACTTGATCCCAGAAGTTCAAGACCAGACTGGGCAACATGGGGAAACCTCATCTTTACAAAAGTATACAAAAATTAGTCAGGCATGGTAGTGCCCACCTGTAGTCCCAGCTACTCAGAAGGCTGAGGTGGAAGGATCACTTCAGCTGGGGAAGTCAAGGCTGCAGTGAACTGAGATCATCCCACTGCACTCCAGCCTGGGTGACAGAGTGAGGCCCTGTCTCAAAAGCAAACAAAATAAAAACCGTGGCTTTATCGTCATTGTTGTAGTTGGCTGCTGCCCTTCCAGGCATTGCACCGATGATCCCAGCAGCAAGAAGCAGAAAGGGCTGAAAAGCTCTTGGAGTATACCAGCCAGGTGTGCCCCACTCACTACATTTTCAGGAAAGCCTCCACCCAACAACTTCCACCTGTCATTATCAGACCCAACTCTCATGGCTACTCCAAGAGTAAGGGAGTCTTGGGAAGGTGAGGTGGGCTTATTTCCATCTCAAACAAAATTGGGGTTCTTCTAGTTAGAAAGGAGAAAATGAATGTCGGGTAGGCAACCAGCAATGCCTACCCAATATTAAATTAGATATTTTATGGAAAGTGCTAAGCACAGTGCCTAGCACATAGTTAACTGCCCAACAGAAGTTAAGCTATAACTACTACTGTTATAATTATTATTGTTGTTGTTACCCACCTTTCTCACTCTCTGGCCAAGTGGAATAACTCATTATATCCATGTGTCCCCCAACATTTTTATGGCATCCATTGCTCTATCTGCATCTCCAACTCTCTCCCTGCTTGAAGGTCCAGGAAAATGTCATTGCATCCAAGAAGTCCTTCCTTACATCTATTCCTAATGATAAGTTTTATAATGGCAGAACCCACATCAGATAAAAACTGTGTTCACCACTGCACTGAACATTATCTCTTGGAACACAGTAGGTTCTAATAAATAGTGCCTTAATAATTTAAGTAATTCATGTGTATACACCAACCTGCTCTACAGCCAGCCCTTTAAAATCAAACACGGTATATGTTTGATCCTGAAATGCATAAGTTAAGGACCAGGCTTATATGTCACACAGCTAGTGCTGGGAGTGAAGGGATGAAAATTACATTCCGCAAGAAAAATAAAAAGTTAGAAAATCTTCTAACCATAATTTTTACATGCTGTGGGAATCTAGATGATAGTTCATCAAATATTCGCTCCCCTACTGTGAACAGAATCTACTTTTACACACAAGTGTTGGTCTTTCCCATGTAACTTGCTTTGTCCAAAATAGGTTGTCACTCCGAAGTGACATTTGCTTGTGCCATTTGCCTCTTGGCTCCAGTGATCTGCCAGGAGAAGGGTGTGTGCCAAGTAGCTGCCATCCCTGCAGCCTGGGCCCTGGGACACATGTGGAGCAGACTGGAACCCACCCCACAGCCTCGGCACAGCCACCCCAAGGAGACCAGCCTAAACCAGCCAAATTACGGTCAACCCGAAGACCCATGAGTGTGAAAATAAATACCTGTTGCTGTAAGTCAAGGAGTTTTGTTACACTGCCAAAGCTCACTAATATAGCTTAACATTTGATATATGTTAGTATGTCTTATATGTTCATTCATTTTGTTCCCTTCCTTCGCATAAGAAAGAACAGGCTGAAAAAGCTCCATGTTTTGCACATCCAGTGATTTCTACCTTTGGATCAACTGTTTTAAATTTATGAGACCTACATTATCATGAATATTGGTGATTTTTTTTGTGTTTTCCATTCATCCTATCTTTCTAAACTAAGAAAATCACAATAAAATATAAACAGCATAAACACTGCTGAAACTGAAACTGTTGGCTGGCAAGCAGGTGCCCAATGGACTAGCCAAAATGTTAACTGGTTAGCAGATTTTAAAAAGAAAAAAAAAAGGCTAGAGGATGTCCTAGTAAAACAAACAAATGCAGATTGTACAAAAGTCAACCTAACCAAAGTCAAAGACTCTGTAGGTAAATTTGTGGACTCCAACACCATTCACTGTATTTATCAGGATACCTGTTTTGGCAAACCTCCACCACTGAGTTTCACCAATGGAAAGAGACTGATAAGGCTTATATCTTGTAGCTTTTCCAACATAATAAAGCAAGAGGGGCTGGGCACCGTGGCTTATACCTGTAATGCTAGCATTTTGGGAGGCCAAGTTAGGCAGATCACCCAAGGTCAGGAGTTCGAGACCAGCTTGGCCAACATGGTGAAACCTCATCTCTACTAAAACTACAGAAATTAGCCAGGCATGGTGGCAGGTGCCTGTAATCTCAGCTACTTGGGAGGCTAAGGCAGGAGAATCGCTTGTATCCAGGGGTGGTTGCAGTGAGCCGAGATCGTACCACTGCACTACAGCCTGGGTGACAGAGCAAGACATTATTTCAAAAATAAAATAAAACAAGAGGACCATGCCATTACAAAAGAATAACTTTAAATGTCATATCTAATCACTAACGGAAAGGGTCTCTGTAAATAACAAAGAAAATAAAACTCTAATCCCTTGGTGAGGAGACAAATTGAATGATGTTAAGAGCATTTATTCAACCAAGATCTATTTAGAACTCTAATTGGGAATTTAAGGTGTCAAGAAAAATGGAAGAGTGTGAATTTTGTTTTGTTTTACCTTCTTTTAGGCCATCAAGTTTGGAACTAAATTTCTATTGAGCCAAAATTGATCTACTGGAAACATATGGTAAACAAAGTTACTAAATTTGCCTATTGGCCCATGCCACAGCCTTCAAATGGAAAGGCAAAACAGGTTGACAAAAGGACTGTCAGAATCACAGTGGACTCTTAAAAGGGTTAGCTCTATGTATGTCAGGAGAACCCACACCTTCAGACTGGACACATGCAGACTACACAACCAAAATTTGAAGTCAAGGCCATGTCCAAGGTCATGGGCTCTGGGTAAGACAAACCTGAGCTCAGGTTCTTGCTTTCATACTAAACTGTAGCAAGATACTTAATTCCTTCTAGTTACTCATCTATAATTTGGGCATAACAATAGTACCTACCTCACAGGGCTCTACAAGGTTTAAAAAAGATAATACATATAAAGTACCCAACAAAGTGCTTGCATATGCAATAATAATAATGATGATAGTAATAGTAATAATACTGCCTTAAAAACCTGGCTTCTACATGAAAACCATCCTAATCAGTATATTCTGGCTCACAGTCTATTTATGAAATGCTTAATTCACAGCATTATGTTCACATCCAGGTACAGCTTCTATAAAGTAACCATTCTTTGGATCAGTAATTTTGCTAATGAATTCAGGGAGAAGGGTGCCGAAAAATCAGCCTTTCACTAGCAGTGAGTTGAGAAGGATCTGGTCCTTCACCCATGATTTATCCATCCATGAAATTCTTGCTGGTAAAAACCGTGACACCATCACCTCCCATTCCCCTCCCTGCTAAAACTGCAAAAGTATCTTATTAAAGCACAGAAGCAAACAGACAAGATGGCTTACACGAGAAAAAGGCAAACTCTACTACTCCTTGGAAAGAAAACGGCTTGACCCCACCACCACCACCAAACTGACATTCTGCAAAAGAGAACAAGGCAGCCCTCACTTCCAGAAGTTGAGTTAACTGTCAGAACTAAAAGAATCCCTTCTATTCATGTGACTCCCCATAAAGAACGTTTGCCGGCTTCAAAAATATCTTACAAATCCATCCAGTAGAGCCAAGACCCAAGTACTGTATACTGAGAAACAATGTGACTTTACAAGGACAAGAGTGACCATAGGAGACGTGCCACACCCTTTTCCCGGATAGCTCAACGGTACATGGTATCTCTTATAAAGACTGCAATTCTGGAGAAATAGGTGGGCCACTCTAACACCCCCTCCCCCCATTCATTCTTTACACAGATTCATTTCATTTTCGTTTTTAAGCCAATGGCCTCGGCATCCACAACTACTACAACTAATAATCAGGGGGTGGAGGGTTGGGGATGGGGAGGACAAGGAAACACAGGTCAAATATACTTGCTTCTAAAAGCACATTTTCAAAGAGTTTTCTTCCCGTTCGTCTGCCTCTCACAGCTGGATTCCCATACCTGGTGGAAACCAATGGTTAAGTAAAACCACTGATTTAAAGAGCCAACCAGGAAACTAACCATGACAAGTGGGAGCTGCCCTCCTCTCCCGAGCATTGATTGGCTCTTTGGGTTCCACCGGTCCCCATTCTACCCACTTAAGTGGCAGGTGTGGCTGTCAATCACTGAGGGAACTGACAATTCACTGCTCCGGGAGTAAATTGCCTTTCATCCAGCAAAGGCAGGTAGCAGCCTAAAATCGATCCACTCCTAAAAGAGCGGACCCTCCCTCTCTGGCAAGGAGAACAGAGACCCTTAAGTACAAAATAAATAAGGCAGGGCCGAAAGGAGAGTTCACGAGCGCTATTTTATTGCCCCGAACCAAAGCAGCCCTTAATCTTCACTGTCCTAAGATGATCTTTCAAAGGCTCGTGCGCTATTTTTTTTAATTAGGTACACCTTCGTAAGTATCTCTTTTTTGTATAAGTAGGAGATGGTAAGGAGGAGGGAAGAAATGATGCCGTTCAGTTCAATTTCACAACGTATTCCTTTTCATACACCATCCCCTAGCCCTCCCCGATAAATCGACTTCATTTTCCCTGACAAGGGTTTTTTTTAAAAAACATGCTCCCCTCGGAGCCCACCCAGGCAGGCAGCCACCCCACCCCCTGGGCTGGGGCTCCACCTTTCTCCACTTTGTTCTGCTTGGGGTTGCTCAAGACCCCCGCCCCCGCGAACACTCCACCCCTCGAGGCAAGAGGGGACGCCAGGCAAAAGAGGGGGGTCTGAGAGAAGAAAGGCGATGGCAGTGAGGGTGGCTACCGGAGAGGGACTGCGGGAGGTGGCCCGGGCCGCCGGGACGAGCGAGCGGCGCCCGCGCGCCGGAGGAAACCGTGCACTTGTTCCAATCCGGGGGTTTATACATCAAGGCAAATCCTCCTTTAGGCCGCCCCATCCCTCCCCCCGCCCGAGAAAGCCCCGGAGGAGGCGGTGGTTCACCCCTAGGCTCCCCACGACAACGCATTGCAGCTCCCCACGAGCGAGGGGGACCGGCACGAGGGCTGCCCGGGCACGGGCGCCCGGAGGGAGCCGGGCACCAGGCGGCCCCGGCGTCGGCGTCTCACCTTTCCGATGCTCGCCCGGGGGCCGTCCCACATGGATTTTTACAACCTCACGTCGCCTTGGCCCCGGGCGGCCGCGAGGAGCTGGAGCCGGTGTCGGAGCCGGAGACCGAGCGAGCAGGAGCGAGAGGAGGAGAAAGAGGAGGAGAAGCGGGGCGGGGAACGGGGAGGGAAGGAGGGAAGGAGGAGGACACCGCTCGGAGGGCCGGGGCCGGGCGCGGGGCCGGGCGGGGCCGGCGGCCGAGGGGGCGGCACCCGCCGCAGTCCCGAGACGCGCGCTCGCGCGGCGCTGCCAGCCGCTGCGCTCGGCGGGGCTCCCACCCGGCCGGCCGGCGCGCTCGCCCGCTCGCGGAGGCCCTGACTCACATTCCCAGCATTCCCGAGGAGCCGCTAGGGGGGCCGGGGCCGGGGCTGGGGCCCGGGCGCCTCCGCGGGGGGCAGCAGAGAGCGCCCGGCCTGGGCAGGGGTCTTCGCAACGCCTCCTCCCTGCAGGCCGCGGCGCGAAGCACCTGGCCCCCATCTTCTGTCCCCGACGCCCCTTCCCGGGTAGCCCCTTCCAAAAGCTGCCAGGCACTCCCAGAACTTGTCAGGTGGCTTTGGTGACAGGGGCAGGCATGGCACTTATCTTTTAAGTTAAGCATAAGAGTAGGGGGTCGTGGTTACCATACCCTGCCACCGCCCATCAGCTTTCATGTTCCTTAGGAGGTTGAAAGGATTTCATAAGATCTTTACTTTCTCGTTCTCCCAAAGAAAGGACAGAATGAAAGATAAAGATCATATCCATCATATTCATTGGGTGCCTCTTCTGTGCCCTGAAATGTGCTTGCATTGTCCCCATTTGAGGTAGAAAGATGATGTCTGAGTTGATACACGCACACACCTCAAGGTAATGAGCAAGAGGATTTAGTAAGTTTTTCATTGGAAAAAGCTTCAACTCAACAAGTCTGGAGCCCCAGCTGCTGCCATTTTATATTAGGGAGGGTACTGGGATAGCTATGGGCGTCTTTAAACTTGGTCTCTTTCACTGAGTAGTCAATTTGCAGGGATAGAGCAGTCATTTCCTTCCTGTCCTGATGAGTCTGCTTCCAGCAATTTCAGTAGCCAGATCTAAATTTCTCCTGCTGGGAAGTTCAGACAAATAAAGCAAATCCAGCCATGAGATGTTTGGGTGTGCAGAGGCATAGAATTAGTACAGTGATTAGAGGATGGCTCCTTTCCTCCCCGGTGGGAATTTAATTTTAATTTTTTTATTTTTATTTTTTGTGATAGAGTCTCCCTCTGTCGCCCAGGCTGGAGTGCAGTGGTGTGATCTTGGCTCACTGCAACCTCCATATGCCAAGATCAAGTGATTCTCCTACTTCAGCCTCCTGAGTAGCTGGGATTACCGGAGTCCATCACCACACCCCGCTAATTTTTTATTTTTAGTACAGATGAGTTTTCACCATGTTGGCCGGACTGGTCTTGAACTCCTGACCACAAATGATCCACTGGCCTCAAGCCTCCCAAAGTGCTGGCATTAAGGCGTGAGCCACCACGCCCGGACAGAATTCAAATATTAAATGATTCCTGCTCAGGGAGTCAGACTCTGAGAAACAAGGATGCCTTCCTGTTCTAGTCTAAATGCCTGTTCCTTAACTCTGTACACTTCCGCTATCTAAGGTTTTTCATAGACTCTCCTTGCCTTCATCCTCTTCTTTCTCTCTCTCACCAAGAAATTAGCACTCATTCTCCTGACCTAGATGCTCCAGGGGCAAAACAAGCTACACCTATTGTGTTTAGTTCCCCACATACATCCTTGACAGCCTCTGCTCAAAAGGCATGTTGTATATGAGAGCCTTGTTGAGAGTCCTTTGAGAACTCCTAAAATCCCGTATCTTTTGAAATGTGGCCAACATTTTTTAGTACCCCCTCATGCAGGCACTTACATTTTCTCAACTACTCTCACAAAAACTCTTTAAGATGTTTACCATCTTTCAGAAAAGTTGGGTAACATACCCAGGGTGATCCCGTTAAGAATTCATTTAAATCAGTGCATGAGATTCACTCTGGTTGGCCACCCATTCTCTTTTCCTTTGATCCATGGGTTTTAAAAGGAACCCTTGACATTCAGGGGCACAATTTATTACACACATGCTTATGTACACTTTTCCCACAAAAAGAAGATTCATGGTTCTCAACAGATTTCTTTCATATTGGGTCCTTGACCCAGAAAAAGTTAAGAATAATTTCTTTAAATAGAAAGTGACTATGTAGTAAAACGAAGAGTGGAAGTTATAGGAATCTTAAGCAAATCCTCTTTGTCCTCTCTGGGACTTACTTTTCTGAAAACAAAAGGCTGAACTAACGAATCTTAAGATCCCTTCCAACTCTAACATTTTCTAACTTTATGTTAAAATACACATATGTGTATGTATTTGTACACAAAATACATACACACACACACAATATGCTAACAAATAGCCATTGTGAGATCTAACCCTTCAGGACAGAAACTTCTAAAAGCATATTGTATTTTCTAAAATATGGTTCGTTGCTCTAGGGTTTTTTGTTTTTGTGGTGGTTTGGTTTGCTTTGTGTTGTTTTGACAGTTATTCATGTCTTTCTTCATCATGGCAAGCTCCTCTCAAGCAAGTCAGAGAGATCATACTTTCATGGTAGGTATTTTTTTCTCACATATTCATTCATTCATTCAAACAATATTTATTGAGCGTCTACTTTCTCCTAGGTCCTGTCGGTTCAGAGCCTCTACCTCAAGGACTGTACAGTTTAGTGAGGGAGACAGATAAGAAGCAGGCAATGACAATGCTGCCTATGAAAGGACAAAGTTCTGGGAACTGCAGGAGTATGCAGGAAGGATAATTAACTGTTCCCCTGGGTTTCAGAAAAAGGTTTCCTGAGGAAATGTCAAATTTGCTGCCACAACCAACTTTGTTGCCCTACCCTGTGCTCAGCATGGAATGCCAGTTATGGTAGATGGGAGCTGTGGTGGACACCTTCCCCTGGCTGAACCACGACAGGCTCTCCCTCCAGTATTTGAAACTGAGCTTGGAGAATGAGTCAGTCAGCTGGCATTCAATGGTGAGATTATAGACTGTGGTGGCCCAAATTAGAACTATGGCACCAAAACCCATGATGCCAAAGTCATCAGGAAGTAAGTTCTAAGAACTTAGCCAAGAAAGCTGGTCTGTAAAGAGGAGAACAGCCAGCCATGTAGACAGAAATGAGATTCCTGAAGACCTAAAGGACTTATTTGACATCCCCAGTGGGCGTATCTAACCAGTATCTCAAACTTGATTTTTATGCACCAAGTCTCCTCTCTCCCAAGGTTGCCCATCAGGATAATGACATTACCAATCATCCTTTTGCTCAGGTCCAAACCTAGGAGCATCGTTAATTCCTCCTTTTGCTTATACCACACATCTACACCATCAGCCTGTTCTATCGGCTTTACTTGGGCCTGAGCCAAGCCATATCAGAGCCTGAAGCAAAGAAAAACTGCGTACCCCTAAATATTTTTTGAACCAAATAGAAAAAGTTAAGCTCTACAATGAAAAAGCATGACTACATATAAAGCACCATAATGCTCAATCAGTTCTCCTATGATTGTCAACCCTCATAAGACTGCCACTGTGTGAATATGATAACCAAGTAGCCTTGGAACTTAACACAGGTTGGAAACAACTGTTCTTGTTACACAATGATGCAGGGTCATAAAACAAACAACAACTCGTCTTGGTTTTGTTTTTGTTTCTTTGGATTTTTTGCATTCATTTTGAATCTAGTAATAGCAACAAAGAACCAATACTTGTGTAGTCCGTACTATGTGCCATGCCCTGTAGTAAGCTATTTGTGTGCATTAGCTGACTTATTCCTCACAGTCGACCTAAACTGTACCATTGTTATGCCTATTTTACCAACAGAGGCATTGAGGCACCTGTAAGTAAGGTAATTTTCCAGGGCCACACAGAGAAATCATTGCAGGACTGAAATTCTAACCCAAGAAGTCTGACTAACTCCAGAACAAACAAGGTAAAATCAACTGAACTTGGTGAGCAATTGGCTATGGAACAAGAGAGAGGAGTCAAGAATGCTCTCAGGAGTCCGGTTTGGGCAGCTGAGTGGAGAGCGTGCCATTCACTAAGACCAGAAATAAAGGCTGGGGAGGAGTACAGGTTTATGGAAATTTTATAGATCATATGGGAAGCCCATTTATGAACAGTTTATGGGTTCAATTTGAGGCTTTTCATATTTGAGATGCCAAGGACCTCATGGTGGAGATGTCCAGTTTCAATGTGCTTTGCAGTCAGACAACAGATACTTCATGAAGACAGTATATGGGAGTCACCAAGTTTGGTGATTAGAGTCCTGGGCACAGCTGAGTAACCCAGAACAGTTATTAGCATGTCCACAGGAAGAAAATCTAGTTAAATAAGAAACAAAATCCCTAAACAACTTATAGTTATCTGTTCTTCTTAGGCATAAGGTCATTTGTACCAGTCTTAACAGGGTAGATTTTAGCTCAAGAGAAACATGGTTGGGCTGCCACTTTAAAACAAAACACCTAATTAACCCACCAGCACAACAGTTGGACTAAAAAAAAAAATCACCTGATCCTTTAGAAGCCAACAATTGGTTCCATTAAACCATTCAAACTATATTTGCCAGGAATGTTTTAAGACTTTTATAGGCTTAAGCATCATAGCAAATGTATCAAAATCCAGCACCATCAGAAATATATATTTTTTGGCTACACATGGTGGCTCACATCTGTAATCCAGCACTTTGGGAGGCCAAGACAGGAAGATTGCTTGAGCCCAGGAGGTCAAGGCTGCAGGGAGCCATGATCACATCACTGCACTCCAGTGCAGATGACAGGATAAGACTCTGTAAAAAATAATAATAATAATAATACACACACACATATTTGTCTTTCTGTGAAACTGTTTGAAAGTTTTTAAAATTATTTGACCAAGAAGGATTCATTTTATTTACTTATGGCTATGGTTGTCCAAAATCATTAAGCATATTCAGAAATGATTATAAGATGAGAAGAAAATCTTATGTACAGTTGTTTCCAAATGAAAGGAAATATTTGTAAACATGAAAATCCATAAAGTTATATTTTGTAGACATTTATTAAACATTTAATTCTCAATTTATAGTTTTCTATAAATCTGTCATCTCAAAGCAGGCAAGTCTTTCAGGGCCTTGTAAAAATGTTGATTATATGTGCATATAATGTAAAATTACATCAATTTCTTTAGTTCCTTGGTTTCCAATAACTTCATTTCCTGATTTGAACACTCATGAAGTCTGACCATCCTTGCTATCCTTGGCTTCCATGAGAGGCCTCTATGTTTTTTCAGTAGATATCTTCTTTTTTGTTTGTTTATGTATGCATCCTTAGGTATCTTGAATGAGTTTCTCTTCCTTGCAACTTCAAGTACTGTCGGAAGTGAAAACCAGCTTCCTTCTACCTAGGCAAGCCCCTAACGCTGGGCTGTGTCTGCTTCTCTGTGGTATTTTCCATGAGCTGCTGCCCATTGCTTGGGCTTCCTCTTCCTTCTCATTCCCTGGCTTGGCTATTTAAAGGTAGTTCATTAGCATGTTTTAAATTATGATAAAAGCTGTAAAATTAGGAGAATTTTTTAACATGCTCATTTTAAAATAACTTCAAGGTAGAAAAGGCCTGTTTGAAGCTCTTGAGGAGAGAAATAACCGCAGACACAGGCTTTAAAACCTCCACCATGCAGCAGACTCACATAATCTTCTTTGCCTCACTCAAACTCTGCTTCCTTTACTCTTGTGCTTTTTGCTACCAAAGAAGTTATATTCAAACACCACACTGTTTTCCTTCTAAAGCTAAAGGCTTACGAGACAGTTGATCTAGCCTAGAAACCTATGAAGCGTTCTTACCTTGAATCTTGTCTGCATTTCCATCCATGCAGATGCTGAAAAGACCCGGGCAAAAAATTAAAACAAGCTAGTAATAGAATTCACTACAATCAGAAAAAAATAACAAAATTGGAGGGAGGTATTAAAATATGAAAGGGGTATAAAATATCAATTACACAGCAGCCCACCTTTTTACAGTTTTCCTCCATAGTGGCAAAAGTTCAGAATTTAATAGTTGTGTGTCTTCAGACAAATTGCAAATTACTTACTTGAGATTCTTTTTCTTATTTATAAAATAGGACTAGTTCACAGTTTCTTTTCAACATGACTGTGATGAGGATAAAAATATATAACTATTCAGGTAAAGTCCTTAGATCACTCAAGAAATGGTGGCTTCCGTGCTCGTAATAATGATCATGAAAAGAATATAATTTACATGTAACATTCTTAGAAGGTTTAAATTAATCTGCGAAACTTCATGATAAATGGCCAGGACTAGGGTGAAGCAAGTGAAACACTAGCCTTGGGTGCAAAATTCATGAGGGTACCAAACCCTCAGTTATCAAGATATATCATATTTTAATATAATATTTTTGAAAAACAAATTCGCGAACTACAGCCCATGGGCTGGCTGCTTGTTTCTGTAAATAAAGTTTTATTGGAACTTTTGAGAAACAACAAAGAGAAAAAAGGACTGGAACTTCCCTTACGGGAATTTTACACCCTGAGGGTCCAAAGAAGAATTTCTTACATTAGGGCTTTTAATTAACAGCCAAATTCCTAGTGCTGGGAGTGCTGCCGAACACTTGCATTCATCTATTTTCTTTACAGCTTAGACTCTCTCTGGGCAGGAGAAAAACACCTGTTCAAAAGGTGGCTCATTGTGAGAGGAAGGATAACAAGCCATTCAGCAATTCTTGGAACCAAAACAAACTTGTTTACCCATTTAAACAAGAACCCAAGGTCTACAAAATACCTGCTTTTGACTATATATTTGAAAAGTCAATGAGATAAATGTCTGAATAAACACACTGAATACTTGATAAATATGAGTCATTTTTTAGTAATAGGAGAATTGTTAATGTAATTTGAAGAGTAGAATCCACAGTTGTACTGCAAAGATATAAGTGATGGGTTCATTAATCAGCCTGCTGCAGAACAGAGGCCAATGCTAGATAAAGGGAGAATGGGCCATAAACCCAAAGAACGGGATTGGGTGCTGGTTTTTCTTCCAAGCATTAGGTCTATATCCTATCACCTACAAGAGTGGCTCAGATACTGAATGTTCTAGCACTAAGGAATTCTTATAGACAGTACAAAGCTTCACAACTTAGACGTTGCCAAAAATTTATCCATTTCTTGAAACACATTTTGGATCAGCTCTGAGAAAGAGTTCTTTCCCAAACAAAAGCCTAACTATACAATTAAATGAAAGGGAATTCATTAGCTTGGAGGAGAATAATGAAAGAAAACAAGTTATTTTAAATAATAACAAATATGAACCAAATTGGAAACAGCTTTAGAATTATTGCTCTTGGGTTTGATTACTGAGATACATTATCAGCTGAACAAACAAAGAGCTTATCAGTTTAGGACATTTTTTACTTAACCTTTCAATGAAAATCTTAAAACTTTTTTCAGCATGCAAAAATAGGCAGAATGGCTTAGGAAATAAAATTGAAATGTTCCAGAGAAAGCAAAAATTTACCTTCTGAGATAACTGATCACCACTTCTAATATCCTGGTGTTTATTCCCTTGGATTTTTTTTTTGAATGTATATATTTTTTTAATTGGGTCTAATTATGGTTTTCGTCTTTGAGTATCCTTTATCTCCTTCTAGCTTTACCCTTTGCCCTTCTGGCTTCAGAAGTTGTCATATCACTTTTCCTCTTTGACCACAGTGATTGCTCCAAGCACTAGACACATGAACATAGCCACACCAATCAGAATCCTTTCCTGGGATTTTTCAACTGCTGGAACTCTATTCTTCTCTAGTCAAGGAGCTATAAGAATGTAATAACAGGCCAGGATGTAGTTGCTCATACCTGTAATCCCAACACTTTGAGAGGCTGAGGTGGGAACATCTCTTGAGCCCAGGAATTCAAGACCAACCTGGGCAATATGGCAAGACCCCATCTCTACAAAAAAATGAAAAATTAGCCAGGTGTGGTGGTGAGCACCTGTAGTCCCAGGTACTCAAGAGGCTGAGGTGAGATGATTGCTTGAGCCCAGTAGGTTGAGGCTGCAGTGAACCACTGCATTCCGGCCTGGGTAACAGAGCGAGGTCCTGTCTCAAAAAACAAAAAGAACATAATAACAGAGTTGGTGGTATCCATGGCTCCACTGTCATGGAAAAGCTTCAAACAGTGAGAGGCAGAGACAAAAGGGAGAGAGAAAGTCTTGGCCCTGAGAGCATTCAGGTTCCTGATTCCATTGCTAAGGACCCTGATGTCCCAGTCATTCCCAACGCTCTTTTGTGCAGCTCTTTCTTCAATTCTCTGAGTGACTCCAGCATTGTTCCAGTTTTTATAACTGTCTTAGACTCATAGTAAGTTCATTTCTTACTGAAGCTATTCCCCATGGTTGTCTGCCACTTGCAGCCAAGAGAATCCTAATATACATACTCTTCTGCAATTTGATTTTATTCAGTTAAAATTATACATAGCATGGACAATTTCCATATCAATGCACATCTCCTTCTTCCTTTTCAATGGCTGAATAATAGTCCTTTGTATGGATGAATGTTTATGACCTTTTTCTGAAGCCAGCTACACATGAAGGTTTTAAAAGTGGTAAACACAGAAAATTATATTCAGCTTGAAGAGCTGCAGCCACATTAGGAATGGTGATTATTATGGAAATGAGAGGCCAGCATTGATGAAGTTTAAGTAGCACTTATTCCCCAACCACCCATGTAGTACTCATCAAATCTGTCTTGTGTAGAGTAATTTTTGGCACTTGTTATCACCTCTGCAGATTTCTAAAGCTATGCCTTGTATATGCACCCCAGTTTCCCTGCTTCACCTAGCATTGTAACCTTAACTCAACCACTCATTCACAGGGTCTTTAAAGCTATTTGTTATAGATGAACGTTTTGAGTGAAGTCGAGAGGAGGCTGTGTTTGCATGAGTTGTTAAGGCCTGGAACCTTAAGTACAATTAGTACCAAGTGTGAATCCATCTAAATATCTGAAACCCAGTGTTTCTGTTATGCAGGTTCCAAGATATGGAGCAACTTTAATAAAGAGTTACACTTGGGCTTCATGGTCACGCATTAATGGGGTCAAGTTCCAGTCCTTCCATTTATACATTGTGTGGTCTTGGGCTAAGATCCCCTCTAAGTCTGTTTTCTCATTAGAAAAAAATGAGGGATGATTAATAGTACTTAGCTCATAAATAACTTGAGAAGATTAAATAAGAAATTGTGTGGAAAATTTCTATGACTGTGCTGCATTTATAGTAAATGCTTAATAAATGGAGACTAGCGACATCTTCTTCATGATATTCACTACATTCAGTTGTCCAGGGCTGTATAACGTTTCTACCTTCCAAGTTTTTCAACTGCTAAAGTGACTTTCAGAAACTGTTCTTTACAAAGCTGAGTGCTAGCCAGAAAACATTTGGAAGCAAAATACTCCTAAAAATAAGGAAAGGATACATGACTTTTTAAATGTTGAATTTCTCTTTAAGAGCAAAATTCTACTGTGAGTAAAGATCAAAATTCATTCTTTCTGTGACCTTGTTCCAAAGTGAAGTTTATTGGAGCATAATACATGTCAGATGTTGTTTAGAGTGGCATATGCCCTTCTCAGGATATGTTGAACATACGCTGTGTGTCTTGGGGTTTTTCTAGCAGGTGTTTTGAGGCTGAAGAGGGGAGAAGGGTTCTGTTCATTTGACAACAACATCCATAGCCCTCAGGTTCACCCTGGATTATGTTCTCCAAAGTACAAACAGGTACAAAAAGGACAATTTCCTAGATCCTTAAGGCAAATAGTTTGTGAAATAGAATTCAAGGGACTTTCCCCTGATGGTTTTACAGCCTTGGGAATTGAGATTAGTTATTCACACAAAATACAGAAGAGGAAAAAACTGCAGCATGGATTGGGATCCAATTTAATACCTTCCAAGAATGGTTCTCTTCTTGCAGTTTCCATTGCTTAACACCTTCTTCTCCCACCACTACCTCGATAACTTCTGGTCTTCCTTCAGCCACAACTCAGATGGCATTTCCTGCGGTAGCTCTCCCTGAGTCCTCTGTTAGGTGTCATGCTATCAAATGTCATTGCCCACCATACTCCTTCATAGTGCTTATCAACACCATCATGGAATAACTGACTCTTGGACTCAGTGCTGTCTCACCCATACACCTGTATGCTCCAGTTTCACCAGGAATAAGGACCACTTCTATCACATTGGCCCCAGTGCCAGGTCCCTTGTAGTGATATTATAAATATCTTTAAATCTTGAAAAAAAATTGATTTGTTCAATACATTTTAACTATAAGCTTTAGAAAACCCAATAAGTAGCTGATTTGCTAAGGAGTTTTCCTTATGATGGTCAGAAGAATGTCTTTATTCCAATGTAACCAAATAAAAGCCACTATGGCTATTCGATGTCATATTATCGACATTCTCTGAACTTATTTGTTGTTCAGTTTCAGGAAAGAAAATGATAATTATAATCATTAGCTCGAATTGGGTGCGTAAATGGCTAGATTCAAAAGGGAATTGAAAGAGACTCAGGTAAAGGGGTATTGAAAGCCATACCTGACCTACCTGCATAGTCACACTAAACAAGGATGGCAGACAAAAGCCAGAGTGAACAAAAGACAAAAGTCAGAGAGTTGCTGATGACACTGCTTACCCCACTGAAGCACCTGCAATGTTGGGTTTCAGTACAACATTGACTGGAAGAAACTTCTGAGACGAATTCCTCTTCTTAGAGCCAGCCAGCCTCTGCTTGGATCCTCTCTGTGAGAAAGGCCTCACTTAACAGCACAAAGCAGTCCATTCCATTGTTGAATGGTTTAAAGGATTCAGTAGTTTCTCCCTGCATTAAGACCAAAATGTGTTTGACTTTAATTCCACCCATCAAAATCATTCTGCTCCTTGGCAGATGTACCAAGGCTAACAGTTCTAGTTCCACCATAAGACAAACTCATGTTTGAGTATTACTAGCTGTGTGATCTTGGGCAAATTGCTTCACGCCCTCTAAGCCTCAGTTTCTTAACCTAGATACTCAATCTTAACCTGTGGTCAAAATTTAAAAATAAATGCATGTCAAGCACTTAGCCCCACGCCTGACTCATATAAAGAGAGAGTTGTGAACTTTCATATTCTTTCTTCCACATAGCAAGCATTTCAGATATAAGAAGACAGTGGCCTCATTTAGACTTTTCTAGGCTAACTCTAGGTTTCTTTGGCCATTTCTTCTATAAGGTGCCCTGTGACATCTAGCTGATCAGGTCACAATGTACTCCCAGAATTGAATCAAGTTCTGCAGGAGACAATTCATTCAAACTTGTAGATCTACTGCTCCCAGGTACTCTGAAGGCTAAGGCAGGAGGATCACTTGAGCTCAAGAGTTCAAGATCAGCCTGGGCAACATAGCAAGTCCCAATCTCAAAAAAAAGGAAAAAAAGAGCTACTGCAGGGGTGAAAGAAGGTAACAGGAAAAAGCACCCCAGTCTGTGCAGGTGTACAAGAGGCATGTCTTTCCCATGTCTGCACCCTAAAATTCTATGTATGTAAGGAAGAATTTCAAGCATGTTAGCAGTCTCCTCATACTTAATTCAACTGAACTCTTTTAAAGGTAAATTTTATTGTCCTTGTGTTCTAGTTTTAAGAGCAGCATATGTTCAACACAGGAAATTTGCAAACTCTTGAAAAAAAAGAGAAGAAAAATCGCCCATGATACTATTATCCAGAGATAAATTGCCATTAGCATGTATTGTGTCTCTTTTCATCATTAATTTATAGGTAACTTTATCACCAGCAACTTCCATTTACATCTTATTGGTTTAATAAGGTAACCTCTAGCTACAAAGGAAACCAGGAAATATAGTCTCTTTTATGGGTCACTTTGCTGCCTTAAATAAAACTCAGGTTTTATTAATAAGGAATATGGGGAAATGAATATTGGGAGGGCAACTGGTAGTGTCTGCTGCACCTGTCTTTTTGAACATTTCTCTTGTTTTCAATTTGTATTATAAACAACGTTTTGATGAATGCCTTATAGGAATATCTTTGTACCTATATCTGATTATTTATTTAGGACATGTTCCTAAGAACAAACTGTAGGGCTTAAGGATACGAGTCTTTCAAAGCTATTGTTATATGTTATGCAATTAACTTTTTAAGCAAACACAGCTTGCAACATTTGCTGTTCTTAAATTTTATCCATTAGATTTTAAAAGCTTAGTTATTTGGCGTTTCAGTGTGAATTCTAGTCTCCTTCCCAGATTTATTCTATTTAACTTACTAATAAAAAGTCTTGGCTGAGTGTGGTGGCTCACACCTGTAATCCCAACACTTTGAGAGGCTGAGGTGAAAGGATCACTTCAGCCCAGGAGCTTGAGACCAACCTGGGCAACATGGCAAAACCCCGTCTCTAAAAAAAAGTACAAAAATTAGCCAGGTGTGGTGGCGCATGCCTGTTGTCCCAGCTACTCAGGAGGCTGAGGTAGGAGAATCGCTTGAGTCTGAGAGTTTGAGGCTACAGTGAGCTGAGATCACACCACTGTACTCCAGCCTGAGTGACAGATCAAGACTTTGTCTCAAAAAAAAAAAAAAGCATGGGCACGATGACTCACGCCTGTAATCCCAGCACTTTGGGAGACTGAGGCAGGCAGATCATGAGGTCAAGAGATGGAGACCATCCTGGCCAACATGGTGAAACCCCATCTCTACTAAAACTATAAAAATTAGCTGGGCATGGTGGTGTGCGCCTGTAGTCCTAGCTACTCAGGAGGCCGAGTCAGGAGAACCACCTGAACCCAGGAGGTGGAGGTTGCAGTGAGCCGAGATCATACCACTCTACTCTGCACTTCAGCCTGGCATCAGAGCAAGACTCCCTCTCAAAAAAAAAAAAAAAAACCCTGGGTAAAGGGTTCTGTGACATTCCATGACAGACCTACCTTCAGTCTAACACTAAGCCATTAAAAACCCTTCTCAGCACAATTGTTTAAGGATCCATGATTTTATCCTATACTCAATTGACAAATGTTTTCTGAGTGCTTTCTATACACTAAGCACTGAGGTAGGCAGCACATGTACAGAATGGGTAAGAATGGATAAGACCTCATTCCTGCCCTCAAGTGGCCTGAAACTACTGTGCAGCTCACATTTGCCACCTTGTCCCTATGGATGCAAAAGAGACTTTGTCAAATGCTTTGTCCATATCAGGATACATTTTGTCTATAATATGCTTATGAAATTCTGGTCTGACAATCCAATCCAAAAAGGAAATAAGGCCAAGTTGGCTTCATCTGGCCATACCATCATACACAGAAATGTAATAGCCTTGCCACTCAGATCATAAGCAATCACACGTTGCATTTATTTTTATGCTCAACCCTGAGCTAAGCACATGCCCAATAACTATCTGTTAAATGAATTAGTAAATAAATGGATATGTGAATAAGTTAATATTTACTACTTCTAAAACCAAAATGAGGCTTACTACTCCATTAAAAAGTATAATAAACCTCCAGGTGTCTTTATTCTGTGTATGAATTGTGAGCACGTATGTGTGAACGTATTAGTAAGTATGCGTGGGGGTGTGTGCAAGTATATGCGTGTAAATGTTGTGTCACTTCATAATAAAGTATTGGTTTTATAAGATTCTGGAGGGTTACTCCACTGTAGTTATTTTATACCCTCTTTGTTAATTCTCAAAGTCGTTAAAAAGCCAAACGTTTAAATAAAGTAAATTTAATTATAGACTAAACCCATAGATCCACCTCATTTTTTAATATAAAACAAGATATGGAAAAGAATCTAATGTTTTGTCTGTTTTGCCAAAACCTAAAACCTTTCTTCTTTGGGCAAGGAAATACTCACACCATAAGGAGTAATTCTTTAATTGCTTCCAATTAAAATAAATGCCCATGCACCCTGGGTCTCTGGGAACATGACTAACACTTGCCTCACCTTGCAGATGAAGTGTGGGTAAGGGTGTGAAAATAGTGGGTATCACCTCAACACCACCGCCTCCTCTAGCTTACAGCTGAAATCAGGCACCCACCAATATCAGTGGGCCCAGAGGCTCTTTCCAAAAGCAAAGTATGTGAGATTCTCAGGGAAGCTCAGATATTGAGTCAGTTCTTGAAACAGATTTTTGAGGAAGTAGTTTAGTAATTAGGAGACCATGACTTTGGAGACCAAGAGACCCCTCTGCCAGGTGAACTTGGGCAGCATACTTAACCTCTGGGTAGAATAAGAACAAACATACCTCATACGCTTATTATTAGGATTTCATGAGCTAACTCATAAGAAGCTCTGAACACAGTGCCTGAGGCAGTTAATACACGAAAGTGTTAGCTACACAGATACCTAGGACCACTCCCACAGATGGATGTAATCAACAACAGGGCAGCTATATATTCTAGAAGCTCACCATCAGACAAATCTAATATGTAGCCAGAGTTGAGAACCCCTAGTTCAGTTTTGATCCAAACGCTGAGCAACGCTGAGAGTGGGACACCTGCTATCCATGGCTGAGCTCTAGCAGCAAGTCAATTACACATTCGAAAGGAGGAGGAAGAATGAATTTCACCAGGAAACCTCAGGATGTGTAGGAGAGATATGGAGGAATTTGAGGTTGAGAAGAAGAGGAGGACTACACCAGCCTAGGGCTAAGACTGTGGGGAGTGAGGACAGCTTGCAGTCTATTTCAGACACTGGTGAAGGTCTCCCACCCACTGCCCCAGGAAGTCATGTCTGAGTCTTGTGCAGAGGGAGCCTCTAAGCGGAAAGTAACTGAGTCACTTCCATTGGGTAAGGGTCTGTGCGACAAGAGAGCAGAAATAGAGCTGATTTGAGGTCCAGATGACAAGGGACAACACCAACAGTACTAATAGTAACAGCAGTCACCTTTCACGTACATACTTGTGCCAAGAACTTCACATGCATCAATAATAACAACAGTTAATATTTATTGAGTGCTTTCTACCTACCAGGCACTAATATAAGTGTTTTACCGGTTTACTCTCATTTAAACATCAGAACAATCCTCTGAAACAGCTACCACTTTAGCCACACTATAAAAGAAAAGACTTTGGTGGAAGAAATCTAAGAAAGAAAGAAATAAAAAGAGAAAGAGGGAAAGGAAGGAAGGGAGGAAGAAAGGGAGGGAGGAAGGAGGGAAGGAAGGGAGGGAGGGAGGAAGAAAGAGGGGGGAGGGAGGGAAGAAGGAAGGAAAAAGGGAGAGAGGGGGAGGGAGGGAGGGAGAAAGGAAGGAAGGAAAAAGGGAGGGAGGGAGGAAGGAAAAAGGGAGGGAGGGAGGGAGAAAGGAGGGAGGGAGGGAGGAAGAGAGGGAGGAAGAGAGGAAGGAAGGAAGGCAGGAAGGGAGGGAGGGAGAAAGGGAGGGAAGGAGGAAGGAAGGAAGGAATAAGGGAGGGAGGGAGGGAGGAAAGAAGGGAGGGAAGGAGGGGAGAGGGAGAGAGGGAAGGAGAGAGAGAGAAGGAGGCAGGCAGGCAAAGAAAGAAGCTCAGAGATGTGAGGTGACTTGCCTAAGCTGACACAGCTAGTAAGGTCAGGCTCTAACTGGGTCATCTGCCTCACAAATTCAAGCTCTTGACCAACTGCTAGACAACTGAGCCTCCTACTATCTGACACATTCAAAACAGCTCCAGAATGCCCATCCCAGCCTTCAAACAAGCAGCTGTCTCTTCAGAAGGTGCTGCCCACACAGCCATAGGATATAAATTTGTACCAACCTACTCAGAGTGGGCTGTGGTTGGATGTTCCAATTTTAATCATCAACAGCAGTGCCCAAGTAGTTCTGGCCATTCAGTCTAATTTGTGGGAGAAAAGGCAGTTGGCAGTCTGTGAAAGCAAAGGCTGCAGAACACATGAAGGTAGAAGTTGGGGAGCAGATATAGTCTCTACAAGTAACAAAGGTCAAAGAATATATTTCTTCCATGAGACCAGCATCTAAAACATAAAATGACAAACGAACTTCAGCTTCTGAGCAGTGGAAACTTCTTCTAGGTTATCAAGAATAATAGCGATATATTTAATATGTTTTTGAGTATCTGTATGTTTCTTCCTTGCCTTGATCATTAATTTGAGAAAGTACATAATTAAAAGTAGACCTATTCACAGCATCTTCACCCCAAGGGACTGAAGCACTTTAATGTCGTAAGTAAGCCAAACGAGATTTCGGGTTGGTCTCTGTCTTTAAGACTTGCCTTTTGACCTTAGGTGAGTAATGTACTACAGGGAGTTCATTAGAGGAAGTAGAAACCAGGACGGCTGACCCTGTCTCACTGGCTGTCCACAGGGGAAGACCCAGCAGTAAACAGATAAGGAAGGCTTTAATCTGTCGCTGAGTTTCATTATGGTCTGACGCTTTTCCCTGCTGCGGAACATGTACTTTGTAGCATTTACAAGCCCACTAGAAGCTGACAGTAATGACTGCTGGTAGTGCATCGTAGCTTTCCATTTGTTTGATTTATTTCATCCTCCTAACAACCTTTTGAGGAGTTCAGTGCTGACCTTATCCCATTTGACAAATAAGGAAAATGAGTCACAAGGCTTGCCTAGTTTACATGACTGGGATCAGAATTGGGACCTGTGACATCTCCAACAAATGCATAGCCAACTGTGCTTACACAGAGATAGACTTAGAACTCCTATCTCGAACACTTTTTGTTTTGTTTTTTTTTTTTGGAGACAGAGTCTTGCTCTGTCACCAGGCTGGAGTGCAGCGGCACGATCTCGGCTCACTACAACCTCCGCCTCCTGGGTTCAAGCAATTCTCCTGCCTCAACTTCCCTAGTAGCTGGGACTACAGGTGTGTGCCACCATGCCCAGCTAATTTTTGTATTTTTTAGTAGAGATGGGGTTTCACCATGTTGGCCAGGATGGTCTCAATCTCTTGACTTCGTGATCCGCCGGCCTCAGCCTCCCACAGTGCTGGATTACAGGCATAAGCCACCACGCCCAGCCTTGAACTCTTTTTAAAATAGATGTGACATGAGGCTTAAATAAGTAAAGGTATATATGAAAGTTATGGGACCAGGGGTGGGAAAGATTAAACACTGGAGAACTCTTCAGCTGAACTTGAAGGACTCCTGTAATAGTAACAGAGCCAGCCACCACTCATTGAACAATTGCTGGGTGCTGGGCACTGAGCAAGAACTTTACATGGATACATCTTCTCATTTAGCACTCACTACAATTGTGGGAGGTGGAACACTATATTCCCCATTTGCAGGACAAAGGACCGTATCCCACATAGTAGCTCTGCCTGGATCTGGACATTCCTCATATCAAAGTCATTACTTCTCACCAAAACCCCATGCTGTTTTCTGTAATTAATAGATTGGGGGAAGGAAAGGCATTTCTTAAAAGCAATTCAGTGGTCTGAACCTTAAAAATGCATTATCTTAAGATTTTGCATGCCAAAAAGAAAAATCAGTCAAGTGTGTTGAAGGGACATTTAAGTTATTCTTACATTTCTCATTGTTAAACACAGCATGGCAGAGTAGTTAAGCAGGCTGACCAGCTTTGAAGCATGAGAGCCTTTCTAAGCCTCACTTTCCTCATCAGAAAAATGGGGATAAAATTATACTACCTTATGGTGTTGTTTTGAGAATTAAATCATATAATACATAATAAATGAAAGGTGGCTGCTATCACAGCATAGTTATATAATGATGCTGCTAATAATAAATAGGACATATCCTGTAATAAGCAAAAGGTATGGAATTCAAATGATAGCTTTTTAGTCTCTTCTGTGCTAATGACCATTTATTTCCCATTGATAGGTATTTAATTGGTGCTTTTTACTGGAAGCTTAGATTTGCGACTTTGTGTGGTGAGAAGGAATCCGGAGTCATTTTATATACAATAATGATTTCTTCTGCTTAATAAATAGAAACCCAGAACAGCACCAACAGTGGGATGGAAAAAATATGATTTATTGGTATTTTACTAATGCAAAACCAGCCTGGGGAATGCCTTTGCATCAGATGAGGACCATGCAGGAGATGCCAGCTTTTCTTCATTTCAGAAAATTTTATTGGAGCATCTGCCAAATAGTATCCAAATGTTCACAGGGATGGCCGGCCTTGCTTGTTTGAGGTGAGTTATAGGTGTAATGGGCAGTTCCAGGAGCATCCCAAGTCTCTCAGTACCCAACTATGTAGAAAGTCTACATCCCAAGCCTCTCAATACCCCCACTAGGTAGAAAGAAACAGCAGCAGCTCCAGCTAGCTGGCTCCCTGTCATGACTTGATGCCACTGGAAAGTTCTGGATCCCCAGGACTTACTAATATTCATCAAGAAGACAGACAGAAAAGCCCTGCTTGTCTATGTCAATGTTTTCTCAACAGTAACTTGTCTATAGTCATCTATCTTGTATGGTTTGAGATCCCATTTTCATAACCATTGTCTTCATTACTTTGGGCAAGTTCTTTCCCCCAAGTCTTGATTTCCTCATCCCTAAGTTGGACATAATAACAAATTCTGTTTAGAAATAACTCAACTTTGGGCTGGGCACCATAGCTCATGCCTGTAATCCCAACATTTTGGGGGCCAAAGCAGGAGTAAGGTTCAATCCTAGGAGCTCAAGACCAGCCTGGGCAATAAAGCAAGACCCCATCCCTACAACAAATTTAAAACTTAGCTAGGCATGGTGGTGCACACCTACAGTTCCAACTACTCAGGAGGCTGGGGCAGGAGGATCGCTTGAGTCCAGGAATTAAGGTTACAGTGAGCCACGATCACACCACTGCACTCCAGCACAGGAGGCAGAGTCTCAAATACATACATAATAAATAACACAAGCTTGAAATAACACTGTGATAACCTTCTACCAACAAACTAATGTAACTTAGCCCTGAAAGTTTTTTGACTCCTGCATTAGCTAAAAAATTCTTTTTGTTTTTAAAAGTAATTTCAACTTTTCCTTTAGTTCCAGGAAGTACATGAGCAAGTACATTACATGGGCATATTGCATGACGGAGAAGTTTGGGATATGATTAATCCCATCACTCAGGTAGTAAACACAGTACCAAAAGTTATTTTTCAACCCTTTCCCCCCTCTCTCCTCGCAAAATTCTTTTTAAATAAATAATTCTCAACTGTAATTCTTTTTTGACAGCTTATACACTCTGCTTCCAATCTAGGGAAGTATTTTTCCCAAGAGTCAAAGTGCATTCCGTGAAATGCCAGTCCCATGCAACACTCCTGGAAGAGGAATTGGACACCATAAACCTCAGAGACTCCCAGAGTACATTAGCAAATTAAAGCTTCTGAGCAAATGAAATCCTACAGAAGAGAAACCTGTGTTCAACTCAACATTTCCCAGTTATTGGTCCATTGAACCCTTTTCTTCTTTAAATTTCACTTAAGTCCATGAAGCTAGTTCCAAGGAACATACTTTGGGACAACAGTTTTCAAACTTTCATGCTTACCAGAGCCACCTGGAAAGCTTAATAAGACAGATCTCTTGGCCCTGCCCCCAGAGTTTCTGAGCCAATAGGTCTAGAATGGGGCCCAAGAATGTGCATTACTATGCAGTTTCTAGGTGATGGTGATGCTGCTGATCTGGGACCATATTTTGAGAACCTCTACTTTGAGGTATGTAAAATGAGACCTCTCACTTTTTACTACTTTCAGACTATTTTGATAGTAACTCTGGGCTGTCAAAATCCACAGCAGTCATACAATAGTGGATGTGAGAGGGAACTTACATTCATTTATCAAACCAATATTTATTGATCACCATCTATTTGTGAGGCATGGGGCTGGGCAGTTGGGATAAGTGGAGAAACTGGCATGACATCTATTTTCATAGAGTTCCTAATGCAGCAGGAGAACAAATTAAATAAAAATGAACATGATTGCAAACTGTGATAAGAATAATTATGGAGAAAAAGTAGAATATGGTTAGGGAGAGATTTGCATAGGTGCTTAGTTTGGATTGGCTTAAGTATAACCATAAAGACATTGTAGCTCCTTCCACCAAGAGGCAGTGTCTCTTCTTCTACCTTTTGGATCTGGGCTGTCCTCATAACCTGCTTTGACCAATAGACTGTGGCAGAAGTGATGTCATTCATGTTGCAGAGCCTAGGCATCAAGAGGTCTTCAGCTTCTATTCCCACCCAGTCGGAAGCCTGAGACCACCATACCAGAAAGAAACTGGGAGGAAAGACCATGTAGAGAGGGAGAGACCCACATCTCAGCTCAGCCCAACCCCAAGTCAACCTGTCAGCAGACTGCAACCACAGAAGTGAGCCCAAGTGAGACCAGCAGAAGAACAGTCTAGCCAACCCACAGAATCATGGGAAATGATAAATACTTGTTTTAAGCCACAACGTTTTGAAATGCTTTGATGTGAAGCAGGGAAAACAATTAGGGATCGGCAAGAGCTCTGTGACAAAAATCGTTTAAGACAAAGAATGAGTAGTGCTGGGAAGGCAGAGTGGGAGAGCATTTCAGGCTGAGAATGGTGAAGTTCTGGCTTAGGGATGGGCAGCTCTCAGTTTGTCCAACAGCTGAAGGTAGGCCCCTGCAGGAGGGGGTAGATTGGAAGAGGGAGTGGCTGCTGTGATAAGCCATCCCAATGCCCCCATCTATCACCTGCTTCAAGACTGAGACGCTCAATCCCCTGGCTTCTGTTAGCAGTGGCGACTGACTGTGTTCAGCTGATCCCTGTCTGGGAATTCACTTTGGTTGAAGACAGCTGCCTAACCTAAAGACATGATCCTCCTTCAGGGAAGCTTGCAGGCAATGATACTTCTATTATGTATGTGGAATGGGAGGCAGGTATTGGTATAAAGTCCTGACCACTTCTTTGCAATAATTCAAGACATCAGCACTTCCTGTGAGATCAGCTGAGGACTTTGTAATGAGTGCATCACAGTGCAACTTCTCCATTGGCTCTGTCCTGCTTTCCTCACTGCCCTTCCCCGTGGATTCTGTGCACTCCCTGCTAAGCTTCCTGCATGCAAATCGTCATCTCAGGTTCTTCCTGGGGAACCCGGAGCAGAAGTGGAAAGTACATTTGGAGTGACTATTCCAGTAGCACAAGCGAAAGACGAAGAGAGCTTGGACTAGAAGAGTGGCTTTGGGGATAGAGATAAGCAGACAAATTGGAGATGAGGAGGTAGAGCTTGGAGAAAGATAAGGTTATTTGAAAGATGGGGAGACTGAAAGCAAGACAGGATAACTAACAATGCTGCACCGAGCCATAGTGGAGTCTGAGGCAAAAGGAAAGATCAGTAATACCGATCTTGTGTTTATTTAAAAGTTATTGCATTTTGTTCACCATGGGGGTTTTTTGGCATTAATTTTGATATTTAAAAACATTGCTTCTCTTTCCTGCTGAGTGTTATTTTGTGCTCCAGACTCAGACCTCACTTACTTCACCCTGCTCTCGGCCCTGAAAATGTTTATCTTAAGACAGTAAGTTTTGGAATCATTTCATTTTTTTAACTTAAGTTTTTTTTTAAGAGACACATGTCTCACTATGTTGCCCAAGATGGTCTCAAACTCCTAGCCTCAAGCAATCCTTCTGCCTCAATCCCCTCCTGCCTCAACTCCCACTGAACCTGGCTCTGGAATTGTTTCTTACACAGCAATAAATAACTAATGTGGTAGCAGTGAGTCCTTTGGAAATTAATTTCTCAAAACCTCGGTTTTCTAATCTGTGAAACAGGGATAAGAGCATATTTCCTATGGTCATTTTAATGATTAAATGAAATATTTCAGGCAAAGCCTTTAACATAATGACCATCACACAGGGTTTCAATTCAATGTGTCATCAATTGTCATCCATAGAATCACAAGAGTGAGATCCTGATTTTAAGATCCTACAGTAATACTATCATTTTTTTCAAATACTAGGCAGAACTTCCTGTTCTGTTTCTTAAATATGTTTTTCTAAATTTTCTCCCTTCTAATAGTCTTTGTGAGCATAAATTTAAATATGAAAGATAGTGCCTAGTTGATCAAAAGCAACTGGTAACCTTACTACTCTGAATGGAAACAGAATACCCTGAATTGCTGTCTTAATTAATATTCATATTTATTGAATACTCATGAATTGTCAGGGTTCTGAGGCAAGTGCATCATTCATTTTGATATTTAATCTCCCAGGCCACCTACAAAGTGAGCATTCCCCATTTCCCCCAATTAATGCCCATTTTACAGATAAGGAAACTGAGGGAGGCCTAGAGAAGGTAAGCATTTTGCCCAAGGTCACAGCTGGAAGGCATTGTTCTCATGGGCCCCACAGCCCATGTATAGTTTGCAAGTGGAAGTATTTCTCTCAATTCCAACTGTACCCTCGATTGGGCAAATTACCTTTCCACGACCCACAGCAAAAATTACATCTGGGTGTGCTCACCCAAGCGTAAAAGGGTGTTTTGCCCATTAAGGGTTAGTCCGTTGAAGGATTTCTCTATTAATAATATGAATTGTAGGCTGACACTGAGTCAGCACATTGAGTCTTACTGGCAACCCCGCTTCTGCATGAATAACAGCATGTGCTGAGTAAGAGGTTTGGAGCTGCTTTAATTCCCTCCCTGTGGCTTTCACCTCAAGAATTGGCTACTCCACTGCTGTGGCCTGATATGCCAGCACAACACAGTGGCCTTCTTGGGTTGCAGGACTCTAATTTTTTCAGTACCTTCTGGTCTCCTTTGCCCTTGAACTATGGATGTCAACTTTTCACTTTAATGAACATTAATCCTGAGAAGTCCAAAGCCAAAGAAAAACATTCCACAAGGCCTGCCTCCGTAGGAATTGGAATAGAGTAGGAAATATAAAAGTTTGTGTGAGGGCCATGTTTGTCCCCACAAGTCCAAACTTCCTTGCACAGCTGGAAGGCTTATCTCAGGGAGACTCAACGTGATCCAAAACATCTGGACTTTTTCCTTTTAAAAAATTCTGGTGTCCGCCATAGTATACATTTTTGTTCTTTATATTTAATAAAATAAGAAACATTTTGGGAGAAGGGGTCATTATCTTAGCGCAGGTCATTAAGTATTTGCTAAGCACATACTATGTTGCCAAACGTTCATCATTTGTCTTGAGTTTCAGAGTTTCCAGAAATTTAAAATCAGATCCAATTAAAAGTGATGCCCCTCTAAAGAGGCATAAATGTCTTTATCCAAGAAAACAAAACCCTTGACCTCCTGTTACAGAAATCCTGCAAAGTGATAGAAGCTTGTCTACTATTACTAGGCTTATAACAGCAGGGGAAAGGGATTGCTTATGCACATTAAGGACCAACTTAGCATCAGTGGTTCATTCCACACTATCAAGAGTGTTTATCAAGCACTCTTCCTGAAAGGTCTCTGCCAGCTGGAGAAGTCTCTGGCGTATAATTCACAGAATCTTATACTTGAACAGGGTTTTTGAGGTCATCTCATCAAACACTACGCTGGTGCAGGGCTCCTCCCTGACCTTCTGACAGATGGTGTGCACATTTAGCCAGTACTCCAGCACCATCTTTCCTCCAACCTTAACCTGGTCCTGTGCACAATCTGCTGCACCCCACTGAGCCTCTGTAATGTGGAATGAATTATGTCCCTCCCAAATTCAACTTATGTGGAAGCCCTAATCCCCAATGTGACTGCATTTGGAGATAGAGCCTTTAAAGAGGCTAAATGCGCTCCTAAGAGTGGGGTCCTGATCCAACCTGACTGGTGTCTTTGTAAGAAGAGGAAGAGACATGAGGGGTGTGCACACACAGAGGAAAGACCATGTGAAGAGGATGCAGCAAGAAGGCAGCCACCTGCAAGCCGGGAGAATCCGGCCGTGCCAGCACCTTGATCCCAGACTTCCAGACTCCAGATCTGTGAGGAAATGGACTTCTGGGGTTTTTTGGTTTGTTTGTTCATTTGTTTGAGATGGAGTCTTGCTCTGTCACCCAGTCTGAGTGCAGTGGCATGATCCCGTCTCACTGCAACTTCTGCCTCCTGGGTTCAAGCAATTCTCCAGCCTCAGCCTTCTGAGTAGCTGGGTCTACAGGTGTGCACAACCACGCCCAGCTAATTTTTGTATTTTTAGTAGAGACTGGGTTTCACCATGTTGGCCAAACTGGGCTTGAACTCCTGACCTCAAATGATCCGCCCACCTCAGCCTCCCAAAGTGCTGGGATTACAGGCGTGAGCCACCACACTAGGAGAATTTCTGTTGTTAAGCCACCCAATCTTTGGTATTCTGTTATGGCAGCCCAAGCCTTCTAAGACACTTCCTTCTAGTGTTTCTAGGCCTCCTACCCAATCTGCCTCTTTGGTAGTTTATACTGTCCTGTTTTTAGTCTTTATATCAGATTTAAATCTATTTTGTTTAATGCTCCGTTGTTCATACCTTGCTTTATTAGTATGTGTCTTATCTCACAAAGCACATAATTAACTCATAGGGAAAAACAATCAGGTTAAATCTTCTTTTCTAAAGTGCCTAGAAGAAAGCAGTATAGACTCTGGGCAATTAATAAACCTGAATTGTTTAAATGAATGGTAAACTACTTCTGCTAGTCAACAGTTGTGTACCTTGGATACATTAATCCTCAGTTTTCACATCTGTAAACAGGGAATAAATTCTATCTCTTAAATAGAATGTATCTGATAAGATTGCAGTGAAGATTAAGTTAGATAAATTTGTCTGGTATATAGTAAGTGCTTGATTAAAAGAGAATTATTATTATTTTGTTGTAAAGCCACACCTGGGAAAAGGAAAATGATCTCATCCAAAAGGTGTAAAATCACTACAGATTCATTTCTCTAGTATATGAAGTATATGTCTTTTGCCTTTCACTTTTTCTTGTTTTGAGATGAGCCACACAGCATTGTACTGGTTAGAAGAGATAGATAATGGAACCCAGGTTCCCTTCTCTCTTCACTGGCATCCAGGGTGGAATGCTTTTACCTCAATAACTTTTTCTAGCCCCGTTAGTTGTTGTTTCAGTTTGAATAGCAATCGGACACATCCAAACCATCCACTACAATATGCTCTATTTACTGAATGCATTAATGTAAGGATGAAGAAACATGAAAAGATGGACTTGCCAAATATGATTCTGAGCAGATTGTGCCAAAAGACAACTAACGTTTTATTAGAAAACTTAAAATTACCACATGCAGGCAATCTTGTCACAGGATTTCGGCCTTTGTGGTGATTCATTCTCCCCATCCCATGACACAAGTTGGAGGAATTATCCAGCGATTGTACAGTTTGCAAACATCAATAAATCTGGTGCCTTAGATCATGTTTATGAATAATCTGTTGCAATACAGATTATTTAGAATCTTTGCAAAGGATTCCTTCTGTGTCTGGTCCAGGAATCTTTCCAATGCTAAACAGACTTTCCGCTTCCCAAAACCTCACTACCCCTTCTGATCTAGTTTGACTGTGTCCCCACCTAAATCTCATCTCAAGTTGTAGCTCCTATAATTCCCATGTGTCATGGTAGGGACCTAGTGGGAGATAATTGAATCATGAGGGTGGTTTCCCCTATACTGTTCTTGTGGCGGTAAATAGGTCTATGAGATCTGATGGTTTTATAAGGGGAAACCCCTTTCACCTGGTTCTCATTTTCTCTTGTCTGCCTCTATGGAAGGCATGACTTTTACCTTCTGAGGCTTTTGAGGCCTCCTCAGCTACATGGAACTGTGAGTCCATTAAACCTCTTTTTCTTTATAAATTACCCAATCTCAGGTATGTCTTTATCAGCAGTGTAAAAACAGACTAATACACTTTCTAAAATCAAGAGCTTAATTAATATTAATTTAATTTTGCATAAGTCAATTTAAAGATGACTCTTACAAGTTAATACAGACCTAAGCTAGGTATTCTCAGATCCTCGGATTCAATAGATCAGTACCCAAAAGCTTTGTTAGTGGTTTATACATCCATAGCTGTCTGTTATTATAACTTTTGCAGAAATGACATGCAAACTGATCTATTAAGCTACCAAGAGACTTTTGTGATTTGATTCTTAATGAAAAATTTTGGGGGTAATATCCATCTTACTTTTTTAATTTTTTTGAGATGGAGTTTCATTCTTGTTGCCCAGGTTAAAGTGCAATGTCATGATCTCAGCTCACTGCAACCTCTGCCTCTGGGGTTCAAGCGATTCTCCTGCCTCAGCCTCCCAAGTAGCTGGAATTACAGGTGCCTCCCATCACACCCGGCTAATTTTGTATTTTTAGTAGTGATGGGGTTTCACCATGTTGGTCAGGCTGGTCTCGAACTCCTGATCTCAGTCGATCTGCCCACATCGTCCTCCCAAAGTGCTGGGATTACATGCGTGAGCCACCATGCACAGCCCCATCTCACTTTTAAAAAACTACTCTGATAAAGCCCTTTGCTGGAAAACAGAAAGATTTTTTAAAAAGAATCAAATTGTCTTATGGTATTAAATATAAAACTAAAAAGAATAAAAATTTAAAAGGATACAGACACAGGGAATAGTAATATTCCCTGCCTCAATATTTTGGTTTACACAATTCCTTTTAATCTTTTTAAAAGTATAAATACTATATGCTTATTGTATGATACAAATGTATACCAAACAGTGAAAAGGCCCTCACCTTTCCCCTGGTATATCAGTCTTTAAATAAAACCTACTGTTAATACTTTAGTGTATGGACTTTCTTCCATGAATAGGTCTACAAATGTATTTGCCTCAATAGATTATACTATGCATACCATTTTCTACCCTATATATTTTTTAATCCAACAAAATGTTGTGGATATCTTTCCTTGCTTATTCATGTAAAGCAATGTTCTTAATGACTACATAGTAATGGCTGAACGATAACTTAACCTATTTACTACAGATAACATTTATATTGGTTCCAACTTTTTACCACATCAGTGATATAATTTCTGCATGATTGCAATATAAAGATGCTGCATATTTATTTATATTTCTCTAAGTTAAATTTCTAACGTGGATTTGCTGGGTCAAAAAGAACACCCAGGCCAGAAGCAGTGGCTCACACTTGTAATCTCAACAGTTTGGGAGGCAGAGGTGAGAAGATCACTTGAGCCCAGGAGTTTGAGACCAGCCTGGGCAACATGGCAAGACCCCATATCTATAAACAAAACAAAACAAAAAACAAAAAAAGAAACAAAAATTAGCCAGGCATGATGGTACATGCCTGTTGTAGCCCCAGCTGCTCAGGAAGCTGAGATGGGAAGATAGCTTGAGCCTGGGAAGTCAAGGCTGCAGTGAGCTGTGATTGCACCACTGCACTCCAGCCTGGGTGACAAAGTGAGATTCTGTCTTAAAAAAAGAAAAAGAATACTCATTGATGTTTTGATAGATTCTGCCAAATTGTCCTCTAAAAGGTTACAATTAAAACCCTGAGGAGTAATAAACATCCATACTTATTTGCCCAATCCTTCAGCAAATTTGGGCAATGTAGATAGTTTTCATTTTTACAAATTTCTTATTTTGACATTTGAATGTATAATATCTTATAAAATAGCAAGATGAAGGGATGAAAGGCATGGCTACTATTTACAAACTATGTGACAGCAGACTTTAAAGTTTGGGGTTTTTAAATTAATTCAGGCAATAAATCTTTAAAACAAAAAAATCTCGGGCCAGGTGCAATGGATCATGCCTGTAATCTCAGCACTTTGGGAGGCTGAAGAAGGAGAATCACCTGAGGCCAGTAGTTTGAGACCAGCCTGGGCAACACAGTGAGACCTCATTTCTATAAAAAATATTTTAAAAAATTAGCCGACTATAGTGATGTATTCCTGTAGTCTTAGCCACTCAGGAGGCTGAGGCAGGAGGATCACTTAAGTCCAGGAGTTGGAGCCTGCAGTAAACTATGATTGTGCTTCTGTACTCCAGCCTGGGTGACAGAGTGAGACCTTGTCTCTTTAAAAAAAAAAAAAAAATGTTAAAAACAAACAAACAAAAATATTATCTTCTCTTCCTAGGCCATGTCCTTTCGCAACCATTTGAGAACTAGGTAAAAATTCTTAGCCTCTATTGCTATCTAAAGATTTTGCCTTGACTGGGCTGCCACCATCACCAGGATTCCTGATTGCAAAGTGTCATTTCTTTAATTGGGTGAGAAACATATCTAAATACTATCTCTCGCCTACCCTTCCCTGACATGCTAAGTTTGACTCATGTTGGAAAGAACTAAAGAATTCAGAGCAGTTCTGTATGTTTGCCTGACACCTAACATCAACTGATTTCCAGCCGCAGAACTGCGCAGTGGAATCTCCAAGACGTAGTCTAGATTCCCTAGTGTCATTCCAGTGAGCAACCTTTCTACACACTTCAGCACCTGGACAGCTCTCTTGGCATCACTTCTAGAGGGCATGGTAGGCAGCTTTGTTGAGCCCTCTAGTGGTAGCTTTAGTTATTATTGGACGACTGTTTAAAATTTCAGGTGTACTTCTGCGATATTGCAGATTGGGTTCCAGATCACCACAGTAAAGCTAGTATCACAATAAAGTGAGCTACACAAAAGTTCCGGTTTTGCAGTGTGTATAAAAGTTATATTTGCACTATATTGTAGTCTAGTAAGTGTGCAATAACATTATGTCATAAAACAGTGTACTGACCCCGCAAAGTGGCTCACACCTGTAATTTCAGCACTTTGAGAGGTGAGGGTGGGAGGATCACTTGAGCCCAGGAGTTTGACACTAGCCTGGGCAGCACAGTGAGACCTTATTACTTAAAAAAAAAAAAGAGAGAGAGAGAGAGAGAGAGATTAAAAATTAGCTGGACACGGTGTTGTGCACCTGTAATCCCAGCTACTAGGGAGGCTGAGGTAGGGGGATCACTTGAGCCTGGGAGAGTAAGGCTGCAGTGAGCCATGATCATGCCACTGCACTCCTTCCTGGGCAACAGAGTGAGATCCTGTCTCTGAAAAAAAGTACATACCTTAATTTAAAATATTTTATTGCTAAAAAATTGCTAATGATCATCTGAGTCTTTAGCAAGTCATAATATCTTTCCTGGTGCATGGTCTTGCCTCGATGTTGATGGATACTGACAGATCAGGGTGGGGGTTACTGAAAGTTGGAGTGGCTTTGGAATTTTTTTTTTTTTTTTGAGGTGGAGTGGAAATTTCTTAAAATAAGGCAGCAATGAACTTTGTTGCATTGATTGACTTTTCCTTTCATGAAAGATTTATCTGTAGCGTGTGATGCTGTTTGGTAGCATTTTACCTATAGTAACCTTCTTTCAAAATTAAAGTTAATCCCCACCAATCCTGCTGTTGCTTTATCAAATAAGTTTTTGTAATATTCTAAATCCTTTGTTGTCATTGCAACAATATTCACAGTATCTTTGCCAGGAATAGATTGCATCTCAAGAAACCACTTTCTTTGCTCATCCATAAGAAGCAACTCCTAAACCAGTTAAGTTTTATCATAAGATTGTGACAATTCAGTCAGACCTTCAGGCTCCACTTATAATTCTAGTTCTCTTGCTACTTCTACCACATCTGCAATGACTTCCTCCATGAAAGTCTTAAACCCTTCAATGTCATTCATGAGGGCTGGAGTCAACTTCTTTCAAATTCCTGTTCATGTTGCTATTTTGATCTCCTCCCATGAATCATAAATGTTCTTAATGACATCTAGAATCCTTTCCAGAAGGTTTTCCATTTATTTTGCCCAGATCCATCAGAGAAATCACTATCTATGGCAGCTATAGGCTTACAGCCATGGAATAGATTTTACAAATAATAAGGTTTGAAAGTCAAAATTACTCCCGCATGCATGGGCTGCAAAATGGATGTATTAGCAGGAAAAACATTAATCTCTTTGTATGTATTCATCACAGCTCATGGGTAACCAGATGCTTTGTGAACAAATGGTAATATTTTGAAATAAATATTTTTTTCTAAGCAACAGATCTCAAGAGTGGGCTTAAAATATTCAGTAAACCATGCTATAAACAGATGTGCCTTCATCCAGGCTTTGTTTTTCCGTTTGTAGAGTACAGGCAGAGTAGATTTAGCATAATTCTTAAGGACTCTAGGGTTTTCAAAATGGTAAATAAGCATTGGCTTCAACTCAAAGTCACCAACTGACTTAGCCCCTAATAAGAGAGTCAGCCTGTCCTTTGAAGCTTTGAAGCCAGGCATTGACTTCTCTTCTCTAG
The DNA here is from genome assembly GCF_030222135.1 of Aotus nancymaae. NCBI lineage: Eukaryota > Metazoa > Chordata > Mammalia > Primates > Aotidae > Aotus > Aotus nancymaae. The sequence goes on from NW_026988482.1 coordinate 31,031,918, forward strand.
CTATGAAAGTTTGAGGTGGCATCTTCTTCCAATGGAAGGCTGTTTTGTCTACACTGAAAATCTATTGTTTAGTATAGCCACCTTCATAAATCATCTTAGCTAGATCTTCTAGAAAACTTGCTGCAGCTTCTTCATCACTTGCTCTTTCACCTTGCACCTTCTTGTTGTAGAAATAGCTTCTTTTCTTAAACCTCATAAATCAACTTTCCTGGTGTCTAACTTTTCTTCTGCAGCTTCCTTACCTCTCTCAGCCTTCATGGAGTTGAAGAGACTTAGGGCCTTGCTCTGGATTAGGCTTTGGTTTAAGGGAATGTTGTGGCTGCTTTGATCTTCTAACCAGACAACTCAAACTCTCTCCATATCAGTGATAAGGCTGTTTCACTTTCTTATTCATACGCTCACTGGAATAACACTATTAATTCCTTCAAGAACGTTTCCTTTGCATTCACAACTTAGATAACTGGTGCAAGAGGCCTAGCTTTTGGCCTGTGTTGGCTTTCAACATGCCTGCCTCACTAAATTTAATCATTTCTAGCTTCCGATTTGAAGTAAGAGATGTGCAACTCTTGCTTTCACTTGAACACTAAGAGGCCACTGTGGGGTTATTAGTAGACCTAATTTCAGGGAACAGGGAGGCCAGAGAAGATGGAGAGAGATAGAACAGCCAGTCAAACTTACTTTACCAATTAAGTTTGCCATCTTATATGGAAGTAGTTCATGATGCCCCAAAACAAGTACAATGGTGACATCAAAAATCACTAAATACACATCATCTAATAGATAGAATCATAATGAAAAAGCTTGAAATATTGTAAGAACGACCAGTGTGACACAGAAACACGAATTGCGCACATGCTGTTGGAAAAATGACACCAACAAACTTGCTCAAAGCAGGGTTACCACAAACCTTCCATTTGTAAAGCTCAGTAAAGTGAAGTGCACTAAAATGAGGGGTGCCTTTATTCAGGTAACACATGAAAACATTGTTATAAAACATCCTAGCTCTTAAAAATACAGAGTAAATATGCAAGTTCCCATTATCCTTCCTCTCCTACTTCCCTCCTCGGAAGTAGCACTGATAATACACAACACATACATATGTTTAATTACCAACACCTTTTGTTTTGTAAATGGACTCATTCTAGTCCCATTTGCTTTTATTTGTAGTTAATAAAATTCCTAGGAGATTTTGTAAAATCTTAGTATTCATATCTCTTACATATTATCGCACCACTGCACCCCAGCCTGGGCAACAGAGCAAAACTCCATCTTAAAAAAGAAAAAATGGAACTAGGGAACAATCCTGACTTTCTGGTCCTTTCCTCCTCATCCCCAGTGGAAGCAAATCCTGTGTCTACTCCTCTACCTAGCCTATTTACCTATATATGGTCTTGCAGGGCTTAATTTCACATGCTTAGTAGTCTCACAGCTTCCCACCAGAACAGGGTCCTGGGTTGTGTATTCCACAGGCATTCAAATATTAAATGGCTGAGATGAGGCAGCTGCTCCAATTAAATAATCCCTGAAGTTGTTATGCAACATGGCCCTTGGGCACTTATACTCACTGAGTAGAACTCAGTGACATGGGAACCGGAGTGCGGGGGCATTCCAATATGTATCCTATGGCTGTCAATATTCTGAACAGAATGAATACTGGACCTATGCTTTAGCCAAAGAAGGACCTATGCTTTAGCCAAAGAACCTATTTAACTAGGATCTATGCTTTAGCCAAAGAAGGCTATTTCATGCTGGAGCAGTGTGTTAGATGTGGAGTCCATGCTTTCAGGTAGAGGCCTAGAAGTATCTGAATGTTTATAGAACATATTTTGCTCTTGTGTATTTTGTTTTGGGTTCCAATTGTACCAATTCAAATGCTTTGGGCTGCAAGCAAGGAAAAAACAAACTTAAAATGACTTAAAAACAAAGAAACTGTATTATCTCATGAAACAATTCTGGAGGTGTTTGACTCAATGGGGGTGATTTATTTGGGGATTCAAAGACATCATAAATCCAGATTCTTTCTATTTTTCTGCTTTTCTGTCCTCCGCAAGCCAGGGTGGCCCTCTGATCATGAGATCAGGCCAGCTTCTCTCATGACCTCAAGATGTTCCACACTTCTAGGCATCTTATACAGATATGACAATGCCCAGCAAAAATATAAACCAAACAAGGGACTATACCTTAGGGTATGTCTCATCCTCTAGGAAAACCTAGAGATGCTCAAGATTTTTCATATCTGATTACCCATAACTGAGTCACATGTGCATGTTTAAGTCAATACCTGTCAAAGGAAGGGGCCTACCATCATTGGCATGGGTGATAGAGATTGAGTCTATTTCTCATGGAGGAAGGTGGACACCTAAACCAAGTTGGAGTTTCATTAAACAAGAGGAAGGCATAAAGATTGTTGGGGTTTGGGTACTACATTAGCTTGTTAGGGTAACTGTAACAAAATACTAGAGACTAGGTGGCTTAAACAACAAAATTTGTTTTCTCACAGTTTCAGAGGCTAGAAGTTTAGGATCGAGGTGTCAGCAGAGTTGATTTCTTTTAAGGCCTCTCTTATTGGCCTGTAGATCGCTCTCTTCTCACTATGTCTTTAGGTGGTCTTCCCTTTATATATGTCTGTGTCCAAGTTTCCTCCTTTCACAAGGACACCAGTCATATCAGACTAGGCCCACCCATATGACCCTATTTTAACTCAATTACCTCTTTAAAATTCCTATCTCCAAATAGTTATATCCTGAACCCCAGCATGTGAATCTGGGGAGACATAATGAGCACTTAACAGGCACCAGTGATAACTGCCACTAGTTATTTGCAGAGCGTATAGGGAACCAAAAAGAAGAAAATCCAAATTACTTGTAACCTCATCACCCACAGGGACCCACTCTATATACCTTCTAGTCATTTCTTATGTGTACACAGCTAACACAGACATATGTCCCTTTTAACAAAACAGGATCCTACTGTGCCTACTGTTTTGCAGTCTACTCTCTGTTGTTGTTGTTGTTGCTTTGGAGATGAAGTCTTTCCCTGTCGCCCAGCCTGGAGTACAGTGGTGCAATTTCAACTCACTGCAAACTCTGCCTCCCAGATTCCAGCAATTCTCCTGCCTCAGCCTCCTGAGTAGCTGGGACTATAGGCACACGCCACCATGTCCAGCTAACTTTCGTATTTTTTAGTAGAGACAGGGTTTCACCATATTGGCCAGACTGGTCTCGAACTCCTAACCTTGCGATCCACCCTCCTCAGCCTCCCAAAGTGCTGGGATTACAGGCATGAGCCACCACACCCGGCAGCAGTCTACTTTTTTATTTCACCGCATCTTGAACATCTTTCCATGTCAATTACATTTTTCAACATATGGACTTAGCACTCTTTTCTTAACTAATCTTGTGTTATTAGGTACTTAGGAAGTCTCCACTTTTTATTATAAACAACACTGCAATGAACATCTTTATAACTAGATCATGTTGCATCTCTATCATTATTTTTTTAAGATGAATTCCTAGAATTGGAATTTATCAGTTAATCTTTCCTTAAATGCCAAGTCAGGAAGCCCCAGGCTTTACAGTTGTCATGTCACCACAAGTTACCTTCACCATGAAATAGAGATCCAGCAAAGGCAGAGAAGACCCCAGGGAGCTGCTCCTCTGCCCCACAGGATTCTTTTAGCCCCCAGAGAGTGAGGGATCTATCATTCATTTTTTCACTCTGTGTTTTGTTTTATAATTAAGTTAAAGAAACATGTACAAAAATGCATGTTTTAAGGGCCAGGAAGCAAAGAACTTCACATTCATGCTACTTGATCATCATACTTTTATAAATAAGTTTCTAAGTCTAAAAAGAAAACAAAATATACACACATGGCCATGGAAAAATCTTCCATGCCTGGAATATCATGTGAGCAGCAGAATGGGGTGATACCTTAGTCCATTCAGGCTGTTATTACAAATGCCATAAACAGGGTGGCTTATAAACAACAGAGATTTATTTCTCACAGTTCTACAGGCTGAGAAGTCCAAGACCAAGTTACCAGCAGATTTAGTGTCTGGTGAGGCCCTGCTTTTTCACAGATGCTGCCTTCTCTCTGTGTCTTCACATGGTGGAAGGAAAGACATGGTGAAAGGATAGGACTCTCCAGGGCCTCTTATACGGGCACTAATGCCATTCATGGGGGTTCTACATCATGACATAATCACCTCCCAAAGTCCCCACCATAATTACCTCGCAAAGTTCCCTAATACCATGACATTGGGGGTTAAGATTTCGACTATAAATCTGGAGGGTAGGAGAGACAAAAACATTCAGTCCATTACACAGAAAGCACACAGGGAAGGGTGAGGGTTAATTTAAATTGTCGGCTCTGGCTCTGTGATTCTATACACTGCTTTTCTCATATGTCACTGTCAACTATATTCATTTGCACAATAAAAATGATATTTGACATAAGAGGCTTTCTGGAAGGTTAAGACTTTACATCCATATTAGGTTTATTTCCAAGTATTGAAAATGACCATAGAATAATGTTGTTATTTATCAAGTCTCTTTCTAATAATTCTTATTTGAATTTTTAGATCAGTTCTTACATCTTTTTTGTTTTTTGAGATAGAGTCTTGCTCTGTCGCCAGGTGCCAGGCTGGAGTGCAGTGGCGTAATCTCAGCTCACTACAACCTCCACCTCCCAGGTTCAAGCAATTCTCCTGCCTCAGCCTCCCGAGTAGCTGGGACTACAGGTGCGTGCCACCATGCCCAGCTAATTTTTGTATTTTAGTAGAGACGGGGTTTCACTATGTTGGCCAGGATGGTCTTGATCTCTTGACCTTGTGATCCACCCACCTTGGCCTCCCAAAGTGCTGGGATTACAGATGAGAGCCACCACGCCCAGCCCTACAGTCATTTGTTTTTAATAGGACTTTTATGTCTGCAGAGTCAAATGTGCCCTCTACCTAAAACTACCTACCACCCTCAAAATAATAAAAACTAGACTGTAAGCTATCTGACATCAGAGCCATTTCTGTTTTGTTCATTACCTGGAACATAGTTGATGACTGACAAATGTTTGAAAAGAGAAAAAATTATGATGCATAGGTGGCATTTACACAGCACTTGGCATGTGCCAAGAACCATGCTAAGACTGTATGTATATTATCTCTTAGCAGTCCCATAGGGAAGAGCTATCTTTTCCTTCATTTAAACACAATGAAATGGAGACTTAAAGTGGTTTTGTTGTTGTTGTTGTTGTTGTTGTTTTCTTTGTTTTTTTTATTGCATTTTAGGTTTTGGGGTACATGTGAAAATCATGCAAGGTTGTTGCATAGGTGCATACGTGGCAGTGTGATTTGCTGCCTTCCTCCCCTTCACCTATATCTGGCATTTCTTCCCATGCTATCCCTCCCCAACTCCCCACCCTCCCTCTGTCCCCCCACTCCCCCCCAACAGACCCCAGTGTACAGTGCTCCCCTCCCTGTGTCCATGTGTTCTCATTGTTCAACACCCACCTATGAGTGAGAACATGTGGTGTTTGATTTTGTGTTCTTGTGTCAGTTTGCTGAGAATGATGGTTTCCAGGTTCATCCATGTCCCTACAAAGGACGCGAACTCATCGTTTTTGATGGCTGCATAATATTCCATGGTGTATATGTGCCACATTTTTCCTGTCCAGTCTATCATCTATGGGCATTTGGGTTGGTTCCAGGTCTTTGCTATTGTAAACTGTGCTGCAATGAACATTCGTGTGCATGTGTCCTTATAGTAGAACGATTTATAATCCTTTGGATATATACCCAGTAATGGGATTGCTGGGTCAAATGGAATTTCTATTTCTAGGTCCTTGAGGAATCGCCACACTGTTTTCCACAATGGTTGAACTAATTTACACTCCCACCAACAGTGTAAAAGTGTTCCTATTTCTCCACATCCTCTCCAGCATCTGTTGTCTCCAATAGAGTGAATCGGCAACCAACAGAATGGGAAAAAATTTTTGCAGCCTACCCGTCTGACAAAGGGCTGATATCCAGAATTTACAACGAGCTAAAATGGATTTACAAGAAAAAAACAAGCAAGCCCATTCAAAAATGGGCGAAGGATATGAACAGGTACTTTACAAAAGAATACATACATGAGGCCAACAAGCATATGAAAAAATGCTCATCATCACTGGTCATTAGGGAAATGCAAATCAAAACTACATTGAGATACCATCTCACGCCAGTTAGAATGGCGATCATTAAAGTGGTTTTTAAAAATTTTCTCGAAGTCAGATTTTTAGTATGCAGCAGAGTTGAAATTAAAATCATTGTCTGAATTCTAAATATGTATGCTTAACTATGAATCGATGATGAAGAAATTCAAAATACTAGTAACACCCAGCACCTTAGCAGAGGATAATCTCAAAGAGAAACCATCAAATTGAAGACTTTGAGTGCCATAATGTCTATCTGTATTTCCAGGAGCATTATAAAATGAATCATCCTCACCAATCATTGGACAATTCATTATTTCAACAAAGCAGCAACCAACTGGCATAGTACATTTATTTTTTAAATAATTAAGGTGACAAAGGGGTTAATACAGCAAAAGGATGTAACAATTTTAAATACATATGCACCCATCTCTGGAGCACCTAGATATATAAAGCAAATACTAACAGAGCTAAAGAGAGAAATAGACCCTAACATAATAATAGCTGGAGACCTCAGCATTCTACTTTCAGCATTGGACAGGTATCTAATCCAGACAGAATATCAACAAAGAAACAATGGACTTTATCTGCACTATAAACCAAATGGACATGATAGATATTTACAGAACATTTCATCCAACAGCTGCAGAATACACATTCTTTTTTCTGTTTGTTTTTTGAGACAGGATCTCACTCTATCACCCAGGCTGCAGAGCAGTGACACAATCACAGCTCACTGCAGCCTAAATCGCTTGGGCTCGTGCAAGCCTTCTTTTCTTTTTCTTTTTTTTTTTTCTGGACAGGGTCTGGCTCTGCCACCCAGGCTGGAGTACAGTGACACTATCTTGGCTCAATGCAACCTCCATATCCTGCGTTCAAGTGATTCTCATGTTCAGCCTCCTAAATAGCTGGAACTACAGGCGTGCACCACCATGCCCACATAATTTTTGTATTTTTAGTAGAGATGAGGTTTCACCATGTTGGCCAGGCTGGTCTCGAACTCCTGGCCTCAAATGATCCAACAGTCTCAGTCTCCTAAAATGCTGGGATTACAGGCATAAGCCAGCACACCCAGCCCCCTCAAGAGAGGACTGAGTAGCAGGGACTATAGGCATGCCTCACCATGTGTGGCTAATTTTTGTATTTCTTGTAGAGATGGGGTCTCACTGTATTGCCCAGATTGGTCTCAAACTCCTGGGCTCGAGCAATCCACCTGCCTCAGTCTCCCAAAGTGCTGGGATTACAGGCGTGAGCCACGGCACCTGACCAGAATACACATTCCTCACCTCAGCCCATGGATTATTCTCAAGGATAGACCACAAATTAGGCCACAAAACAAGTCTTAAAAAATTGAAATTGTATCAAGCATCTTCTCTGACCACAGTGGACTAAATCTAGAAATCAATAACAAGAAGAGTTTTGGAAACTATACAACCACGGAAGTTAAACAATATGTTCCTGAATGACCAGTGGGTCAATAAGGAAATTTTAAAATTTCTCGAAACAAGTGAAAATGGAAACATAACATACCAAAATCTGTGGGATATAGCAAGAGTAGTACTAAGAGGAAAGTTTATAGCATAAGCACCAACATCAAAAAAGCAGAAAATCATCAAACGAACAACCTGATGATACATCTTAAAGAACTAGAAAAGCAAGAGCAAACCAAAATCAAAATTACAAGAAGAAAAGAAATAGTAAAGATCATTGCAGAAGTCAATGAAATTAAAACAAAAAAATACAACAGATCAATAAAACAAAAGCTGATTTTGTGAAAAGATAAAAGATAAACAAAATCTACAAAACCTTAGCAAGACTAAGAAAAAAAAAGAGGATCCAAATAAATTGAGATTAAAAAAGAGACATTACCAGTGACACTGCAGAAATTCACAGGATCATTAGAGAATACTATGAGCAATGATATGCCAATAAATTGGTAAACCTAAAAGTGGACAAATTCCTAGACACATAAAACCTACCAAGATTGAACCATGAAGAAATCCAAAACCTGAATAGACCAATAACAAGTAATGAGAGTAAAGTTGTAATAAAAAGTCTACCAATAAAGAAAAACCCAAGACCCAGTGGCTTCACTCTTGTATTCTACCAAACTTTTTTTTTTTTTTTTTTGAGACAGAGTCTTGCTCTGTCACCCAGGCTGGAGTGCAAGTGGTGCAATCTTGGTGCTACCTCCCAGATTCAAGCAATTCTCCTGTCTCAACCTCCTAAGTAGCTGGGATTTTAGGTGACCATCACCACTCCCAGCTAATTTTTGTATTTTTAGTAGAGATGGGGTTTCACAATGTTGGCCAGGCTGGTCTCAAACTCCTGACCTCAGATGACCCACCCCACTCAGCCTCCCAAAGTGCTGGGATTACGGGCATGAGCCACCACATCCAGTCCCTACCAAACATTTAAAGAAGGACTAAAACTAACCCTATTCGAACTATTTTTAAAAATCAAGAAAGAGGGAATACTTCCAAACTCATTCTACAAAACCAGTATTATCCTGTTACCAAAACCAAACAAAGATACACACACGAAAAATAAAAACTACAAGCCAATATCTCGGATGAACATAGATGCAAAAATCCTCAGCACAAGACTAGCAAATTAAATTTAACAACACATTAAAAAATCATTCATCACGACCAAATGGGATTCATCCCAGAGATGCAAGGACAATTCAACATACACAAATCAATCAATGTAACACATCGTATCAACAGAATGAAGGGCAAAAACTATGTGATCATTTAGATTGATACCGAAAAAGCATTCAGTAAAATTCAACATCCCTTTATGATAAAACCTCTCACAAAATGGGGCATAGGACAACATACCTCAACATTATATAAGCCATATTTGACAGACCCATGGCTAATATCATGCTGAATGGGGAAAAACTGAAAGCCTTTCCTCTAAGATAGGGAACAAGAAAAGAATGCCCACTTTTACCACCATTATTTGACATAGTACTGGAACTCCTAGCTGGAACAATTAGACAGGAGAAAGAAATAAAGGGCATCCAAACTGGAAAACAAGAAGTTAAATTATCCTTCTTTGCAGACAATGTGATCTTATATTTAGAAAAACCTACAGACTCTACCAAAACACTGTTAGCTCTGGTAAATAAATTCCGTAAAATTGCAGGATACAAAATCAATATACAATAATCAGCAGCATTTCTATATGCTAACAGTGAACAATCTGAAAAAGAAACCAGAAAAGTTATTTCATTTATAATAGCTACAGATAAAATAAAATGCCTAGGAAGTAAAAAATCTCTACAATGAAAATTATAAAATATTGATGAAAAAATGGAATAAGACACGAAAATGGAAAGATATTCCATGTTCATCGGTTGGAAGAATCAATATTGTTAAAATGTTCATACTATTGAAAGCAATCTACAAATTTAATGCAATCCCTATCAAATTACTGATGACAGTCTTCACAGAAATAGAAAAAGATTATTAAAATTTATATGGAATCACAAGAGACCCAGAATAGACAAAGCCATCCTGAGCAAAAAGAACAAAACTGGAGGAATCAAATTGCCTGACTTCAAATTATACTACAGAGCTACAGTAATCAAAGCACCATAGTACTGGCATAAAAACAAACACAAAGACCTATGGGACAGAATAGAGAACCCAGGCATGAATCCATGCATCTATGGTGAACTCATTTTTATAGAGATGCCAAGAACATGCACTGGGGGAAAGGATAGTCTCTTCAATAAAGGGACTATGGGAAAAATGGATATTTTGGACAGTAATTTCTTTCTTTCTTTCTTTCTTTCTTTCTTTCTTTCTTTTCTTTTCTTTTCTTTTCTTTCTTTCTTTCTTTCTTTCTTTCTTTCTTTCTTTCTTTCTTTCTTTCTTTCTTTCTTTCTTTCTTTCTTTCTTTCTTTCTTTCTTTCTTTCTTTCTTTCTTTCTTTCTTTCTTTCTTTCTTTCTTTCTCTTTCTTTCTTTTTAAAGACAGAGTCTCTGCTGCCCAGGCTGGAATGCAATGGTGCAATCTTGGCTCACTGCAACCTCCACCTGCCGGGTTCAAGCTATTCTCCTGCCTCAGCCTCCTGAGTAGCAGGGACTACAGGCATGTGCCACCATGCCCAGCTAATTTTTGTATTTTTAGCAGAGATGGGGTTTCACCATGTTGGTCAGGTTGGTCTCGAACTCCTGACCTCATGAACTGCCTGCATCGGTCTCCCAAAGTGCAGGAATTACAGGAGTGAGCCACCACACCCAGCTTCAGTAATTCTTAACCACAGGCAATTTTGCTCCCCAGGGGCACATGTGGAAATAATTGGAGACATTTATGGTTGTCACAACTGGGGAAGACATCTACTGGCATCTAATGGTCAGAGGCCAGGGATGCTGCTAAACATTGTACAAGAGAGAATGAAACTATACCTCTGTCTCTTGCCATATACATAATTCAATTAAAATGGATTGAAGACTTAAATATAAGTCTTTACGCTTTGAAACTCCTAAAAGAAAACATTGAGTAAACTCTCCAGGACATTGTTCTGGGCAAAGATTTCTTGAGTAATACCTCAAAAGCACAAGCAACCAAAGCAAAAATAGGCAAGTGGGATCACATCAAGCTAAAAAGTTTCCTCACAGCAAAGGAAACAATCAACCATGTGAAGAGACAAGCCACAGAATGGCAGAAAATAATTGCAAATTACTCATCTGACAAGGGATTGATAACCAGAATATACAGGGAGCTCAAACAACTCTATAGGAAAAAAAATCAAATAATTTGATTTTAAAAAGGGCAAAAGGGCCTGGGTGCAGTGGCTCAAGCCTATAATTCCAGCACTTAGAGAGGCCAAGGTGGGTGGATTTCTTGAGCCCGGGAGTTCAAGACTAGCCTGGGCAACATGGCAAAAGCCTATCTCTACAAAAATACAAACATTAGCCAGATGTAGTGGCATGTCCCTGTAGTCCCAGCTACTAGGGAGGTTGAGGTGGGAGGATCTCTTGAGTCTGGGAGATCGAGGATGCAGTGAGCCATGATCATACCACGGCACTCCAGCCTGGGCAACAGAGCAAGACTCTGTCTCAAAAATAAATAAACAAATAAATAAAAATTTAAAGGACAAAAGATCTGAATAGACATTTCTCAAAAGAAGACCTAGAAATGGACAAGAAGTGTATAAAAAATGTTTAACATCATTAACCATCAGAGAAATGCAAATCAAAACTGCAATGAGAGATTATCCCATCCCAGTTAAAATGGCTTTTATTCAAAAGACAAGCAATAATGAATGCTGGCAGGGATGTGGAAAAAAGGGAATCCTCATACACTGTTGGTGGGAATGTAAATTAGTACAGCTACCATGGAGAACAGTATGGGAGTTCCTCAAAAAACTAAAATTAGAGCTACCATATGATCCAGCAATCCCACTGCTAGGGATATATCCAAAAGTAGGAAAATCAGTATATTGAAGAAATATCTACACTCCCATGTTTATTGCAGCAGTATTCACTATAGCCAAGATTGGGAATCTACATGTCCATCAGCTGATGAATGGATAAAGTAAATGTGGCACATACACACAATGGAGTATTATTCAACCATTAAAAAAGAAAATCCTGTCATTTGCAACAACATGGATGGAACTGGAGGACACTGTGTTAAGTGAAATAAGCCATGCACAGAAAGACAAATTGTGCATGTTCTTATATATGAGACCCCACTTAGCCTCTGTTTATATATTGTTAAAGTTAAAACAATGGATCCAATGGAAATAGAAGTAGAATGATGGTTACCAGAAGCTGGGAAGAGTAGTGGGGATAAAGTGGGGATAAAGTGGGGATGGTTAATGGGTACAAAAATATAGTTAGATAAAATAAATAATATATTTGATAGTATAACAGGTGACTATAGTCAATAATAATTTACTGTATGCTTCAAAACAACTGGAAGCATGGAATGGGAATGTTCCTGACACAAAGAAATGATAAATGCTTGAGACGATAGATACCCCAGTTACCCTGATTTTATTGTTACACATTATATGCCTGTATCAAAACGTTATATGTGCCCCATAAATATATATATACCTATTATACACCAATTATAATTAAATTTTTTTTTAATTTAAGCATAAAATCAAGGTGATAAGCCTAATCCTTCTGAAACTCATTTGGAAGGAAAGAAAAATGAAGGACCCCAAGGTTGTGAATACATACAGAAGCAGTATAAACCATCATTCTCAGCAAACTGACACAAGAACACAAAATCAAACACCGCATGTTCTCACTCATAGGCGGGTGTTGAACAACAAGAACACATGGGCACAGGGAGGGGAGCACTACATGGGTCTGTTGGGGGGAAATAGGGGAGGGACAGCGGGGGGTAGGGAGTTGGGGAGAGATAGCATGGGGAGAAATGCCAGATATAGGTGAAGGGGAGGAAGGCAGCAAATCACACTGCCACGTATGCACCTATGCAACAATCTTGCATGTTCTTCACATGTACCCCAAAACCTAAAATGCAATAAAAAAAATAACAATAATAATTGGTAGGTATGTACTGCTGCATTTTCCCTATGGAATCAATGGTATCTATTGGATATCTACAAAGGATCTGTCACTAGAGACAACAGAGGACAAGTTTTTTTTTGTTTTGAGATGAGTTTCGCTCTTGTTACCCAGGCTGGAGCGCAATGGTGCAATCTCTGCTCACCGCAACCTCTGCCTCCTGGGTTCAAGCAATTCTCCTGCCTTAGCCTCCCAAGTAGCTGGGACTAGAGGCGTGTGCCACCATGCCCAGCTAATTTTTGTATTTTTAGTAGAGATGGGGTTTCACCATGTTGACCAGGATGGTCTCCATCTCTTGACCTCGTGATCCACCGGCCTTGGCCTCCCAAAGTGCTGGGATTATATGCGTGAGCCACCGCGCCCGGCCTGGACAAGTTTAACGTGCAATACCTTTCTTTAAAGAACTTCATTCTTGGCTGGGCATGGTGGCTCATGCCTGTAATCCCAGCACTTTGGGAGGCTGAGGCGGGTGGATCACAAGATCAGGAGTTTGAGACCAGCCTGGCCTATATGGTGAAACCCCATCTTTACTAAAAATACAAAAATTAGCCGGGCGTGGTGGTTCACGCCTATAGTCCCAGCTACTCAGGAGACTGAGGCAGAAGAATCGCTAGAACTCGGGAGGTGGAGGTTGTGGTGAGCCAAAATTGTACCACTGGACTTGTAACCTCGGCAAGAGCTAGACTCCGTCTCAAAAAAAAAAAAAAAAGAACTTCATTCTGGTTAGGGGCAGTGGCTCATGCCTGTAATCGCAGCTCTTTGGTAGTCCAAGGTGGGAGGATTGCTTGAGCCCAGGAGATAGAGGCTTCATTGAGCTATAATTGCATCACTGCACTCCAGCCTAGGTAACAGAGTGAGTCCCTGTCTCAAACAAACTTCATTCCATTTTCACAGTTAAGACAAACACATGTGAAGAAGTATATATACTTGGGAGCTAAGTGGAGTCTACAAAATGTAATTTAATTCTCTCAACCACCCTGTAATGTGGGGATGGCTGTCCCCATTACGCTATTGAGGAGACAAAGCATAGAGAGGCTAAACTAGTTGCCCATGTCATACAGCTCATATGTAGGGGTATCAGGGCTGTTGTACCCACATTCATCTGATCCTGAAGACCATTTACTGAACCACCAGAGCTTACTGCTTCCAAATCAAGAGGACACAATTAAGGGCCGAAGAAATCAGTAAACATTATATGAAGCAATGAGACTTACGCCTGATCTTGAAGGGCAAGCAGCAGCTGGACAGGCAGAAAGTAACAGATATGACACCCTAAGATGCAGGAAAGCATGCACAAAAGCCCAACGGTGAGATTTAGCATAATACAAGAGGACTAGGAGAGCAGGGAGGTAGGTCTGACTGATTGATGGGAGGAAGCACAAAACCAGTAGGAGGTGTGAGAAGAGGTGATGGCCTTGAAATCAGGTAGGGCCGGTGACAGGTGTGGGGAGAGTTTGAACATGGTGTGACAGACAGTAGAGAACCATGGGACTTTTAGGAGCATGGAAGTTATATCAAAAGTCACAGTTTAGGATAGTAATTCTTAATCACAGGCAATTTTGCTCCCTAGGGGCACATGTGGCAATAGCTGGAGACACTTATGGTTGTCACAACCGGGGAAGGCATCTAGTGGCATCTAGTGGTTAGAGGCCAGGGATGCTGCTAAACACTGTACAATGCACAGAACAGACCCCTCGACAAAGAATTATCCACACAAAATGACAGTAATAACCAAGTTGAGAAACTTTGCTTTAGGAAGATAGTCTGGCAGTGGCTCTCAAGATAGAACGGAGAGAAGAGGTCAAGAGCCCAGGGAAGATGCTCATTCAGGGAGATAGGAGTGAGATGAGGGGCCAGAACGGGAGAATGAACAGGAAATGGCAAACCCTCCAAGTAGTTCAAAGGAAAAAGAAAGATGCAATTTCTAATCCTTTTTACAGGAAGTTTTCTACAAAATGTGGAAAACTGCGCCTAGAACTTTTTTCTTTTAAATCATCTAAGGGCACCTTATTTTCTGATCTAAAAAATTATAAATAATACACAACTCCAAAAAAAATCACCACCTCAAAAGCGTAGGGCACAAACCTTTAACTATTATTGGTAACGTTTCCTGACTTTTTATTAGAGCAGAATCTGAAGCAAATTTGGCAAAATGTTAACATCTGTTAAATTTGGATGGTGGTTACATGGTTGTCTGTTACATTATTTTCTGTACTTTATAAATACTTGAAAATTCTCATGATTAACAAAAACAGGGTGGGGAAAGAAAGAAAAATAGAGTCTTAGAGGGGCAGTTGATAAGGTTGACTAGAATTTTCTTGATATTTTAAAATCATTTGTTAAATTACAGAAGTTATATGTGAATATGTGCTCATTGTAAAAACAATTCAACAATACAAAAAAAAAATAGAATAAAAAGTAGAAATTCTCATTTCATTCTGTTTCAATCCTTTTTCTCTCTCCTTAGATAACTACTGCTAAATGTTAGTGTGTGTGTGTTGTGTATATGTAAATATATTTATATTTGTATTTAGTATAAATGTACTATAAATGTATATTGTATAATACATATACACAGTAAAATATATACAGTATATATTTAATACATATATACAGTAAAAGATGTATATATACACACTAACATATACTAACATTAGTATATTACTATTAGATATATATTACTAGTATATTACTATTATA
This sequence comes from Aotus nancymaae, assembly GCF_030222135.1. Taxonomy (NCBI): domain Eukaryota; kingdom Metazoa; phylum Chordata; class Mammalia; order Primates; family Aotidae; genus Aotus; species Aotus nancymaae. The sequence goes on from NW_026988482.1 coordinate 31,047,363, forward strand.
TATATTCTAGCATTAGTATAACATTAGTGTGTGTGTTTACATGTATACACATACACTCACTAATAGCATATGTGTGTGTGTGTACACTAACATTAATAAGTGTGTTTATATATTGACATGGTTTGGCTGTGTGACCCCATCCTAAATCTCATCTAGAATTGTAATCCCAACATGTCGAGGAAGGGACCTGATAGGAGGTGACTGCATCATGGGGGTGATTTTCCCTATGCTGTTCTCGTGATAATGAGGGAGTTCTCACGAAATCTGATGGTTTAAAAGTGGCAGTTTCCCCTGCACACTCTTTCTCTCCTGCCACCATGTAAGATGTCCCTTGTTTCCCCTTCTCCTTCCGCCATGATTGTATATTTCTTGAGGCTTCCCCAACCATACAGAACTGTGAGTCAATTAAACTTCTTTTCTTTATAAATTACTCAGTCTCAGGTATATTTTATAGCAGTATGAAAATGGAAGATATATAGTCACATAGAATAAATAATATATATGTGCTCTGTGTGTGTATACATATTTATATTTATATATATCCCCAGTTCTTTTCCTATCCATTTGTATAAAGGAAGGAAGGGAGGAAAGGAGAAAGGGAGGAAAGAAAGGAAGAAGAGAGAAAAAGAGATTTATGAGCTATCTAGAGAGATATCTAAATAGCTATCTACCTATCCATCTATCTTATGAGGGACCCCACCACATGGGCAACATGCTTTTCACATTAACACATTTTAGAGGGATGCTCTTCCGTATCAATTTATAAAGATCTACCTCTTTCTTTTTACTTCTTCAGAATTATTTCATAGTATATATAGATGTACCATAATTTGTTTACTGCTAAGATTGCTATATATTTAGGTTGATTCCAATGTTTTGCTATTTCAAACAATCCTGAAACATATAACTTTGTGTTCATATAAAGGATTTTTGTAGGGGAGATTCCTAGAAATATAATTTTTAGATCAAAGGGTATATACATTTCTAGTGTTGATATACAGTAAGATTGTGCCCCCCTGAAAAATACTGCATGGGCTCCTCATTTCTCTAAACCCTCACTGATACTGTATGCAATCAACCTTTAAACGTTTTTCCACATTTACCAAAACTACATCCAAAAATCTACTCCACAGACATACTCACACTTATGTGAAGTCATGAATGTTCACTGCAGTGTTAATGGAAAAATACTGAAATAATATTTCACCAATAGGGAAGCATGTAGATGGATTGTGATATATCTGCACAATGAAGTTCTATGCATCTATTAAAAAAATAACAAGCACTCACTGTATGTATCCATAGGAGAAACTCTTGAAGGCAGAGGTACAAAGCAGGATGCAGAGCAATTTATACAGTGCCCAACTGCTAGTGTATAAAGTGGTTGTAGTAAATATAAATATATTACTGTATGTACATTAAATATAGTGTTTGGGAAATTAAACAAGATACTGATAATGGGTTGCATTGAGGGAAAAAGCACTAGAGATCTGGGAGAAAGAGGTGGAAAAAGAACTTTCCACATACATTTTTATACCTATTTTCATCTTTATCTTTTAACCCTTTAAATGTGCTACCTACTCAAATAATATATACAGTTTGAATTAAGACATTAAAAATCTGGAGAGAGATCCAAGATGGCTGATGATTAGCAGCTCGGGCACGTACCTCCCAGTGAAAGCACAAAGAACGAGAGGACGCCACACTTTCAGACGAACATTAGTTGCTCACGGACCAGGAGATTCCCAGTGGAGGGGCTCCACGGGTTGCCAGGGCGACTCTTATGGCCGGCGTGGCGGTTTTGCTGGTGCCTTAGCACGCCAGTTCTTGGTGCAGAGTCCGGAGATTCCTGGGCAGAAAAGCACCATCAATCTTAACACCGCTCTTTTGGCCGGCTCAGTGGATTGCTCAGATTTCGGCACAGGGAATCAACAAGTTGGACGTCAGAGACCTAGTTAGAAAGTCGGTAATTATAAAGACGACAGACGGACAAATATATAATGAAGGGAAGAAACCAGTGTAAGAAGGTAGAGAATACTCAAAATCAGAATGCCTCTCCCTCTACAGGGGATTGCAATTCCTCATCAGTAACGGAACAAGGCTTAATAGATTACACCTGTGTTCCAATAACAGAAGCAGGTTTCAAAACGTGGGTGATAAGAAACTTCTGTGAATTAAAAGAACTTGTTCTAACCCAATGCAAAGAAACTAAGAACCTTGAAAAAAGGTTTGACGAAATGTTAACGAGAATGGACAATTTAGAGAAGAATATAAGTGAATTGATGGAGCTGAAAAACACAACACGAGAACTTCGTGAAGCATGCACAAGTTTAAACAGTCGAATTGATCAAGCAGAAGGAAGGATATCAGAAGTCAAGGACCAGCTCAGTGAAATGAAACGAGAAGACAAGAATGCAGAAAAAAGGATGAAAAGGAATGAGCAAAGTCTCCAGGAAATATGGGACTATGTGAAAAGACCTAATTTACGTTTGATAGGTGTACCTGAATGTGACGAAGAGAATGAATCCAAGTTGGAAAATACTCTTCAGGATATCATTCAGGAAAATTTTCCCAACCTGGCAAGGCAGGGTAATATTCAACTCCAGGTAATACAGAGAACACCACAAAGATATTCTTCAAGAAGACCAACCCCAAGGCACATAATCGCCAGATTTATTAGGGTTGAAATGAAGGAGAAAATACTAAGGGCAGCCAGAGAGAAAGGTCAGGTTACCCATAAAGGGAAACCTATTAGACTTAACAGCAGATCTCTCAGCAGAAACCCTACAAGCCAGAAAAGAGTGGGGACCAATATTTAACATCCTTAAAGAAAAGAACTTTCAACCCAGAATTTCCTATCCAGCCAAACTAAGCTTTATGAGCGAAGGAAAAATTAAATCTTTTGTGAACAAACAAGTACTTAGAGAGTTCACCACCACCAGGCCTGCTTTACAAGAGCTTCTGAAAGAAGCACTATACATATAAAGGAACAACCAAAATCAGCCTTTCCAAAAATACATCAAAAAGCAAAGAACTTTAACACAATAAAAAATTTACATCAACTAATGGGCAAAACAGCCAGCTAGCATGAAACGCCGGTATTAAACTTATATATATTTTAATTGGATAAAAAGCCAAAACCCATCGGTATGCTGCATCCGGGCCCATCTTACATGCAACAATACACAAAGACTCAGAGAGAAGGAGGAAGATTTACCAATCAAACAGAGAGTAAAAATAAACTAATAAACAAAAAGCAGGAGATGCAATTCTCGCCTCTGATAAAGTAGACTTTAAAGCAACAAAGATCAAAAGAGGCGAGGAATGACATTACATAATGGCAAAAGGATCAATGCAACAAGAAGAGCTAACGATTCTATAGATCAACGAGATAGAAAATTAACAAGGATATTCAGAACTTGAACTCAGACCCGGAACAAGTAAACTTAATAAACATTTATAGAACTCTTCACTTCAAATACACAAAACATACATTACCACCTCACACCTATTCCAAAGGTGACTATATAATTGGAAGTAAATCACTCCTCAGTAATCGCATAGCATTTCATAGGTTTAAATTAAATATTGGTTGGCTGTTTGTTTGTTATCTTCTTCCCTTATTCCTTCCTGACTACATCATTAAGTATATTATCAGTATAAAAGAGGTTTTCAATACCCATTACTAAATTGCATTCTAGCCTGAGCAAGAAAGCAATACTCCCATTCTCTCTCCCTCTTTCTTTTCCTTCTCCCTCCTCCCCATTCTCTCTCTCTCTTTCTCTTCCTTTTTCCTCCTTCCTATTCTCTCTCTCTTTCTGAAGAAAAAAAAAAAAAAAAAAATTACAGGTCCTCTCCTTTGGCTAAATCAGTGCATTTTTCCTCTGATGTTTCCCTTCTGAGTAGAGGACGGGACCCCCAGGAACTCCCTGCACCAGGAAGGCAACTCCAGCCAGGTCCTCCCCTTTGTTATGTGTCAGTTACTATGTAGGAGGCTTGGCCTGTGCTTGGCCTAGGTGAGGCAGGTGTTGTTCACATCTGCATGTCAGTATACAGATGAGGAAACAGGCCCGATGGGGCTTGCTCAACCCAGGTTCCCTGAGTCTAAGTCGGTGCTCCTCCTACAGCCTCTGGCTCCTTCCCAGAGAGGACCTCAGACTTCCAGAGGGTGGCCCCTCACTAGAGAGCTGCTGCTTCCACTCTGCTCTAAACTCTCCCTGTACTTCTCACTCCCTAGAGTTACTTGAGTCTAACATCTCTTCTTACTGTGGGATTTCCATAGGAAAAATGAAGGGAGGTGTGGCTAGGAGAAAAGACTAGGGGAAGTTCCCTGGCCCAGGCAGAGCATGGAACCAAGGCCTTCTAGGAAAGGTGCAGAGCTCCATTCCTGCCCGCCCCCTTCGGAAGTTCCCTGGCTTCTCTGGTCTGGGCATTGCCTGGGGGGACAGGTCCAAAAAAAAAAAAAAAAAAAAAATCTGCCAAATGATAGATGACAAGTGCTCTCATTGCTGTTTCAGAGTGCAGTTTCCTAATTGCTGGTGACACTGAACTTGTTTTTATGTTTATTGGCTATCCACTTCCTACTCAGATGGCTCTTGCATTTTGTAACTGAGTTGTTGCTTTTTTTCCATATTGTTTTGTAGGGTTTTTTTTTTAATATATCAAGGCTTTTTTTTACAGTTTTATTGAGGTAGATTTTACATGCCATAAAAGTCAACCATGTAAGCATGCCATCCAATGATTTTTAGCAAATGTATAGAGTTGTACAATCATCACTATATATCAAGAATATTAATCCATTAATTCCAGAGCTCTTTGATGACTCTTGATTACATAATCCTTTGCAACTTAGAGGTAATGGTTTTCCTCCACTGTAATGTCTGTGTTTTAGTTTAGACTCTGATATGGACATTTTAAAACTAATCCACCTACTTAGATTTGAACATAGACAAAAGTGACCAAAAACAAGGGCAAATTCCAGTCTCCAACTGAATCTAAAGAAGAATAGAGAAGGTTTCACTATGCAAACAGACCATATGAAATATTATTTGATACTGTCACTAATTTCATTTATAAAAACTAAATATGAACTATGGGCATCTGAGAATATGTAGAGTTTGAGACCAGCCCAGCCAACATGGTGAAACCCTCATCTCTACAAAAAATACAAAAAAATTATCCAGGTGTGGTGGCACCCACCTGTAAGTCCCAGATACTAAGGAAGCTGAGATGGGAAGATTATCACCTGAGCCCAGGAGGTCAAGGTTGCAGTGAGCTGAGATGACACCACTGCACTTCAGCCTGGGTGACAGAGGGAGACCCTGACTCAAAAAAAAAAAAAAAGAAAGAAAGAAAGAAAAGAAACAAACAACTATGAGAGAGCTTGCTTGGGGATGGGGACAAAGAATAATAAAACAAAACCCATATTTCTAAGTTGCTGAGACTTACACCCAGATCTGTCAGCCTACAGAGCGCTATGTCATAACTATGGAACTCCACTGCCTCCCAAGCCTGAAAATGCTATAAAATGATTCTTGAAATTTTTAAATCTCACATTTCTATGTAGCTTTCTTTCCCCAGATGTTCATGCACACCATTTCTCTTACCAATCAGCAGTGTGTGTGTGTGTGTGCGCGCGCATATGTTTGTGCACCTGTATGTTTTCTTTTTACTTTCTCCATGATAAATCTTTCCAGGTTGCTTGAATAATTCAAAACACAAATGTCCTATTCCATATTTTAGCTATTCATGTATCCAAGTGGATTTTTTTATAAAGCAGCTTTTATCTCTGTGGGTCTAACTGGAAATTTTTTACATTTTAAAACCATAGGCAAGTGATAAAACTTTCACCTGCTTCCCAACTTTCTCTCCCATGTGGAAACAGAGGCAGATATGTAGACTGCTTTCCTACATCCAAGTAAATAAAGATAAAATCTCTTTGGAGACATAATATTTTGATAATGATATTTTCCTACTTGAATTTGCATATTTGAAACTCTGAAGGGATCTAGAAAACAGTTCCATCCAATAAACAATGTTTACACAGTTCTCCTTTCTAAAACTCCTTTGGAGATAACTCTGGAGATAAGTCTAAGTATAAATTGGATTAAAAAAGCAACTTCCATGTAAAAAGATCCATTTCTAAGAGCAACTGAAATTACAAGAGTCATGTGAAAGAGTGCCGAGAACACCATCTTTCCCTGAGCCCAGAGTTTGTCTATTTTCTGAGTTATGTATCTGTTCTTTTGATGCAATATCTTCTGATCTATATATTGTGCTACTATGGCAGCTGAAGAGGTGATAAAGTTGATTTGAACTGGGCAGTGCTAGCATCAACAGATAGCTTGGATCAAGTCAGAGGACACAGATGAGCAGATTCAAAAGTCACTGGTAATTTAGCTTAACTCTAGATTATCTCTTACATGGAATTGCCAGATAAAAACACATGCCAACTATTGCATGGGAGTTATATTGCTTTCTTTAAATATTCCTAAAGCCAGCAATAGCTGACACTCATGGATCTTCTAAAGTAGAAAGGTTCCCAAAAGCATGTTTGAAATATAAACTTGTTAAGAAACAAAATTAAAGGATAATGTTCAAAAATATCCAGCAATTTACACTTCTATAGGAAAATGGCTATCACTGGAGTTGTTCTCTGTACCAGGCCCTTTTTGTATAACCTTGTTATCATCTGCAGAGCAAGTATTAGTATCCATATTTTAGAGAGGAGGAAGCAGTCTCAGGAAGAAAGGCTGAGTTATCCAAAGGCACAAAGCTGATGACTAACTGCTGAATTGTGTTTATCTGGTACCAATCCCTGGGCTATGTTTTACTCTACCAGGCTTATTAACTTTCTTTCCAGAAGACTCCTCAGTGACTTCTTGGACTTCAAAATTTTGTGTTGATTTATGTCTTCATCTTTCTAACAAGGAATCAGATTCCCTCAATAATTTCATTTCAGGCCATTTGTCATCAAGCTAACAATAAATGACTCCCTCAGGATGGAACTATGTTGATGTGTCCACTAATCACTCCCCTGGCTTGCAGATCTTGTTTGCATTCAGTCTCTGTCATAGAAGAGGCACTTCTGATCTTGTATGATAGTTTATGGAGCAGGGATAGAAATTATGAAGGACATGTTCTATCCTCCTGCCTCTGTCAGCCAAGAAGACCTTGATCACCTATCATCCATGGTAACCTTCTCTACAGAGCTCAGGCTTGGCCTCAGAATCCTTCTCAATCTGGCACTCCACACAAACCAATCCATTAAGACTGGCAAGTGAGATGAAATTCAATTGCCATCACCTATATAGGAAAATCTCCTTTATGCTTACCAGATACAGAAACCTTTCTTAATTAGCAAAATGTCTGAGATACTAAAAATCATCCCAAAATAATAACTTCCAAGTATACACAGCTGGAATTCAAATTGTCTTATGTAAGTCAAAATTTAACCTATAATCAAGAAGAATTTGTAATTAAATTGGAGAGCTGGAAAAATAGACATTAAAGTTTACTTTAAACATAACTGTAGAGGCGCCTAGGGCTACATCCTAAAAAACAGAGATCTCTGGGAACACAAAGTCTTTGTCTTCTTTTATTGGGCTTTGAGTCTTTAGAATATAAAATGCAACTCAGAATCAACCAATTAATTAAAGGAGCTGTTAAAAATAACCTATCTACAGAGGAGGGATCCAAGATGGCCGATTAGGAGCAGCTCTGGATTGCAGCTCCTAGCAAGAGCGCACAGGGTGAGTGGATGCCGCATTTCCAGATGGATTTTTATTGCCCACAGACCAGGAGATTCCCAGGCAGAGGAGCCCCATGGGTCACCAGTGTGGCTGTTTTGGCCGGTGCAGCAGGTCTCCTCACAAAATACATGGGTCCGGGCACCATGTTAGCTGGTGACTGGAGCATCTGGGAGACAGAGTCACTCATTCAATAAAAAGGAGACTGAAACAAGGAGCCAGGCCAGGAGATCCCCAGGCGAAAAAGCACCATGAATCTCCAGTGTGGCTGTTTCAGCCGGTGCAGTGGGTCGCTGCACAGGAAATCACACAGATCCCAGTGCCTTTTCAACAGGTGACTGGAACTCCTGGGAGACAGAATCGCCCATTCAGCTGAAAAAAAGGGGACTGAAACAGGGAGCCAGGCCAGGAGATTCCCAGGTAAAAAAGCACCATGAGCCCCCAGTGTGGCTATTTCAGCTGGTGCAGCGGGTCTCTGCACAAAATCTCACACAAATCTGGGTGCCTTTTCAACTGACGACTGGAACACTTAGACAGAGTCACCCGTTCAACTGCAAAAAGGGGACTGAAACAGGGAGCTAAGCTAGGAGATTCCCCGGCAAAAAACGGCCATGGTCTCCAGTGGCAGTTTCAGCTGGAGCAGCAGGTCTACACACAAGAAATCACACAAATCTGGGCACTGTTTCAACTAGTGACTGGGACTGCTGGGAGACACAGTCGCCCATTCAACTGAAAAAAAAAAGAGGTCTGAGGCAGGGAGCCAGGTGATCAGGCTTGGCCAGTCTCACCCTCACAAAAAAGAGCAATCTGAAACGCTCTGGACTGAGAGTTTCACAGCAAGCACAGCTGAACCTGGGACGGTCCAGCTCTGTGGGGGAGGGGCATCCACCATTACTGAGGCAGTCCACCACTACCGAGGTAGTCCACTATTACTAAGGCAGCCCACCATTGCCAAGGGGTCTGTCATTACAGAGAGAGTCCACCATTACAGAGATGGGCTGCCATTGCCAAGGCAGGTCTAACTATACCCCTATAGACAGGACTGCAGGGAAGTTCACACGGCAGCGGGGCAGAGCCCACAGCAGCTCAGCAAAGCCTCTGCAGGCAGACTGTGACTAGGCTGCCTCCTCACTGGGCAGGGCAGCCCTGAAAAAAGGTAGCAGCATGACAGAAACTTATAAATAAAGCCCTACCTTCCTGGGACAGAGCACCTGGGAAAAATAAAAAGCCGTTTATGAGTTCTGCTGCAGCAGACTTAAGCGTACCTGCCCAGCAGCTCTGAATGGAACAACGGAGCTCACAGCTCAGCACCTAAGCTCCTATAAAGGACAGACTGTCTGCTCAAGCAGCTCCCTGACCCCCATATATCCAAAGAGTCACCTCATAAAGAAGAGCTCAGACTGACATCTGGTAGGTATCCTTCTGGGACAAAGAGAGCATAAGAAGAAACTGGTAGCAATCCTTACTGTTCTGCAGCAGCTGCAGGTGATCCCCAGGCAAGCAGGGCCTGGAGTGGACCTCCAGCAGTCCTACAGCAGAGGGGCCTGACTGTTAGAAGAAAAACTGAGAAATAGAAAGCAATAACTTCATCATCAACAAACTGGACATCCACTCAGAGACCCCATCTGAAAATCAACAACTACAAAGACCCACAGGTAAATAAATCCACAAAGATGGGAAGAAACCAGTGCAAAAAGGATGAAAACACCCAAAATCAGAACACCTCTCCTCCTCCAAGGGATCACAACTCCTCACCAGCAAGGGAATAAGGCTGGATGGAGAATGAGTCTGATGAATTGACAGAAGCAGGCTTCAGAAGGTGGGTAATAAGAAACTTCTCTGAGCTAAAAGAACATGTTCTAACCCAATGCAAAGAAACTAAGAACCTTGAAAAAAGGTTTGACAAAATTCTAATGAGAATAAACAGCTTAGAGAGGAATATAAATGAATTGATGGAGCTGAAAAACACAACACGAGAACTTCACGAAGCATACACAAGTTTCAATAGCCAAATAGACCAAGCAGAAGAAAGGATATCAGAGGTCAAAGACCAACTCAATGAAATAAAACAAGAAGGCAAGATTAGGGAAAAAGGGTAAAAAGAAATGAACAAAGTCTCCAAGAAATATGGGACTATGTGAAAAGACCTAATCTACGATTGATAGGTGTACCTGAATGTGACGGAGAGAATGAATCCAAGCTGGAAAATATTCTTCAGGATATTGTCCAGGAAAACTTCCCCAACCTAGCAAGGCAGGCCAATATTCAAGTCCAGAAATACAGAGAACACCACAAAGATATTCCTCAAGAAGAGTAACCCCAAGGCACATAATCATCAGATTCACCAGGGTTGAAATGAAGGAAAAAATGCTAAGGGCAGCCAGAGAGAAAGGTCGGGTTACCCACAAAGGGAAGCCCATCAGACTCACAGCGGATCTCTCAGTAGAAACCCTACAAGCCAGAAGAGAGTGGGGGGCCAATATTCAACATCCTTAAAGAAAAGAACTTTCAACCCAGAATTTCATATCCAGCCAAACTAAGCTTCATAAGTGAAGGAGAAATAAAATCCATTATGAACAAGTAATTGCTGAGAGATTTTGTCATCACCAGGCCTGCCTTACAAGAGCACCTGAAAGAAGCACTAAACATAGGAAGGAATAACCAGTACTAGCCACTCCAAAAACTTACCAAATGGTAAGGACCATCGACACAATGAAGAAACTGTGCCAACTAACAGGCAAAACAACCAGCTAGCATCAAAATGGCAGGATAAATTTCACACATAACAATATTAACCTTAAATGTAAATGAGCTAAGTGCCCCAATCAAAAGACACAGGCTTGCAAATTGGATAAAAAGTCAAAACCCATTGGTATGCTGTATTCAGAAAACCCATCTCACATGCAAGGATACACATAGGCTCAAAATAAAGGTATGGAGGAAGATTTATCAAGCAAATGGAGAGCAAAAAAAAAGCAGGAGTTGCAATTCTCATCTCAGATAAAATAGACTTTAAACCAACAAAGATCAAAAGAGACAAAGAAGGACATTGCATAATGGTAAAAGAATCAATGCAACAAAAAGAGCTAATGATCCTAAATATATACACACCCAATACAGGAACACCCAGATACATAAAGCAAGTTCTTAATGACTTACAAAGAGACTTAGACTCCCACACAATAATAGTGAGAGACTTTAACACTCCATTGTCAATATTAGACAGATCAATGAGACAGAAAATTAACAAGGATATCCAGGACTTGGACCAAGCAAACCTAATAGACATTTAGAGAACTCTCCACCCCAAATCCACAGAATATACATTCTTCTCAGCACCACATCACACCTACTCTAAAATTGACCACATAATTGGAAGTAAATCACTCCTCAGCAAATACAAAAGAATGGAAATCATAACGAACAGTCTCTCAGACCACAGTGCAATCAAGTTAGAACTCAGAATTCAGAAACTAACTCAGAACCACACAGCTTCATGGAAACTGAACAACTGGCTCTTGAATGTTGACTGGATAAACAATGAAATGAAGGCAGAAATAAAGATGCTCTTCAAAACCAATGAGAATGAAGACACAACATATCAGAATCTTTGGGACACATTTAAAGCAGTGTCTAAAGGAAAATATATAGCAATAAATGCCCACATGAGAAGCAAGGAAAGATCTAAAATCGAAACCCTATCATCAAAATTGAAAGAGCTAGAGAAGCAAGATCAAAAAAACTCAAAACCTAGCATAAGACAAGAAATAACTGAGATCAGAGCAGAACTGAAGGAGATAGAGATACAAAAAACCCTTCAAAAAATCAATAAATCCAGGAGCTGTTTTTTCAAAAAGATCAACAAAATAGACCACTAGCCGGATTAATAAAAAAGAAAAGAGAGAATAATCAAATAGATGCAATAAAAAATGATAAAGGGGATTTCACCACAGATTTCACAGAAATTCAAACCATCATCAGAGATTATTACAAACAACTCTATGCACATAAACTAGTAAACCTGGAAGAAATGGATAAATTCCTGGACACTTGCCTCCTCCCAAGCCTAAACCAGGAAGAAGTCAAAACCCTGAATAGACCAATAACAAGGGCTGAAGTTGAGGCAGCAATCAACAGCCTACCAACCAAAAAAAGTCCAGATCCAGACAGGTTCACAGCCAAATTTTACCAGATATACAAAGAGGAGCTGGTACCATTCCTTCTGAAACTATTCCAAATAATCCAAAAAGAGGGAATCCTTCCCAAATCATTTTAGAGACCAACATCATCCTGATACCAAAACCTGGCAGAGACGCAACAAGAAAAGAAAACTACAGGCCAATATCCATGATGAACATAAATGCAAAAATCTTCAATAAAATACCTGCAAACCAATTGCAACAGCACATCAAAAAGCTTATCCACCATGATCAAGTAGGCTTCATCCCGGGGATGCAAAGCTGGTTCAACATATGCAAGTCTATAAACGTAATTCATCACATAAACAGAACCAAAGACAAAAACCACATGATTATCTCAATTGATGCAGAGAAGGCCTTTGACAAAATTCAACAGCCCTTTATGCTAAAACCCTCAATAAACTAGGTATTGATGGAACGTATCTCAAAATAATAAAAGCTATTTATGACAAACCCATAGTGAATATCATACTGAATGGGCAAAAACTGGAAGCATTCCCTTTGAAATCTGGCACTAGACAATGATGCCCTCTCTCACCACTCCTATTCAATATAGTATTGGAAGTTCTAGCCAGAGCAATCAGGTAAGAAAAGAAATAAAGGGTATTCAATTAGGAAAGGAGGAAGTCAAATTGTCTCTATTTGCAGATGACATGATTGTATATCTAGAAGACCCCATCGTCTCAGCCGAAAATCTCCTGAAACTGATAAGCAACTTCAGCAAAGTCTCAGGATACAAAATCAATGTACAGAAATCAAAAGTGTTCCTATACACCAATAACAGACTTAAAGAGAGCCAAATCAAGAATGAACTGCCATTCACAATTGCTACAAAGAGAATAAAATACCTAGGAATACAACTAACAAAGAATGTAAAGGACCTCTTCAAGGAGAACTACAAACCACTGCTCAAAGAAATAGAGAGGACACAAACAGATGGAGAAACATTCCATGCTCATGGTTAGGAAGAATCAATATCGTGAAAATGGCCATACTGCCCAAAGTAATTTACAGATTCAGTGCTATCCCCGTCAAGCTGCCAATGACCTTCTTCACAGAACTGGAAAAAACTATCTTAAACTTCATATGGAATCAAAAGAGAGCCCACACGGCCAAGTCAATTTTAAGCAAAAAGAACAAAGCTGGAGGCATCACACTACCTGACTTCAAACTATACTACAAGGTTACAGTAATCAAAACAGCATGGTACTGGTACCAAAACAGAGATATAGACCAATGGAACAGAACAGAGGCCTCGGAGGCAACTCCACACATCTACAACCATCTGATCTTTGACAAACCTCATAAAAACAAGCAATGTGGAAAGGATTCCCTGTTTAGTAAGTGGTGTTGGGAAAACTGGCTAGCCATGTGCAGAAAGCAGAAACTGGACCCCTTCCTTTCACCTTACACTAAAATTAACTCCAGATAGATTAAAGACTTAAACATAAGACCTGACACCATAAAAACCCAAGAAGAAAATCTAGGCAAAACCATTCAGGACATAGGCATAGGCAAGGACTTCATGACTAAAACACGAAAAGCATTGGCAACAAAAGCCAAAATAGACAAATGGGACCTGATCAAACTCCACAGCTTCTGCACAGCAAAAGAAACAATCATTAGAGTGAATCGGCAACCAACAGAATGGGAAAAAATTTTTGCAATCTACCCATCTGACAAAGGGCAAATATCCAGAATATACAAAGAACTAAAACAGATTTACAAGAAAAAAAATAAGCCCATTCAAAAGTGGGCAAAGGATATGAATAGACACTTTACAAAACAAGACATACATGAGGCCAACAAACATATGAAAAAATGCTCCTCATCACTGGTCATTAGAGAAATGCAAATCAAAACTACATTGATATAGCATCTCATGCCAGTTAGAATAGCAATCATTAAAAAATCTGGAGACAACAGATGCTGGAGAGGATGTGGAGAAATAGGAACACTTTTACACTGTTGATGGGAGTGTAAATTAGTTCAACCATTGTGGAAGCAAAGTTCCACAATGGGATGGGAGTGTAAATTAGTTCAACCATTGTGGAGGCAATTCCTCAAGGACCTAGAAATAGAAATTCCATTTGACCCAGCAATCCCATTACTGGGTACATATCCAAAGGATTATAAATCATTCTATTATAAGGACACATGCACACAAATGTTCACTGTGGCACTGTTTACAATAGCAAAGACTTGGAACCAACCCAAATGCCCATTGATGATAGATTGGACAGGGAAAATGTGGCACATATACACCATGGAATACTAGGCAGCCATAAAAATTGATAAGTCTGTGTCCTTTGTAGGGACATGGAAGAAGCTGAAAACCATCATTCTCAGCAAACTGACACAAGAACAGAAAATCAAACACCACATGTTCTCACTCATAGGCGGGTGTTGAACAATGAGAACACATGGACACAAGGAGGAGACTATCACATACTGGCGTCTGTCGGGGAGATATAGGGGAGGGACAGTGGGGGTCGGGGAGTTGGGGAGGGATAACATGAGGAGAAATGCCAGATATAGGTGATGGGGAGGAAGGCAGCAAACCACACTGCCATGTGTGTACCTATGCAACAATCTTGCATGTTCTTCACATGTACCCCAAAACCTAAAATGCAATTTAAAAACATAAATAAATAAAATTTAAAAATAAATAAATAAATATATATTTTAAAAAATCCTTTCACACCTGTGACAAGGCTATAGCCATGCCCTCCACATTTCCATTCTCATCCCATAAATGGTTGGCTGAACCACCTGCCCCTAGTGATCAATCTGGGCAAATCCCTTACTTGATCAGATTTCACTCAGGCTTTTCTCCTTCCCCCAGGTCTTTGCCCTTTAATCTACTCTCAGCCTAAACCGGCACTGGAATTTGGAATAAGCCCCTTAACATCCTGTATTAGTCTGCTTTCACATTGCTATAAAGACATACACGAAACTGGGTAACTTATAAAGAAAAGAGGTTCAATTGACTCACAGTTTTGCATGGCTTGGGGGTCTCAGGAAACAACAATCATGGCAGAAGGGGAAGAGGCACATCGTACGTGGCAGCAGGTGAGAGAGCAAGCAAGAGCAGGGAAAACAGCTTTATAAAACCATCAGATCTCCTGAGAACTCACTCACTATCGTGAAAACAACATGGAGGAAACCGCCCTCCGATCCAATCACCTCCACTGAGCCTCTCCCTTGCCACGTGAGAATCATGGGGATTATAATTCAAGATGAGATTTGGGTGGGGTTTGAGTGGGAACACAGCCAAACCATATTATATCTCCTCCCAAGAAGCCCCTTCCCAGCTGAGCACAAATAAACTGTCCTGATCAATTGCTTCATCATGCCACCTGCTCAACCCACTCCCTGTTACTGGTTCTTCTTAACACTGTTTACTACTCTCAATAAAAGCAAAGCCTTTTTCTGCCTGACCTTTCAAAAGCTCTCAGATCTTATGGTTGAAGCATTCTGTTAGAAGGCTGTCCCTCCCCTATTGCAACATTCTCTTCTCCTATTGCAATAATCCTTTTAAATAAAGTCTTTCCTTACCTAAAAAAAAAAAAAAAAAAAAACCTATCTGCAAGGAATTTAAACAAATTTACAAGACAAAAAAAACGTCAAAAAGGGGGAACTTGTTGAACAGACTGTGCCCAGACACTTCTCAAAAGAAGACGTTTATGCAGTCAACAAACATATGAAAAAAAGCTCATCATCACTGGTCATTAGAAAAATGCAAATCAAAACCACAATGAGATACCATCTCACACCAGTTAGAATGGCAATTGTTAAAAAGTCTGGAAACAACAGATGCTGGTGAGGATGCAGAGAAGTAGTAACACTTTTACACTGTTGGGAGTGTAAATTAGTTCAACCATTGTGGAAGGCAGTGTCGCAATTCCTCAAGGATCTAGAACCAGAAATACCATTTGACCCAGCAGTCCCATTACTGTGTATATACCCAAAGGATTTAGAAAACATTCTACTATAAAGACACATGCACACGTATGTTTATTGCAGCACTATTTACAATAGCAAAGACTTGGAACCAACCCAAGTGCCCATCAATGATAGACTGGATAAAGAAAATGTGGCATACATAAACCACGGAATACTATGCAGCTATAAAAAGAATGAGTTCATGTCTTTTGCAGGGACATGGATGAAGCTGGAAACCATCATTCTGAGCAAGCTAACACAGGAGCCAAAAAACAAACATCACATGTTCTCACTCTTAAGTAGGAGTTGAACAATGAGAACACACGGACACAGGGAAGGGACCATCACATACCGGAGGCCTGTCGGGGGATGAGGGGCAAGGGGAGGGAGAGCATTAGGACAAATACCTAATGCATGTGGGGCTTAAAACCTAGATCACAGGTTGTAGGTGCAGTAAACCACCGTGGCATATGTATACCTATGTAACAAACCTGCACATTCAGCACTTGTATCCCAGAATTTAAAGTAAAATTTTTTAAAAATCATCTGATTATAAATCCAGGGAGATCAAATTTTCTCCTCTCATTCAGAGGACCTGTTTATTTTTATTCATTTATGTAACAAAAGCTTACTGAGTGCCAGCCTTCTCCTGGCCACAGTGCTTGGTGCTGAGGATGCCGGCAATGATTGCAGCAGAGGGTATCTGTGTCCTCACTGAGTGCTAAGTCTGGCCATCTTCACTTCTGCATGCACCCCTAGGCAGTAGCCTCCTGCTGGAAGCTCAGCCATGGCCTAATCAGGAGGCCCATAAACCTCCAGTCTCTTGCGGTAGCTGCTGCTCCAGACGGCTCCAAGCGTTTCCTCATACCTCTTTTTTAACCACATGGAGCATTTAACAGCCAACTTGATCAATCTAAAGGAAAAAAATCCTAAGCACAAATATGATTTTTCAAGTGTTGGGAAAAGCCACCTTATTTGATGGAGAACTCCACTGTAATTCTTCGAAACCTTTAGTTACTGTGAATTGAGGGTAGCAGACATAATGTTTGGAAAGCTTTTCCTTACTTAATTTTTCTAATTTTTTTTAAAGAGAAAGAAACAAGATTAGGGGAAATGGGAGTATGTGTTAAAGGGTGGGAAAAAGTTAAAGAAGTAAATACTGAGTATTTATTCCTACATGTGAAATGTGAATTTTTCCTTTGAAAAAATGTGAATTTTTTCCTCAGTGGACTTTGGCATGATTTTGTGACTTGGGTATTTGAAATATTTGAATATGTAAGCTATAGGTTTTATTCTAAATTAACATAACACTGGAATGTGATTCCTACTAGAGTATATAGTCTGTATGGGCAGAGATTGTATCCATCCTCAGCACCCAACATAATGCCTAGTGCAGAGGAGGCACTTGATAAATATTTAAGGAGTCAATAAATAAGCAAACAACTGATCAGGAGACTATGGAATTATAATTACTGGATGCTACTTTCTATATTTAGCATTTTCCTTTTACCTTTGCATTTGATTTAAGATTGCATTGCTCCAGTGCTTTCCCTATCAATTTCAATGTACATAAAACGTTCTTTAGACATTACTGGGCTTAGGTGATTTCCTTCCTAACATTTTAGTGCTTTGATCTGGAAAAAACTTACCTGCAGCTTTGAAGGATACTATAAACCTGAAAATACATTTTAAAATATTGATTTTACATTTCAGGACTACAATAAATAAAAGACTAGTTTACAAAATGTAGTCTAATCTTGAAGAATATGAGGGAACAAGATAACTTGACTAAACCCAGGGCTCCAATTTTAGAGGCAGATGAATTCCAGCCACCCTTCTCCTAACACACTGGCCTTCAGAGCAAAAAACTACGGAGGAAGGAATCCTACCAAATCCTCAGCCTGCTCATCTATTTGCACTCACAGCCTCCTGGGAAAACGGGGACTGTTTATGGACAGAATGTTTGTCTTCCTCCAAAATTCATATGCTGAAATCCTAACCCGCAATGTGATGGTGTTTGGAGATACAGCCTTTGGGAGGTGACTGGATCATGAGGGTGAAATCCTCAAAATGGGATTAGTGAGTGCCCTTATAAGAAGAAACCAGAAAGCTAGCTAGCTCTTTATCTGCTACATCATGAGAAACGGGAAGTTTACAACCCAGAAGAGGCACCTAAGCAGAACCCAACTATGCTGCCACCCTGATGTCAAGCTTCCAGCCTCCAGAACTGTGAGACATACATTTCTGTTGTTTATAAGCCACCACCAGTCTGTGGCACTTTGTTATAGCAGCCCAAACTGATTAAGACAGGGAACAAATGGATATCTGCTGGTTTTGCCTGCTGAGAATTCTTGCTCTGTTAAGTAAAAGCAGCCTGACTTTCCTTTGAATATACAGAAACCACTGAAAGCAGTTTTGATGGACTGTCAATCACAGCTCTACCTAGTCCAGAGAAGAATGCATGCAGTAAACAAGACCAATCAGATATTTTCTCCTAAGAATCCAAATCATGAACTGTAAAAACACAAGGACAGAAACAGGTTAAAACGTAATCATTCCAACAGGGTTCTTAGTTCCTGATTCCTAGATTTCAGGACCTGTGTAGATTCCTATCCTTTGAGCTACCTCAAATCTTTCCTTTGAGCTAGCTTGTATCTTTCATTTTGATTTTGTTATTGTGTTTTATTTAGATTGACCAGAATCAGTTGTTTTTGTTGCTTGAAACCGAAAAAAATCCTGTTCACGCTGAAACTAAGGCTCCAGCTACTTTGAGGTTAAAAGTTATCGAAAATTGGCCGATCGCGGTGGATCACACCTGTAATCCCAGTACTTTGGGAGGCCAAGGTGGGAGGATCACAAGGTCAAGAGATTGAGACCATCCTGTCCAACATGGTGAAACCCCGTCTCTTCTAAAAATACAAAAATTAGCCGGGCGTGGTGGCACATGCCTGTAATCCCAGCTACTCAAGAGGCTGATTCGAAAGAATCGCTTGAACCTGCGAGACGGAGGTTGCAGTGAGCCAAGACTGCACCACTGCACTCCAGCCTGGCGACAGAGTGAGACTCCGTCTCAAAAAAAAAAAAGTTATCGAAAATTATCTGGTGGCTTGAGGTTAAGATAGAGCATGGTAAGACATACTTTAAACCCAATGGCACAATTCTAGAAAAATAGAACATGGAAGTGACAAATATAGAAGACATTTTCTTATGTGATGAAAGCGAGCATTTCAGACCTGACGTGGCCCCACTCTGAGCCCATTTATGAACTCAGGGTTTAGGCTACTTTCTACCCCACATTCCTTACTCCATGCAAAGTGCTAGAATCTCCACTTTAAGGGGTACTTCTATGGAATGCAGGGGTCATTTGGAAACTACATCCTCTCACTCGGCTCTGTGTGTGTGTCCTTTGCGCTGAGTGCTTGCTGATTCAGTGTTATAATGAGAAGAAGACCATTTTAAACCAAGTCCAAGTCATCCTTTTCTCCAGGATCCAAGTTGAGTCCACTTTTGGGGCCTGACCCAGCCCAGGGATGGCTGTGATCAAGGTCATAGAGATGGGAAGAAGGGACAAGGAAGCTCCCAAGAGGGAATATCATGTGGTTGGGAAGTACCATGAGTACTGACCTCTGTACCAAGAGTCAGGTGGATGGAAACCTTCAAAATAGGCCCAGTAGGCAGCCAAGTCAGAACCTGCCTCCTGCCTCATGCATCCCTGCTTCCTAGTGGTAAACATCAGCCCAAAGGAACTGATAGTATACAAAAAACTAATGAGTTATAACCCTCAGGCCCACCAGTCCAGCAAAAAGCCCTGTTCCTTAAGTGTAACTCAGGGTGCAGATGTGTACCCCCTTGAGGGGCCACTAAGGCCTAGGTTGGGGTTGGCTGCAGCAACAGCAGCAACAAAGGCCACCAGGGCAAGCAGATCAGCCCAAGCAACAATCTTCCAACTACAGATAAACATGCCACGTGCTGGTCTTGCCAGCAGCAGCATGAATGAGAGATCACAAAAAGCAGGCATGTGTGTCCAGTTGGATATTTTTTCAACTGCATAGGTTTTATTAGGAGATGGTGCCAGGTCTCTGGATCTGACAGGAGCAGAAAATTCTGGAGCAGGCAGCATGGCTTGGGAGTCCTCAAGCCTCCAAAAGACACATGTGAATTGTACACATGAGGTATGAGCCCTCAGAACCAACCCTGGAGATCTGGAAGCTATTAGGAAAAGAAATTCTAGACAGAAGAAAAGGAATAGCAGGAGACTTGAGAGAAAGATAACCAGTCTGTTTGGTGCACTGCTGAGTTTGCTGTGTTGTGGGAAGAAAGTTGCCCAGGTGCCACGGCAAGAGACTGAAGGCACAGTCTGTCCCAGTATAATTAATAACTGATTACTTAGTTATAGCATAGTAAATAACTGATTACTTAGTTATAGAAATGACACCAAATAGATATTAGATTCAATCACATAATCAATTATATAATCAATCTGGTTACATCATTATTCTCTATTAATCTTTGCTTTAGTGTAGGAACATTTTAGTCTTATAGTGTAGATAAAATTGGGTGAAATATAATTAGGAACTGAAAGGATATTGTGAGAAGTGATCAGGAGGCCAGAGTAAAGGCCTTGCGGTTACACCAGCGTCTGGGGAGGCGCCTGTTAACTAGCAGGCTGTAAGGGGGAGTTTCCCTCTCACTGGGGAGTTCAGAGATTACTCTGCTCTGCTGGCTCTCAAGGAAGGTCTGACACTAGTCAGGCCGGCCCACAGACATCCAGGGGTTTAAACACCTCTCTGTGGTGCTGTGCTCTGAGGGTCACCATCCTTATCCACTTTCACGTTCCACTCTCCCACCTGATGCTCCCTTGTAAATTCTTAGAAGCTGTGAGACGTAAGAATAGAGGAATCCTAAAAGCCTTTGCTCTCTCTGATAAGGGCGTAAAAAGATACTGACATAAGTCCCTCCCCTCCTTGTAGCAGCTACCTGAGAGGGAGGGGCCCTCTGTACTGTACCCATGTGACCCTCTGTAAGATACCCATGTGACCCCCTGAACTATGCCTACGTGGCCCCGTATTGTAAGAATATGATTTGCTTGACCCTTACCAATCATGTAAGGGTCAAGATGTGTCACTCTCCTGACCCTGCCCCCCTGCCTTGTGTAGAATAAAGTGTCAGATGTGTCACTCTCCTGACCCTGCCCCCTTGCCTTGTGTAGAATAAATATCAGCGTGTCCAGGCATTCGGGGCCCCTGCTGGACTCCATCCCTTTTGGTAGCAGTGGTCCCCCAAGCCTAGCTGAATTCTTCTCTTATCTCTGCATCCTTGTCTCTTTCTTTTCACTCTCTATCGTCTCTGCACACAAAAGAACATCCACTACACCCTGCAGGGCTGGACCCTGAACTGTGTGGCATAGTTTGAATATATATCCCCGCCAAATTTCATGTTTAATTGTAATTCCTAATGTTGAAGGTAGGCCTGGTAGGAGATGTTTGGATCATAGGGGTGGAACCCTCATGGCTTGGTGTTGTCCTCACAATAGTGAGTGAGTTCACATTCACACAAGATCGATTGTTTAAATGTGTGGTATCTCCTCCCCACTCTCTCTGCTCCTGCTTTTGCCATGTGATGTGCCTTTTCTAGCTTCTGCTTTGCCTTCACCATAAGTAAAATCTCTCTGAGGCCTCCCCAGAAGCCAAGTAGATGCTAGTGCCATGCTTGTACAGCCTGCAGAAACATAAGCCAATTAAATCTCTTTTCTTTATAAATTACCCAGTCTCGGGTATTCCTCTATAGCAATGCAAGAATGGCCTAATGCAGAAAATTGGTACCAGGGAGTGCGCATTGCTATTAAAATGGTTGAAAATGTGGAAGCAACTTTGGAACTGGGTAAAGGGCAGAGTTTGAGAGATTTTGGATGGCTCAGAAGAAGACAGGAAGACAAGGGAAAATTTAGAATTTTTAAGAGCCTGGTTAAAATGCTGATAGTGATATGGATAATAAAGTCCAGGCTTATGAGATCTCAAATAGAAATGAGGAATTTCATTGGGAACTAGAGCAAAGGTCACCCATTTTATGCTTCATCAAAGAACTTGGCTGCATTCTGTTCATGCCCTAGTGTTCTATAAAAGTTTGAGCTTCAGAGTGATTATTTCAGGTATCTGGCAGAAGAAATTTCTAAGTAGCAAAGCATTTGAGAAGTGGCATGGCTTCTTCTAACAACCTATGCTCAGATTTGGTAGCCAAGAAATGACTTAAAGTGGGAATTTATATTTAAGCCGAAAGCAGAACACGAAACTTTGGAAAATTTGCAGCCCGGCCATGTGGAAGAGAAAGAAAAAGCTTTTTCAGGAGAGAAATTCAAGCAGGTTGTAGAGCAATAATTTTCTAGAAAGATTTGCCTAACTAAAAATGAGCCAAGCACTAACAGCCAAGACAATGGAAAAAAGGCCTTGAAGGCATTTCAGAAATCTCTGAGACAGTCCCTTCCATCACAGGCCCTTAGGCCTAGGAAGATTGAATGGCTTTATGGGCTAGGTCCTCATCCTCACTACCCTGTGCAGTCTTTAGGACAGGGGTCCCAGTGTCCTGGGACAATGCTCCCTACATCCGGCCACTCTGGCTCTAGCTCCAGCTCAAAGGGCCCCAGATACAACTTGGGATCCTGCTTCAGAGGGTGCAAGCCATAAGCCTTGGTGGCTTCCACATGGCATTAAACCTGCAGGTGCACAGAGTGCAATAATGAAGGGGGTTTGGCAGCCTCTATCTAGATTTCAGAGGATGTATGAGAAAGCTAGGGGTGGAGCCTTCACAGAGAGCCTCCACCAGAGCAGCACAGAGGGGAAAGTAGGGTTGGATGCCCCACACAGAGTCTCCAGTGAGACACCTTCTAATGGAGCTGTGGGAAAGGGGCCACCATCCTCCAGATCCCAGAATCGTAGATCCACTGGCAGCTTGCACCCTGCACCTGGAGAAGCCACGGGCACTCAACAGTCTGTGATAGCAGCCACGGAGATTGAACTCTGCAAAGCCGCAGGGGTAAAACTGCCCAAGGCTGGGGAGTCCAACCCTTGCACCGGTGTACTCTGGATGTGGGATATATAGTCAAAGGAGATTATTTTGGAGCTTTAAGATTTAATGACTACCCTGTTGGATTTTGAACTCACAGGTTCAAAGGTAGAAGGAATGCATTTCCACGTGAGACTCTGGACTTTTGATTGAGTTAATGCTGGAACAAGTTAAGATTTTAGGGGGCTGTTGAGAAGGCATGATTGTATTTTATAATGTAATAAGGACATAAGATTTGAGGGGCCAGGGACAGAATAATATAGTTTGAATATATGTCCCTGCCAAATCTGCTGTTGAATTGCAATCCCCAGTGTTGGAAGTGGGCCTGGTGGGAGGTGTTTGGGTCATGGGAGCAGATCCCTCGTTGCTTGGTGCTGTCCTTGGAATAGTGAGCAAATTCTCACAAGATCTGGTTATGTTGCACCTCCCACACCCTCATTCTCTTTTTGCTTCTGCTTTCACCATGTGAAGTGCCTGCTTCTGCTTTACCTTCTGCCATGAGTAAAAGCCCTGAGGCCTCCCCAGAAGCTGAGCAGATGCTAGTGCCATGCTTGTACAGCCTGCAGAACCATGAGCCAATTAAATCTCTCTTCTTTATAAATTGCCCAGTCTCTGGTATTTCTTTGTAGTAGTACAAGAATGGCCTAATACACTATGTCTGCAGGATATAGAGGCAGAAATATCTACTTGGTAGGTTTAATAGGTTGGAGTCCAAGAGGAATGTCAAAGCTGAAGACACAGATATAGGTAGGACTCAAAGCCATGGAAATGGATGCTGTGCACCAGAGAAAAGGCATCAGGAGAGGAAGCTGAAAGGTTAAAGAAACTTGGGTAATTTCAAAATTAAAAAAAAAAAAATCATAATATGGGAGTTCCCTGAAGTAGAAAAGAGAAAGGGTGATCAAAGATCAAGGTTTCTCAATCTTAGCACAATTGATTTTTGGGCCCCCATAATCCTTTGTTTCAGGGGGCTGTCCTTGGCATTTGTTTAGCAACATCCCTGGCCTCCGCTCACTAGAAGTATTCTCCTCTCTGTTTTGACAATCAAAAATGCCTCCAGATACTCCCAGATGTCTTCTGTGGGTAAAATTGTCCCTGATTGAAAACCACTGATCAAAGATCTAAGAAGAAAACAGGAAACAAAGTATGTCACAGAAGCCAAGGGCTTGAAAAATAATTAACAATGTTAAAATCCTAAGAGATACTGAGTAAAGTGAGAACGAAAGGGACCAGTGTTTGGCCAAAAAGTCGTTGGTGAACTAATCAAAAACAGTTTCAATTGAACGATTAAGGAAGGGCACCAGACTGGCTGAATGTCCATCCAACAAATAAACAGTAAATGACATTCACCAGTTGAAAGGGTATTTGGTTGAACTAGGTGATCATTTTAAGGTTCCTCCCAACCCTGAAATTGTGTCATTCCAAATGAGCTTCAAGGAAGACCTTTCAGGATCCCTCAAGCCCTGGGCTGCTGGTGGCCGCTCACATGTTGACATGTCAAACTAGTATGTCTCTGCTTGCCTTACTCAGGTCACAGGAAGTAAAAATCCAAGGAACCACCAATTGCTATGCCATCTGGACCCAATGCATGATGAAAACTAAAATATGGTTTTCTTTATGTCATCACATAAGCAATAGAATGTATTAGACTTTAAAGGCAGTTGTGATTTAGAGAGAGGTTGAGTTTATAAACGAAGTCCAGGTTTAAGGTTGGTCTGAGGAGAAAGGGCCATGGGGCTGAGGTTGCCCAGGTTCTGCTGGAAGTATGTGAGCATTGTCAAGTGTATTAGTCCATTTTCACACTGCTATAAAGACACTACCCAAGACTGGGTAATTTATAAAGGAAAGAGGTTTAATTGACTCACAGTTCTGCATGGTTGGGGAGGCCTCAGGAAACTTATAATCACAGTGGAAGGTGAAGAAGCAGCAAGTACCTTCTTCACAAGGCAGCAAGAAAGAGAGGAGAGCAAAGGGGGAAGAGACCCTTATAAAACCATCAGATCTCGTGAGAACTAACTACTATCACGAGAACAGCATGAGGGAAACCACCCCCGTGATCCAGTCGCCCCCCCCCACTGTGTCCTCCCTTGACACCTGGGGGTTACAACTGGAGACGAGACTTGGGTGGGGACAGAGAGCCAAATCATATCATCTGGCAACTCTAGACTTGATCCTGTGAACTGGATCATATGAAGAGAGTCCTGCCTGCAGCTCAAACCCACAGTGGCTGGAGTGCACTAACTGTGCCATGGAATGCCTGTGTAGTAATAGATCTTCACAATGGCAGCATTCTTCTCAGGCTTTTGAACAATCAAACTAATTTCTATGTCAGTGAAAAAGAAATTAAAAGCAAAGATCAGATTTTCCAACTAATTCAGAAAGCAAGCATAGCAGAGATTCTGTTTTTAAAATGCTGAATTGAAGGCCGGGCATGGTAGCTCACATCTATAATTCCAGCACTTTAGAAGGCCATGGCAGGAGGATCATTTGAGGCCTGGAGTTCGAGACCAACCTGGGCAACATGCCAGACCTCGTCTCTACACAAAAATTAGCCAGGTGTGGTGGCATGTGCTTGTAGTCCCAGCTAGTTGGGAGGCTGAGGCAGGAGGATCAATAAAGCCCAGGAGATCAAGGCTGTGGTGAGTTGAGATGGTACCACATGGTACTCCAGCCTGGGCAACAAAGTGAGGCCCTGTCTGAAAAAAAAAAAAAAAAAAAAGCAGAATTGAGAAATGAGAAACAAGAGTTTTATTCCTGGTTTAGTTACTAACTAACGGTTTGAGTCACCTCCCTTCTCTGCATTCAGTTTCCGCACCTGAAAAATAAGGGTTTGAGCCAAGATGCTTTTTGTTTCTCTAGTAGAGTAGGGGGTTCATGAGGTGTGTTTCCACTGTTGACACTCTTATTACACTTCATAGTATGGCTTCTTTAACTGGTGCCCTCCCTACCAGACTGTCACCTGCTCCACCACAGTCACCACACTTCTCTTGTCCACCACTGAATCCCCTGCAGCCTGTAGTCCTTGAAAATATCTGTTGAAGGAATCGACACTTCCACCTATAAAAGGTAGCTCTAGGGAAAAGTGATTTGAAAATTTCATAAATTTCAATACCATGAGCCTCCCATCTCACTTTGTTTCTTTAAGTTTTTATAAAAGTTCAGCAATGGGCTATGGTAAGTGGAAACATTCTAATATACTTCCCACACCTCTGATATGAATATCACTATCATCCTGTCTTATGACTTCCAACTAAACCAAAGTTGGAAGCTGCATCCCAAGTCATCTATTTTAGAAGACAAAAAAATCCAACACTATTAATCCATGTATGTTACTCACCTGCCTCAATGAGATTAACTTGCCTTGGGACAACAGAAAATTATGCATAAGTTTTAATGGATAAGGAATCTTACTTTGGAGTGACATGAATGTTTTATAACCAGATAGATGTGATGGTTGCACAATATTGTGACTGTAATTAATGCCACTGAATTGCTCCCTTTAAACTGTTTAATTTTATGTTATGTGAATTTCACCTCAATAAATTATTTAAAATAAAAAACATAGCACCTAAAACATATTTTTATGTGAATTTGCTGTTTCCAAAAAAAAAAAACACTTTATTAAACATTTACTTGAATACAAAAATGAATTCCAAATTAAATAATTCCTTCTGGAGAAAGGCCCAGAAAAAGAATATAGAGCTGCTTATAACTCATTGTTAATTTGCAAATGATGCTGAACCCTTGCCATGCTTCTGCATAATGTGGTTCAGTCAAGGGTTTGGTAATGAGCAGTTCATTTGGAGCCATTTTTCCAAAATAAAGGATGCTATTCATGAAATGATTCTTCAAGTATTTATAGTTATATGCCAATATTAATTTTTTAGTTTATGGCGAGACTCCTTTTTGAAAGACTTAATTTGGGACTTGAGAAATTGAAGGGGCCTCAGGATGCCCCTATGATCATTCTGTCTCCCCAAGTTGAATATGTTTACTGTAGTATAGTAGTTTTCTAAGGCTGCTGCAACAAAATGCTAAAGACAGGGTAGTTTAAACAACAGAAATTAATTTTCTCATAATCTGGAGGCTAGAAGTCCAATATCAAGGTGTCGGCATATTTGGTTTCTCCTGAGGCCTCTCTCCTTGGCTTGCAGATGAACACCTTTTTGCTGTGTCTTCACATGGCCTTTCTCCTCTGTGCTTATCCCAATTCTCTCTTCTTGTGTCCAGATTTCTCTTATTATCTAATGCCAGTCAGGTTAGATTAGGGCCCACCTAACAGCCAAGGTTAGGGGTTACAGCTTCAAATATAAATTTTGAAGTAACACAGTTCAGCTCATAACAAGCAGTATCTAAATGGACCCACCATATATTACAAAAGTTTTTAATAATAATGCAATATTAAAGTAGATTCGACCTCAACATTGGCAGAGACAAGCAGCTTCATGATGTTTTTCTCATTTTGCTTCTGTAGCCAAGAGGGGAAAAAAAGAAATATTTTAAATAGCATAAATCTACTTTTGTTTTCCAAGAGTCTATTTTTGTTTTCCTCGGCAAGTCCTAGTTATCAACAAAATAATCCTCATCAAGTTATCAGTAATTTTAATACCCTTTTAATTAAGTACATGATGTGTTAAATATAAATTTAACTAAATCTGATTCCCATTGGGGAATGAATGACTACTCTGAAGTGATTCACATTTGCAAAATGGGAACGATACTCACCTATGTCACTGGAAACACATAAAAATAGTATACAACGACATTGATTGTAATCTATGCAATGCAACATTAATACAAGGTGAAATTCTTAATGATGCCATCCAGTACAACAAATGGAGAATGACACAATTATATAAGAAATAAATTTGTGACAGAAAACTTCTCAGTTAATTTTTCTTTAAATTTTGCTTTTTTGGCTTATTTTTATTTCAAGAATTATTGAATGAATTTAGAAACAGTAGTAAAATGTATGTATATGCCATTAAGCAAGTTGCTCCTTTCATTAGCTAAGAAAAGAATCTGGAGGTTGGGGTTTAGGAAGGAAAGAAACTCAACCAGATTCTAATTTCGTTTTTCCTTCTATGTACACATTTCTTTTTTTTTTTTTTGCACGAATTTGTTTGAACTCAATCAGCACTCCTTTTGTGAAGGAAATGAGGGGAATAAAGGGGATTTGAGAATTGGGCAAGTGCCTATGGCAACACAACGTTCTAAGAACTGACAGTGCACATCAGTCTGTGCTATCTGATGGCAAATGAGAGAAGCTGGATGCATGACTGGAGAAAGGTGGCAATCAGCTTCAATTTGTCTGCTGTAAATAAGGATTCACTTTATTTCAATGGAAGTTCAAAGATTTTCATTTCTATCTTTCCTATCTGCATAAATGCTCACCAAAGGAGCATTGGACTTAAAAAAGATCCTCACTTAAGATCGTCACAATCGCTTTCTCTTTTTCTCTTGTTAAGCACAGGTTGTGAATCCTGGAGGAAGGCTGAGTTGTTAACACCAATTATTTTAATCCTGACTTATTATTCAGCTTTGCAAATGTCAGTTCCTATATGCCTCTACTTCTACACCTAACTTTGAAGGTTATATGTAAGATAAAGATACACATATTAAAATTTTCAATGAGCAAATAATTCCAATCTTACACAAACTCTTCCAGAGAATAAAAAAGGAGAAATAAGTCCCAAGTTATTTTATAAACTTAATATAACCGCTATATCAAAACAATATAAGGGATATACAAGAAAAGAAAATTCCAGGCCAATTACCCTCATGCATACCAAAACAAGAATCATAAATACAATATTGATAAACTGAATTTTACACTATGTATTATCAACAAGTTAGGGTTATCTAAGAAATGCAAAACTGGTTTAACATTTGAAAAATGTGTTAGTGTATTTAGTGACATTTCTAGATTAAAGAAGGAAAAAACCAAATGATCAACCCAATAGATCTGGAAAAAGTGCTTGATAAACTTAACATGTACAACAAAAGTTTTCATCAACTTCAGAATGAAAGTGAGTTTCCTTAAGCTGCAAAAGGATAACTATAAAATATCTACAGCAATACCCTTCATAATGGTGAAACTTTGAGCATTCCTGTTAAGAAAAAGAAGATACAAGTCTGCCCACTATAACCACTCCTAGTTTGCATTATATTAGAGATCCTGGCCAGCAGAGTAATATACGAAAAAGAAATTAAAGATACTAAGATTGGACAGGAAAAAAAACACACTTTTAATTTGAAAATGATACACCCTCTTAAATAGAAAAGCCAAAAGAATCTACTAACAAATTACTGCAATTTATAGCATTGTAAAATATAAGTTTAAAAACAGATATAAGAGTAATAAATAGTCAATTTTTTTTTTTGGCCAATATATTTTTTTAAAGCCATACTATTTTTTTTTTGAGGTGGAGTTTCGCTGTTGTTACCCAGACTGGAGTGCAATGGCACGATCTCGGCTCACGGCAACCTCCGCCTCCTGGGTTCAGGCAATTCTCCTGCCTCAGCCTCCCGAGTAGCTGGGATTACAGGCGCGCACCACCATGCCCAGCTAATTTTTGTATTTTTAGTAGAGACGGGGTTTCACCTTGTTGACCAGGATGGTCTCGATCTCTTGACCTCGTGATCCACCCGCCTCGGCCTCCCAAAGTGCTGGGATTATAGACGTGAGCCACCGCGCCCAGCCAAGCCCTACTATTTACAGAAGCAAAAGCAACTATGCAGACACCGTTTGCAGGGCTGAAAACTGTGAGGTACATTAAAATAAATCTGGCGGAGTGCAGTGGCTCATGCCTGTAATCTCAGCACTTTGGGAAGCCGAGGAGGGTGAATCACTGGAGGTCAGGAGTTTGAGACCAGCCTAACCAACATGGTGAAACCCTGTTTCTACTAAAAATACAAAAATTGGCTGGGCGTGGTGGCAGGTACCTATAATCCCAGCTACTCAGGCAGAAGAATCGCTTGAACCCAGGAGGCGGATGTTGCAGTGAGCTGAGATTGTGCCATTGCACTCCAGCCTGAGTGACAGAGCAAGACTCCGTCTCAAAAGAAACACACACACACACACACACACACACACACACACACACACACACACATTATAATCAGGAAAATCAGAAGCAGAAAATTTGGTTGAGGATTTGAAACAACAGAAATGCCTTTACAGTGCTCATGGGAGTGTAATTGTAAACTATTTAAAAAGTGATTTGGCCCTATCCGGTAAAGGTGAGGCTATATATACCCTATGAGCAGGAAACAGATATGAAATTATTTATAGTAGCATCATTTATAAGAAATAAAACGAAAACTAACAGACTAAAAAACCACATAAATTAATAGGTAAATGGATGTAAGTACAGCATGTTGTTATAAGTACTATATAGCAGTGAAAGAATGAACCACTGCTCAAACATCAACTTGGCTGAATCTCAGAAATCATGACATTGAGTGAAAAAAGCAAGGTACAGAAGATTTCTTAGAATATGAATCCATTTATACAAAATTCAAGAGCAAAGCAAATACTGCTAAATATACTGTATTCGTTTGCTATGGCTGCCGTAACAAAATTGATTAAATAATACAATTTTATTTTCTCATAATTTTGGAGGTTCAAAGTTTGAATCAGCAGGCTTGATTTTTTGTGAGGCCTCTTTCCTTGTCTTACAGATAGCTCTTCTCTAAGTGTCTTCAAGTGGTCTTCCCCCGTACACATTCTGTGTCCAAATTTCCTCTTCTTATAAGGACACCAGTCATATTAGATCAGGGACCACCTATGTGACCTCATTTTAACAGAATCATCTATTCAACAACCGTGTTTCCAAATACAGTGACATTCTGTGATACTGGAGGTTAAGACTCCGACATATGCATCTGGGGCGGGAACACAACTCAACCCAAAACAGACGCATACATATGAGTAAAACTATAATGAAAGACAAAAATAAAAATAAAAATAAAAAATTTCTGTATGTAGCTAAATCCATAAAAGATACAGAGAGTAAAATCCTGAACATATGTTAATTGTGAAAGCTCCATATTAACTCATCTAATTAGGAAATGAATGCTTTACCATAATTCGACAACGCATTTTAAAATTTATGTTTGTTTCTCTTATGAAACATCTATAACCTGAAAAAAAAGTAATTATAAATGACTAGATGATAAAATGCTTACTCTTGAATTGGCAATTCAGTCTCAAAAATGAATAGTATCAAATTCTTCTGCTTAGAAAAACATTAATATATCAAGAAAAGAGAAAGACATATGATAAAATGAAACTTTGGCTTATTTCTACAATAGTAAACCCATATTGGCTCATGCAAACTTGAAAAGCAATATCCTCTCCATTTTTCCTACTTTACAAGTTGATGGTGTTTATACTTATAGAAAGAAACAGTAGACAAGGTGACAAAGTGCTCTCATTGACAATGGAAACATTATGCAAGAAGATTTGAATAGAGTATCTAGAAGGATAAATTGAATTATATTTCTCCCTTTGGAACCCTTGAGGATACAGAATTTGGCATGCTGGCGCAAGAAGGAAATAAATCTTAGAAAGTAATTATAATACATCCAGCAGACTTTTATACATAGCGGGGTGTGATGGGGTACCAGGGGACTCCATTAATTCAGCACCTACAATGTCCCAGGGACTACACGTGAAGCCATTGCATTTAAAACGTCTACATTTTTCTCCTGTTCAGTTGAATTTAATTAGGTCAAAAACTTCTATATAGAGACCAAAAGCAAATCACTGGTTGTCTGGGGCTTATGGTTTAAGAGTGTGGATTGGATGTCATTTACTTTTGAGATTGAATTTTTGAGATTGATTGGCTTGCCTATTCAACAAGCATTTTATATTCTAGTCATTTACACACAATTACTCTTTTTTTCAGGTTATAGTAGTTCCAAAAGAAAAACACATAAAGTGTAGAGGGAACTTTTTGTGGTAATAAGAATGTTCTAAAACCAGTTGGTGGTAGATGGTAGTGATGAATGACTTTTCAAAAAGATTTTCCCTAAATCCTATGAATTAAAAAATATGGCACTTTATGTAAAATAGGTTTTTGTACATGAGAAATTTTTCTAAAAAACAATTCCAAAAGCTGACCTTTTTTTTTTTTTTTTTTTTTTTGAGACACAATCTTGCTCTGTCGTCCAGGCTGGAGTGCAATGGCACAGTCTTGGCTCACTGCAACCTCTGTCTCCTTGGTTCAAATTATTTTCCTGCCTCACCCTCCCAAGTACCTGGGATCACAGGTGCATGCTGGTTTCAAACTCCTGACTTCAAGTGATCTGCCTTCCTTGGCCTCCCAAAGTGCTGGGATTACAGGTGTGAGCCACCACACCCAGCCTGACCTGTATTTTCATGACTATTTTATGTTACAGTAATAATATATTGATAGAATTTTTTAAGCTCAAGTGAAATTGTTACATCTATGATAAACATTTAATTATATTTAATAGGCAAATTTTAAGGAGTCATATTTAATTCATGATTACACAGAAAGATATGAAAACATCTATCTTGGCTCTTATAGTTTATGCAAATTTCATCTAATGATTCCCCACAGAGAACAGTTCATCTAAAATAAAATTCTTAAACTTGCTTTAAATTATGTTTTCTTCTTATTGTTTGTCATATAACATGATCATTATTATACTTTAGAAAGCTACAGCTTGATAAAATTTGACTTAATTTTTACTGCAAAATTTATATTCAACCAAGGGTATAACAGGTTCCCTCCAACCACAGGGCCTTTGCACATGCTGTTTGTCTTGTTTGCCATGCTCTTCATTCATCCTTCAGATCTCAATGCAGACATCTCTACCTGCAGGAAGTATTTCCCCAGGCCCCCAGGTTAGATCAGACTCCTTTATCATACACTTTCTTCGAGGCATTTAGTTCCTTCAGAGCAGTTCTTTGGTTTGCAATTGTATAATCATTAAGTTAGATGTTGAACTAATGGCAATCTCAAGCCAGGTGCAGATTTCCTTTCAAAAGGAAAGAAGGACAAGAAAAATAACACATTAGATGATTTTCCTGGAACCATCCCTTTCCCAGTCCCATCAACTTTACTGAAGACTGAATGCTGGAGACTAACATCACACACTCAGAGAGAAGACAGGCCAATCAGACCTGTCTTCTCTCAAGAATTCAAATCTTAAGGGGTTACTTAGGCTGAGAGGTGCAGATAAGGCCATCATCCCAAAGTCATGGGCCCCTGAGAAGATGACTGTCAGCTTCTGTTCTATTGGATCCTGGACAACCACTGAGACCTGGTTCTTCAACTTTCCTTAAATCCTGTAAGCTACTCTAAAACTTTTTTTATTTTTGCTTAAATTAGCTAGAGTTAGTTTCTTTGGCCCATAGCCAAATAACCCCAACTGTTATATTTTCCTATCTCTTTTACCTTAATCAGATGTAAAGATTTCTATGTTATAGTACTTCTCAAAACTAGAGATGAATGCTATGAATTTCAGAATTGTAGCTAAAGGAATGTGCTACATTTAACCAACACAAATACTCAAAGTAAATGGTTGCTTGGAAATGCTGTTTTGCATTGGCTCAGGCCAAGCCCTTCTCCAACTGCCCTTCTAGTTCATTTCTAGCACATCTTTTTCCAAATCGTCCTTCATTCTCTGTCTCCAAGTTGTGATGTATAGGTCTTTCTACAGCCAAAGAATCTTTCTCAAAACTCAGACAGCTTTGTTAAGTCCCATATGTAAAATTTCAATCCCATGGACTTCTTATTTCTCTTGAGCTTACCTACCTCCAACTCCATCCTTCCTCCTTCACAGTTGTCTTTGAGGCTCGGCAGCCTGACACTTGTGTGCCTCTTACAGTCCTACCTTCTCAGTGGTGACTTTTATATGACTAGGTGCCTAATACATTCTTATAAATAAGTTTTTTGACAACTAAAAACTAATTTTAAAAAGACAAAACTGTGTCTTTAACTTAGCATCTAACTGATGCCAATTTCATCGGTAATATTTGCCTTGTACTGACCAGATACCATCTAACAGTGATATTGAAGTTAGACTTCAGAGGTAGACTAATTTGACTCTACCCTTACTCACCACCTGTACTTAAGTTATTTTACTTCTCTAAGACTCAGTTTTGTCTTCCACAAGATGGAGAAAATACTAATATCTACAACTGAGTTTTTGTTTATGAATAAATTGAGATACTTTTTAAATGCTTAGTACTATGTCAAACATAATAAGTGCTCAATAAACAGGAACTTATTTCAGTATATTGTTACTAAAACAATCAATGAATTGGTCATTTTGTTGTCCGTTCAAGAATATCATGATTACAATTTTTGTTTCTATCCAGTGATCCTCTATAAAGTCAGGGGATGGGGAGCAGTGGCTCATGTTTGTAATCCCAACACTTTGGGAGGCCAAGGCAGGAGGATCGCTTGAGCCCAAAAGTTTGATACCAATCTGGGAAACATAGTGAGAACCTGTCTCTACAAAAAATTTAAAAATTATGCTGACATGGTGGCATATGCCTGTAGTCCCAGCTAATCAGGAGGCTGAGTAGAGAGGATCCCTTGATCCTGGGAGGTCAAAGCTGCAGTGAGTCATGATAATGCTACTTCATTCCAGCCTGGATGACAGGGTGAGACCCTATCTGAAAAAAATAATAATAATAGAAGAAAAGAAAAAAAAAGAAAGAAAATTAGATAATTCTTGCTGTGATGTATTTTGTAGTCTAGGAAAATTAATGAGACTTTCAGAAATAGATGCATTCCTTTCCAATAGTACAAAACAAAATACAAAATTAAACTGTCACAAAAATCTTCCCAAAAAATTGAAATTTCTATGATTTAATACTTTCGAGTATCTTTCTAAAGTGGCCTATTTTCAAATATTTCTAACATTGGGAGAAAAGCCCATCTGCTGAAGCTTCCAGTTGAAGCCAGGAGTTCTCAGTTCTCTTGAGGCTTTCCCAGGGAACGACAGGAAAGGTGGGTGGACCCAAAGAGAAGATGGCTGTGTCCCCAGCGGGGAAGGAGTAAACAAGGTCTGTCACTAATATCTGTGGAAATTCAGAGTCAATAAGGCTGAACACTGGTGAGCAAAATGAGACAGAAGTGGAGTTTCAGAATGGGAAAGAGGAATAAGAAAAAGGAAAGAAAAAACAATCAGGGCCTAACAAGGGGCAGCATATCAGAGACATATTATTGCAAAGGCTGGGAAAGAAGGATGTTTGGTGGCAGGTGTTTTTCCATATACTGTAGAAGGGCAGAGAAAGAGAGAATACATGTAAGAGGAGAATAATGAGATTAGTGCCTGGAGATCCTCAAGAACAGGAAACTATAGTAATAGTGTGAACTCGTTTTCACATTTAACTCTCCGAAAACCCTAAATGCCAAATTCTAATACTATCCCCATTTTATGGAGGAAAGAAACTGAGACGCAGAGAGGCCAGTTAACTTCCCCCAGACCACAAAGCAAAGTTAGCAGCAAGTCAGGAATTTGAATCTGGGTCTATTTAGTCAGAGTCTACATTCTTCTCCACCTTGCTGTACTACTCTTCTAGCTCTTGGTAATGCAAGGAAAGCAGGAGATTCAAAGGAATTTAGGAAAGCAATGAGGGAATGTGAAGAAAATGTACTGGCAAAACGTCAGGCTGGGTGCAGTGGCTCACGCCTGTAATCCCAGCACTTTGGGAGGCCAAGGCAGGCGGATCATGAGGTCAAGAGATCTAGACCATCCTGGCCAACATGGTGAAACCCGGTCTGTACTAAAAATACAAAAATTAGCTGGGCGTGGTGGTGGGTGCCTATAGTCCCAGCTACTCAGGAGGCTGAGGCAGGAGAATCACTTGAACCCAGGAGGCGGAGGTTGCAGTGAGCTGAGATTGCACCACTGCACTACAGCCTGGTGACAGAGCAAGACTCCATTAAAAAAAAAAAAAAAAAAAAAACTTCATCCCTCCAGTTCTTGAGTAAAAATTTATGTAAATGTTTCTTTGTGTTTGATTTTTTAAAGTCTTTCCAAAACTGTTATCTTATACCACAGTAATAAAGCATAAAGATTCTTGGCCTGGTACAGTGGCTCACACCTATAATCCCAGCACTTTGGGAGGCTAAGACAAGAGGATCACCTGAGGTCAGGAGTTCTAGACCAGCCTGGCCAAAATGGTGAAACCCCGTCTCTACTGAAAATACAAAAAGTAGCCAGGTGTAGTGGTGGGCACCTGTAATCCCAGCAACTCAGAGGCTGGGATTACAAGAATAGCTTGAACCTGGGAGGCAGAGGTTGCAGTGAGCCGAGATGGCGCCATTGCACTCCAGCCTGGGCAACATAGTGAGACTCTATCTCAAAAAAAAAAAAAAGAAAAGAAGCAAATAAATAAATAAAACAAAGATTCTTAAGTAATTTTATTTAAGGGGCTTATTTGCAAAAGTCAAACTTCAAGTACTAGTTTATACAGTCACTGAAATCTCTTTGGAGATGATGATTCCTATTTCCGCTTAAGAATTAGCTTTTGGGCCGGGCGCGGTGGCTCACGCCTATAATCCCAGCACTTTGGGAGGCTGAGGCGGGTGGATCACGAGGTCAAGAGATCGAGACCATCCCGGTCAACATGGTGAAACCTCGTCTCTACTAAATAATACAAAAAATTAGCTGGGCACGGTGGCGCGTGCCTGTAATCCCAGCTACTCAGGAGACTGAGGCAGGAGAATTGCCTGAACCCAGGAGGCGGAGGTTGCGGTGAGCCGAGATCGCGCCATTGCACTCCAGTCTGGGCAACAAGAGCGAAACTCCGTCTCAAAAAAAAAAAAAAAAAAAAAAAAAAAAAATAGAATTAGCTTTTGGTTTATTAATGAAGTATTTTTTTAATGAGCTTAATATAATCAGAAAATGTGTCTCTAAGTCTTTAGGAAGAGAGTCATGATTTTTCTAGAATTTTATATTTTCTGCGTTAACCATTTAAAACCACAGTTATTCAACTAAAATAAATTTCATCTGTGAAAACGTCCATATGGTATCATTGTATATGAAGTTGGACCCACACTGCCATCTGCTGTGTCAAGATTAGGTTTAAAATCACCCACGTAAACTGGGTTTAAGAAATCCAAAATATATATTTATATATGGAAAATTTGTATTACTTTGCTTCTTGGAAAATGAATGCAGGGGAAAATATGTACTTGCAGTTATTTATTTCAACTCATCTTAGCAGTGTGGGGAGGAATTGCATGTGTGTGCGTGTTTTAACATGAACTATTTCGGAGACACAAAAATGAATATAGTATAACAGAACTTATGTTTCCACCATCTTTAACAAAAAATGAATATTATCAATGCCATTGATACTTGCTGGCTTTGTCTCCCTGGTCTCATTGTCACCCAAGAAAATTATCCTCATGGTTGTCATGTTTATCACCAAGAAAGCCTTTCACAGGCAAATATGCCTATCTAATAGGTAAATGTGTCCACCTTTTATTTCTGTGTGCTTTATTAAGATTGACCAGTGAAGAAGTTTCCATGCTAACAACTTCACCCTGGAGAATTAGTGGAGAGAGCTCTATTCCAAAACAGTCCTGTTGTTCCCAGGAGGATATTTCGCAAATTTAAGATTCAGAGATCTCCACATAATCTCTCCTTGGTTGCCGCTTAGCCTTATATCAATCATGCTGTTCCCTTTCTTTGGTATGTCTATGATAATATGTAAATTATAAGCCCCCATTGTCCCATTACAGGTTCCTGTGGGGAGAAAAGTATTCTAGAGAGGGAAAGCTAAAGAAGAGGCACAGAAATGAGAGAGAATAGTAAGTATATTTGGGGAAGAGTAAGTAAACTGTCATAGCTGGAGCATCAGGGGTTAGGGGAAATAAAGATGGATTTCTAGGGGCTGGGAAAGCCACTGTGCCATTGACAGAATGAAGGGAAATGGGACCACAAGAGTCATGTTGGAAAAGGACAGTACATGTAGTATTGTCTCTGATGCATTCAAGGTGATGCCACACAGCCATGCGAGAACTGGCAACTGCAACGGGAGATTGCATAGGTGAGGAGAGAAGTAGAAACCGGGAGTTTCAGAGCCACCCTTAAAATCCTTACAGAAATCAGAGTTCAAAGAAGGTAAGAGAGAGGTTGAGCAGTCAGAAGTAGGGCCTGGGAGAAGAGCAGGGGCCACGGGTAGTAGAAAACAAAACTAGGGAGTCAGTCATGAGATGCTGCAGTATATCCCACTACAAATTACAAAAATGCACATACTACAATTCTCCCCAGCATCTGACCACTCTTGCTAACTATAACTGAAATCTCTTTCTTTTTGGTCTTATCTTATAAATGCCCTTCTAATCATGAACCTGAATAAAGACAATTCCAGGAAGAAAAATACTGAGCCAGAGACACCACACCATCTGCAATCCAGTTCCCCATCTCCTTCAACACTTTTATGTAAGAATAAACTCGTTTAAGGCCAGGCATGGTGGCTCACACCTGTAATCCCACCACTTTGGTAGGCTAGGGTGGGAGGATCACCTGACGTTAGGAGTTCAAGACCAGCCTGGCCAAAATGGTGAAATCCTGCCTTTACTAAAAATACAAAAATTAGCCAGGAGTGGTGGTGGTCACCTGCAATCTCAGCTACTGGGGAGGCTGAGGCAGGAGAATCACTTGAACCTCGGAGGTTGCAGTGAACAGAGGTCATGCCATTGCACTCCAGCCTGGGTGACAAGAGTGAAACTCTGTCTCAAATAAATAAATAAATAAATTAGTTTATTTATTTTATTCTTTTTTAAATTTTTCTTTCTTTGTGGCTCTGGCATAAACTAGTTTAAATGTATATCACTTAGGCTGGAAAGAAGACAGAGGATAGCACCAAAGAGGAGCCTACAAGGTCTAGGTTAAAGGGCTCCAGAGAAAGCCATCTCAGATGGTATTGCTAAACAGAAATCTTAGACATATTGGTGACAGACTGCATCTTTCTGAGTCAGGATTCTGTGCATGAGGTGGTGTGTGTGTGGGTGGGTGGTGCAAGGAATGGGAGACGAGGAAAGCTGGAGAACTCCAAGCCTTTCAAAACTCAAAAGCAAATCCCAAAATTTGTTCATCTCTATAGATTTCAGTTAGAGCTGGGGACTCAACTCTTATTGGGTACTGTACTGGAAAGGAGGGGTGCTTCCTGGAACAAGTACAGTCATGTATCCCTTAATGATGGAAACATTCTGAGAAATGCCTTTTATGCAATTTTGTCATTGTGTAAACATCATAGAGCATACACAAACTTAGATGACACAGCCTATTGCACACCTAGGTTATCTTGTATCGCTATCGCTCTGACCAGCATTGAATATGAGGACCATCATTGACTGAAATGTGGTTATGTGACACGACTGTATATGCATTAGTTTTGTTACTGCTTTAATAAATTACCACAAATTTAGTGGCTTAAAACAACACAACTTTATTATCTTATTGTTCTGTAAGTCAGAGGTCTGATGTGGGACTCACCAGGCTACAATCAAGGTATTGGCAGGGCTGAATGTCTTCTGGAAGCTCTAAAGGAGAATCCATTTCCTTGCTTTTTCCAATTCCTAGAAGCTACCCACTTTCCTTACCTTGTGGCCCCTTTCTCTATCTTCAAAGCCAACAATGTAGCATCACTTTGACCGTCTTTGCATTGTCATACTTCTTTCTCTGACCTTCTGTTTCCCTCTTTCACTTTTAAGGACACTTGTAATTACATTGGGCCTACCCAAATTATCCAGGATAATATCCCTATTTTAAAGTGGGTTGATTAGCAATCCTAAATTCATCTGCAACCTTAATTCCCCTTTGCCATGTAAGGTTAAATATTCACAGTTTCCAGGGATTAGGATGTAGACATTTTTGGGGGCATCATTATTCTGCGTGCTGCAAGGTGTTTCCATGTACG
The DNA here is from genome assembly GCF_030222135.1 of Aotus nancymaae. Classification (NCBI taxonomy): domain Eukaryota; kingdom Metazoa; phylum Chordata; class Mammalia; order Primates; family Aotidae; genus Aotus; species Aotus nancymaae. The sequence continues at coordinate 31,087,235 of NW_026988482.1, forward strand.
TTGACCTGTCATAAACACAATTAATTGGTGGCACAATTCATTTTCCTCATAGGTACATGTGTTCACCTTTTACTTCTATGTGTTTTATTAAGACTGACCAGAGAAGTCTCCAGGCAAGCCACACGTTATCCTGGAGAGTTCATGTAGCGTTCTATTACAACACCTTTGATCTCAAGAAGATTTTCCCCAAATTTAAGAGTCAGGATTGCCCAGCTAACCTCTCCTTCATTGCTGCTAAGTCTCATACCAACCATGGTGTTATCTTTTCTTTGGTATGTCTAAGTTAATATATAAATTATGAACTTCTGTTGCTGCATTACAGGTTCGAAAGTAGCATTTTTCCATTTTATATGATTTCTTTTCTAGCAGGCAGTTATTGGTTTATGGCAATTTTTAGGTATCTTCCTTTCAACAGATATTTATTTAGAGCTTCCCATGTGTTAGGCTTTGGGAGGAATACAGAGCAAGGGCAACATGTCCCTGCTCTCAGAGATTATACTCTAGTGGATATTCAGGGATAGTCGCACTGGACAACAAATGGTCTATGGAGGGAAGTGCAGAGTACTCCCTGGATTGGGGGAGGGGTCTAACCCAGAGAGGGAGACAGTACGGGAGGCTCCCAGGAAGATGTGACATCTCAGCAACGACCCTGCAGAACAAGTTGCTCAGGTGAGGGGCACCCTGAGGAACAGCATTTCAGCAAAGAGAAATAGCTCCGGGAGGGCAGGGATTTTGTCTGTTTTGGTTATAGATTTATCCCTTGTGCTGAAACAATTTTGGGGACACATTAGACACTCAATAAAATATGTAGAATAAATGACAATGCAAAGGTGGGAGATAGGAACAAGTGTGGCTACATTTGAGGAAATGAAAGATCAATGTGTTAAGGGGGCAGCGGTGAGAGGTGAAATTTAAAAGGTCAAGATGGGACTCATCAGCTTGTTAAGCCCTTTGTGCTTTGTATCAGGAGCAACAGGGTTTGTTTGTTTGTTGTTGTTGTTGTTGTTGTTTTTGAGACGGAGTCTTGCTCTGTCACCCAAGCTGGAATGCAGGGGCACGAGCTCAGCTCACTGCAATCTCCACCTGCCGGGTTCAAGCAATTCTCCTGCCTCAGCCTCCAGAGTAGCTGGGATTACAAGTGTGTACCACCACGCCTGGCTAATTTTTTGTATTTTTAGTGGAGATGAGGTGTTGGAAATAGATGCTTGTGCCACAAAGAAAAATTAGCACTGAGACAAAGGATCTTTCAGCAACGCAATTTTTACTTCCTGAACGGCAGGAAAGGTACTCTCACTGGCCGTTGTGCCACGTCATCGTGCCACAAACACAAAGAACAAAGGAAAATACATAAATTTATTTCTTATGCATTTGGCGTCATCCTTACTGCTGTGTCTGATCTCCGTTGGCTGGAGTCAGACCTCACAATCTAAACTAAACCCTGATTGGCTAACAACTTAAAACTTTTCTAAACAGGTTAAAGCAGTGGAGAGCTGGGACATGACTGTGAGCACACCCAACACAGATATCTTGGTTAAAGTACAGGGACATAAAGTGTACTATGTGCCTGTACACGTAGCATGTCTTTTAACAGCTACATAGGACAGGGCTTAACAAAGTTATTAGCATACTTATTCTTTAACAAGAAAAGAAACTTTAAAAAGGAATTTTTTACTTCCTACACGGGGTTTCACCATGTTAGCCAGGATGGTCTCAATCTCCTGACCTCATGATCCACCTGTCTCAGCCTCCCAAAGTGCTGGGATTACAGGTGTGAGCCACTGTGCAGCACACAGAATTTTTTAATTATTGGGAGTTTTTTCTTTTGATAGACTGTTTTGTAAGAGCAATTTTAGGTTCACAGCAAATTGAACGGGAAATACAGAGATTTTCCACATACTTTCTGCCACTTCTCCAACCTCCCTCTTTGTCAACATCCCCTACTAGAGTAGTACATTCACTACAATAGATGAACTTATACTGACAAACCATTCTTTCCCAAAGTTCATAGTTTCCATTAGAGTTCACTCTTGCTCTTATGCATTTTATGGGTTTGGGTGAATAATGACATGTTTATTAGTCCATTTTCATACTGCTGTAAAGAACTGCCCAACACTGGGTAATTTATTAAAAAGAGAGAGAGGAGGAGAGATTTCATTAACTCATAGTTCAGCATGGCTGGGGAGACCTCAGGAAACTTACAATCATGGTGGAAGGTGACAGGGAAGTAAGGCACTCTCTTCACAGGTGAGCAGGAAGGAGGAGTGCCGAGCAAAGGGGGCAGAGCCCCTTATAAAACCATCAGATCTCATGAGAACTCACTCACTATCACAAGAACAGCATGGGGGAAACTGCCTCCATGATTCAACTACCTCCACCTCGTCTCTCCCTTGACACATGGAAATTATGGGTATTATGGGGGTCACAATTCAAGATGAGCACCTAACCATATCAACATGTATCCATTCTTGTAGTATCACACAGAACAGTTTCGCTGCCCTAAAAATCCTCTGTGCTTTGGCAATTTATCCCTCCCTCTTCAAATCCCTGGCGATCACTGATCTTTTTACTGTCTCCATAGTTTTGGCTTTTCCAGAATGCCATATAATTGAACTTATACAGTTTGTAGCCTTTCCAAATTTGTTCTTTCACTTAGTAATATGCAATTTACATTTTCTCCATTGCCTTTTCATGGCTTAATATCAAGCTCATTTTTTCTTAGTTCTGAATAATATTTCATTGTCAGAATGTGCCACAGTTTATGCATTCACCTACTGAAGGATATCCTGGTTGCTTTCAAGTTTTGACAATTATGAATAAAGCTGCTATAAACATCCGTTTTGTAGGTTTTCCCATGGACATAAGTTTTCAACACCTTTGGATAAATACCAAAGAATGCAATTGCTGGGTCATGCACACAGTAAGAATATGTTTAGTTTTGTAAGAAACAACAAATGCCAGGTGCAGTGGCATATGCATGTAATCTCAGCACTTTGGGAGACTGACACAGGCAGATCTCTTGAGCTCAGGAGTTCAAGACTAGCTTGGGAAAAAATTTTTGTATTTTTTGTGGAGATGGCAAAAGCCCATCAGGAGGCTGAGGTGGGAGGATTTCTTTCTTAAGCCCTTAGGAGGCTGAGGTGGGAGGATTTCTCGAGCCCCGGAGGTCAAGGCTGCAGTGAGCCACGGCCGGGCGCGGTGGCTCACGCCTATAATCCCAGCACTTTGGGAGGCCAAGGCGGGTGGATCACGAGGTCAAGAGATTGAGACCATCCTGGTCAACAAGGTGAAACCCTGTCTCTACTAAAAACACAAAAATTAGCTGGGCATAGTGGTGCGTGCCTGTAGTCCCAGCTACTCGGGAGGCTGAGGCAGGAGAATTGCTTGAACCCAGGAGGTGGAGGTTGCGGTGAGCCGAGATTGTGCCATTGCACTCCAGTCTGGGTAACAACAGCGAAACTCCGTCTCAAAAAAAAAAAAAAAGACTGCAGTGAGCCAAAATCATGCTACTGCACTCCAGCCTGGACAACAAAGTGAGACCATATCTCAGAAACAAAAACAAAAAATGCAAAGAAAATCACCAAAATGTCTTCCAAAGTGGCTATACCATTTTGCATTCTCACCAGCAATGAATGAGATTGCAAACTCACCAGCACTTGGTGTTATCAGTGATCTACAGTTTGACCATTCTAATAGGTCTGTAATAGTATTTCACTGTTGTCTTATTTTTGCATTTCCTAATGACAGATGACATATAGCATCTTTCCATATGCTTATTTGCCATCTGTATTCAGCATAGTTTTTGGTGAGGCATTCAGCAAGTTCTTTGGCCCATTTTCAAAACTGGATTATGTTCTCATTGTTGAGTTTTAATATCTTTTTGTATATTTTGAATAACAGTCCTTTATCTGATATGTCTTTGGCAAATACTTTCTTTTAGAATGTGGCTTATCTTTTTATTCTCTTATTAGTGTCATATATAGAACAGAAAATTTTAATTTTAATGAAGCCCAGCTTATCAATTCTTTCTTTGATGGATCATGCCTTTGGTGTTGCACCTAAGCAGTTATCATCATATGATGTTAGCTGTAAGCTTGTAAAAAAAAAAAAAAGTTATCACTTTGGGAGGCCGAGGTGGGCAGATCATGAGGTCAAGAGATCAAGACCATCCTGGCCAACATGGTGAAACGCCACCTCTACTAAAATACAAAAATTAGCCAGGCATGGTGGCATGTGCCTGTAGTCCCAGCTACTCGGGAGGCTGAGGCAGGAGAATAGCTTGAAGCTGGGAGGCAGAGGTTGCAAGGAGCCAAGATCGCACCATTGCACTCCAGCCTGGCACCTGGAGAAAGAGGGAGACTCTGTCTCAAAAAAAAAAAAGTTATCATCAAACTCAAAGTCATCTAGATTTTCTCCTATGTTTTCTTCTAGGAGTTATACAGTTCTGCATTTTACATTTAAGTCTCTGTTCTATGTTGAGTTAATTTTTGTGAAGAGTGTAAGGTTTGGGTCAGACTCAAATTTTTGCATGTGGATATTCAGTTGTTCCAGCACCATCTGTTGAAAGGTAATCTTTTCTCCATTGTATTGCCTTTACTGCTTTGTCAAAAACCAGTTGACTGTATTTATGTGAGTCTATTTCTAGGTACTCTATTTTATTACTCTATTTGCCTACTCTTTCACTAATACCACACTGTCTTAATTACTGTAACTTTATAGTAAGTCTTGATGTTGGGTAGTGTCAGTCCTCTGACTTTGTTCATCTTCAATATTGTTTTGGCTATTCTGGGTCTTTTGTCTCTCCATATAAACTTTAGATTCAGTTTGTTGATAGCCACAAAATAACTTGCTGGGATTTGGATTGACATTGTGTTGAATCTATAGATCAAGTTGGGAAGAACTGATCTCTTGACAATATTGAGTCTTCCAATCTATAAACATGGAATATCTCTCCATTTATTTAGTTCTTTAATTTCTTTCACCAGAGTTTCATAATTTTCCTCATAGATATTTTATACATATTTTGTTAGATCTATACTAAGTATTTCATTTTTGGGGCTGCTAATGTGAATGGTATTGTGTTTTTAATTTCAGCTTCTATATATTCATTGCTGGCATACAGGAAAGCAATTGACTTTTGTGTATTAACCTTGCATTCTGCAATGCTTCTATCTATACTCACTTATTAATTCCAGAAGGACTTTTTGTGCCTTCTTTCAGATTTTCTACATAGACAATTAAGGCAACTGCAAAGTTTTATTTCTTCCGTCCCAGTCTGAATATTTATTTCCTTTTCTTGTTTTAGCTAGGACTAAGGCTAAGTCTTAGGATTGGCTCAGACTTCCAGTGTGATGTTGAAAAACAGTGATAAGAAGGGACATTCTTGTCTTGCTCTTGTTCCCGATCTCAGTGGAAAAGCTTCCATTTTTTCACTGTTAAGTGTGAATATTAGGCTCTAGAGGATTTAAAAAAAAAAAAAAATAGAGATGGAGTCTTACTATGTTGCCCAGGCTGGTTGCAAACTCCTAGACTCAAGCAATCCTCCTGCCTCAGCCTTCCAAAGTGCTGCGATTACAGGCGTGAGCCACCACACCCAGTCTCCAGGGGATTTTTTGTAGACATTGTTTATCAAGTTAAGGATGGTCTTCTATATTGAGAGATTTTAAGCAGCAGAGTGAATTAAGCAGATTCATATTTTAGAAATCATTCTAGCTACAGGCTCATGCCTATAGTCCCAGCAGCACTTTGGGTGCCTGAGGTGGGAGGATTGCTTGAGGCCAGGAGTCTGAGACCAGCCTGGGCAATATAAAGAAACTCTGTCTCTACCAAAAAATGTTTTAAAAAATTAACCAGGAATAGTGGTGCATGCCTGTAGCCCTAGCTGCTTGGGAGGCTGACACAGGAGGATAATTTAAGCCCAGGAGTTTGAGGTTACGGTGTTACGATTGTACCAATGCAGTCAGCCTGGGTAACGGAGAAAACCTGGTCTCTTAAAAAAAAAAAAAAAAGGAAAGAAAGAAAAAGCAAGTGTTGGGGTGAAGAAATTAGAACCCTCATATACATTGCTGGCAGAAATGTAAGATGCCTCAACCGCTATGGAAACAATTTGGTATTTTTCTCAAAAAGTTAACCATAGAATTACCATGTGACCCAGTAATTCCACTCTTAGGTGGATACCAAGAAAACTGAAAATAGAGATTCAAACAGATACTGTACACCACTGTTCACTACAGCATTATTCACAATAACTAAAAGATGGAAACAACCCAAATGTATATCAATGGATGAATGAGTAAACAAATTGTGCTATATACATAGAATGGAATACTATTCAATCATAAATAGATATGAAGCTCTGATACATACTACAACATGGATGTACCTTGAATAAATTATGCTACATGAGAGAAGCCAGACACAAAAGGACAAATATTGTATGATTCCACTTTTATGACATGAAATATCTGTAACAGGCAAATTCCTAGAGACAGAAATAAGATGAGAGGTTTCTTAGGACTGAGAGGAGAGGAGAATGGGAAGTTATTGCTTAATGGGTACAGAATTTTTATTTGGGGGTATTAAAGAGGTTTTGGAAAAATATGCTGGTGATGTTCCACCACATTTTACCATGGAACTGTCTCTTAAAAATGGCAAAAAATATGAATCAAGGACCAGAGATCCAAAAAAAAATTTTTTAATAAAAAAATTTTAAAAATTAAAAATTAGAAAGAAAATGGCAAAAAATAGCCAATTTTAACACATATATTACAATAAAAAATAAGTTTGTCAAGCATTTAATAATTAATGCCTTTTTTTTTCTGAGAAGAGTGTGTGTAAAGATACTTAACCAAATGTAATGTGTGATCCTTGACTGGCTCTTAATTTCTAAATAAAAAGCCTATAAAGTATTCTTAGGACAAGTGGGGAAAATTAAATAGGTAAGGGAGGATACTATCACGAAATTAATTATTTTAGGCATAATAATGATACTGTGGTTATACAGGAGAACTTCTATTCTTAGGGATACATGCTGCAATGTTAAGGGGTTATTACAATGTCTGTAACTTGCAAATGGTGACCCAAAAAAGGGTGTGTGTGTGTGTGTGCGCGTGTTTAAGTGTTATGTCTGTAACTTACTTGCAAATGGTGACCGAAAAAAGGGTGTGTGTGTGTGTGTGTGTGCGCCCGCGCGTGTGTATGTGTGTGCGCGCGGTCTCCGCCACCAAAGCCTTAGACTCGTAAGCCAGGTCAGGCCAAATTCCGCTGTGCGCAAGGTTGGGGGCTAACTCAGCCTTCGCCCCTGGAGCCCCGGGCCAACTCAGCGGACGCGCCAGCATGCCCCATCCTGATTGGTCCACTTGCCAAGGTCGCCGGCATCCCTGTATCCAATCGGCGTAGCGCTTGCTGAGCGGCGGCGGCGGCAACCGACGTACACAAGGAGCTTTAGCTTTCTGTGGAGAGTGTGCGCGGTTGGGCCATGAACTTGGGGTAAGCTGGGGAAAGGAAAGTGGTCGTCAGCGGAAAGTGGGGCGTGTGTGCATGGGTTGTCCCTTGGAGTCTTTAGCGGAGAGCGTTCCTGACCTGCGCCGCCGAAGAGGGGCAGAGCCCAGTTCTCGGGTGGAAGAGCGAGGCAGACCTTACGTTTTCACTTAATGACTCGCGCATTAAAACTGCCTGTGATCCCCTTTTCGGCCTCTTATTTACCTCAGGATGGGGAGGGAAAGGAGGTGTGGAGGAAAGGAGAGAAATGACAAGGTAGTTAAAGGAAGCGTGGCGGCTTTTGGGGAGTACTACTGACCAGGCCCCATGTTCTTTGCCACCCTGTTTTTGGCGTCTTGCAGAATGTTGGAGCGCCCAGATTAGTTTTAGGCCCACGAGGAGGGGAACCGAGGCTTCTCAAAAAATCGGTGTACTACCAGTGCCTAACACCTAGTAGGCGCTCTTTAAGTAGGATTGAATAAATATAAAGGACTGGTTCATGGTCTTCGTCACTTGGAAGTTTGGTATTTTAAGAAGATGAGAAGCCACCAGACTCAGACTTAACTACACATCGTTCAGCAAATGTTATGTTTTAGAATCTGGGGATATGGAAATAAATAAGATGGTGTGTCCCTTAAGTAGATTACAGTGCAGTGCGTCACAGAAGATACTTTGCCACTCAAGGTCTTTTATTTCTTGGTAACGTTTCACCAACGTAATCATGAACTGTTCGTAACCCTGCAATAGGGAAACCCGTAAAACCTATTCTTTCCAGTGTTTTATCTTTAATAGTTAAGTTGCGGTAAATTGATTTCCCCTACCTGAGCAACGCCGCAAATTTCGCGTTCCTAATCACACCTTTCCCAGCCTCTCTCTCCCTTGACTGGCTTGCTGGATTTAATTTTCTCTCTCTAAATTATGGACTGTATGTATGGACTGCCGTTTTTGTTTTCAGTGGAATTTTTATTTAGGACCTTAACAGATTGGTTCAAGTTTTGTTGGCAGTGCCTACTGTTACTTTATGCCTTTGCTTTTGACATGCATATATAAAGCATAATACTAAATGTCAATATGTATTATTTGAAACATTCAAAGTGGTACTCTTTGCTCAAGCATTTACTAACCTTGATGGTATTGCTAATAGACAGTTTCAATGCCTCAGCACTCCATAGAATGTGCTAGTCATGAGTTCATTATGAAACTAATGAATTGTGTTTAAATATATCTTGCTCCTTTAACTTATGTGAGGAGTTTTGGTAACAGCATTATTTTTTCCAGTCTAGAGTTATAATGTGTTAAATGGGATGATAACTGAATTTATTGTTTACCAATAACAAAATGAGGTTTGGGTTAATGATAACAATGCTTGTATTATTGAAGAGTTTAAAGAAGAATTTTCTTCCTGTAGTTGTTGGTTTTATCTTGGATTGCAAAACATTTTTTTTTTTTTTTTTTTTGAGACGGAGTCTCGCCTCCCAGGTTCAAGTGATTCTCCTGCCTCAGCCTCCCAAGTAGCTGGGACTACAGGCACGTGCCACCACGCCCGGCTAATTGTTCGTATTTTTAGTAGAGACGGAGTTTCACCGTGTTAGCCAGGATGGTCTGGATCTTCTGACCCGCCTCAGCCTCCTAAAGTGCTGGGATTACAGGCGTGAGCCACAGTGCCCGCCTTGCATAACGTTTTTAATTAAAAGACGGGTTCGACGTGTACAAGACTCCTGCATAAATTCAAAATAATGGATTTATTGTCAAGGTTCAATTAGACATTTCTGTCTATTTAAAATGTTGTGGTTAAAAATGACAGACAACTTTCCTTTTTTATTGCAGAGATGGTTTAAAGCTTGAAACTGAATTACTGGATGGAAAAACCAAGCTAATATTGTCTCCATATGGTATGTTTTGTTACAGAAATCTGAAATGTTAACTTTTAAATTCATACATTAAATTTATATTAGTTCAGCAGACTTTTTGCTTGTAATAGAGTGATATTTAAATATTTTGAAAAAAACTATTTCCCCAACCTCTTTCAATTTACTTCTAGCCAAATCAGATTACAACACTGCTTACTGCTGTCAGTATTCAGACTCATAATATTTAATGTGCCAGTATATTGTGTGTTCATTATATTTGCATATACCAAATATCCTTGTTGCCTGACGAGTAATACAAGTGAAATTTATTTAATCATGTTCTTTGCATCTAAAGAATGTATAATTTGAGAAAAGTTCATAGTAAGACCACAGTAAACTGCTAAAGTCACTTTTAGTATTCATTTTTAAAGTCTGTACTTTGGTAGCTTCTCCTTTGCATTTTTTCTGTTTATAGTTTTAGCTTGGAAGGATAAAAAACAAAATTGAAATAGAAGTAAATACTTGAACTGCATTATAAAAGAATACTCATGCAGGATCTAAAGGTAATGCTTTCGAGGATAATGTTGCTAGCTTAAAATCTTACAACAATATTAATTACAGTTTTCTTGCATGACCACCTTAGTATGTTTTTGGTGGATAGTTTAGTAATTTCTTTTTTCTTTTGTAGAACAGAAATCAAAAATTTCTGTGAAGGTAAGCCATATGACTTTGACCTGACCTGTTTTCAAATGTAAAATGCTGTTTTCTTTACAGTGGTTAGAAAATAATTCCTGGGAAATGTCAGGTGTTCTAAGGGATTTGGAATTTAGTGAGAAGTTATTATTTTCTTGTTTTCAGATTGTTCCTTTCACAGAAATGAATCATTTTAGGTTTTAAAGCCCAATAGAACCTCTTTCTCTAGATAAGTGTTATCCAGTAAAGCGTCTGTGTTAATGGAAGTGTTCATCGATAAAATCAATACCATCGAATATGGAAGCCACTAGTCTAGTCATGTGTAGTTATTGAGCACTTAAAATGTGGCTAGTGTGACTGAGCAACTGAATTTCTAATCTCCTTTAATTTTTAATTTAATTTAATGGACAATGGACTGTACTGGACAGTGCAGCTCCAGAGATCTTCAAAAAATAAATATTCAGACTTTAAACAAAAATGCTCTTTGTTTTCATATTCAGATTCCATTTGCCCACACCAAAGGGGAAATTCACAAATTCTAGCATACATTTAGCTTTTTCCTTTAAAAGGTTGCACTTGAGCTTAAGGATAATTTTCCTTTTAAGTTACTTTCCCTTATCAGGAATCTATTGTGCTTTTTTCCTACAAAATACATTATCACTTTGTTTATTTTAATTTTTGAGTCAGAGTCTCACTCTGTCACCCAGGTTGGAGTGTAGTGACATAATCATGGCTACAGATCTTCCTCCTTCAGCCTCCTGAGTAATTGGGACCATGTGCATGAGCCACCATGCCTGGCTAATTTTTAAAATTTTTAATAGCGATGAGGGTCTCACTATATTGCCCAGGCTGGAATTATCATTTAACAGCTTTTTTGAGGCTGGCTGTTGTGGCTCATGCCTATAATCCCAGCACTTTGGGAGGCTGAGGTGAGTGGATCACCTGAGGTCAGGAGTTCGAGACCATCCTGGCCAATATGGTGAAACCCTGTCTCTACTGAAAATATAAAAATTAGCCAGGCATGGTGGCACGTGCCAGTAGTCCCAGCTACTTGGGAGGCTGAGGCAGGAGAATCACTTGACCCTGGAGATGGAGGTTATAGTGAGCCAAGATCACGCCACTGTACTCCAGCCACAGAGCAAAATTTCTTCTCAAAAAAACAAACAAAAAAAAAACAACTTTTTTTGATACTTTTGCTTTTCTTGCTACCTTATTTCTTTTTTAATTTTTAGACTAATAGCAGTAGGAATTTCTCTTCTCCTCTTCCATAACTTACTACAGCACCCTTTTCTTTTATCTTTGCAATGTTTTAAAAAGTCTTTGCTTGTCTGTGGATAAAACCCAGTTTGAATGATATAGCACTTTGCCCTTCAACTCTGAGCCCTCAATGGCTTTACTTGCAGGTTTAATCAAGGTGAAGAAGTTGCTGGAATACCCAGCATATCACTCAATAAATGGGTGAAGATGATCAGAACAATTCCACAAGCTACATATAAAAACTGTTCTCTCTCTGTGTATATAGTTATATACCTTGTATGCTCCCCTAATCACAGACTACAGATTGTATGTTATTCCTAGCCCTTCCCTATTAAAAATTGCAACTAACTGCTGTCATATGAATCACATTCACAAATACAGTGGCCTTTATCAAGTTCCTAGATGAACAACTGTTTGTAATTGTTGATTTTTATCTTCTTCAGGCTGATTTGTTACAGAAGCCACATTTGTGAAGATATTTCATTTTCATTTTAACCAACTCAGAACATCTGAAGATCCCCTTTATAGGCCTATAATAAACAGAATTACTAGTCTTGGATTTTTGGTAGGGCTATAATAAAGTTACTAGTCTTGGAGTTGTGATTACTAGACTTAAAATTCTATCAGCTGTCTAGAGGTATTTTAGAATTTTTTTTTAGAGTAGCACATTCTCAACTGATGTTGAGCCTAAATTGTTTACTGCCTTAAAGAAAATTGTTTGGGTTTATCCCCATAGCATTTGGGACTTCAAAATACTGATGCAACCTAAGTTTCCCTTCTGTATTGATTGTTTTCAAGAAGTTTCTCTTCCCATATTTATAGAGGTTACAGAGATCCTCATTTCTTTTTTGTTCTTCATAGACTATAAACACCAGAATCAGTATTTTCTTCTTTTTTTGTTTTGTTTTTTAGTTTCCCAAATCTCACATTTCTGCAGTTATATGTTGAATTCTCTTTTCTGCAAGTTATTCATGAATTCTCTCTGCATGGTGCTTTTCTTTGTTCCTTCTAATGGGGGAAGCTCCTGAGTTACTAAAACACCCACAGGTCTCAGTTTTTTCTCATTTCCCACTGATTGAATTATTGTACTCTCCATAGTGCGTTCTTTAAACAGCTGAACTCTATCTCATCATCAAGTTTAACATATTTGTGATCAGAGTGCTTTCCTAATTCGGTCTAAATCTCTGCATTTTTTTTTTTTCTTTTTTGAGACAGGCTCTCTCTTTGCCCAGGCTGGAGTGCAGTGGCACAATTATGGCTCACTGTAGCCTCAACCTCCTGGGCTCAAGGAATCCTCCTGCTTCAGCCTCCCAAGTAGCTAGGACTACAAGCACATGCCTGCACCACCACACTCAGTTAATTTTTTTGTACAGACGGGAGTCTCCCTGTGTTGCCCACGATTGTCTCAAATTCCTGGGCTCAAGTGATCCTCCTGCCTCAGCCTCCCAGAGTGCTGGGATTGTAGGTGTGAGCCACTATGCCCAACCTTTCCTACATTTTTTCTTCAATCTGTGGTAATGAAGTAAACATGGTTACTAGCCTAATTTCTTAGGCGTATAGAAAGAGAAATGAAAAAAATGCAGATAATCCAGTGTCATAAGTAATTTATTAAAATAATGGATTCTAAAACTCTTACACTTAGTCTCAAAGACTAGAAATATAAAACAATAAAAAAAATTTATGAGTATGTCTACATGTGAGAATCAGTGACATTCTAAAAGGTATTTGTAATACTAGTGCTAGATAGCACACTTTATATATATGTCTTTTTTGAGATGGAGTTTCACTGTTGTTGCCCAGGCTGGAGTGCAGTGGCATGATCTTGGCATACTGCAGCCTCCGCCTCCTGGGTTCAAGTGATTCTCCTACCTCAGCCTCTCAAGTAGCTGGGATTACAGGTGCCCACCATCACACCTGGCTATTTTTTTGTATTTTTTTTTTTTAATAGAGATGGGGTTTCACCATGTTGGCCAGGCTAGTCTTGAACTCCTGACCTCAGGTGATCCACCTGCTTCAGCCTCCCAAAGTGCTGGGATTACAGGCATGAGCCACCGCACCCGGCCTACATTTTATATTTTAAAATGTTACTTTTCTCTGATCTGGCCTTGATATCTTGGTTCCATATAAATTGTGAAGTAGCTGATATTAAACAAATACATTGAACATTGGCTTTATAATGTGAAAAATGGCTGGGTGTTAAGGCTCACGCCTGTAATCCCACCACTTTGGGAGGCTGAGGCAGGCAGATCACCTGAGTTCAGGAATTCAAGACCATCTCGACCAACATGGTGAAACCCTGTTTCTACTAAAAATACAAAAATGAGCCAGGCATGGTAGTGGGCACCTGTAATCCCAGCCACTCAGGTGGCTAAGGTGGGAGAATGGCTTGAACCTGGGAGGTGGAGGTTGCAGTGAACCAAGATTGTGCTGGTGCACTCCAGCCTGGGCAACAGTGAAATGCTGTATCAAAAAAAAAGTTAAAAAAAATTTTTTAATTAAAAAAGAAAAGAGGTAATGTGGGTGGTATAATCTAATGGCATTAGATTCAAAGCTGGAGTATAATGGAGATGTCCTGTAACAACTATAAAGTTCTTCTGTATTTATTATCTTGAAGTAAGATAACTTCTAGTTGTTGATGAAGATTTGTAACTATTAAGAGTTAATTTCTTATGGTTATATTACTTAAATAGCAAAATGGAAAAAAGTTTAGAGGACTGATTTATCACAGATCATATTTGTGGACAGTTCTAAAGAATAACCTTCTGGTGTTTTAACAGATGGGAAATAAGACCAAGATTGCAAAGTGTCCTTTAAGAACAAAAACTGGACACATTCTAAAATCAATTGGGAGTGAAAAACTTTTGCAAAAGAAGACAGTTGGTTCAGAAACATCACAGGCAAAAGGTGAAAAAAATGGAATGACTTTTTCATCCACTAAGGATTTATGTAAACAACATATAGATAAAGATTGTCTTCATATCCAGAAAGATATTTCACCTGCAACTCCTAATATACAGAAGACTAGAAACACCATAAATACATCTCTAGTAGCAAAACAGAAGCCTCACAAAAAACACACCACGGCTGAAAATACGAAGAGCAGTTTGGTGTGTCTAACACAAGACCAACTACAACAGATTTTGATGACTGTAAACCAAGGAAACAGATCTCTTTCCCTGACTGAGAATGGAAAGGAGGCAAAAAGTAAGATTTTCCTAAAGTTTTAATGAATTTTAATTTTTTTCAATGTGTTTTAGAATATCAGATTCATTGGGTTTTATGTAACTTTGACTCTTAAATTCTAATTTAACATGTCAATCTATTAAAATAATTGTTCTTTTAGAGGACTTTTTCTAATATGCAAAATTATTTTTATAGTTGTGCCATATTTTAAGATTAGTGTTCAGAATAATTAAGAAACCCAGTTTCCGTGGACTTTAGAAAAAAATGTTAATACAAAAAACTATTATACATATTTTAGAATACAGGAGGCTTTACTCATATTTAAAATAGTTATAGGAAACATGCTTTAAAAAAAAAACCATTATGGTATTTCCAGTGAAAATTAAGGAAACCTTACTATGACTATTTGACTTGAGTTGCTGATAAACATTGCTTTCCTGGCCCCTGCAGTTACTCTTCCTGTCCCTCATTCCATGCTAAGGATTGGCAGTACTCTTTTTTTTTTTTTTTGAGACGGAGTTTCGCTCTTGATACCCAGGCTGGAGTGCAATGGCGCGATCTCGGCTCACCGCAACCTCCGCCTCCTGGGTTCAGGCAATTCTCCTGCCTCAGCCTCCTGGCAGTACTCTTTTTAAAAAACAAGGTTAACACAGATTTGGAAGGATCAGTAGAGTGTTTCATGCTTTCTCTTTCACAAGTCCTGGCATTGTATTGTGTTTTTAAAAGCCTTCTAATTTCCACTTTGGGATAAGGAATTGTGAATATTAGGACAATAGAAATAACTAAAATTTTATTAGGCAATAGTGAAATAAATAAAAAATTAACAGTTCACATGGAGAGGCCCTACAAGTGGTTTGGGGGCCCAGTAACTCCTGTGTATTCCCATGATACTCCAGATGGAATTATTTACTCTCTTGTTAAAGCTTATTCTTGGTAAAATGAGAGAGCTGGATTTTGTCTCTAAGGCTAAAATTCTAGCAACAACCTGCTTATCAGGCATAATGAGAGATCATATCAACAAAGTTAAAAGCAGAATTTGCCTAAGGAGGTAGACCTGCATATTAAGTCTTTATCTTCATTGTAAGAACTAGCACATTCAAAAGAAATCAGAACAGTTTTTGAGCCAGCATGTGAGCCCTCTATAAAACATTTGATTTAGATATAGCTAGGGCATAGAGACAGTTCATGAAAAGGTTTTCCACTGATTTCACAGCTAAATAAGAAAAATAACATCAAGGATAATGAGTATTTATCAAGATATTTATATTCTCCTCTATATTGTGATTTGTGTTATGATTTTTATTTTTAAAAGCATGTTGGCAAGAGGAAATAGAGATCTGTTTTCTGTTGTTGCTGCTTTTTTTCTTCCTTGATATAAGAAATTGTATGGCTGTGGTCATGAGCAAGCTGTTTAACCTCCGGACTTTAGTTTTCTGTCTCTCTTTTTTATTTTTATTTATTTATTTATTTTTTGAGACAGGGTCTGGCTCTGCTGCCCAGACTAGAGTGTAGTGGCACAATCTTGGCTCATTGAAACCTCTACCTCTTGGGATTAAGCCATCCTCCCACTTCAGCCTCCCGAGTAGGTAGGACTATAGGCTCATGCCACCACACCTACCTAATTTTTGTATTTTTTGTAAAGACAAGGTTTTGACATGTTGCCCAGGCTGATCTCGAACTCCTGAGCTCAGGCAGTCTGCCCGCATCAGCCTCCCAAAGTGCTGGGACTGCAGGTGTGAACCACTGCCCACCCCGCTTCCTTTTTTTTTTTTTTGACAGGAAGGTAAACTTAATACCCACCTCAAGGATTGTTGTGAGAGTTAATTTAAGTAATGTATAAGACATGTAAGAACTACATAGCAGTATGCCAAGTATTATAATGAATATAATTGAGTGTTAATTTTAAAACATGCATCTTACCTCCTAGGTCAATATAGTCTACATTTAAACAGTATTTCTAATCAGCCAAAGGATGAGAACATTATGGGATTATTCACAAAAACCGAGATGGTTTCATCTGTCCCAGCTGAAAATAAATCTATTTTAAATGAATATCAGGAGACATCTAAGCAGTGTGAGCAAAAAATTGCCATGTATGTAACTCATATCTGTTATTGTGTGGTCATCTTTGGAATATGGTTTTGCTTTTCCTTGACTTGCATGTGAAATAGTTACTCAAAATACTTAAAGGTACTTAAAAGCTTATTAATATTTATGGAGTCAATTGTGTAGAAATGTATGATATAATTTCTATTATCTTTTGTGTTTTGCCTTAGAGAGAGTGAATGGAAACCAGCTGATATATTCAGTACTCTGGGGGAAAGGGAACGTGATAGAAGTTTGTTAGAAGCAAAAAAAGCCCAGTGGAGGAAAGAGCTAGGTAGGTAACTCTTATGCCTTTTATTATAATTTTGTTATTGTTGTTGTTATACTTTTTATTATAGCTTTGTTGTTGTTTTTGAGACAGAGTCTTACTCTGTTGCCCAAGCTGGGGTGCGCGCCATCTCAGCTCACTGTAACCTCTGCGTCCCAAGTTCAAGCGATTCTCTTGCCTTAGCCTCCTGTGTAGCTGCGATTACAGGCACCTGCCACCATGCCCAGCTACTTTTTGTATTTTTAGTAGAGATGGGGTTTCACCATGTTGGCCAGGATGGTCTCAATCTCTTGACCTCATGATCCGCCCACCTTGGTCTCCCAAAATGCTGGGATTACAGGCATGAGCCACTGTGCCCGGCCTATAATAGTTTTATTAGCTTAAAGAATATGTATTGAGGCCAGGCACGGTGGCTCACACCTATAATCCCAGCACTTTAGGAGGCTGAGGCATTCAGATCATGAGGTCAAAAGATTGAGACCATCCTGGACAACATGGTGAAACCCCATCTCTACTAAAAATACAAAAACTAGCCAGGCATATTGGTGTGCCCATGTATTCCCAGCTACTCGGGAGGCTGAGGCAGGAGAATCACTTGAACCTGGGAGGTGGAGGTTGCAGTGAGCCAAGATCGTGCCACTGTACTCCAGCCTGGCAACAGAACAAGACTCCATCTCAAAAAAAAAGAAAAAAAGAATATGTTTTTGAGGATAAAGTTTCGAGGCCAAGGGAAAACTTCCCTTTTGCCCTCTGAAAGTTTTCTGAAAAATCAACTGAGAAAAGACAAATTAATAAGAGGGATACAAATTTATTAACATGCACGGAAGTTTTACAAAATTTAAAAACTAAAAGAAATGGCTAGGTGGCTGACACTTGTCCACCATGTTGAGGTTATAGAAAGAATGGGGGTTGGAGCGTGGCAAAACAGGTTATGGGAGGGGGAGAAGAGGCAACCTGGCCAGTAAAAGTGGTTTTATTATGTACATGAGACCTCAAAGGTAGTAGCCCTCAGAGAACAGGTGATAAATGTTTCTTTCAGACCTTTGAAGATGTCAGACTCAGTTAATTTATCCTAGATCTGGACGAGGGAGAAACCTGAGAAAGCCTGGCTGTATTGATGCAGGTTTTCTCTACAGATGCAAATCTTCCTTACAAAAGACAGCTTTGCATGGCTACTTCTGTTTGCAGGCCCTCTGAACAGCCATCTTGAAATATGTCAAATAAATATATTTTGGGGTAAAACATTGTAGTTTCCTTTAAAGTACAGTTATCCCTCAGTATCCATGAGAGATTGGTTCCAGGACTATTCTCCCACTTCAGGGTACCAAAATGGATGGATGCTCAAGTCCCTTATATAAGATGATGTAACATTTGCATATAATTTATGCACATCCTTTTATAGACTTCAAATCATCTCTAGATTACTTAATACAATGTAAATGCTGTTGTTCAGGAAATAATGACAAAGAAAAAAGTCTGTACATGTTCATTATAGACACTACCATCCTTTTTTCTCCCAAATGTTTTCAATTTGTGGTTGCTCGAATCCATGGATGTGGAATCCATGAATATGGAGGGTCTACTGTATATCTTTTAGTATGATTTTATCAAAAGTCTTGTTTTATAACATTTGACATCTAGAGTAGTTCTCTACAAATGCTTGAGATAACATTGTGGTTTCATAATGCCTTAAGTTGTGTCTTTTTGTTACCCTTAAGTTTGCACCAAAAACATTAATGTCATCAGTATCATTCTGCAGCCCCTGTAAGCTCAAAGATTTGTAAACTTTTTGCATTTCCTGGCAATCCTTTGTCATAATTTTCTATTGCAGAAATCCTATGCGTTTAAGGACAGTTTTACTAAAAACTAATTGATTTCATTTTTTAAAATAACCAAAATAATCTAATTAAGAATAATCATTGTGATATCAGACAGTATATTCTAGACAGAAATAAGCTTATTGCTTTCTTTCAGCTTTGAACCTTATAACAGAAAAATCTATAATTTCTATTAGAGTCTTGAAATTTACTTCCTCAACTAAACTTGGATATCACAATTTGCAAAATGTGTGACAGTAGTTGTATTTCTTAAGAATAGCTATGCTAAAGGCATGAGATGAGCTTCACCCTAGTGGAAAAACCAGGAAGTCTTGTGAGACCATCACTAACTTGGCTGGCATGGATGATTTAGAAAACAAATAAGCAAAGCCAGGTGCAGTGTCTCACATGTAATTCCAGCACTTTGGGAGGCCAAGGTGGGAGGATTGCTTGAGACCAGGGTTCAATATCAGCCTGCTGCAGCAACAGAGTGAGATGCCATCTCTACAAAAAAAGAAAAAGAGATAAGCAGCAGAAATAAGGAGTGAATTGATGCTGGAAGTCAAGTGTGTTAGTCTGTTTTGGGATGCTGAAAAGGAATACCAAAGACTGAGTAATTTATAAAGAAAAGAGATTTATTTGGCCCATAGTTTTGCAGACTGTGCAAGCATGGTATCAGCATCTGCTCAGCTTCTGGTGAGGCCTCAGGAAGCTTTTACTCATGGTGGAAGGCAGAGGGGGAGCAGGCATTGTACATGGCAAGAGAGATGCCAGGCCCTTTTAAACAACCAGCTCTCGTGTGAACTGACAGAGTGAGAACTCACTCATCACCCCAAGGGGATGGCACCAAGCCATTCATGAGGGATTCACCTCCTGTAACCCAAATACCTTGCCTTAGACCCCACCTCCAACATTGGGGATCATATTTCAACATGAGATTTGAAGGAGACAAATATCCTAACTGTGTCATCAAGGTAAAAGAAGAATGAGGAGATTAAACTTATGTTAGCAGTATCAGAAGGTTTGGCAGTCTGATGTGTGTTTATATCACAATTTCAGCTTTAAATATTTTCTTTTAGCACATTACACATCAAAATGCAATACCAAATGTCTGAAATAAGAGGGAACTACTTGAAAATGACTGGAGTATTTTATGCTTTAATCAGTTTTTTTGTTTTTTGTTTGTTTGTTTTGTTTTGAGACGGAGTTTTGTTCTTGTTGCCCAAGCTTGAGTGCAGTGGCGTGATCTCAGCTTACTGCAACCTCCACCTCTTTGGTTCAAGTGATTCTCCTGCCTCAGACTCCTAAATAGCTGGGATTACAGGCACCGGCCACCACACCCAACTAACTTTTTGTATTTTTAGTAGAGTCGGGGTTTCACCATGTTGGCCAGGCTGGTCTCGAACTCCTGACCTCAGGTGATCCATGTGCCTTGGCCTCCCAAAGTGCTGGGATTACAGGCGTGAGCTACCACGCCCAGCCTTATGCTTTAATTGTTTTAAAATCAGTTTACTTTTTTTTTTAACTTGTCTTAGTAGAGCACCTCTATTTAAGTCATGCTTCTAGTAACATTCTTGGAATTTAAATTTTTTTTTTTTTTTTAATTTTATTTATTTTTTTGAGATGTAGTTTCACACTGTCGCCCCTGCAGGAGTGCAGTGGCACAATCTCTGTTCACTGCAGCCTCTGCCTCTGGGATTCAAGTGATTCTCCTGCTTCAGTCTTCCGAGTAGCTGGGATTACAGGCGTCTGCCACCACGCCTGGCTAATTTTCTGTAATTTTAGTAGAGAGGGGGTTTTACTATGTTGGTCAGGCTGGTCTCAAACACCTGACCTCATGATCCACCCGCCTCGGCCTCCCAAAGTGCTGGGATTACAGGCATGAGCCACTGCGCCTGGCCCTGGAATTTAAATTTATACATCATTGAATTTTGTATTTAAAGAATTGTTGTTGATTGGGGGTTTAGTTTTTCGGGGTTTTTTTGTTTTTTGTTTTTTTTTTTTTGAGATGGAGTCTTGCTCTGTCATCAGGCTGGAGTGCAGTGTGCAATCTCAGCTGACTGCAACCTCTGCCTCCCAGGTTCAAGCAATTCTCCTGCCTCAGCCTCCCCAGTAGCTGGGACTGCAGGCATGTGCCACCGCACCCAGCTAATTTTTATATTTTGAGTAGAGACGGGGTTTCACCACGTTGGCCAGGATGGTCTTGATCTCTTGACCTCATGATTCACTCGCTTTGGTCTCCCAAAGTGCTGGAATTACAGCTGTGAGCCGCTACGCCCAGCCGGGGGTTTCTTTTTGACTGTATCTGTCAGATACAGGGTTTTATGTTTTTTACTTGTCAGCAATTAAGAAATAATAGCCAACATTTATTGAATATTTACTTTGTGCCAAGCCCTATATTGAGATAGGTACCATTATTATACCTAACTTATAGATGGAAGAACCAAGGCTTAGAAAGCTTACCAGCAGTTTGCTCATGATCACATAGCTAGGAAGTCGTTGAACTTGAATTTTAACCCATAGTTCTCTACTTCAGAATTCTAGCTTTTAATTCTCTTAATAATAATTGAATAAACATTACAGGAAATTAGAACCTAATGGTAATTAACAAAATATAAGTTATTCAATAAAACTACTCCTTATTGATAATTGTTATAATAAAATTGTACCATATTTAACTTTGGTTCTGATTAAATTTTTACTTATTCTATGTCCCTAAAAAGTTATTCTCTACTTTATAAGTTAATCTCCTTCCTAAAAAAGAGTTTTGATTAGATCTGTGTTGGTATCTACATTCTTTAAGAAGGTCATGATTTGTTTACATCATTCTTTTTTTACAGTTTTTGTATATTTTTTTAAAAAGGACATTATTTACAGATGAACAGGTTGCTTTAAAGAAGAAAGAAAAAGAAGTGTCTGAAAAATGGAATGATCCTTGGAAAAAATCTGAAAGTGATAAAATAATATGGGGGAAACTTCAAATTCTTGACCAATCTAGGGTAAGACATCTTAATTGCAGTTTTTAAAATGCTAAGCAGTGTTCATATTATAGAATTTATTTTTAAAGCTTATTTATTTAAAAAAAAAAAAAACAACTTTTTTTGATACGGAGTTTCTCTCTTATTGCCCAGGCTAGGGTGCAATGGCACAATCTCAGCTCGCTGTAACCTCCCTGGGCTCAAGCGATTCTCCTCCCTCAGCCTCCTGAGTAGTTGGGACTATAGGTGCTCGCCACCAGGCTGGCTAATTTTTTGTATTTTTAGTACAGATGGGGTTTCATAACATTACAGGCTGGTCTGAAACTTCTGGCCTCAAGTGATAACACCAAACTCGGCCTCCCAAAGTGCTGGAATTATAATGAGCCACCATGCCTGGCCTATTTTAAAAAAACATTTCATATTCTTGGGTTTTGCTTTTATTTTGTATGTGTGGTTTTTTTTATAAAAAGAAACAGGGTCTTGCTCTGTTACTCAGGCAGGAGTGCAGTGGTGCAATCATAGCTCCCACAGCCTTGAACTCATGGACTGAAGGGATCCTCCTGCCTGCCTTGCAAGTGGCTGGTACTACAGGTGTATGCCACCATGCCCAGCTAATTAAAAAAATTTTTTTAGAGACAGGGTATCACTGTTTGGCACAGGCTGCTGTTAAACTTTTGACCTCAAGCAGTCCTCCCACCTTGGCCTCCTGAGTAGCTGGGATTGTAGGTGTGAGCCACTGGGCTTGGCTCATATGTTATTTTAAAACAGTGTTATTTTTAATTTAATTATGACCTCAACTGGCCTCTAATTACATTCTGTATGTTGTTAGGTGAATGTAGAGGCTCCCAAGCACCTCCTTTATAGTCTTATAAAAGAGCTCTGCAATTTTTGAAATGAATACAAAACTCTGCCACTAACTATATGTAAGTGTTTAGTTATCAAATATACACCTATGCCAAGTGTTCCTGTATAGTGCTTAGGTGATTTTTAAGTTTTATCTGTAGTTAATTTTGGGTAAAGAATCAGTGTCACTGTTTTTCTATTTGTTTTTACTCTTCTGCTAGCTCTTCAAGCATTCTATCACAGTCTCCTAGTCAGGTTATGGTGGTCCAAGCTGATGAGCATTCACTACTTAGAGCTAGTCAGACTTTAGAGGTAAGTCCTAAGTGTCAGTACTGTGGATATTTAAACCTTTTAATATTTGACCTCTATATAGCCTGTTTTCCTTGAAGGGGCGAATCTTAAGTCTTCCTTATTTTTAGCCATCAGTTAATTTTTACTTGAGTGTATTATGCTTCATTCGCCTTCATTTCTTCTTTGCATTTATTATCCCTTTCTTCTTGTGAACATTTACATTTTAGCAAATGTATTCTGAAAATAATGCAGTAACTTAAAGGGCTGATTCTCCTAAAGGGATGATTCTGGTGGTAGAAATGTTTGGCATTGTGGCCTAATTAGGTAAATTTCTTATAGAACCCCTTCAAGTTAAATTTTTTGCACGGCTGTCTATTCTGCTTCATGTAGAGCTGAGTTGCCTACATTGATAATTTTGCATGAACAAAAGGACTGAAATCTGAATTGCATTTGCCCACAATCCCAAAAGCACTTTGACTGAAAAGGTAATAAGCTTGTCTTGAGAGAACTCATTTTGGAAAATTCTGTAGCTCTGGGTGATGATTTTAAGTGTGTAAAGTTTAGAAGTTGTATGCAGACACCACTAAAAGCTGTAGCTAAAACTAAGTTTTCATGAAGTTGGTGAGAATCAGTTTTTGGGTTATTTTCATTTCAACATCAGGATAAAATATCTTTAATGCTAAAAATGTTAAATATTTTCAGTTGCCAAATTTTCAGTTGAAATGTCAATATATAATTATTTCTTAATTTGCATGGATTTTTAGGTCATTTATTATCTGGGGGTAATCCATACCATAGTTGTTAATGCAAGTAAAGAGCCATTTGAGGTGACTTTTAGGTTTTAAAATATTTTGTATATATTTTTTAATGATGGTATTTGTCAGCTGAGGAAATGACGAGTCTCATGAATTTGGAAAGGAGAACTTTATTTCTCATCATCAGTTGCAACCTGCAGCATAGCCATTCTGATAGGCTGGGAAGCATAGCCTTTGGCCAGCTAGGAGCCAGAAACTTCAAGGAGCAGAGAAGGTAACAGGAATTTATGCTGAGTGAAGTGGCTGAATATAGTATTTAATAAGCTATAGGAGGAATCATGAATGCTTAGGAAAGGAGAAACACCCATGCACAATTGAGTTTTATGCCCCTTCATGGGTCCCATGTACAAAAAATGACAGCATTAGCATGATCCAAGGGTAGAGTTTTCAGCCCTCTAACATCAAAAAGTGAAGCAGAAGACACACAAACCTTTTGGCCAGAAGCATCTGGTGGTTAGCTGTCACATGAGAATAAGCCGTGTGCATTGGCTCTTTGGGAGGCTGAGGCAGGTGGATTTCTTGAGCCCAGAAGTTCAATACCAGCCTGGGCAACAACATGGTAAAATCCCGTCTGTAAAAAAAAATAAAAATAGCTGGGTGTGGTGGCATGCATCTGTAGTCCCAGCTACTTAGGAATCTGAGGCAGGAGGATCACTTGCGCCTGGGAGGTTGAGGCTGCAGTGAGCCGTGATTGTGCACTTCAGCCTGGGTGACAGTGAGACCCTGTCTCAAAAAAAAATTTGGGGGAGAGAGAATAGGCTCAAAACATATTTAGGAAACCAGTTTTTATGTAGGGGAAGTCTCAGGTCAATAATAGGGAGATAGAGTGAAAAAGTCAGTGAGCCTGGGAATAGAGGCTTCTTTCTTTAACTGTACATAGGACTTAGAGGGAATGCTAGAAGAAAGGTCAAAACACAGCACCTGTTACAGTGTCTTGTGTTATACACAAATATACCTTACTCTGCTTCGACTAAATGCACACAGTTAAAGTAAACCAAAAGAAATGCAATTGTACCTACTACCCTCTCCGTATCTCCCACTCCCATGTTTTGCATTCTTCTAACTGAATGCACGTTGGGAGAGATTTGTGAAAAAGAATATAAGAATAATTTAAAGGCTTTCCCAGTCAATGACAAAAATGAAATCCTGGTAAATGGTTGTGGCTTTATAAGATATCCTTGAGTAAGAAAGACTAACTTGAGAGATCTGATTGTTCAGTTAGCTTAGGGTTATAAATATATATAAAACATTTTGAGTGTTTTAGGAATTTTTAAGGGTAATTTGACTTTTGTCTAATACCTGAATAATTTGCAGTGCCACTACACTAAAATACGGAATCAGATCTGCTTACATCAAACTTAAACAGATACACAGCATTCTAAGACTATTGAGTTACCTTGTTGAAATTTTTCTTTAGGGAGTTCAAAGGGTCCATTTACAATTCAGGGGTGTCCAGTCTTTTGCTTCCCTGGGCCACACTGGAAGAAGAAAAATGGTCTTGGGTCACACATAAAATAAACTAACACTGTGATAGCTGATGAACTTAAAAATTGCAAAACAATTCATAATGTTTTAAGGAAGTTTACAGATTTATGTTGGGCCTCATTAAAAGCTGTCCGGGGCCATGGGTTGGACAATGCATGTTTTTCTTTTCCCATTTTGACCTCTGAAACATTTCTAGAGGTAGAAAAATTGTTAAATCATTTACCTAAAGGTAATGTTCCTTTTGAAGTGATTGTTTTAGGCTTAAGTAAGTTTGATGATTTTTAATCTATTTAGAATTTAGGAGGACTTGAGATATTAGGATCTTTCCTTTTTGTATAATTATTTCTTCTGATCAAACAGTTGGTTTTAAACTATGAGCTTTGTGATATTTTCTGGTAAAAGCAAGGGAAGAAAGTAACATTGTGAGGTATATTGCAATTGTAGGATTCTGTCAAACCATTTTTCTTATGTCCTGCAGTTATTTCATGTAACGAAGTGTTTTGTTGCTTGCCTCTCATTTCAGAACAATTTGAGTAGAATATGTTTTTCTTCCTTTTTTAAAAGAGTATCCTAAACTCATCAATTAAAGTGGGAGCAAGCTTTTATGCTGTTTTCATTCTTTATTTTTCCTTAAGATTCAAAGACTTATTCTGGACACAGTATATTTTTCTTACTGAAACATCATAGGCTGTGATAGAGCTGTAGTAGCAGAAACTGAGAAGACAGGGTCTCCTAGAGAGAGACATGATTCAATAGGGAAAGCCTCTTGCTCTCATACATCTTTCTATATTCTTGTTCTTGGTCCAGAGGCAATATTTGTTGTATTCCAAAGTCAAATGTAAAACAATATTCATCTGTTTTCAATTGTTAATAACTCTTTCAGCCTCTAAAGGAGACTTAGAATTTTGAGGAAAAAAAAAATTTTTTTTTTAAGACAGCATCTCACTCTGTTGCCCAGGCTGGAGTGCAGTGTCATGATCTCGGCTCACTACACCCTCTACTTCCCAGGTTCAGGTGATTCTTGTGCCTCAGCCTCCCAAGTAGCTGGGATTACAGTCATATACCACCATACCTGTCTAATTTTTATTTTTTTTAAGTAGAGATGGGGTTTTGCCGTGTTGGCCAGGCTGGTCTCAAACTCCTGGGCTTAAGTGATTTCCCCGTGTCAGCCTCCTAATAAGCTGGGATTACAGTCATAAGCCGCTGCGCCCAGTTGAATTTCAAAAGTCTTTTAATTGTTTTGGAGAAAGAATTTTCTGTTTTTCATTAGAAAATGTCCTTTCCTTACACTTAGATATCTTATTATATCTCTCTGCTAATATATTTAAAATATAGTTCTGAGAATCAGAATGTATCTACTTAATTCTTTGTTTGAGTTCAAATTTGTTTGAAGTTATTGCTCCTCTTACAGATATATGCCTTACTGGATTAAATCTATATGAATTACTTTGGCAAGATTTGCAAATATTAAGTGATTAGAAAAAGATAACTTTAGGTGGCTTTTATGACTGTTTTTTAGGAAACAGTACTGCTGGAGCACCCTTTCAGTGGTGTGAAACAAGAACTGCAGAGAAAATGGATTGAAGAGTTGAATAAGCAAATAGAAAGTGACCGTCAAAGAAAACTAGAGGAAAAACTTACATATTCAAAGGTAACTTACGAGGTTTTATGGCTATAAAAGAAAAAGATAATAATATTAAAGTCTTAAAATCAGAAGTATTCTGAAACTACTTGACAAGACCAGAATATTCAAGTTATTCCACATTTGCCCATGTGAGCCTGTTTTCATTGAATGCATTGTGTGACATTGCATAGATTCTTAAAACATTTTAGAAATTCCCTAATTCTTTGAATTGCTCCAATTTTTGAAGCTAGTTTTCTATATGTATATGGACTCTAAACAGAGTACAATTTTGTAAATTTTTATGATGCTTATTCTGCTCTAGGTGACTTTTAGAAATCACTTGGTTGTCATTTAGAATTATACATGAGAATAACTGGAAAAATTCTTAGCACTTCTTATTTGTCATCATTAGGGTGAGGAACATGACAGATGGGCATTGCACTTTGATTCATTAAAGAGTTATCCTGGTTCTCAATCTCAACTGTCCTCTCGGTCAACATACAAACAACCTGAGTACTTCTGTGTCTCTCCTGACACTCAGGAGCTGGCTGATGTCAGCAGTGTTTGTACACCTACAACCGGAAGCCAGGTTGAACCTTCAGAGGAGGAGCATATAGCAAAACCTATTAGGGATGTGGTTATGGCAAACAGTAAGAAAACAAAGTAAGTTCGTGCTTATGTATTTATTGATTTTTAAGAAAATCTGTATGCTTTAATAAGAGTGTTATGTCTAATTGGTTTCAGGTTTGGTATTTGTCTTTGAAATAGAAATGATTAGTAGATTTATCCCAAACAAAAATGATTTAGCTTGTTGAATCTACCTTTTTGGGGTTTTGAATAGCTAACATATGTATCTTGCCAGCTTTCTTCGTTCTATGACTGCCCTCTTGGACCCAGCTCAGATTGAGGAACGGGATAGACGACGACAAAAACAGTTAGAGCATCAGGTATGGCATTGTTAAACATTGTTCTTTACCTTAATAAGTAACAGTCATGTTGAACATATACCTAAGTAAGTGGAAATTTAAATTCTGATGTAAACTTTACAGCATAGGTACTGTCCAGTCGTGGCACAAATCCAATTCCTACCCCAAGTGGCATTGTAATATTAGAATTATGCTTATACTGAGAACCCAACAGTATCACATACTACAGCCACCTGCCTTCCAGTAGATAAGGTCTTGAATAAGTTGTATATGTGAATTTGTATTGTCTTAGGTTAGTATTGAGGTTTTTTTTTTTTTCATCAATTTACTTCTCCTGGGTTCTGTTTAAGATGATAATTCATTCTTTGAATAGGGATTGAACTAGAATTATGACTAAGAAATCTAAGCATAATATAAGAAAGGAGGCTAAAATTAAAATTTCCTCTCCTGATTTTAGCCTAGTGCTAAAGGGACTTTAATATCTGCATAATTCTTCAAATCCTTTGATATATGAATTTGGCATCATTACTATTACTCTTAGTGAGCAGACATTTGTAGAACATCTGCTATTTACCAGGCACTATGCTAAGCACTGAGATTATTTCTTCAATTGTTTTTTAATATCGTTTCCTCCAGTAGCCCTCCTAGCGTTGAAGAAAAGGCATGCAGAACTTGACAGTACAAGTGGGAGATGGGACAAGTGCATTGGAAACTTGACATTTCCACTTTACTTTATAAATAATACTTTCAGTATGCTGATAAAAATTCTACAGTCACCAAACATGCTTCTTGGATTTTAAAAATTGATATATGTTTTATATATTTATAGGAAACATATGATATTTTGTTATATGTGTAGAATGTGTAATGATTAAGCCAGAGTATTCTGGTATCTATCACCTTGAGTATCATCTCTGTTTTGGGAACATTTCAAGTTTACTAGCCAATTTGAAATATATAATACATTGTTGCTGACCATAGTTACCTTAGTATGCTATCAAACGTTAGAACTTAACTCCTTTCATCTAACCATATGTTTGTATCCATTAACCTACCTCTCTTGATCACCACCACCTCCATACACACCCTTCCCAGCCTTTGATACCTGTCATTCCACTCTTTAGCTCCTTGAGACCTTCTTTTTTAGCTCCAACATATGAGTGGGAACATGTTTCTTTCTATGCCTGGCTTATTTCACTTAACATAACGACCTCCAGTCCCATCTGTGTTGCTGTAAATGACAAGATTATATTCTTTTTTTAGGGCCAAATAGTATCCCATTGTGTATATACCACATTTTCTTTATCCATTTATTCACTCATGGACAGTTAGATTGTAAATAGTGCTACAATTGACATGAGAATGCAGATATCCTTTTGATACACAGATTTCATGTTCTTTGGATAAATATCCTGTACTGAGAGTGCTGGATCGTATGGTAGTTCCATTTTTAGTTTTTTGAGAAATCTCCGTACTGTTTTCTATAGTGACTGTATTTATTTACATTTCTACTAACAGTGTATCAGGATTACTTTTTCTCCACATCCTTGCCAGCATCTGTTATTTTTTTGTCTTTTTGTTTGTTTGTTTTTGAGACAGAGTCTTGCTCTGCTACCCAGTCTGGAGTGCAATGACATGATCATGGCCCACTGCAGCGTCATACTCCTGGGCTTAAGCAGTCCTGCTGCCCCAGTCTCCCCAGTAGCTGAGACTACAGGCATGTGCCACCGTGCCAGGCTAATTTTAGTTTTTCTCCTTTATAGAGACACAGTTTCACTATGTTGACCAGGATGGTTTCGAGTTCCTTGCCTCAAACAGTCCTCCAGTCTCAGCGTTCCAAAGTGCTGGGATTACAGGAATGAGCCACCGGGCCCAACGTTTTTGTCCTTTTAGTAATAGCCATTCTAACTGGAGTGATACGATATCTCATAGTGGGTTTGATTTGCATTTCTGTGATAAGTAATGTTGAGCATTTTTTCATATACCTGTTGGCCATTTATATGTCTTCTTTAGAAAAATGTTTATTAATGTCCTTTGCCCACTTTTTAATAGAATTATTTAGGTTTGGATGGGTGGGTGGGTCGTTGTGTGTGAGTTTCTTATGTATTCTGGATAGTAGCCCCTTGCTGGATGAATAGTTTGCAGATATTCAAACTACTGAATATGCAACCTACTGAGTATTCAAACTACTGAATATTCAGACTGGGGGACATACTGTCTCTTTACTCTGGTTATTGTTTGCTTTCCCATGCAGAAGCTTTTTAGTGTAATGTAGTCCCATTTGTTTGTTTTTGATGCCCATGTTTTTGAGGTCTCAGCCGTAAACTTTCCTTACACCAGTATCCTGAAGTGTTTTCCATATGTTTTCTTCTAGTAGGTTTACAGTTTTGGGTCATATATTTAACTATAATCCATCTTGAATTGTTTTTTGTTTTTGTTTTTGAGGTGGCATCTCACTCTGTTACCCTGGCTGGAATGCAGTGGGGTGAACTCGGCTCACTACAGCCTCTTCCTCCCAGGTTCAAGTGATTTTCCCTCCTCAGCCTCCTGAGTAGCTGGGATTAGAAATGCATGCTACCACACATGACTAATTTTTTTTTTTTTTTTTAAGTACAGATGAGGCCAGGCTGGTCTTGAACTCCTGACCTTAAATGATCCACCTGCCTCACCCTCTCAAAGTGCTGGGATTACAGGCATGAACCACCACACCGGCCCTTGAATTGTTTTTTGAATATGGTGAGAGATAAGGGTCCAGTTTCTTTCCTCTGCATATAGATATCCAATTTTCCCAGCATTATTTATTGAAGAGTGTGTGCTTTCTCCAAGTATGTTATTGACACTTTTGTTGAAAATCAGTTAGCTGTAAATACATGGATTTATTTCTGGATTCTCTATTCTGTTCCATTGATCTGTATGTCTGTTTTTATACCAATACCATGCTGTTGTGGTTACTATAGTCTTGTAATATATTTTGAAGTCAGGTATTATGATGCCTTCAGGTTTCTACTTTTGATCTAGCTTGATTTGGTTATTACACCTCCTTTTTTGTTTCATAGAAAATTGAGAATTTTTTTTGTATTTCTGTGAAAAATGAAGGTGGTATTTTAATAGAGATAGCATTGAATTTGTAGATTGCTTTGGGCATAATTCTTCTGATCCATGAACATGGGATGTCTTGCCATTTGTTTGTGTCCTCTTTAATTTCCTTCATCTGTTTTGTAGTTTTTTTGTGAAGAAATATATAATCCCCTTGGTTAAATTTATTCCTAGATATTTTAAATTTTTGTAGCTATTGTAGGTGGAATTGCCTTCTTTATTTCTCAGCTGGTGTATAGAAATGCTACCGATTTTTGTATATTGATTTTGTATTCTGCATCTTTACTGAATTTATTGATCAGATCTGAGTTTTTTTATGGAGTCTAGGTTTTGTTGTTGGGTTTTTGTTTTGTTTTGTTTTTTGTTTTTTGTTTTTTTTTAGATGGAGCCTTGTTCTGTCGCCCAGGCTGGAGTACAGTGGCATGATCTCTGCCCATTACAACCTTTGCCACATGGGTTCAAGCGATTCTCCTGCCTCAGCCTTCCAAGTAGCTGGGACTACAGGCGTGTGCCACCACACCTGGCTAATTTTTGTGTTTCTTTTTTTTTTTTTTTTCCGTAGAGATGGGGTTTTGCCATGTTGGCCAGGCTGGTCCTGAACTCCTGGCCTCAGGTGATCCACCCGCCTTGGCCTCCCAAAGTGCTGGGATTACAGGCATGAGGCACTGCGCCAGCAGAGTCTAGGTTTTTTAAGGTACAAGATCACAGCATCAGCAAAAGGGACATTTTGACTTTGTTTTTTGTTTTGTTTTGTTTTGTTTTGTTTTGTTTGTTTTGAGACAGCTCTGTCACCCAGGCTGGACTTCAGTGGCACAATCTTAGCTCACTGCAACCTCCACCTTCTAGATTAAAGAGATTTTCATGCCTCAGCCACCCAAGTAGCTGGAATTACAGGTGTGTGCCACCATGCCTGTGTAATTTTTGTATAGGGAACATTTTGATTTTGTCTTTTCTGATTTAGGTGCCTTTTATTTATCTTGACTGGTTGCTCTGGCTAGGACTTCTGTTGCTATGTTGAATAAGAATGGTGAAAGTAGGCATCCTTGTTTTTAGTTCTTTGGGGAAAGGCTTTCAGCTTTTCTCCATTAAGTATGATGTTAGCTATGGGTTTGTCATTTACAGTCTTTATTATGTTAAGGTATATTCCTTCTGTGCCTAGTTTGTTGAGAGCATTTATTATTAAGTGATGTTGAATTTTGTGAAATGTTTTTTCTTGTCTACTGAGATGATCATACAGTTTTTGTCTTTTATTCTGTTGATGTGATGTATCACATTGATTGATTTGTGTATGTTGAATTCTCCTTGCATCCCTGGGATAAATCTCACTTGATTATTGAGTATTAGTTTTCTCATGTGCTGTTGGATTGAGTTTGCTAGTATTTTGTTGAGAATTTTTGCATCTGTGTTCATCAAAAATATTGACCTGTAGTTTTCTTTGTTCTTATTTGTTGTGTCCTTCTCTGGCTTTGGTATCTGGGTAATGTTGGCCTCACAGAATGAGTTAGGGAAAATTCCCTCTTCTTTGACTACTTTGGAATAGCTTGAGAATAATTGGTTAGTTCTTTGATAGTTTGGTAGAGTTCGTTAGTGAAGTTGTCTGGTCCTGGACTTTCCTTTGTTGGGAGGCTCTTTACTACTGATTCAGTCTCATTACTCGTTATTGGTCTGTTCAAGTTTTCTTATTTCTTCCTGATTCAATCTTGATGGCTTGTGTGTGTCCAGGAATTTTTCCGTTTCTTCTAGGTTTTCCAGTTTGTATGTAGTTGTTCATAATAGTATCTGATGATCTCTAGTATTTCTGTGGTATCAGTTGTAATTTCTCCTTTTTTATTACTGATTTGATTTGTGTCTTCTCTCTTTGGTTCTTGGTTAGTCTAACAAGTCGCTTATTGGTTTTGTTTATCGCTTGTTTTTTGTTTTTTGAGACAGAGTCTTGCTCTGATGCCCAGCCTGGAGTGCAGGGCCACAATCTCGGCTCACTGCAACCTCCACCTTCTGGGTTCAAGTGATTCTCCTGCCTCAGCCTCTCAAGTAGCTGGGATTACAGGTATATGCCACCACACCTGGCTAACTCTTTGTATTTTTAGTAGAGACAGGGTTTCACCAAGTTAGCCAGGATGGTCTCAATCTCCTGACCTTGTGATCCACCCTCCTCGGCCTCCCAAAGTGCTGGGATTCCTGTATTTAGCCCACTTTTTTGATGGGATTGTTTTTTTCTTACTTGAGTTTGTTGTAGATTCTGGTTATTAGTCTTTTTCAGATGTATAGATTGTGAAGATTTTCACCCACTCTGAGTTTATTCTGCTGAGTGTTCATTTTGCCATGCAAAAGCTCTAATTAGATCCCAGCTATTTATCTTTGTTTTTACTGCATTGGCTTTTGGGTTTTTGGTCATGAAATCCTTGTCTAAGCCAACATCTAGAAGGGTTTTTCCAGTGTTACCTTCTAGAATTTTTATAGTTTCAGGTCTTACGTCTTTAAATCCATCATGAGTTGATTTTTGTATAAGGTGAGAGATGAGGATCCAGTTTCATTCTCCTATGTGTGGCTAGCCAATTATCCCAGCACCATTTGTTGAAAAGGGTGTTCTTTCCCCACTTTATGTTTTTGTTTGCTTTGTTGAAGATCAGTTGGCTATAAGTATTTGGTTTTATTTCTGGGTTCTCTATTCTGTTCCATAGGTCTGTGTGCCTATTTTTCTACCAGTACCACACTGTTTTGGTGACTATGGCCTTATAGTATCGTTTGAAATCAGGTAGTATGATGCCTCCAGATTTCTTCTTTTTGTTTAGTATTGCTTTGGCTATGTGCGCTCTTGGTTCCATATGAATTTTAGAATTGTTTTTTCTAACTCTGTGAAGAATGATGGTGGTATTTTGATGGGGATTGTGTTGAATTTGTAGATTGCTTTTGGCAGTGTGGTCATTTTCACAATATTGATTCTACTCATCCATGAGCATGGGGTATGTTTCCATTTTCATCTGTGATTTCTTTCAGCAGTGTTTTGTAGTTTTCCTTATGAGGGTCTTTCAGCTCCTTTGTTAGGTATATTCATAAGTATTTTATTTTTTACTTTTTGCAGCTATTGTAAAAGGGGTTGAGTTCTTGATTTGATTCTCCGCTTGGTCGCTGTTTGTGTATAGAAGAGCTACTGATTTGTGTACATTTATCTTGTATCCGGAAACTGCAGAATTCTTTTAACAGTTCTAGGAGCTTTCTGGAGGAGTCTTTAGGGACTCTGAAGATAAACAGTCATATCTTCAGCAAACAGGAACAGTTTCACTTCCTCTTTACTGATTTGGATGCCGTTTATTTCTTTCTCTTGTCTGATTGCTCTGGCTAGGACTTTCATTACTATGCTGAAGAGGAGTGGTGAGAGTGGGCATCACCTTGTCTTGTTCTTGTTCTCAGAGGGAATACTTCAACTTCCCCATTCAGTCTTATGTTGGCTGTGGATTTGTCATAGATTCCTTTTGTTACATTAAGATTTGTCCCTTGTATGCTGATTTTGCTGAGGGTTTTAATCATAAAGGATGCTGGATTTTGTCAAATGCTTTTTCTGCATATATTGAGATGATCATGTGATTTTTGTTTTTAATTCTATGTGATAATTACATTTATTGACTTGCCTATGTTAAACTATCCCTGCATCCCTGGTATGAAACCCACTTGATCATGGTGTGTTATCTTTTTGATATATTGTTGAATTAAGTTAGCTAGTATTTTGTTAAAGATTTTAGCATCTGTGTTAATCAAGGATATCGGTCTGTAGTTTTCCTTTTTGGTTGTGTCCTTTCCTGGTTTTGGTATTTGGGTGATGCTGGCTTCACAGAATTAATTAGGGAGAGTTCCTTCTTTCTCTATCTTGTGGAATCGTGTCAGAAGGATTGGTACCATTTCTTTTGACTGTCTGGTAGAATTCTGTGAATCCATCTGGTCCTGGACTTTTTTTTGTTGCTAATTTTTAAATTACCGTTTCAGTATCATTGCTTGCTATTGGTCTGTTCAGGGTATCTAATTCTTCCTGATTTAAGCTAGAAGGGTTGTATTTTTCCAGAACTTTATCCATTTCTTCTAGGTTTTCTAGGTGTTCATAGTAGCCTTGAATGAGCTTTTGTATTTCAGTGGTGTCAGTTGTCCCATTTCATTTCTTAGTGAGGTTATTTGGATTTTCTCTATTTTGGTTAATCTTGCTAATGGTCTATCAATTGTATTTATCTTTTCAAAGAACCAGCTTTTTGTTTCATTTATCTTTTATATTTTTTTGTTTCCATTTCATTTGGTTCTGCTCTGATCTTGGTTATTTCCTTTCTTCTGCTGGGTTTAGGTTTGGTTTGTTCTTGTTTCTCTAGTTCCTTGAGGTGTGACCTTAGATTGTCTTTTTGTACTTCTTCAGACTTTTTGATGTAAGTGTTTAGGGGTATAAACTTTGCTCTTAGCATCGCCTTAGCTGTATCCCAGAGGTTTTGATAGCTTGTGTCATTATTGTCATTCAGTTTGAATAATTTTTAAATTTCCATCTTTATTTCGTTTTTGGCCATTGCTTATTCAGGAGCAGGTTACTTAATTTCCATGCTTTTGTGTGGTTTTGAAGGTTCCTTTTGGAGTTCATTTCCGTTTTATTCCACTGTGGTCTGAGAGAGTGCTTGATATAATTTCAGTTTTCTTAAATTTATTGAGGTTCGTTTTATGGCCTATCATATGGTCCATCTTGGAGAAAGTTCATGTGCTGTTGAATAGAATGTGTATTCTGTGGTGGTTGGATGAAGTGTTCTGTATATATCTGTTAGGTCCATTTGTTCCAGGGTATAGTTTAAATCCATTGTTTCTTTGTTGACTTTCTGTCTTGATGACCTATCTAGTGCTGTCAGTGGAGTATTAAAGTCCCCCACTGTTATGGTATTGCTGTCTTTCTCATTTCTTAGGTCTATGGTAATTCTAAATTTGGGAGCTACAGCGTTAGGTGCATATATGTTTAGGATTGTGATGTTTTCCTGTTGGACCAGACCTTTTATTACCATTATATAATGTCCCTCTTTGTCTCTTTTTTTTTTTTTTTTTGAGACGGAGTTTCGCTCTTGTTACCCAGGCTGGAGTGCAATGGCGCGATCTCGGCTCACCGCAACCTCCGCCTCCTGGGTTCAGGCAATTCTCCTGCCTCAGCCTCCTGAGTAGCTAGGATTACAGGCACACGCCACCGTGCCCAGCTAATTTTTTATATTTTTAGTAGAGACGGGGTTTCACCATGTTGACCAGGATGGTCTCGATCTCATGACCTCGTGAACCACCCGCCTCGGCCTCCCAAAGTGCTGGGATTACAGGCACGAGCCACCGCGCCCGGCCTCCTCTTTGTCTCTTTTAACTGCTGTTGCTTTAAAGTTTGTTTTGTCTGATAATAGTTATCCCTGTTCGCTGTGAGTCCTTATGTGTTAGGTGAGTCTCCTGAAGAGGGCAGGTGGTTAATTGGTGAGTTATCCATTCTGCCATTCTGTATCTTTTAAGTGGAGTGTTTAGGCCATTTACATTCAATATTAGTATTGAAATGTGAGGTGCTGTTGCATTCATCATGCTCTTTGTTGCCTGTGTACTATGGTTTTGTTTTTTAACTTGTATTTTTGTTTATAGGTCCTGTGTGATTTATGCTTTAAAGAGATTCTGTTTTGATGTGTTTCCAGGATTTGCTTCAAGATTTAGAGCTCCTTTTAGCCATTCTTGCAGTGGTGGCTTTGTAATGGTGAATTCTCTTAGCATTTGTCTGAAAATGACTTTATCTTTCCTTCATATATGATGCTTAGTTTCGCTGGATACAAAATTCTTGGCTAATAATTATTTTGTTTGAGG
The DNA here is from genome assembly GCF_030222135.1 of Aotus nancymaae. NCBI lineage: Eukaryota > Metazoa > Chordata > Mammalia > Primates > Aotidae > Aotus > Aotus nancymaae. The sequence continues at coordinate 31,123,784 of NW_026988482.1, forward strand.
AGGCTGAAGATAGGGCCCTAATCCCTTCTGGCTAGTAGGGTTTGTGCTGAGATATCTGCTGTTACTCTGATAGATTTTCCTTTATAGATTACCTGGTGCTTCTGTCTCACAGCTCTTTAGATTCTTTCTTCCATCTTAACTTTGGATAACCTGATGACAGTGTGCCTAGGCAGACTAGGCAGAGATTTTTTTGTGATGAATTTCCCAGATGTTCTTTGTGCTTCTTGTATATGCATGTCTAGGTCTCTAGCAAGACCAGGGAAGTTTTCCTTGATTATTCCCCCAAATATGTTTTCCAGGCTTTTAGAATTGTCTTCTTCCTTACTCTTTTGTCTTTGTCGGATTGGGTTAATTTGAAAACATTGTCTTCGAGCTCTGAATTTCTTTCTACTACTAACTCAGTTATATTGTTGAGACTTTCCAGAGCATTTTGCATTTCTAAAAGTGTGTCCAGTTTCTTGAATTTTTGTTTTTTCTTTAAGCTATCTATTTCATTGACTATTTCTCCCTTCACTTCTTGTATCATTTTTTGGATTTCATTGCATTGGGTTTTACCTTTCTCTGATCCCTCCCTGATACGCTTAATAACTAACTTCCCAAATTCTTTTTCAGGTAAACTTCTTCTTGGTTTAGATTCATTGCTGGTGAACTAGGATGATTTTGCGGGGAGTGTTGACAAGCCTTACTTTGTCATATTACCAGGGTTGGTTTTCTGGTTCCTTCTCATTTGGGTAGGCTCTGTCAGAGGGAAGGTCTAGGGCTGAAGGCTGTTGTTCAGATACTTTTGTCCCACAGTGTGTTCCCTTAATGTAGTACTCTACCCCTTTTCCTGTGGATGTGGCTTCCAGTGAGCCTGACTGCAGTGATTGTTGTCTCTCTTCTGGGTCTAGCCACCCAGTGAGTCTGCCTGGCTCTGGGCTGGTGCTGGGAGTTGTCTGCACAGAGTCCTGTGATGTGAACTACGAGTCTGTCAGCCATAGATACCAGCGCCTGTTCCGGTGGAGAGGGTGCAGTGGACTCCGTGAGAGTCCTTAGCTTTGGTGGTTTAATGCTCTATTTCTGTGCTGGTTGGCCTCCTGCCAGGAGGTAGCACTTTCCAGAAAGCATCAGCTGTACTAGTGTGGAGAGGGACCAGCCAAAGCAGGTACCCTAGAACTCCCAAGATTATATGTCTTTTGTCTTCTGCTACCAGGGTGGATAGGGAAGGACCATCTGGTGGGGGCAGGGCTAGGTGTGTCCGAGTTCAGGCTCTCCTTGGTTGGGTCTTGCTGCAGCTACTGTGGGGTATGGGGGTGAGATTCCCAGGTCACTGGAGTTTTGTACCTAGGAGGATTACGGCTGCCTCTGCTGAGTCATGCAGGTTGTCAGGGAAGTGGGGGAAAGCCGACAGTCACAGGCCTCACCCAGCTCCCACGCAAACTGAAGGGCCGGTCTCACTCCCACCGTGCCACTCTTCACCCCCAACAGCCCGAGTCTGTTTCCAGATGGGGAGGGAGTGTCGGACTTGGAAAACTTGCCCAAAGCTTTCCGCCTCCCAGCTAAGAAAGCCAAGGGCTTTAGTTCTTCCCCTGCCTATGAAGTTTGCAAGCTGGATTCATACCCTCCCCAGAGTTCTGGCCAGGAGGCTTCTCGCCTCATTCAAATTGTTACAGAGTTCAGCTAGAGAAGTCCTTCTCCCTGTGGAGTTTTACCCCCTGCTCCTCTGGCCACCCTCTTGATGGATCCCTGTGGTGCGAGGCAGGGATGGGCTGCTTGGGAATCCAGCGAGCTCCCAGTGTCTTTCTGCTACTTCCTCTACCCCTGTATCTCACTCGGCTCTCTAACTTGACCCAGCTCCAGGTAAAGTTGGGAACTTCTCCCACAAACAGACCTTCAGCTTCTCCAGTGAGGGTGTGTGTTCAGGAGAGAAGGGTCTCCCTTTCCAACTTCCACGGTTGGGGCACTCACAGTATTTAGGGTGCCTCCTGGGCCCTGTAGGAGCACTCTGCTTCCTTCAGAGGGTCTGTGGATGCTCATGATTGTTGATCTGTTCTTGCAGTTGATCTGGAGCTAAAATTCACAGTGCAACCTCCACATGCTGCTCTGTCTGGAGTGCAGTCTAGTCCTACCTCCCATCTGCCATAATCCTCAACTCCTGTTTCCTTGTTCTTTTATGTTTTCTGCATTCTTACATGTTGATAATCTGTGTGTCTGGTATAATGATCACTTCTTCTGATTTTTTGAATTTGCTTTCATAGGGGAGAACATTTTCCTGAAGGTTTATCTATGATGGTGGTTGGGTAGGCACTTTGGCTTTGATCCTGGGTACATGCAGGAGTGTAGTCTCTGTAGGCTTCTTTTGGCTGAAAACAGTATCCGTGGTATCTGTAATTTCCTTGATGGCTTAGGGTGCGGTTGTTAGTGGAGGCTGTGGTAAAGTTTTGCTGCGAACTGGGGCACCAAGTAGACCAGTCTTCAGGATGCAGGGTGGTAGCAGTAGGCTGAGTATGCCTGTCCTTGGGCCCCAGGGCTGTATACACTGGCACCAGTGGTAGCAGGTCCAGCCAGGCCAATTATTGGGCTTCTAGATGGCTGGCTCAGGTGCTGGGAATGGCAGGAGTAGGGTGGGTGAGTAGGTTTTCAAGCCACTGGGCAGGAAACATGGGCAATGGTAGTAGTAGTAGTGGGACAGCCTTCTGGGATCCTAGCAGTCAGCAGTGGGTGGTGGTGGCAGTGGCTATGATGGGCTGCTTGGGCCAGTCCCCAGACTTGCAGGTAGTATATGTGGGTGGGTGCCAACTATGGTGGTAATGGCAGGTTAATTGGGCCCAGACTCTGGGAGGAGTGCTCAGGTGCCAATGGTGGTGTCCTGAGTAGAGCAATCCCCAGATCCCTGGACCATGTGCTTGGTTACTGATGAAGATAAAGCAAGGCTGAGCAGGCCTGCCCCCAGGTTCACAAGGTGTTGTATGCAGGTGCTGGCTGTTGTAGGCAGGGGTGGGATGATTCCTAGGCCACCAGCAGAATGCTTAGGTTGAGGGTGGGTTTGCTTTCAGTGAGTTACTCTGGCAGATGGTGGATGTCAGTGGGGCTTTAGGGATGTGGAGATGCAGGGGCTGTTGGGCTCCAAGGCAAGATACTGTCCACTAGCGGCTGGGCTCACAAAATAGTGCCATGCTGCAGTTCCTTAGGTCTTCGGTGTTTGTGGGACCTAGTGTGAGCTCTCTTGAGCAGTGCTTTCATGTGGTCTACAGGTAGCAAGCACCTTGTTAGTCTTGGGACCCATGAGGGTCAAGGAGCTGTTCGGTGGTGGTTAGGATTATAGGAGTCCTTGGTGGGAATGTGGATTGCCAGGGAATGCTCACTTACCCTTTTCCGCTATTAGGCAGCCTCTGTAGACTCCCAGCTAATCCTATCAAGACAGGCGGCTGTGCCTCCTTCCTTGCTTATGATGCTTCCTGTCATTTTGAATTCCAGTGTTCTGTGTTAGATCTACGCGATATAGGATTGTCTACTCATTATTCTGGTTCCCCTCTGTGGAAGAGGTGAGCACCAAATGTATCTAGTCAGCTATCTTTAGGTCCTTCCTGCTTCACAGATTTTTATTTTTGACAGTAATTTATGTGATTGCTTATGACTAGAAAGCCATCACTGCCCAGGTAGAAGAGAAGCACAAGAAGAAGCAACTGGAAGAAGAGCAAAGAAAGAAGGAAGAACAAGAGGAGGAGCTTCGCTTAGCACGGGAGCGTGAAGAGATGCAGAAACAGTATGAAGAAGACATACTTAAGCAAAAACAAAAGGAAGTAGGTATTTACATTCTAATTGTAACTTTGGGGTTTTTTGTTTGTTTTCATTTTTGTTTTTGAGGCAGAGTCTGCCTGTTTTGCCCAGGCTGGAGTGCAGTGGTGCACTCATAGCTCACTGCAGCCTTGACCTCCAGGCACCTCAGTCTCCTCAGTAGCAGGGACTACAGGCATGTACGACCACATTTGGCTAATTTTTTTGTTGGTGTGTGGAGACAGGGTCTGACTATGTTGCCTAGGCTGGTCTCAAGCTTTTGGGCTCAAGCAACCCTGCCACCTCACCCTCCCAAAGTGTTGTGATCACAGGGGTGAGCTACCATGCTTGGCCTCCTGATTGTAACATTTTAGAATAAAAATGGATATATTTTTAAATGAAAAATAACCAGAAGTTGAACATTTCTATGTATTTTTAAATTATGAAGCAATGTATGGAAATGTCAGACCTTCACATAAAATTAGGAAAGAGGGAAGCTTGAGAAAGTTTTGTTATTTCACATGATGTAGTTCTCAAATGTTACATTGGTTTGGCTTTTTCTGTTGAGGATGTCAAGATGAATTATTACAGCACAAAGCAAGTTACCTATGTGCTTCATTTTTATCTACTCCTAGTTTCTATGCTTTATTTCTAAACAGTAATTACTATATCAATAATTATTCTAAGTATATTAAGAGAAATGATTGGCCATTCTATCAGTATCCACCTATGAACAGAAACATCTATTTGCAGAATAATTGGCTGGGATTGATAATAGAATTTGTGAATGTGTTAGGGATCTCTGTGTTAAATGGCCTTTTTAGAAAGTAGATACCTGGTTGGCTAGGGGAACCGTAAGTGGTACAGATAAGATAGGTATGTGTGTTGGTGATAAGTGCCATATTTGAGCTAACCTGACAAAAATATTCACTTGCTAAAGATTTAAAGGTTTAAAGTGTAGAACACTTTAAACATTTTCTTGCTTTTTGCTGCATTTTTCCCACTTGGCAACCTTCACTCCAAAATTGGCTGGTAAAGGGACACATGGTCTGGGTTCCAGTTTCGTTGAGTTGAATAGGCTGAGCCAGTTACCCCTATGTGATAACCATACATGAGGAAATCAGTGAAGCATTATTTGAATCGCAAGAAGTGGTCGTAAACCTTGTGTTTTACCTTTTAAAATTGATTTTTAAATTAACAGTACAGTTTTTAAAACTTTGAAAAATTTAGTTTAAATTTCAAATGGGTAAAAAGAGTTCTTTTATTTGTAATTGAATATAGCTGTAGAAAAAGATGTTAAAATGTAAGCCCTAAAAGGGCAGGAACTTTGCTTTGTTGACCATTCTACCCTTAGTGCCTGACACATAACCTAGCTTAGAAAGTGTTTACTGGGAGGGAATAGTCAAGTCTTTGTATGTTTAGTAATTGTAAAGCTTAGAAAGTGTTTACTGGGAGGGAATAGTCAAGTCTTTGTATGTTTAGTAATTGTATTTAATAACACATCAATATTGACAGGAAATCATGACTCTCAAGACAAATGAGCTGTTCCAGACAATGCAGCGAGCGCAGGAACTGGCACAGAGACTAAAACAAGAACAGAGAATCCGAGAATTGGCGCAAAAGGGACATGACACTTCTAGATTGATTAAAAATCTTGGTGGTAAGAGCTTAACCAGAATTTCGTAATATTTTTAGAAGGTGATTTTAAATCCCTTTTATCCTTGCTTGGAGACAAGGACTCATTCTGTTGTCCGGGCTAGAGTGCAGTAGTGTGATCACAGCTCACTACAACCTCATAATTTTTGTAGACATGGAATCTCACTTTATTGCCCAGGCTGATCTTGAACCCCTGCCTTCAGATGACCCTCTTACCTTGGCCTCCCAAAGTGTTGGGATTACAGGTGTGAGAGTCACTGCACCCAGCCTAAATGATTGTCTGTTTTTAGTACCTTTAATATACCTATTAACTAAGTATTTTTGTAGGAATTTCCAACCTTAAACTAGTGTAATTTTATAAAAAGGAATGCTTACTTGGAAAATTGCTATAAAAGCAGAACTAAATGTTAAGATGTGTTAAACAGTATTAAAATAATAGGTAAAATGTGTACTTTTTGTGTCTATTTTTACAGAGAACAATTATTACATTATCTCCCTAATCAGTAACTGATAGGGAGATCAGTTACTGATAGGAATTTGTAAATTCAGTAACAGATAGGAATGCGGGTAACTTTTTGTAAGAATATTTAGGCTAACTCTCCTAAATTTTTATTGCAGTATTCATTGTAATTAAGTGAAAAATAATATATTTAGTTGCTGCTATACTTTTATTACTATTCCTTAAATGCTGTTTTATCAGTCAGTTTCTCTTTGCCAGTTGATACAATACAAATGGAATATAATGCATCTACTAACATTTCAAGTTCAAGACATGATTCTGATGAAGTCAGTGGTAAAATGAATACATGTATGAATTCTTCGACGTCTCCTAAGAAGGATACTGGTGTGCAGACAGGTATTTGTGTAAAAATTGTGGTTTGATTTAAAATTTACTTAGTCATAATTAAAACTATTAGAATTAAGTTCAACTTAAAAGCTCAAAAATTAATGAAATTTGAGGTTTTCAGTAAGAGGTTACAAAATAAAGGGGTAACAGCTTTGTTGAAATATGTCAGCTAGGCGCCGTGGCTCATGCCTGTAACCCCAGCACTTTGGGAGGCCGAAGAGGGCAGATCACAAGGTCAGGAGTTCGAGACCAGTCTGACCAACATGGTGAAACCCTGTCTCTGCTAAGAAATATACAAAAAAATTAGCTGAGCATGGTGGTGTGTGCCTGTAAACCCAGCTACTCAGGAGGCTGAGGGAGGAGAATCTCCCTTGAACCCGGGAGACAGAGGTTGCAGTGAGCCGCGATCATGCCACTGCACTCCAGCCTGGGCAACAGAGCAAGACTCTGTCTCAAAAAAAAAAAAAAAAAAGTCACATACCACAAAATTTACCCTATAATTTGGTGTTTTTTGGTATTCAATTGTGCAACCATTACCACAATTCTAAAACATCACTTTAGAAGGAAACATTGTACCCATTACTTGTTACTTTCTATTTCCCCTTTCTCCTCCAGTTAAGGTTCTGTCTCTCAATATTTTTGCATGTTCTGGAGATTTCATGTAACTGGAATTAGACCACATACAGTCTTCTCTGTCTGGTGTTTCTCTTAGCATGTTTTAAGGTTCATCCCTGTTGTGGCATGGGTCAGTACTTCATTTTTGTCACTGAAAAAGTATTACATTTATAATACCACATTTTGTTTATTCATTCATGAATTGAACATTTGGGTTATTTCCACTTTTTGCTTTTATTAATATGTTGCTATGAACATTCATATATAGATTTTTGTACATGTACAATTTTAGTTCATTTGAGAGAAGAATTGCTGAGTCATGAATAACAGGTACTCTGTGTTTAGCATTTTTGAGGAAACACCAAACTCTTCTCCAAAGCACTGGGTACCATTTTACATTCCACCATCAGTGCATGTGGGTTCTGATTCTCTATATCCTTGCCAACCATTGTTATTCTACTGGTTGTGAAGTGGTATTTTATGTAGATGGTTTTGGTTTGCATTTCCCCAGTGACTGATGATATTGAGCATCTTTTCATGATTATCTAGAATGGTCAATTCATAGAAATGGAAATCAGAATGGTGGTTGCCATTGATGGGAAGAATGAATATAGAGTTTCAGTTTTGTTGAAAAATAATGAAAGAAAAAAGTCTTAAGAGGGCAATAACCTATAAAGTTATTTAATGTTTTGGGGGGAAATTATTTAAAATAGAAAATTTTGTTTATAACTTTTAAAAATCATTTGAAACCTTTTTTTAGATGACTTAAATCTAGGAATATTCACCAATGCAGAATCACGCTGTGGATCATTAACAGAGAGGGACATCACAAATGGTTCATCTCCTGAGATGTCGGTGGAACTTACTCGACAGCTTAGCACTAAGAAAAACAAGCAAGAACTAATTCAGGATAAAGGAGACAACTTAGAAAAAGAAAACAATCGATATAGTGACCAGTATAATCAGTTCACAAGAATAGAGAAACAAACAAAACACATGAAGAAATGTCTTAAAAGGCCCGAATGGAATATAAATAAGCCACCTAAAAGGTATATTCCAGCATCGGAAAAGTACCCTAAACAGCTTCAAAAGCAGAGAGAAGAAAAAAAAGTGAGGAGGCAGATGGAATTGCTTCATTTGGTAGAAAAAAAAAATCCTGAGCACCTCTCTCAAAACAGAGGCATTTCACCAGAAATTCTTCATTCATCTCATCAAGAAACTGAGTCAAAGTTCAGGTGGCATCTAGTCAAAAAGGTAAAAAGCTCTTCTATCTTAGAAGTGCTTTTAAACATGTGTTGATGTTTCTAGATTCAAAACAGTTTCTCACATGCATGCTTTAATAGGATGTTCTGATCGAATTTGTTTTAGTTTACATTAGGGAACAGCAAACTACATCCCATGGGTAAATCCAGTCTGCTTCCTGTTTTTGTAAATAAAAGTTTTATAGGAACATATCCACACTCATTCTTTTATGAATTGTCTGTGGCTGACTTCACACAACAGACTAGCAACAGAAACCATATGGCCCACAAAGCTGAAAAAGTTTATCAAATGCTTTACACTTACACACCTTCTATAGATGAATGCTATGTATTCAAATGCTCCTTTAAAATCCTTGTTTATAGTCCATATAGACAGAGGTCAGTTTGGGAGATTAGGAACTACTGGATTAGTCTGACTCTGGAAAAATACCTAAATCTCTCTATTCTATTCCCCAGTACCTGTTACTCAAATATTACCCTCAGATTACTGAAACAAGTAGCCCTAAAAATATTTGCGGGGACATGTTTTATCTGCATGTATCTGTCCATCTTTTAGGAAGAAGAGCCTCTGAATATTAACTCATTCAGCAAGGAAAGGTAGGTATGCATCAGATTAATTCCATAGCTATTCAGTGCTTTCTGTGTGGGACAAAAAAGGGTCTCAATATCTGGACAATATCAGGCATATAATAAGTAGGTATAGGTAGAGAACTGTAAGAAAGGGTGTGGCTTCCAGGTGACGGTTAGAGGTTTAAGAGATAGGGTGGCACTTTAGCTGGAGCTTGAAGGCCCTAGTTGGACTGGGCCTAGGCAGGAATGTAGATAACATTTACTTTTATCTCTAGACTTAGCTAAGTGATTTTGATATTCCAGGTATGTCAGAATAGGCATTCTGCTTTGATTGGGAGGAGGGATTGCAGGGGGCGGTGGCTGGGAAGAAATGACTGATAAGGACAATGAGAAATTCAGTCAGCTAATGAGACATTTAGAACCATTATTACAATCTTTATTTTGTCTTTGTGCATGAACCAGCTGGTTTAGTTGTCTCAGAATGGGGCTGTAAAAACAAGTTCCTTTCAGTAGGTGAGTACATTATCGTATGGTGAATTATCTAAGGAGAAACAGTAGGCTGAGATTAACCAAACCAGCAGTGATCCTCAGGATCTAGCAATTAAATTTCTCCCTTGTGCTATGGTACACATATCATAGCTAAAAACACAAATGATCCCATTCTGTTCCCATTTTACAGAACAGTATTATAGAACTCAGGCTTCTATGCATATATTCTCAAAGGTATTAGAGGTATATTAAGAATAAAGTGAAAGGAGCTGGGTATGCTGGCTCACGCTTGTAATCCCAGCACTCTGGGAGGTTAAGGCAGGTGGATCACCTGAGGTCAGGAGTTCAAGACCAGCCTGGCCAACATGGCAAAATCCCGTCTCTACTAAAAATACAAAAACTAGCCGGGCACAGTGGCATGCACCTGTAATTCCAGCTACTTGGGAGGCTGAGGCAGGAGATTTTGCTTGAACCCAGGAGGTGGAAGTTGCAGTGAGCCAAGATGGCGCCACTGCACTCCAGCCTGGGCAACAGAGTGAGACTTTTGTCGGGGGTGGGGGGGAGGAATAAAGTGAAATATGATTAAAGAGATGTGCTTGCACTTTGATTAAGGCTACTTTTTTTTTTAAAAATAGGTCTCAATCATCACCAGTTCCAACAGTGAAAAACATAAGCCAACAAACTCAGAATACTTTACACTTACCACTAAAAAACAGTAGCTATCAGAGAGAGAATTTGATCTCGGGAGGTAATCAAACAGAATTATCACCTGGGATTTCTGAATCGTTCCATTTTATTCCCTATGTTCGAACAAGTGAGATCTATTATCTTGATCCAGATGCACCATTGTCTAGACCTTCAACTCAGGACTCTCAGTACCAGCATTCACAAAGTAAGTAAATAGAAGCATTCTAACTGTAAAAATTGAAGACCCAGGTGAACCTCCAAGTTTAAATTCCAAATTAGTAATTCCTGCCCTTAGTTCTAGAAAGTTTTACAATGTTTGCCCCTGGAGAGATGGAAAGAACTTTCTCTTGAATATGTCTTAAATTTGCTTAGTACTTGCCTAGGATGCAAATTTACTAACTCCTTAGAATATAATAGCACAGGGCTATGTCATTTTACTAATGTATATTGACGGACTTGTTACCTTCATACTTTCATCTGGCTTTAGACTGTGGCCAAGAACAACAGCTACTTGATTCTGACTGTGTCAGGGATCCACTTCTTAATCCTAACTTGGTGAAAAACAGGGATCGACAGCAAGCAATCCTTAAGGGACTTTCAGAACTGAGACAGGTATGAGCTTTTTAAAGTGTAGATGTGACTGTTCTTTATGTGTGGCCTGAGCAGGCAGGAGGGGAACGTGTTGAATGGCTGTTTTAAGTTACTTTGGTGCACCCAGGTTTTAAGAAAAATATTTCAGTTCCTATACTTTAGGCACAAATAAAATGGGACTTTCCTTGGATTTGCTTTTAAATTGCCATCTTTGAATATTTCTTTTCAGTACAAAATCATGAGACAGTCCTAAAATTAAGCATTTTATTAAGTAAAAAAATGCATACATTGGAATGGCAAAACATCAATAAGGCCTAAAACAAAAAATACAGTTTATTAAAGCATTCTTAGCAATGTGGCCCACGCTTTTTAAAAAATTGACGTGTTGGCAGTGTTTAGAATAGATTGACATATATCCCAAATAATTCAGTATGAAATTATACATACAACCTTACTCACCAGACTACTTTTTCTCCCAAACTATTGTGACTTCTCATTATTTTGCTCTTATTAATAAAACAGGTAACATCCTTATTTGTTTGATTCACTATACTCTTTGTACTTGGAGAATAAGCTGTGTTATTTATTTCAGAAGTGCCCTTTTCCATGTCATCATATACCAATACTCTGTATTTCAAAATGCTGACTCAGATGTTTTCCCTCTACAGAACTAGTCCCCACTTTGGCCTGTTTACTCATTTGAAGACAAACAGGGTTACTAAGAGGAGTTTACAGAAGTTATTTCTTTAGAGTGACAAAATGTTAATTTACTTCATGCCTAGTGGAGACAAAACTTGTGGGACAAAGAGGAAGGACTATGATGTACCCATTTACCCACCAATATAGTGCCCAGTGTTTTTTCAGCAGGTCCCTTCTATTAACCTAAGATTAGGATAGTCAAGATAAACAGTGTTGTTAAGGAAGACTCCTTCAGTAGCTGAGAGCACTTGGGGGAGCTGGTGAGGGAGAGGGGATGACTTCATTTACCCCCATAGTTATGGAGACTTGATTTTAAGCTAAAAATATAATCTTCCAAGTATGTGGTAGCTATATCCAAATAAGGTGTTCTAGTACAAGCATTTCTGAAGAAATTTTTGAATGACAAAAAGAATTTTATCCTAAGCACTATGTTTTCCAAGTAAATAGAATTCTAGTTTAACACAATATTGTAAGTCATGTGTGCACATTTTACTAACATATATCAATGTGATTTCAGGGCCTTCTCCAGAAGCAAAAGGAGTTGGAAAGTAATCTCCTGCCTTTAACTGAAAATCAAGAAGAGCACTTTGGTTCTTCATTTTAAATGTAGAAAATCAAATCCTGCACATTTGATTTGTGTCTTCCAAATTAGAAAATGTGCTCACTGGCTCAACTGTATTTTTCAAATAATAGCCTAGATTTATTTATTTATTTAATGCTTATTAAAAAAACTTCTACATTATGTAGTAAAATGCTGTACTTGTTTTATACAATAAAACAGATACTTTTTTGTAAAAGCTTAGAGTTTAAAAAAAAAAAAAAGATTGTTCTGCTCTGTCACAACCTGGGTTTTGAAGCCCTATAAAAATACTTTCTACTTACCTTAATATAGTAGTCTGGAGTTCCTGACCTCCTAAAACAGTGTTCTTTCACACTTTTTAGGTAACTTATTAACTGAAATACCACTCATGCATTTGTTCTACAGTGCCAGAGTTCTAACTTATTAACATGTCTAGACCCATAATTTTTACTAAAATAACACAAATTCAGTTTAGGCTCCTGTGGAAATTTTCTTTCTTTTCTAAATCCTGCTTTTATGACATTTATAGATTTGCAATTTTCAAAAACATTTAACAAGTTAACATCATTAGTAACAAGTTAGTAATTTTAGTATTAGAGGCAGTAGTTAGGAATAGATAGGGGTTTGAAAGCTATCTCAACTGTATCTTTCTAGTATAGCACTAATGTGTTCAACAAATGGTAATTACCACTAAGACCACCTCAGATATATTTCCATTATACTTCCATTTTGCTAAATCTAATTTAAAAATCAAATTGTTCAATGCCTTTGATAAACAGAAGCCTATCTTTTGAAATATAAAATTTAATTAAATCAAGGATTGCACAAGTACTGAAAATTTTAATTATCCAGTACTCTCAGTTACCAGAATTATTTTAGCAATAGGCAGGTAGTTTTTACATGACATGACTAAGCCTAGAGATAAATAATGTGTCCTATGTACATAGTTTATTATCTAAATGAAACTGCATTGTTTGTTTGTTAGATAAATGAGGTATTGAGCCAAAATCCTGTAAATATTAACATTACTATTACTGGCTTATACCTGTGTAAAAACACAATACAAAAGCCTAATAACTTCAGTAAAAGTAGTTTGTATCAGGTGACATTAGAGGAAAAGAAGTAAAGCCTTTGCTGTTTACCATCCTCCTGCAAGCATCTGATTTTACACATAAAACGGGCTTCAATTTGAAGCCTAAATACAGGTAACATACAAAAGTAAAACTTAGAAGTGCCAACATGAGATAATTCAAGTACAATATATGTTAAAAATATATATTTATTTCAATTTTTAGATGCTTTAACTGTTACAGACCATCATGATTTAAATAAAAAAAAAAAATTTAAGAAAGAACAAGAACCTTTTGTTTAGAGAATGAAATATAAATTGTTAATAAACAAAAAAAGTCCACAACAATCTATTTAGGAAAAGTTACTATAGTTACTTCTCTTTTGAATACGGCCTGGAAGAATCACTTTTTCCCCAACTTAAGGGAGGTGGAGATTTATCTCTATCCAAGCTTTGAGTATAAGTAGTTAAGAAGTAATTTTCATTTTCTTGAGATTGACTTGATGAATGGGTATATGGTGTCCCCAAAAATGTCTGGTGAGTGAGAACATTAAAATAACTAAACTGATGGGACATATTTAATTGACTATGATAAACCTGAAAGTTACTATATGAATCTTGTTCTGTTGAATTGCTGTTCTCTCCTTCAGAGCATACTATATCAAAAGAAGTTCTCTCTTCAGAATCAAGATAAGTCTTATCTTCTAATAAACTGTTTTGCACGTCAGGAGACGATTGCAACTCAATTTGAATATTCTTTTTTTGATCTGTTCCACGTGATCCTTTGGTCTCTTTCGCCCATATTTCTGAATGAAAATTGCTGCATACTTCTATATGTGAGATTTCATCCCCTGAATCCAGAGACATATCCTCTTCATCCTTTTCATCGTTTTCTAAAAGAGCTACATTTAAAAAACAAAAAGTCCTCCTCTATTGAAATACACAGTTTGTTTAAGTTTTAAAATTATACACTACTCACACAATATAACGCGTCAGGGTCTGCAAGTCCACAATCCCTTAAAGCTTGGTCTTCTGCCACAAGTTCACTTAGTCACAACACTCACACTAGATGTGAATGTCCAGATAATCCGATGCTAAAAGCTTCTGCGAAATGTGTTCACGTTTAATGTTGGGAAATCCCAACTCCCAGCTCCAAAGGGGTTAATGTCAAAACAGCATCTAAAGTTATACGGTAATTCAGTATTTGACAAGACAAATATAAAATAAAATTTTTTGACATCTAGCTTCACTGGATTACTAAACTGGTTAGCACTACTGAATGATCATCTCTGCTTTTATTCATCAAAAATAAAAGTACATCTTTCATTTTACATAGAACCTGGAACCAAAGCAGAGGCCATTTCACGAAAGACTAAAGCTATGACAGCCCTACTATCTTGCAGTTAAATTGCTTTATACATGTGGGAGATCTAGTAGCTCAATGCTAAATCACCATATCTGGTTCCCTACCTTTTTAATATAACCACTTTGCTGACAATAGTAACCTAACCAATAATGCTTACAAACCCTCAAAGACAAAATGCATACTCCATAGTATGCATTGTCTACAATATAGATGGAAATGTATATTCTATAGTAACTAACAATTTACACTGACTACAGTATAATGAGCAGATCTTGTGCAAGCTAAGTATCAGAACAATAAATGTCTTGAAACTTTCCCTATGGCTGTTTATACTGAGGTGAGTGGTTTCAAAATAGTCATTTCATTATTTGATAACAGAGCAAAACCATTCCTCTTTTTCTGTCTGCCTAAAAGAAAATGAAAACCACTGAAAAGTTACCTGACTGCGACTCAAGATTCTCATTAGCACCAAGCAGTGGAAGGTTTTCTTCTGTGATTGAGTTGTGATACCCCACAAGATTTTTAAAGTTTTGCATGAAGTCTTCAGCAGTTGCAACCACTATTCCATTATCTGTATAACTGGAAAGCATCTTGATGTTCTTTTCTAAGAAAAAAAAGTTTCATGTATGAAACACTTAAAAATATAGACAGCCCCCAGCCCTCACAAAATCCTTTCCTTCACATTTTCAGAATCAGCTTAGCAATACCCACCATAGCCCCATAAAATCTTTTTATTCACATTCCTATATTCATAGTAGAAAGCTCAAGAGTGCTCTCTTTACCTGTTAAAAAGACTATGTGTCGTTGCTGTATGTTCTGAGCCTGGAGTCTGATAAGGCAATCCAATTCTGGAGCATTTCGAGTTTGTGAATCACAATTGTGGTATGACAAAATTTCAACCAGATGTTTCTTCTGATAGACATTCAGAAGCGTCAACAGACTTAGAGCTTTAGCATTCAATCTGTAAAATTAAGCAGTTCAGTATCTGGATCTGTACTTCTAAAATTTAGTATGGAAATTTCTGCTTTAGATTAAATTTCTTCATTGAGGCAACTAATGACAACTGCACTGCTTTAGCTCTCTCCCTGATGTAGGGGTGTGCTTCTTTGGAGAGAAGGAAATAAGTCCAAGGATTTATTGGTCACAAGGTCTCAGGGCCAGCTCTACAGCTTAGGCTAAAATCTCAGCAGATTATTCTACTTACTAAAGTATGATTACCTTTATTAATTTTGAACTTTAATGAAGGACTTAAAAGGACAAAGTATAAATCCTTCCTTCAAAAAATACAATCTATGGGCTGGGTGTGGTGGCTCACACCTATAATCCCAGCACTTTGGGAGGCCAAGGCAGGTGAACACCTGAGGTCTGGAGTTGGAGACCAGCCTGGCCAACATGGTGAAACTCCGTCTCTACTAAAAATACAAAATTAGCCGGGTGTAGTGGTGCATGCCTGTAATCCCAGCTACTTGGGAGGCTGAGACGGGAAAATAACTTGAACCTAGGAGGTGGAGGTTGCAGTGAGCTGACATTGCACCATTGCACTCCAGCCTGAGCAACAAGAAAAAATATACACACACACACTATTATGGTTCTAAGCTATTTTTTTTTTTTTTTGAAACAGAGCAATACTCTGTCACCAGGCTGGAGTGCAATGGCGCCATCTCGGCTCACTGCAACCTGTGCCTCCTGGGTTCAAGCAATTCTACCTCAGCTTCCTGAGTAGTAGCTGGGACTACAGGCGCATACCACCATGCCAGGCTAATTTTTGTATTTTTAGTAGGGACGGGGTTTCACCATGTTGGCCAGGCTCTATCTCCTAACCTCGTGATCCACCCACCTCAGCCTCCCAGTGTGCTGGGATTACAGGCGTAATCCACCGCACCCAGCTAAGTTACTTCTATATTGCAAGGCACAAGGCGACAAGTGGAGATAAACTTTTAAAAGTGAATTGCTACAAAGAGCTAAATACTAAAAAATTAAGCCTGAATTTTCTGAACATTGTACCATGAAACGTCATATTTTAAGAAATAAAATTTGGTGCTTAGTTTAAGAAAATAATGATTGACACAATGTAAAACAATTCTTTTAACTAGAATTCTTCATATCTTTTAATGTGTAAATACATTTTATAGACTCTACTAGTAGGACATAGTATCCCAAATGTGTTTAATTCCATAATCATTTATGGAATCTCTCAAGTGACTAGTGTTCCAAAGATCACAATTGGAGAAGTGACTTCCATGCATGTTAGAAATTACCTGTATTTACATGAATTGATATCCTAATCACAAATCACTTCACCAAGTCAAGATTAATCCTTGTCCAAATACGTGTAATTTTATTAGCTACCTGAAGTAGTCCTCAGCTGGGAGAGGGTCTGATCTAGTTGGCACATACAGTTCAGTTAAAAAAGAAAAATTGCTAGCCGGGATCAGTGGTTCATGCCTGCAATCCTAGCACTTTGGGAGGCCAAGGTGGGTAGATCACCTGAGGTCAGGAGTTCAAAACCAGCCTGGCCAACATGGTAAAACCCCATCTTTACTAAAAATAACAAAAATTAGCCAGGCATGATGGCGGGTGCCTCTCATCTCAGCTACCTGGGAGGCTAAGGCAGGAGAATCACTTGAACCCAGGAGGCAGAGATTGCAGTGAGCCCAGACTGTGCCATTGGCACAGTAGCCTGGGCTACTAGAGTGAAACTCCATCTCAAAAGAAAAAAGGAAAATGCTGATCATTCAATTTGGATCATTACTCTAAATCCACAAATGGTAAAGATTAAACCAATTTTACCTATACATATAACTACAACTTCCTCTAAAAGGCTAGAATAATTCAGTCTCTATACTCCATTATGGCTAGCTATGGACATCTGTTAAAAATGAGCAACATCCATAATCTACAATCATGGGAAGAGAGAAATGTGAGTACAATATTTGTTTCAAATCTTACCTGCCTAGTTCCTTTAGTTTTTTCTGAAATTTACAGTGGACTTTCCATTGCCATTTTCCTTCTGGAGTACTAAGTTCTTCAAGGAATGTCAAAAAATTTTTAAGGTTCTCTGTTAGAGATAATGAAGTTCATTTTTAATTCAGTAAATAACAATTGTTCCATAAGTGAATTATGAAAGAAATGCTTTTTCATATTATGTAGAAACACCTACTTTCCTATGTACTGTTTTCCTATGTACTAAACTTCTAAGAATATAATATCTACACATAAAAAAGAACATGTTGATGGCAATAATAGCAGAAGTGATTCAACTACAGCAGGAGCAGAGATCCCTGCTTTACACCAGATTTAGAGGAAATTACTGGTCAAGACTAAAGGAAGGGGAAAGAAATTTGAGGAACAAAAGCTCAGGAAAAGACTGAATGGCAGAATAAATGGACAGTACATTAAAAAGTATGAGTCAGAAGAGGAGTTACATGCTCAAAAGAACATCATCTTACCAACTGTGACAACCTCTGGATTTAGAATTGATTCATCAGATACGATAAAACCTCCAGATACAAATAGTTCATTGTATGTGTGATTTTTAACATCATCCAGGCTATCAACACCAGCAAAACTAACACAGGGGAGCTTCTTTAAAGTCACCAAGCCAGGTATCTGTTTAAATCCCAAAATAAAAAGAGAAAAGGATAGATGAGGGGATGAACTGATAGACTTTAAGTGTGAAGGACCCTACAAGAAGTCTAACAGAATGCACTGTGGCTCATCTGTATTAGTGGATTGCCTCTGGAAAGCCACACACACAAATAATATTTCCAACATAATTTCCCAATCTATAAATCAACATTTAGGTACTGGGACCTACCACTAAGGAAAAGGAGCTTACAATAGACCTGAAAACACAAAATGGACAAAAGCTGACCTGTCTGTAACCTCTGACTACAGTCAGAATTCAGATGAAGGCAAACTATCAGGAAAGGCATCAAAGGTGTAGGTTGTGAGACAGACTCCTAAGACTAGATGGGATACCTCGAAATTTAAGGGAAAGGGGGGCTGGTTTGGCAAAGATGGAGCACAAATAGGTTTTTCCTAAGACATACAAATGAAGGTAACATTTGTAGTCAGTCAGCAGACCCACTGATATTCAAGGATTCGTATTCTTATTAGTCTTGACTACTTGAGTGACAGGGAAGATCTGTGACGTGCAGCAATTTAAAATTTTGCAGAGGTACAAACGAATCCCACAAGCTGATTGATAGATGGGTCCTTAAATTTAATCTCCTTTAAAGCTTATTTTAAAAACACAAGTCTGGCAGATAGTAAGATTTTAAAATAAGAGAGTTTTTAAAACCAAAGTAAGTAATGAATTTGACTTAATAGTCTACCTTGTGAATGAAACCTGCAATGTCTTCATTTTGAATAATAATCAATAGTTTATCTAATTTTGATCTTCTTTCCAAAAACTGTTCTGGATGACATTCTGTATTACCTAATTTGATAAGATAGTCCTGTAAAGAAAACCAAATCAATATTAAAATGCTTTTTTGTAAACAACAATTTAACACCAGAAATGCAGGATAAACTGATAGCTAGCTAACTACTAATAGGACATTATTACAACGAACTTACACTCTAGGAGACCTTAGAGACCATCAAATCCAGTTTTTGTTTTGTTTTGTTTTTTTTGGAGACAGCATCTCACTGTTGCCCAGGCTGCAGGACAGTGGGATGATCAGTTCTTGCAGTCTTAACCTCCCAGGCTTAAGCAATCCTCCTGCCTCAGCCTCCTGAATACCTGACACTAGGCTCACAACACCATACCAGGCCAATTTTTTTTTTTTTTTTTTTTTTTGTAGAGACAGAGTCTCGCTGTGTTGCCCAAGCTGGTCTTGAATTCCTGGGCTCAAGTGATCCTCCTGCCTTGGCCTCTCAAAGTGCTGGGATTACAGGCATGAGCCACTGCACCTGGCCCAAATCCACTTTTCTCTTCTAGATGAGGATTCTAAAGGTCAAGAGCTTCACCAATCATAGTCACAATGTTACAGCATATGCAATCAAAGCCAGCCAAGTAACAGTGTGAGATAACAGAAAAAACAATTAAAGAACAATGGATTAGGCCAGGCTCTTAACCCGGCTCCTTTAGTTATTATAGAGGTTAATGATTAGACTCTAGGTTGCCTGTAGTATCCTATGAGAAACACTTTAAGGCAACCTAGAATTTAGATTATTATTAACCATCCCCTGCCTCCCATTTTCCTTTCCATTCTAAGCAGGCCCCTGGTTATTTGAAGCAGTATTAACTGGGATACTCCTTCAGAGTTTTTAAAAAAAAAAAAACAAAAAAAAACTTTCACGGCAACCATAGCTCCTTTAATTCACAACAGCTCAAAAAGCATTCATATAAAGCTTGAGTTTGTAAAATGGTATTCACATACTAATTAGCCATTTCTGTCAAGTTTGTGTCTTCAAAGTAGACTCTCCCAACTAACAACTCTTCCTCCATACTAGGGAACATGGTACTGCCTTTCACAGGACACAGGCAGACTTCCATGCAGAGTTCCCTTTGCTCTCTGCTTGCTGGTAGAATCCTGAACACTGAAGCAAACTGCAGGATCCTGGAGGTCACATTCCTTATTTCACAGATTACTACATTTTGTTTTTTGAGACAGAATCTCACTCTGTCGTTAGGTTGGAGTGCAGTGGTGCGATCCCAGCTCATGCAACCTCTGCCTCCCGGGTTCAAGCGATTCTCCTGCCTCAGTCTCCCCAGTAGCTGAGACTACAGGCACATGCCACCATACCCGCTGATTTGTGTATTTTTAGTAGAGACGGGGTTTTACCATGTTGGCCAGGATGGTCTCGTTCTCTTGACCTCGTGATCCACCCACCTTGGCCTCCCAAAGTGGTGGGATTACAGGCTTGAGCCACCGCGCCTGGCCCCACAGATTACTTTTAACGTCAACACAGCTGGTCAGACAGCCATAATCAAAACCCAGCTTGCCTGACAACCAGTCTAATGCTCTTTCAACAGCTGCCTAAAGTGTTATCCCAAAGAGGATGATGATGTGCTAAAGCAGCATCTTCTACACTGATTTTTATCTAAGCTCTGGAACTTTTGGGCAGATCTTAGACCAGCTTACAGTTAATGAAAACATAAATTACCACCTGACAGGCCTGCTAATTTTTAATCAGTCTTTTTACATTAAGAAGCTTTAAGTTTAGCCAGGGTCGGTGGCTCACGACTGTAATCCCAGCACTTTGGAAGGCCGAGGCAGACACATCACGAAATTAAATTATCGAGACCATCCTGGCCAATAGGGTGAAACCCCGTCTCTACTAAAAATACAAAAATTAGCTGGGCATGGTGGCATGTGCCTGTAGTCCCAGCTACTCCGGAGGCTGAGGCAGGAGAATTGCTTGAACCAGGAGGCAGAGGTTGCAGTGAGATGAGACTGCCCCACTGCACTTCAGCCTTGTGACAGAGCCAAATAATGCTCTTTTATGCTATATAAAGTAAATAACAGAAATATGACTTGTTCTATGCCAGAGTAAATTAAAAGCACTATTCATTAGGAAACGCATCTCCTGGGGCCAGGTGCAGTGGTTCACACCTGTATCCCGGTACTTTGGGAGGCTGAGGTGGACAGATCACAAGGTCAAGAGATCAAGACCATCCTGGCCAACATGGTGAAACCCTGTCTCTACTACAATACAACAAATTAGCCGGGCGTGGTGGTGTGTGCCTGTAGTGCCAGCTAGTTGGGAAGATGAAGCAGGAGAATTGCTTGAAATGGGTAAAAGTTGCAGTGAGCTGGGATCACACCACTATACTCCGGCCTGGCAATAGAGTGAGACTCTGTATTAAAAAAAAAGAAAAGAAAAGAAAAGAAAATGCATCTCCTATCCCCTTAATCTAAATGTTATGGTCGGGCACGGTGGCTCATGCCTGTAATTCCAGCACTTTGGTGGGGGCCGAGACAGGTGAATCACCTAAGGTCAGGAGTTCGAGACTCGAGACCAGCCTAGCCAACATGGAGAAACCCTGTCTCTACTAAAAATACAAAAAATTAGCTGAGCATAGTGGTGGGCACCTGTAATCCCAGCTACTCAGGAGGCTGAGGCAGAATTGCTTGAACCCAGGAGGTGGAGGTTGCAGTGAGACAAGACTATGCCATTGCACTCCAGCCTAGGCAACAAGAGCAAAACTCCGTCTCTAAATAAATAAAAATGTCACACAGGTGTGTGTTACAATCCTTTTAAAAAAAGGAGGGTGGTGTGGAGGGAGTTATAGTTATGCTAAGCGCACTGGAAACTGTGCCCAACCTATTCTCTCATCTAGCCCCAAACCAAGATGCAGCTATGCCCCCAAAGAGTACTGTGCTTGGGAACTTGTTGCTGGCCAGTGGGAAAAGTTGAGAAACTCTACATTCAGTCATATAGGGCAAAAATGGAACCAAGGAATTCCTAGAAATCTGATTTCATTTTCCCAAGAAACCATTAGGAATCAGTAAGGAAAGCCCAACTGAGTACTCTGACTCTTGTCATTTCCATGCTCTTCAGGTCTTGACCAAGTTAACGTCACACAAAACATGCTGACCTCAGAGATCTCCAAACTGACAAAAGGCTTAGGATATGTTAGCACAACTGAACTTCTAGGCCACTCTGGGCTATAAAGCTCATGGTCCCTCTGCTTCCTCTAATGAAATTCCAGTCATACTAAGTACATTCCATAAATGAAAGCAGGCATTTATTTAAAAATCCTAGGCATTCCCTTGAGAAATTAAAATGTTCTAATTTAGTATTAATTTTACTAATATTATACCACTAATATAAGTGCTCCAATGTGTTACCATGTACCTACCTACTGTTAACAAACTTACATATCTATGTCTAAATGTATAGACACACAAAAAGGCGTGTGTCTGTGTGTGTTTAAACCAAATATTTGAAATGTTAGTCTGTAGCTTTGGTAGAAAAAATATACCTCACAGTGAGAAATCTTTCATTACTGATGAGTCTTTCAAGATTATCAAGTTTCTTGATCAATAAAGGCTAAAGGGAATGTGACATGGACAGGGTATCAAGAAACACCGAAAGTATATCACTCGGCCAAGACTGGGTGGTTTTGTTTTTCTATGTGGTTGATCAAACACCATGAGATAAACCCTGGAAACTTAACTTTTCCTGTGTTTTTCCCTCCCTTTCATTAAAAATCCAAGGAACATTTAAAACCTTCAAACCAATATGTGCATAATGACACTATAAAACAAGATTCTAAATTCTAACATATTTAGATCACAGGTTCTGAATTTACTTGGACTTACCACTCTTTTTATTCCACCCTGAGTTGAATTATGAAAATATACAGTCAACTTTTATTTTGAGACAGCTTTGCTCTTGTTGCCCAGGCTGGAGTGCAATGGTGAGATCTGAGTTCACCGTAACCTCCACCTCCTAGGTTCAAGCAATTCTCCTGCCTCAGCCTCCCAAGTAACTGGGACTACAGGCACCCACCACCATGCCTGGATAATTTTTATGTGTTTTTAGTAGAGACAGGGTTTCTCCATGACGGTCAGGCTGGTCTCGAACTCCTGACCTCGTGATCCATCCACCTCGGCCTCCCACAGTACTGGCATTACAGGCGTGAGCCACCGCACCCAGCCTATTTTATTTTTAGAGACAGGATCTCACTCTGTCACACAGGCTGAGCACAATCATAGCTAACTCTAATCTCGAATGCCTGGGCTCAAGTGATCTCCCCACTTCAGCTTCCCAAGCAGCTGGGACTACAGCCAAGTGCCACCACGTCTAATTTTTGTTATTACTAAGAGACCAGGTCTTGTTATGTTGCCCAGGCTAGTCATAAACTCCTGGCCTCAAGCAATCCTCCTGCCTCAACCTCCCAAGTTTTGAGATTACAGGTATTAGCCACCATGCCTGGCCTATGGTAAACATTTAAACATAAAACACTTACATTTTAAACAGGTCATACCAACAAGAGAAGTTTGTACAGCATTACTATTACCTTCTCGTTTAGTTACCTTTATTTCTTTACAGAGCACACTCTCTTCTTCTTCATGAATATAAAATTTCACAGTATTTTTCTGGACATCTTTCATGATTTTAACCAAACTATTAAATACTTCAGGTTCTAACTGGCTTATAAAATTTGAAAGAGCTGGTTGAGCAGAAATGTTTACGTCACTGGGGGATTTTGTTGTTTCTTCTACCAGTTCCCGGGCCATATCACCAGGTACAGTATGATCACAAGTCACCATTAACTCTGTGGCATGTTGAGGCTGGTTTATTTCTACTTCAGTTAAACTCGAAGCGGAAGTGGAATGCTGCTCATTAGAGTTGGTGTCTTTCAAAGGATCACTACACAGTGGCTCAGGGAGATGTTTATTGTTGAAGTCACTTGAGGAAACTGGTATGACATGCCTTTCCAGAGGATTCAATGCTATCTTTGCACCAGAATCATTAGGACTGACTGGTGGCAAATTCCCACCCTTGGCTGATGCTTTAATAATAATAGTATTTAGCTTCTCATGCAAACCATCCACAAACTCCTGCACACCAGCTTTGGAAGTCTTAGAATATATGAACTCGGAAAGCCGTTTCATCTTCTCTTGTGTTGAAAAGACAGGTGTGGAAACTCTACTGATATATGAAACATTTTTTTGCTTCAAAATCTCTTCTATCTTCCTAGAAAAGATATTGTACTCTCCTAACACTGTCCTCTCTGTGGTTTCGCTCACTGCAGGCGGCTCTGCCTCTGCTGCTGGCACACACTGCTCCTCCACCTGACCTGTCAACACGTCATCCTCAGTGGTGCCCTTTAGTGTGTCTGTAAATGGAGAGGATGGAAACTGGTAATCAGAACTTCTCTGTCTATTTATTACCCGGGGGTCGTTAGGAAAGGCCTCCTGTGGTGGCAGACACACCAGTTGTTCTTCTGGTGATTTCATACCTATACAGGAAGAGTTCATTGTTATAACAGCAATCCAAAAAGACAACATATGAAAACACAAACTCAAATTGGGGGAAAAAAAGAGTTAACACACATTTAGAACTAATTATATATTGGAAGATAAAATAAAATCCTCAAATTCTAGTGTGAATTATATTCCCTATGTGCCCTACCGGGATGGCCCTTAGAGTTGTGGCTAATGTTAACAACTCTGCTATTTTCTTTGCTTTCTTTTGAAGTGCTCAAGCAAGCACCAATTTGGCATCAATATAAATTAAGTCATTGGCTTATTTCTGCTTCCCTACCATTCTGTAAATCCAAGTTTAATACACGTTTTAATCAAGATGGTCACCTGCATCAGTTTGCTTGATCCCTGTATTTATTCTCTGCAAAAATAATTACTACAGTAATGCCCCCTTAGTGAGAATTCTGAGTGTAAAGCAATTGTAAGAATATCAAACAGAAATGCTGTGGGAATAACTCCAAGTTAAAAGTTGCATCTAGAATCTAGAACAATTAATTTTATCGGCTTTCAGACTTGTTCTCACTTATGAGATTGCTAAGTAGATTTTCTGTAATGTCAGGGACTTCATTTTATCAGTAAATAAAAGGAGCAAAATTAGAAAAGAACATATTTCACTGCTGCACACTTTTGATAGTCCTTTCATAAATATTTTCCTTTTGTTTGGACATAATTCTAAAAGAAGATAGCTTTAATCTCATTTGAAACAAAGAGGTTAGATGATAGTAATGGGACTAAAACCTTTCACTCTTGACAAATAGCCCAATCTACAAGTTCATACTTTCCCCCAAGAAGTCCTAAATTCAAACAGTGTATTGTTGAAACTACATCTGAAAAAAGGACCCCTAATTCCATTTTTAAGAAACAAGGTAGGGCAGGGCTCGGTGGCTCACGCCTATAATCCCAGCACTTTGGGAGGCCGAGGCGGGCGGATCATAAGGTCAGGAGATGGAGACCATCCTGGCCAATATGGTGAAACCCCATCTCTAATAAAAATACAAAAAATTAGCTGGGTGTGGAGGCGCATGCCTGTAATCACAGCTACTCAGGAGACTTGAGGCAGGAGGATCACTTGAACCAGGGAGTTGGAGGTTGCAGCGAGCTAAGATCGTGCTACAGCACTCCAGCCTGGTGACAGAGCAAGACTCTGTCTCAAAAAAAAAAAAAGAAAGAAAGAAATAAGAGAAAAAGTATATTTAACTTCAATTTATAGTAGTGTTATATTTTAGGAAAAGACTAAAACTCATGATCTTTGCTTAAAAGACCTACACAATTTTACTCGCTAAAAAATTACTAATTTTCCTTAAGTCTTAGCCAACATTTCCTAACAAATTGCTGCTGTTGTATAGGAAATGGTTCCTCTAAATCACAAAGTCCAGGTATAGGTAGCTTTCAAACCTACAGTAAAGATTTTGCTTACACTCATCACACTTTTCTAAAGGTTTAAATAGTCTAATTAGCAGTCAGCTTATGACATTCTCTATCAATCCTGGTGGTTATCAGGAACCAGTACAACCATTAACTATTGCAAAGGAAATTTGTCAGCAGAGTAAAAAGACCCAAAGCAGGTCTATAGGCAGAAGTGAGAGGGGAACAAAATATCCAACATGCTAGGGTAAGAATTAGAACTGTATGAAATTGATAAATCAGAAAATCCAAGTTCCATAAGATAATTAGGAATACTAAATGTCCAGAATATCCTTCTTAAATCTGCAACATTAAAATGTGGTTTAGTACACATAAAGTGTCTGGAAGGATACACAAAAAATTGGTAACCATGGCTAATATATGGGTAAGAATCTTAAGTGTCCCAAGCTAGGGGTAGTGTTACTTTCTCAAATATTTTTGTACTTCTTGAATTATGTACCATGTCAAATATCTGATATATTCAAAGAAAAAAAATGTGAAGTGCATCCATAAAACATATGGGCTGGGGAGAACTACCTGTAATTTTTAAACTTCTGAATTATTTGTTAGCCTTGGGGCCTATGTTGCCCAGCCGGCGTTGAATTTCTGTGCACAATTCCTCCTGCCTCAGCCTCCCCAGTAGATGGGACTCAGGTGCATACCACTGCACCCAGCTATTTATTACTTTAAATGAAACAGTTGCTCCCAAAATGTGCAGCTAAATATCAAACCAGCAAGTTTATTCCTGAAGAGCTATAGATAATTTTTTTTTTTTTTTTTTTTGAGACGGAGGCTTGCTCTGTCACCAGGCTGGAGCGCAGTGGCACAATCTCTGCTCACTGCAACCTCTGCCTCCCAGGTTCAAGCGATTCTTCCGCCTCAGTCTCCTGAGTAGCTGGGACTACAGGCACGTGCCACCACGCCCACCTAATTTTTGTACTTTCAGGAGAGATGGGGTTTCATCATGTTGGCCAGGATGGTCTCAATCTCTTGACCTCATGATCCGCCTGTCTCGGTCTCCCAAAGTGCTGGGATTATAGGCGTAAGCCACTGCACCCAGCCTATAAAAAGAATATTTTTAGCCTGAAATATAACTTATATCCACATGGAGAATTTTCCATAATTAAAAACCTCTAAACCAAATAGATTCCTTTATAAACTATAAATAATCACAACCTAATTTTGTTTTGCACAAATTTCCCTGTATGATTTTATTAAGGATGTAACTGGTCAGATGCGGTGCTCATGCCTGTAATCCCAGCACTTTGGGAGGCTGAGGCAGGCAGATCACCTGACACCAGGATGGTCTCGATCTCCTGACTCCATGATCTGCCTGCCTCAGCCTACCAAAGTGCTGGGATTACAGGCATGAGCCACCTCGTTTTTTTTTTTTTAAACTTACTGTCATTAAATAATTGTAGTATTTTAACTTTTGAGTAGTGAGTTCTCTAAAGGCAGCATCATTCGGATGTCAACACTTACTAGCTTACAAAATATGAAAACAGTATCCTCAAATAAGACGAACGCAGGTGCTGATGTAGCATTCTGAAGCATAAGAAAGATAACTACTATTCTTAATGAGAAAAAGAATTACTGATAGATGCATAACATAGATGACTCCCTGACATAATATTGAGTGAAAGTACCAAACACGAGAGATGACATGAGTAGGCTCTACCCTAAGTTCAAGAGCAGGCAAAACTATGTATGGTAAAAGAAGTCAGATTAGCGGTTACTCAGGAACAGGGAGAGTACTAACTGGGAGAATGTGGAAGAAAATCTAGGGTGCTAGAAACATTCTATATCTTGATTTGGGTGGTGGTCGTACATATGTAAAATTTCAAAAAGCTATATAATCAAGAATTGTGGCTGGGTACAGTGGCTCACTTGAGGTCAGGAGTTCGAGACCAGCCGGCCAACATGGTGAAATCCTGTCTCTACTAAAAATACAAAAATTAGCCGGCATGGTGGCACATGCCTGTAATCCCAGCTACTCAGGAGGCTGAGGCAGGAGAATCTCTTGAACCCAGGAGGCAGACACTGCAGTAAGCCAAGATCATACCACTGCACTCCAACCTGGGCAACAGAGCAAGATTCTGTATTTAAAAAAAGAAGAAGAAGATTTATGAACTTTCCTTTATGTTATATATCTGTTGTTCATGATTTCTTTTTTTTAAACCATTTTTTTCCTAGAAGGAGCTGGTAAAGATTTTCTTGAAGGAAGCTAGTAATTAAAAAAACAAAACAAAACAAAAAAAACCTCCCAAAGGAGTTACTATAAAGATGTAGCAAAAAAGTCACTTAGCATTTCTTTCAAATAAAAAAACAACACTTTGATTTCTGAGTCAGATACAACAAAACTGAAAGAAAATATTAAAAAGATCACCACCAAACTCTAAGGAAGAAAACAATTCCTATGATCATCTGCAGAGAAGCTGAATCCACCAAGCTCAAAGATTATCTCCTAGGTACCCACTGCCAACTAGCTAATCAGTAATATCTGCAATTGTTTCTAGAATCCAAGTTTCTTAATCTGTTATATAAACTACCTGCAGATATTAGCTTTACAATCAAAAGAACTAGGTTAAAAGACTATGAATAGTATACCTAAAAGATAAATGGCTTCCCCTCCTATTTTTTTTTTTTTTTTAATTTAAAAAAAAGAAGGCCAGGTGTAAGGTCTCAAACCTGTAATCCCAGCACTTTGGGAAGCCAGGAGTTTGAGACCAGCCTGGCTAACATGGTAAAACCCCATCTCTACTAAAAATACAAAAATTAGCTGGGCATCGTGGCATGCACCTGTAATCCCAGCTACTTGGGAGGCTGAGGCAGAATCGCTTGAACCTGGGAGGCAGAGGCTGCAGTGAGCCAAGCTCACGCCACTGCACTCCAGCCTGGGTAACAGAGCAAAATTCCATCCCAAAAAAATATAAAAAATAAAAAAAGAAGAGTGTTTTTCATATGATATAAGATACCCTGCACAAATGGTTTAGGAATATATTCTGGTCTTCCCAAATTATAAGATAGACTCTACTATGGGTGAAGAAAACTTAATCTATGTAAATATTCAGTGACTTCTTTGAACACCTTTATAATAAGAATATTGGATACAAGTAATGATTTACATATATATATGGTATTGTCCAAATCTTCTGTAATTAAAAAAATTTAAGTCAATGCCCTATTGATGGATTACCAGAAATGCAAGTAGCAATTCTGAAGAAGGGCACACTGGGAAGAAAAGCAAAGCAAGCCTTCTCACCTGGTGTTTGTTTCTCACCATGTTTCCCCAGCTGGTCTTCTGGGCTTCTTGCATTCCCTCCTGAGGGAAAGCATCCATTAGACTCTCTTCAGACATCAGTGATACCTACTTTTTTTGTTTGTTTTTAACTGTGGTTCAGAAGGAAGTGATACCTACTAAGCACCTGTCAGACAACCCCAACTGGTAACAAACGGAAGCATTCCTTCTGCCTAAAATAAACTGAAGGGTCATACCACTGATGATGGAATATAAACCCTAATTAAAACACTGTTAACTTCAAATGACCCTCAACACCAAGTATGAAGGCATCTAAATAAGAAATGGTTAGGATAACCATCTTGTATCAACTACTTCCCTATTTTGTTTCTTTCACTCAAGCTTATGTTTCAAGCTCATAAAACAATACTAGGTTTAGGTTCCCTCTATCATCACCTACAGGCCTCTTGCCCTCTAGAAAGCTATTAAGTAGAAGATGGTGCTGAAGCCCATGGGAACTCATCGAGTTTTAGAAATTCTTCTCAGAGTCCTTGGAGGTTTCAGTAAGTTCTAGTCTAATTCATAGGCCAGTCTACTTTGTAACAAAAAGTTGTTTGTTGTTGCTGTTGTTTTTAAAAGGTTAAAGATGTAGGACTGGAAAAGATGTATGCCCTGAAAATATTCCCAAAAAATGTTTAGCTAAGGTAAGTGAATAAGAACTTGGAATATTAAGAGTATGTATTCCTTATGGAAAAGCCCTTTGCTGTTCTGAAAGAAAAAAAAGGAGTATGCATTTATATGTGTGTATGTGTGTGTATTTGCACAGAGAAATTAGAATGCTACCCCCAAAAAATGATAATCTTTCAACATTTGCTAAACTCTATTGGCCTCATAATTCAATAACATTTACATTTGGTCATTCAGATCATTCTCTAAGATAATCCAATTTATTTAAGATAATCCAATATTAAGAAATCAAATTTCTAAAAAATGAACCTTAACATTATCACTTATTAGATGACAGCCTGTTATGGTGAAGTTTAGTAAGTTTGAGAAGATGCATTTAATTGGTTGTTCAAAGAGCAGACCATTTTACCTCTGTAGCTATCTCACCTTATCAGAAACTCAGTTTCTGCCAACAGTCTTCATTAGGCAGTCTGCATGCTAACTCCACAGACAGTGTGTCTTAAATCCCTGTTTTTAATAAGCAGTTTTACAGGTGCTTGCTGACGCTTACCAAGAACAGCAACACTCAGTGATGAACATTGCATTACTCAAAATAAGACACTGAAGATGTCAGTGCCAAGTAAGATGAAGGAGCTAGTGACCCAAGAGTGAAATCCAGAAAAGATACAAACCTTCAGGAAACTGGTCTCTGAAGTAAAATGAAGCAAACCCAAGTCCAAGTATACTTTCCTTACCTGTAATTGGAATCAGTTTCCAATGTATTTCAGTCTCTTCAACATTATTTGACTTAGACTGTTGTCTACGAAATCCATGTTCAATGGGAACACTGGGACACAAACTGCAGTCTTCAAAATTATTCACGCTAATTAAATTTGGATCCTAAAAATCAAAGTACACACTCAATAGCTTTCTTTTCAATTTCTTTTAATGTCAAGAATAAACTATTTTTTTCACAGTAGATTCAAGTGCTTCAATCTAAACATTACAAAAGAGTAAAATAAACATGGTTAAGTTATAATACTCTAGTCTCAAAATTAAAACATAACTTTTCCCTCAAAACCTAACTTTATGTTTTTTTTTCTTTTTTTTTCTAACTTTATGTTAATTTAGAACAAGGATTGGTAAGCTTTTATGCTAAAGTGCCAAACAGTAAATATCTTAGGCTCTGCAGGCCAGACCCTCAAGCCTACCAAAGGCAATACCTAAACAAACAGACATAGTTGTGTTCCAATAAAACTTTAGTTATAAAAATGGGTAGTGTGGGCTGGGCGCAGTGGCTCATGCCTGTAATCCCAGCACTTTGGGAGGCTGAGACAGGTGAATCACAAGGTCAGGAGTTTGAGACCAGCCTGACCAACATGGTGAAACCCTGACTCTACGAAAAATAGAAGAAAACTGGTTAGCGTGGTGGCGCACGCCTGTAATCTCAGCTATTCGGGAGGCTGAGAATCACTTGAACACAGGAGGCAGAAGTTGCAGTAACCCAAGATCATGCCACTGCACTCCAGCCTGGGCAACAGAGCGAGACCCCATCTCCCAAAAAAAAAAAAAAAAAATGGGTAGTGTGCTAGGTTCGACCCATGCCCCACGCCTCATCAACTTTGATTTAGAGTACAAAAGATACCAGGAATACAGGTTGGTTCCTCAGTGCCTACCTTACATACCCCAATAAATAAGCCTCCTACTATTCCCCAGTGATGCAGCCACTACTTAGGGGAGATAAGGCTACTTCTCAGCTACAAATCAGCACTCTAAACACATCTTATAAATACACTGGAAACTCTAATAAGCAAGTCTGAGAGTCACTTCAGAGGTAATCCTAAAGGCTACTTAAGTTCCATTCCTATTTGCATAAGAAATACCAAGTACCTAACTTTGTTACACTGGTGTACTGAGATGATATCCTCATCTGTCTCATCTTTGGGTTCTCTGTTACTGCCAGCAGAAAGCCAATGCTTTGAGAATTCAACTTTATTATGAAACAATAAGGAATTAACTCCCAATAAGCCACTTCTGACAAATAAATTGTTCTGCCTTAGCTTTATCACAGCAAGTAAACTTTAGACAATATATTAAGCCTCTAAGCAGGAAGGAAAACAACTATTTCAGCATTTATCTCTTTGTAACAAGGAATAACTTAAGAAGTACCATCCTAGATAGGCAGCTTTACTCAAAAATGCATTTTATTTCTTTTTCAAAGAAAAAATAATTCCCTGAAGCATACTCCCAACACCTCTTTCACACACACACACACTCAAAGATAACCAACAGATGCATGCTTACTTCTTTCAAATGTAGCTTATGGTCAGTGCCCACTTCACTGGTAGAAACAGAATACTTAGATGCTGTATCAACTTCTAGTAACAAGCTCTGAGTACCCTTAAAATGAGCATTTTCAATTTTTGCACAAGTAGGCTTCTCATATTCTTTCTTATCTGGGGTAGAGTTCAACTCATACTCATGTTTTTGCCTCAGCTCTTCATAGGCATCATCAGTGCTCAATCCTAAGGCTTTGTTGACTGTGTCTGTCAGAGATGCATCAGAATGGCGCGCATTTGCTAGTGTTTCTGATAACCAATTAAACAGCCTATGGATGTCAGCAACGCCAGAGTTACAGGTATCCTGCTGCTGTCGCCTCAAGTCAGCATCATGTCCAAGTAAGCCAATAGGCTGTGGAGACGCTGAGAAAAAGAAAAGAAAAGGCATTGGTTGAAGTTAAGTTTAAAAGCCAGCATAAAATTTTTTAAATCAAATATACCTAAAAAAAATTATCATAAAGCATTTATGGTCAGGAACTCAATCAAACAATTTGCTTAGATTTTACAAATATTACCATCACTTACTTCATAAACATAATTGTAAAATTTTACACATAGGTCAAAATTCCTATTAAAGTTTAATTCTCATTATAATTTAAACATTCTATCATAGGAAAATAAGCTCATGTATCAAGTTTTAAATATGCGTAAGAATAACTCTACCATCAAAATCTCAAAGTCAACCAGGTACTTACCAAGAGATTAAACATTTGTACTTGCTATTTTGCCAATTGTTAAGATTATATGCATATTACACTACGCTACTAAAAAAAATTACTTAAATTTGATTTCTATCTTCTCCATACCTATTATATTTTATCCTAAAAGCATTGGCTGACATACTTAAAATCTACACCTTATCCTAAATGACAAGATTACTTAAATTCATAATGAAGCTAGGATATTATAGATATAAAATTATCCTGAAGAAATCTCCACCAAATTTACATCAAGAACAAAAAGCATTATGAGAGGAAACACGTTAAGACATAGTTTCATGCATGCACTATAAATGTGTATAATCTGTAATAACCAATATATTTTAAAACTTGCAAAGGGAGCAAACATTCAGAAAGTCACATGCTTTAACACTGGGGCAGGGTAGGGATTGGGTGAAGCCTGAGTTAAGATTTCTAATTTAAGAGTATAATGTACCACAACAAAAATAAATGTCACAAACAAAGGAGTGCATACTGTATGATTCTAGTTATATAAACTTATAGAGCCAGCAAAACTAATCGATAAAGACAAAAAGCAGATCAGTGGTGGAGTGGAGTGAGCTACATAACAAAGGAACACAAGACAACATATACAAATGTTCTATATATTGAAGTGGTGATTACACAGCTGTCAAAACTCATCAAACTGTGCACTTAAGTAGGTACACTGATATAAATTATACCTCAAAACAGTTTATATTAAAAGTTATAAGAGGTGGTGTGAATGGGTTAGGAGATTATCTCATAAAATGAATGGGTTCACCACCAAATCAAGATCAGAGTGTTTTAAAAGTTTGACTACAATCTTGAAATCTCTACCTTCAGAAACAAAGTATGCAAAATGACTTAAAAAGAAATAAGTGAGAAACACCTGGAAATGTAAGTCTGATAATCACTAGCTTTAGTTAACCTATATACCCTTCTTCCCCTGCCTCATTTCTCGTTTGGTGTACTATAATTAGTATGGCTTTCTCATCATTCTAATTATTGATGAAGCCTGAGTTTTACCCACAACTATGTTTTCACATACACAGAATTAGTCAGTTACCAACAAAACAAAAACAGTGCCAAAAAATAAGTATCTTATTTATTGAGTGCATACTATGTGCTCAGTGACAGGAAATACAGCAGTTTGTGAACAATGCTTTGGAGTTAGTCAGAACTGACTTCAGAATATGTGCCACTAACTTCATAACTTTTGGTAAAGTTACTTATCTGAGATGCTTTTCTCATCTGCAAAATTAGGATAATAATGCCTACCACTCAAGAACTATTAATATATGAGTTCATATACATAAAGCACCTAGCACACAGTAAACAAAACTTTCAAGACACATGTCAACAAGATAAGACAGTACGTGTTATCAAGTGCAAACAGGTTGAGCAAAGATTGCAAATCCAGCATAAGCTAAAGGAGGAGACCATTAAGGAGAACAGACAGAAAGCTGAGGAGAAATCTGAACTGCAAAGATACAAGGCTTGAAAGAAATGGAAGTTACTTAAGGAAAAAAAAAGAGGGAAATGAAAGACTGACCATGACATACTCTAGGCAAAGAGAGATGACCCTGAACCGAGATCTGTGAGAGAAGAGTGGAAAACAGAGCTGGACATGGCTGGTCTATAACAAAGCCTTAAAAGGCAGGTATGTAAGATGAGATTGGTAGCAAATTAGCAAAGCAATATTGAGACGAACATGATACTGAAATGGGTGCAAGAAAGTTTAAGTCAGGAAGGCCACCAAAGAGATAAAGAACACGGACAAGGAATAACAACATTGGAAGAAGAAAGAGATACACAGGTCAACTAAAGAAAAAACCATGACAGTTACTGCAGAGAACAGTAATGTCAAACAGAACTTTCTGTGATAATGAAAATGTTCTCTGTGCTAATACAATGGTGTGGCTGTTGAAATGTATTTTTATTTCATTTTAATTTAAACTTAAATAACACCACATGGCTAGTGGCTACCATTTTAAATACTGTAAGAATAAAAGAAGTAAAAGGAGAGCAGGGTAGGCGTGTTGGCTCACGACTGTAATCCCAGCACTTTGGGAGGCCGAGGCAGGCGAATCACTGTGGTCAGGAGTTCAAGACCAGCCTGGCCAATATCGCAAAACTCCATCTCTACTAAAAATACAAAAATTAGCCAGGGATGGTGGCACGTGCCTATAATTCCAGCTACTGGGGAGGCTCAGACAGGAGAATCATTTGAACACATGAGGCAGAGGTTGCAGTGAGCCGAGACTGCTCCACTGCACTACAGCCTGGGTGACGGAGTAAGATGGTCTCAAACAAAAAAAAGGAGAGCAGGAAAGTAAAAAGTGAGGATACAAATACAGATTGCTAAGAGACCAAAAGTGTAAAAAGACACTGATCTGACTAACCTAAACTATAACACACTGAATTTGAAGAGACAAGTATAGTTGCTCAGTAAAAAAACATAATACTCAGTTCTGCCATAATCACTCAGAGGAGCAACAGCAGCACAAAAAGTGGAGTGTTATGTCAGCTTTCCTTGAATGCAGAACTCCTTTTGTGCTTATGAACTAGTAGTGTTAAGATGTTAAAAATCTAGATAAGTGTCTTAGCTGACTTGCAATATTGACAAACACACTTAAAACAAGCGCTTTACATGTCTATCTTTCTCTGTCAACTTAAAACAACACAACACAAAGGTAATTAAAAAGAACAACAAAAAAAGAAAAACCAAAGATATTCCTGGATTGTTGGGGAAGAATATGTATATGCATATTTTATTTTCAAATTCAGAAGGTTCCTTTTCATTAAGCAACAGCCTAAAAGATACCAATATTCTAATATTACACTTTTTCAACTATAAAAATAAAGGAATATAAAAGGAGAAGACCTCTGATTAGCATTATTATGTTAACCTAAACCAAACAATTTAGAAATCTGATGTACCAGGGCAGGAGTTGGAAAGTATTTCCTGTACTGGGCCAGAGAGCAAATATTTTAGGCTTTGTGGGCCATATACTCTCAATGCCAACTCTGCCACTACAACATGAAAGCAGCTATATACACATAAATAAATGGGCATGGCTGTATTTCAATATAACTTTCTTTACAAAAATAGTGGACAGGCTGAATTTGGCCCCTCTACTATAGGAAAGAACAGAACTACTTTATTTTTGGTTGTTATAACAACAATCTGATATTTTACCTTCATACAGATGGCAGTTTTCAGATAAATGACTGGTTTTGGCGAGCTTTCCCATATTTTCAGGTAGATCCTCAAGCTTCCTCTTCAAGACAGTTTTGCTTCTCTTATCTTCTGTGTCTGAGTCCCCACCCACATTCTTTTTCCTACACTGAATTAAATTAATCAATTCTTTGACTCTATCCTTATCATAATCCAAAGAATGAGATGACCTTTGCTTTGCAGATATAACTGTTTCACCCCTTGAGTTATTTCGTTTTCCAAATTTCACTTTTGTACCATTCATTTCTTCTTCTTGACCTTCATAATCTGAAAGTGGACTAAACTGTTGAAGTTTTCTATTTTCTTCAAATAGTTCTTTTAATCTACAAATAGGTAACTGATATACTTCAGGCCGAAAAATATAGGCATGCAAACAGGTATCAATATGGGATTTATTTCTAGGAGCTGAGTATAAGAATTTTTTATCATCTAATCGTGAATCATATGGAAACATAATAAACTCTCGTTTACCTGAACCAAAACCTCGCTTAAAAAATTCACTTACATACTTTTCAACAGCAGAATGAAAATTTATAGTGCTTATATTTTTGAATTCCTTTCGACACTGAATCAAAGCAAACTGTAAAAACTGAGCTATTTTTAACACATCTGGCATGCT
Organism: Aotus nancymaae; assembly: GCF_030222135.1. Classification (NCBI taxonomy): domain Eukaryota; kingdom Metazoa; phylum Chordata; class Mammalia; order Primates; family Aotidae; genus Aotus; species Aotus nancymaae. Next base: position 31,160,123 of record NW_026988482.1, read on the forward strand.
CTCATGCCTCTCCTGTGGTGCTGCATTGGTTGAACCTTTTTGTGCTGTAAATAAAACAAACAAAAAAAAGCAAACCATGTTAGCGATCAAGAAACTAATCAAATACAGATCTAAATATTGCCAAAGAAGTGTAAAAACATTTATACATTAATGTTGAACCAAACGCGTATATACCCTAATACATATATATAATATAGCAAATATATGAATAGCATGCTTCTCAAGTCCAGGATCCTAAAACAGCCCAGTAAGAAACTAAAACAAATCAAAGAGCAGAACACATTTTTAAAGGAAAAAAATCACCCACTCATTGAAGATCTCACTTCTATTGCCCCTAGGAAATTCAAATAGAGGCAAGCAACATGTAAGAAGACATAAAAAGACAGAACAAGATCTGAGGCTCCAAGCAAAACAGTCCTGCATTGTCATCCCTTCCTCTTATAAAGTAGTAACTAACTTCACATGAACAGATATTCAGAAGCTGAGTAGCCACAATTGAGAAACTCATCCTTGAATCCAACAGTGAAATCCATTAGTGGATACTTTATCTTAATACATAGTATTAAAAGTTCATTCTTAGAAAAGGTGAGTAACAAATCTTGTCTAACATCAGCACCAAAAATTTATATTAATTTTGGATGGCCTAATATTTAACCTTGCACATGATGTTTAGAGTCACTAAAATTTGAATGCAAAACTGAACAAAGCTAAAAAATAATCATATAAAACTCTCATAGGTTGAGCACAGTGGCTCATGCCTGTAATCACAGCACCTTGGGAGGCTGAGGTAGCTGGATTACTTCAGGCCAGGAGTTCAAGAACAACGTGGACAACATAGTGAGACCGTGTTTCCACAGGGAAAAAAAATAATAATAATAACTTAGCTAGGTGTGCTGCCACACGCCTATATCCCAAGCTACCAGACAGGCTGAGGCAGGAGGATCACTTGAGCCTAGGAGGGAAGGCAAGACTGTATGTAGTGAGCCATGATCACACTGCTGACTAGGAAATAGAATGAGACCTTATCTCTAAAATAAATAACCCTCATAACTAAGCTACAGTACTGTAACAATTATAATCAAACTTTATAAGAGCACTGATAAACACAACTTAATTTTTCATAGTTAAAAAAAAATCGTCAGCCAGGCACAGTGGCTCATGCCTGTAATCCCAACACTTTGGGAGGCCGAGGCAGGTGGATCACCTGAGATCAGGAGTTCAAGACCAGCCTGGCCAACATGGTGAAACCCCATCTCTATTAAAAATATAAAAAATTAGCCGGGCATGGTGGTGAACACCTGTAATCCCAGCTATTCAGGAGGCTGAGGCAAGGGAATCGCCTGAACCCAGGAGGAGGAGGTTGCAGTGAGCTGAGATCAGACCACTGCACTCCAGCCTAGGCAACAAGAGCAAAACTCTGTCTCGAAAAAAAAAACTGTCATATTGTTTGTGTTTTACATTGCTACTACCTCTTACCCCCCCAGTATTTCCTGAAACATAATATAAGAAAGACAAAATGTTTAGTGAGTTATCTGGAAAATTTCAATAAAATGTTAAGTGTCTATAAGCAACTAGATTTAGATATTCATAGAACTTACAAGTAACTATGCTTCTAGGTTCTTGAAATAGAAACAAAGCATGTAGGACTCGAGACTTGGCGGTCTGATATTCTAAAAAACAGAAGCCAAAGTCATTAGCAATGTGTCTTAACTAAATAAAGTTAAGAAAGAATTGTAAAAATTAAAGAGAGACCACCTACCATATGGAGAAACCATCTGACAAGGAGAGAGAAGAAAAAGGTATCCTCGGTCTCCCAAAGGTTTAACAAGAACCTGCATTTTGAGGGGAAGGAAGAAGTTGTATCTGCTTTATTATTACTTACCACAAGGCAGACACAGAGCATTTTCTACCGATTGTGAAAAAAAACGTTCTTAATCATCTTTTAAGGAAAAATATTGCTAACGAATTATGTAGCTCTTTCTACCAAGTCTGCTGATTAACAGGATTCCAATCAAATGAAAATTCCTTGGTTTTCATAACATTAATGTGAAAATGTTACTGAAAGAGCTCCCCTAACTGTAAAACCAATATGGTAATTTTTCCCTCAAGCTAAAATACAAGGACCAAACTAAAGACTTCAAATATTTTCTTCATCAATTCAAAAGACATATTTATTAATGGCCAAAGTAATGTGCTAGATGCTAGATATAAAACATGCTTTGAAATGCTGCATTGCAAGAGTTCAGACTAACTGCAAACCCAATATGTTGCCATAATCTAATTCCACGCATATTATATGAATGAAAACTTTTCACATGTAAGGCAATTTGCCCAGAGATAACCAAAAACAAGCAACACAAGATCCCTGATCATAAGAAGTTTATAATTAGGTAGAAAGGGTAACACAAGAAATATCAATAATTACATAAGACAGAAAAGTTCCCTAAGAGATTTACAAAATAATGGGAATGGAAAAATACAGTTTATGGTAGTAAAAGATGATCAAGAAAGGTTTACTCAAAGTGTATCAAAAGTGGATTTTGAAGGATGGGTACAATGACAAGAGCCTGAGATTGTGGGAAGGGCATTTCAGTAGAGGCAATATCATGAGCAAAGGTGAGTTATGATGGACAGTTTACGAACATCACAGTATTTATCACTGGCAGCAGGATGAGGACAGACTAGGATAAATGTATTAGACAAATCTGGAATGAAAGATCATGGGTTAGCTGTAAACAGACCAGAAGCCAGGTTAGCCAGGAATGTACTTTAGAGTATACCCCTTTGAGCTAGTCTTTCCTTAAAACAACAACAGTAACAAAAAAGACTTGACAGCACTGTGCATGAGGCGGAAAAACAATCCAACGCAAAGAATTTATTTTAGGGGCTACTGCAATAGTTCACAATGTTTTCGGTAAACGAGAAACTGAGCATGGCAACTGAACACAAAAGGATACCTAAGTTATGAAAGAAAACTTGTACTACTTAAATTCCTATTAAAATAATTCCAGTAAACAACATCTGTATAAAAATGAGTAATTCGGGGACAAAAAGTAACTGTGCTACTAACTCACATTTAATAAAAACATTGTTTGAACATTCAAAAATAAAGTGGTATTGTATTTGGGGGTTTCAGGTAGTCTTAGTTGACTGACTTCCCCAGGGTCAACTTCTCTCCTTCAGTTCAATCTATGCCAAACATGACTCTTTGATACCTGATGCTCACGGAGTTTATTTTAGTGGAAGCAGGCTGGTGGCATGGGCCAGATAAAGCAAGGGGGTCAGATGACCAAATGACTAGGAAGGTCTCCAACTGAAGACCATTCTAAACTTTGGGGCATCTTTGCCCATTTTTATTCCCAGTATTCCATGAGGGTCAGTTACCAGGTCTTTCTTTCATAAAGGAAGTTTAAATATTCTTCTAAGGGTAAACTTTGTTTTAACGTTTCTAAGAGTTACATCTGTGCTGAGACAGCCTTGTTTCCTAAAAATCCCAGCGCCAAGGTTGGAAATCCTCATGCCAGGTTATATCATACTGCCAACTGACATATAATATTGGCTCTGCAAGACATTTAACTGGGTCTTATGGCTACCATTTATAGCCATGCTAAGTCTCTTGCAGTATACTACAAATGGACATTGGTACCTGAAAAAATTTGTTTCAGACACAAACACTTTTATCCAAAATATTTTAGATAACATACTTCTTTTAATATTTTGCCCAAACTCCCAGTTGATGAAATAAAAAGTTAAGAAGCACAAGTAAAATTTTCATGTTTTGTGCTCACTGACGAAAACCAACTAGATGCCTTTAACCTCTCACTCCAAATACCAGGTTTTATAAATTCTACTAGTAACCTAAAGACTCCTTTGCTTTTAGGGGTCCCAATGTTTCCAGAAATCCATGGAGTAAAAACAATCTATAATCAGAAACAACACTAAGGCAAACAGAAACCTTTAGCAGTTATATCTGTGTGGCTTCAGCCCAACGAAATCCATTTAACTCTGAAGGAAAGAAAAATCCTGGAAATTGTGCTCCTCTTGGCTCTAATTTAGCTGTTTGGTTATTCTTACAAAAAAAAAAAAAGTATTAATCCAATCTGTGGATTTTTTAATTAGTTTATTCTACTATTTTAAATTTCCAGATAACATTAAAGGCATTATGGCACCCCTCACCCCTGCAAAAAAAAAAAGGCATAAACACAGGTACAGTGGGCCAGGCATAGTGGATCACACCTGTAATTTCAACACTTTGGGAGGCTTACGTGGGAGGATTGCTTGAGGCCAGGAGTTCAAGACCAGCCTGGGCAACACCACAGCAAGACCCCATCTCTATAAAAAAATTTTTTTAAGTAGCCATGTGTAGTGTCATGTGCATGCAGTCCTGGCTACTTGGAAAGCTAAGGAGAGAGGAGGATTAACTGATCCTGAGAGTTCAAGCTCCGACTGTGCCACTGAACTTCAGCACTTCAGCCTAGGCAACAGAGTAAGTCCTGTCTCAAAAAAAGCAGCAGCATAGAAGGAAATAAGCTATACTAAGTGAGATTCAGCAGGAAAAATAGATTCAAACACTCAAAGGCTGAAAATTGAAATTATCAAATGCAAAATGTAAAATATCCATTACGAAATGTTTAAAGACATAAAATAATTGGAAGAATTAAAAACATTTTCACACAATATAATGTTCATAGCACCATTATTCATAGTAGCCAATAAACAGAAACAACTGATAAAAGAACAAGCAAAATGTGGTATTATCTATACAATGAAAGAATACTGGGCCATAAAAAGGAATAAAGTTCTGATATATGCTACAACATCAATAAGCCTTGAACATTATGCTCAGTGAAAGAAGCCAGACACAGAAGGCCACATACTGCTTGATTCTATTTATATAAAATATCCAGAACAGATAAATTCATAGAGACAGAAGTAGATTAACGGCTGTTAGGAATTGGGAAAGGGGAATGTACAGTGAATTCTGAGATGAAAATGTTTCAGAATTAGAGTGTTGATGGTTGCACAAGAGTGTGAACCTACTTAAAAAAAAACATGGAATTATATATTTTAAAATGACTAAAATGGCTGGGCCTGGTGGTACACACCTGTAATCCTAGAACTTTTTGAGGCCGAGGTCAAGACCAGCCCAGGCAATATGGCAAAACCCCATCTCTACAAAAAAATACAAAAATTAGGCAGGTGTAGTGGTAAGCACCTGTAGCCCCAGCTACCCAGGAGGCTGATGTGAGGATCACTGGACCCCAGAAAGTCGAGACTGCAGTGAGCCAGAATCGCACCACTGCACTCCGGCCTACATGACAAAGCAAGACCCTGCCTATTAAAAAAAAAAAAAAAAAAAAAAAAAAGGCCAGGCATGGTGGCTCATGCTTGTAATCCCAGCACTTTGGAAGGCTGAGGCGGGCAGATCACAAGGTCAGGAGTTTGAGACCAGCGTGACCAACATGGTGAAACCCCATCTCTACTAAAAATATAAAAATTAGTCAGGCATGGTGGTGCGTGCCTGCAAGCCGAGCTACTTGGGAGGCTGAGGCAGGAGAATCACTTGAATCCAGGAAGCGGAAGTTGTGGTAAGCCATTATCACGCCACTGCACTCCAGCCTGGGTGACAGAGCTAGACTCCATCTCAAAAAAAAAAAGACTAAAATGGTGAATTTTATTTCACTTAAAAAATATTGGAAAAGAATACTAGAATATGCACCTCCTAGAACTGTGCCTGGCATATAATACTTACTCACTAAATACTTCTGAAAGAATTAACAAGAACCTGTTATAAAATATAAAGGCTGATCCAAAAAAATTCAAATATAACTTTTAAAAGTAAAAAAATCCCCTGTGAAATTAGAAACACAATAAATAAATAAAGCAACAAATGAGACACAGCCAAAGATGGGATTTTTAAACTAGAAGACAGTTATGATGAAGTTACTTAGAATGCAGCACAGGGAAACAAACATATGGAAAACGTAAGACAAGGTTAACAGACATGGAAATATGCCTCTTCACAGTCCTAAAAGACAGGCTAGGCCAGGTGTGGTAGCTCACGCCTGTAATTCCAGCACTTTGGGAGGCTGATGTCAGTGAATCAATCACCTGAGGTCAGGAGTTTGAGACCACTGGTCAACATGGTAAAACTCCGTCTCTACTAAATATACAAAAATTAGCCAGGCATAGTGGCACACATCTGTAATCCCTCCTACTCAGGAGGCTAAGACAGGAGAATTGCTTGAACCCAGGAGGTGGAGTTGCAGTGAGCCAAGATTGTGCCACTGCACACCAGCCTGGGCGACAGAGTAAAATTCCGTCTCAATAAAATAAAACAGGCTAAAGAAAATGAGGGAGAAGTACAATAAAAAAGATAACTAATTTTCCAGAAAAAAAGATACAAATCCACAGATATGAAAGGAAAATATATACAAAGCTGGATAAACAGAAATCTACACCTAGATAATTGCTAAACATCAAAGACCAAAAAAGAAAAAATTTTAAAAGCAGCTAGGGGGTGAAGGACCCACAAAGGAACAATTAGACTGAGAGTTGACCCCTGACCCCTAAACAAAAATAGGAGCCAGAAGACATCGCAGCATAGTCCAAGTGCAAGAAAATAGCTGTCAACCCAGAACTGTGTACCCAGCATCCAAAATCATAGATTATAAATTTTTCTCAAACACAGAAGGAGCATGTGCAAAACCTGACCACATAGATCTTAAAGTCTCAACAAATTTCAAATAATCACCACCTGTTCTGATTACAATGCAATTAGAAATAAAAAAAAAAAAAAGAGGGGTGGCGAGCGTGGAGCCAGGCGCTTTGGAGCCGACCCCGAGGCTCTGTGGCACTCAGTCGGACCCAGTCGCCCAGGCACCGCCCGCGCCCCGCGGTCGGCCACCACTGTCTCCTGGGCTGCCCAGAGGAGCCAGCTCCGAGCATTCCCCACGGAGGCCACTCCTCGGGGCCAGGAGCGGGGAAGAGAAGTGCAAGTGCGAGAGACCCGGGATCCCAGCGCAGCCTCTTCCCGCAGCCCAAACCACCATGACCCTGAACACTTCAACAAGGGCCCTTCCTACGGGCTCTCAGCCAAGGTCAAGAAGAAGATTGCTTCCAAGTATGATCATTAGGCAGAAGAAGATCTTCACAATTATAGAAGAGGTGACAGGCATGAGCACTGGCCCCAACTTCCAGCTGGGCTTAAAGGATGGCATCATACTCTGCAAACTCATAAACAAGCTACAGTCAGGCTCAGTGAAGAAGGTCAACGAGTCCTCATTGAACTGGCCTTAGTTGGAGAATACTGGCAACTTTATTAAAGCTATTGAGGCTTATGGAATGAAGCCACATGACATATTTGAAGCAAATCATCTTTTTGAGTATGGAAACATGACCCAGGTTCAGAGACTATAGTGGCTGTAGCAGGTCTGGCTAAAACAGAAGGATTCCATACAACCATTGACATTGGAGTTAAGTATGCAGAAAAACAAACAAGATGTTTTGATGTAGGAAAATTAAAAGCTGGCCAAAGTGTAATTGGTCTGCAGATGGGAACCAACAAATGTGCCAGCCAGGCAGGTATGACAGCTTATGGGACTAGGAGGCATCTTTATGATCCCAAAATGGAAACTGACAAACCTTTTGACCAAACCGCAATTAGTATGCAGATAGGCACTAACAAAGGAGCCAGCCCCGCAGGAATGTTAGCACCAGGTACCAGAAGAGACATGTATGATCAGAAGCTAACATTACAGCCAGTGGACAACAAGACAATTTATCTACAGATGGGTACCAACAAAGTTGCTTCCCAGAAAGGAATGAGTGTGTATGGGCTTGGGCAGCAAGTATACGATCCCAAATACTGTGCTGCTCCAACAGAACCTGTCAAATCACAACGGAAGCCAAGGAACAGGAACAAATGGTTCAGTAATCAGTGATAGTGATTATCAGGCAGAATACTCTGATGAGTATCATGGCAAGTACCAGGATGACTACCCCAGAGATTACCCATATAGCGACCAAGGCATTGATGATTAGATCCACACAGAAGGAGCTCAGTATTTAGTTCATTGTTTTTATTCAGTGAGGACCAAGCTAGCCTTGAGTAATTTTTATCTTGTCTTCCTAAAACACTATTAAGCTTATTATATTTTTAAGAAAAATTGACTTACATTCCTTTTTCTGCTTCTTCCCTCAATAGTTGCCTTTTAGTGCCATAACAGTGAAATCCTACAGCATAACCAATAACTTGCATATGAAGTAAAAAGGAATACTGTGAAAGAGGAATACTCTTGTACAGCCAGTTCTTTTATGCAAAAATCTATGCATTTTTACAATCTTACATTAAACTGGTATTTTCAAACAAATTTTTTTTTTTTTTTTACAGTTTGGTGTATCTGGTTTCTATATGGAAGACTAAACTCATGCCTGTTGCTAAATGTGGTCTTTGCCAACTAAATCTAAGATGCAGCATTTTAGAAATTCACATATCAATGTTTCTACAGTATTGTTTGCTAATTTTTAAATAAAGTCATGATCAGTGTGCATCTGTGATTATATGTGTACTCATTCTCCTACGTAGCGGACAAGATATTTCCAGAGTGGTATTTCTAAAGGAGCATGTACAAAAATGGCCTGTAGACATTTAGGTCTGGGTGTGCATTTGCTCTTCCTGTTTGTGCCAATGTATCAATGTAGAGTTGCTGTCTTCTTCAACTGTATTTATTGCTGTATTTCTCAGCAAAACTTATCCCATTGTATTTTTTATAAATTTTTTTGAACATTAAAAAAACAGAAAAAAGTATCCCTGTATTTCCCTATACATGTACCTCTACATCATATATCAAAGTAAAAAAAAATGGAAACTAAAAAAATTTCTTAGAACTGAGTAATGAAAATACTCCACATTAAAACATGAAATGCAACTAAAGCAGTACTTACAACTAAGTATTTATTGACCATTTTTCTGACTTAAGATAGAAATAGCAAAATAAATCTCAAAAAAGTAAAAGTTGGCCAAGCTTGGTGACTCACCCCGGTAATCCCAGCACTGTGGGAGGCCAAGGCAGGCAGATCACTTGAGCCCAGGAGTTCAAGACCAGCCTAGGCAACATGATGAAACACTATCTCTACTAAAAACACAAAAATTAGCTGGGTGTCATGGCACATTGCCTGTAATCCCAGCTACTCGGGAGGCTGGGGCAGGAGAATCACTTGAACTCAGGAGGCAGAGGTTGCAGTGAGTTGAGATTGTGCTACTGCACTCCAGCCTGAGGGACAAGAGCGAAGCTTTGTCTCAAAAAACCAAAACAAAACAAAAAAGACAAAGATGGTATAAGAAAGGAAAATTGGAAGTCAATCTCATTCACCATCACAGATTCAAAACTCCTACTAAACAAAAGCCAAACCCCACTATTTACTTTAAAAGCTGTGGTGGGGGCAGGGGAGTAGTTTCTATACAAGCAATGTAGGGGTAGTTTAATATTGGAAAACTAAGGCCAGACACAGTGGCTCACGCCTGTAATCCCAGCAAGGTGGGAGGCCGAGGTGGGCGGATCACCTGAAGTCGGGAGTTCGAGACCAGCCTGACCAACATGGTGAAACCTCATCTCTACTAAAAATGCAAAATTTGCCAGGCATCGTCGCGCATGCCTGTAATCCCAGCTACTCAGAAGGCCGAGGCTGGAGAATCACTTGATCACAGGAGGTAGAGATTGCAGTGAGCCAATTGTGCCACTGCACTCCAGCCTGGGCAACAAGAATGAAACTCCATCTTAAAAAATACATATTGGAGGCCGGGCGCGGTGGCTCACACCTATAATCCCAGCACTTTGGGAGGCCGAGGCGGGTGGATCACCAGGTCAAGAGATCGAGACCATCCTGGTCAACAAGGTGAAACCCTGTCTCTACTAAAAATACAAAAATTAGCTGGGCATGGTGGTGCGCGCCTGTAATCCCAGCTACTCAGGAAGCTGAGGCAGGAGAATTGCTTGAACCCAGGAGGCGGAGGTTGCGGTGAGCCAAGATTGCACCATTGCACTCCAGTCTGGGTAACAACAGCGAAACTCCGTCTCCAAAAAAAAAAAAAAAAAAAAAAAAAAAAAAAAAAATATATATATATATATATATATATAGAAAAACTATAAATGTAACTCACCTTAGTAAGTCTACAGAATAAATACCATGTGTGACGGTTAATTTTTCTTTATTTTTTTGAGAGAGTCTCGCTCTAACACCAGGCTGGAGTGCAGTGGCGCAATCGTGGAACAATCTTGGCTCACTGCAACCTCTGCCTCCTGGTTCAAGTGATTCTTCTGCCTCAGCCTCCTGACTAGCTGGGACTACAAGCATGCACAACCATGCCTGGGGAATTTTTTTTTTTTTTTAGTAGAGACGAGGTTTCACTATGTTGGTCAAGATGGTCTCGCTCTCTTGACCTCATGATCCACCCACCTCGGCCACCCAAAGTGCTGGGATTACAGGCGTGAGCCACTGCGCCCGGCCATGATGGTTAATTTTTTATGTCAACTTGAGTGCCCAGGTATTTGATCAAACATTTTTCTGCATGTTCCTGTTTAGTTATTTTTGGATAAGTTTACAATCAATAGACTGAGTAAAGCAGGGTGCCCTCCCTATTGTAGGTTGGCCATATCCAATCAGCTGAAGGCCTAAATAGAACAAAAGGCAAACTCTAACCCACAAAAGAAGAGAATTCCTCCTGTCTGCCTTCCAAGTTGGGATGTCAACTGTTTCCTGCCTTCAGAATTGAACTGAAACATTGGCTCTTCCTGAGTCTTGACCTGCCAGCCTTAGAACTCATACCATTAGCAGTCCTGGTTCTGGCACCTGCATACTCAGACTGAAACTATACCGTTGGCTCTCCTGGGGCTCCAGCTTGCTAACACAGATATGATCTTGGGACATGTCAGCCTCCATAAATGTGTGAGCCAATTCTTTACAATAAATCTCTTTTTACATACCACCCCCGCCATACACTAATGGTTCTGTTTCTCTGCAGAACCCTAAAACACTGTGTGACCAGCTTGATAAATCCAACCCCCAACCCAAAACAAAAACGATCTGTTAAAATTGAAAATCCATTCATGGTTAAAAAATAAAGAAGCAAAGTTTAAAACATAAAAAACTACTGTATACTTCTACTTAATGGTAAACTGTAATAAATATTTTTTTTTCTTTAAATCAGGAAGGCAAGAATGACCACAATCACCATTTTTATTCAGCTTCTTACTACAGATGCTAGACTGCACATTAACATGGGAAAAAAATAATATATATTAGTTTCTTATCTGCAGAGGACATGTTCCAAGACCCTCAGTGAATATCTGAAACAACAGATAGTAACAAACCCTATGTATGCTTTTTCCTATATATCCACATACCTGTAATAAAGTTTAAATTTTAAATTATGCATACTAAGAGATTAACAATAATTAATGAGGATAATGAGGGACTACTATAAAGACTAGAGGAAAACTATAAAACCAATATTCCTTCCAGATAATAAATTCTATATAGAAACCCCAAAAAATGGACCAAAATGTATACACATTATTCAAATTTCAAATTAATCTGCATTAAATAAGTATGTAAATATCAAGTGCATTTCTATATATACAAGAAACAGAAAATGTACTAACATGGAAAATACTATTTACAGACCAGGCACAGTGGCTCACGCCTGTAATCCCAGTACTTTGGGAGGCTGAGGTGGGGAGATCACTTGAGGTCAGGACTTCAAGACCAGCCTGACCAACATGGTGAAACCCCGTCTCTACAAAAACTACAAAAAAATTAGCCATAGTGACACAGGCCTGTAGTCCCAGCTGCTTGGGAAATTGAGGTAAGAGAATGCTTGAACCAGGAGATGGAGGTCTCAGTGACCTGAGATCGCACCACTGCATTCCAGCCTGGGTGACAGAGACACTGTAACAAAAAAAAAAAAAAAAAAAAAGTATACTATTTACAAAAGCATCAAAAAAAATAAGATACCTAGGGATAAATCTAATAATAAAAATGAGTAAGACTTGTATCCAGAAAATTCTAAAACTCTATTATAAAGAAAGACAGAGATGGCCGGGCCAGGTGGCTCATGTCTATAATCCCAGCACTTTGGGAGGCCAAGATGGATGGATCACCAGGTCAAGAGTTCAAGACCACCCTGGCCAACATGATGAAACTCCCTCTACTAAGAATACAAAATTAGCCGAACATGGTAGCAGGCGCTTATAATACCAGCTACCCAGGCTGAGGCAGGAGAACTGTTTGAACCCAGGAGGCAGAGGTTGCAGTGAGCCAAGATCGCACCACTGCACTCCAACCTGGACAACAAAGCAAGACTCCATCTGAAAAAAAGAAAGAGAGAGAGACATAATCTCATTCATAGATAAGTCAGTATCATAGGTTAATTGTCTCAAATTTGATCTGCAGATTGGGGATGGGGGGTGAAGAAAGGGACCTGATAAGCTGATTTAACATTTTTTGAAAAAAGCAAGTTGATTCTTTTGAAAAAAAAAAAGCTAAATCTCAAATAGCAAAACACTCCTGTAGTTCCTCACTTAACATCATCAACAGGTTCTTTGAAAATGCAACTTTAAGCAGAATAACACATAATGATACCAGTTTTACCATACACGGGAGAATATGCAAATTCCACACAGATAATGGCCCTAGCTGAGAACTGATTTTTTTCTTATCAATGTTAAAATGACATAAAACAAAATAATGTTATTCAAGGAACTGTTGCATATAAAAAATACTTAAGTGTCAAAGGCAAAACTGTAAAGTGCTCAAAAGAAAATACAGGCCAATATCTATATGACCTAAACACGAACAGTGCTTGCCATTCAACTGCATTAAAATTTAAAAATGGCCGGGCGAGGTGGCTTATGCCTATAATCCCAGCACTTTGGGAGGCCGAGGCAGGTGGATCACGAGGTCAAGAGATCGAGACCACCCTGGTCAAAATGGTGAAACCCCATCTCTACTAAAAATACAAAAATTAGCTGGGCATGGTGGCGCAGCCTGTAGTCCCAGCTACTCAGGAGGCTGAGGCAGGAGAATTGCTTCAACCCAGGAGGCGGAGGTTGCAGTGAGCCGAGGTCGCGCCATTGCACTCCAGCCTGGGTAATAAGAGCGAAACTCCATCTCAAAAAAAAAAAAAAAAATTTAAAAATACCTGTTCTTCAAGAAACACAATGAGTGAAGAAAAAGGTAAGCTGCAAATTATGGGGGAAAAACTGTGTTGCATGCATAACTATTAACATCCAGAATACAGATAAAACTCCTCAAATTAGTAAGAAAACACAAGGTATTCAAAGAAAAAACATGCAAAAGACATGAACAGGCACTGAACATCACAAGAGACGAATTTATTTTAAATTTGTATCTTAGGAAAATACAAGCTAAAATCACAATACTATTTACCTTCTAGACTGGCAAATTTTTGTCAAAGTCTGACTATACAAACTCAAGTACTTGTGAGTACACAAATCAATGGCAACTCACTGCTCCTGGGGGTTATAAATTGGTACAACCACTTAAAACAATACATTACCCTATAAAATCATTCATGTGCATATATTATGATTCAGTAATTCTACTTCTAGAATACCTTAGAGAAAATCTTGTACGTGTGCAATACGACATACATAAAAGAAGGTTCAAAGCATAGATAATATTCAAATTTAGGGGATATCTCTTTTTGGTTTTTCTTTGTTGTTGTTGTTTTTTGAGATGGAATCTTGCTCTGTTGCCCAGGCTGGAGTGCAGAGGCGCAATCTCCACTCAATGGAACCTCTGCCTCCCGGGTGCAAGGGATTCTCCTGCCTCAGCCTCCCGAGTAGCTGAGACTACAGGCGCATGCCACCACGTCTGGGTAATTTTCTGTATTTTTAGTAGAGACGGGATTTCACCGTGTTATCCAGGATCTCCTGACCTTGTGATCTGCCTGCCTCAGCCTCCCAAAGTGCTGGGATTACAGGCATGAGCCACTGTGCCTGGTCAAATTTAGGGATATACCTTTTTTAATATATATATATTAAAGTCTGCTTTAAAAATTAGCTTACCACCAACTATTAATAAAATATTGGCCTGTAATTCCAGCACTTTGGGAGGACAAGGCTGCGGATCATGAGGTCAGGAGATAGAGACCATCCTGGCCAAGAGAGTGAAACTCCGTCTCTACTAAAACACAAAAAATTAGCCAGGCGTGGCGGTACACGCCTATAATCCCAGCTTCTCGGAAGGCTGAGGCAGGGGAATCACTTGAACGAGGAAGCGGAGATTATAGTGAGCCAAGATCACCCCACTGTACTCCAGCCTGGCAACAGAGCAAGACTCCGTTTCAAGAAAAAAAAAAAAATCAATATAATCTTATTTAGTTTATAATCTTCCTGGGTGAAAAGAAAACCTCCCTGGATTTCTAAGTACTATTACAAAAAGTCCTAGCCTTCTAATATAGAAAAACGTATCCCAGCCTGGCCAACATGATGAAATCCCGTCTCTATTAAAAATACAAAAATTAGCCAGGCATGGTGGCAGGCACCTGTAATCCTAGCTACTCGAAGACTGAGGCAGAGAATTGCTTGAACCTGGGAGGTGGAGGTTGCAGTGAGCCGAGATCACACCACTGCACTCTAGCCTGGGTGACAGAGCAAGACTCCGTCACAAAAAAAAAAAAAATGAAAGTATATGATATAAAGATAAGGGAATGTTTGTTTGCTTTCATATGCCCCACAAATATTTTACTCTTCGCATACCTTAAGATTTAGATCTGTAGCCATTTATCTAGTTAATTGCTCTGCTCCACAATAATAAAACTTATTTTATCTCCCTGAGAGCATGAGGTGGGGTAGAACTAAGAGATTACAGTACAGGCCAGGCGTGGTGGCTCAAGCCTGTAATCCTAGCACTTTGGGAGGTTAAGGCAGGCAGATCACCATGTCAGGAGTTCAAGACCAGACTGGCCAACATGGTGAAACCCCGTCTCTACTAAAAAATACAAAAATTAGCTGAGCATGATGGCTCATGCCTGTAATCCCAGCTACTTGGGAGGCTGAGGTAGAAGAACTGCTTGAACCGGGTCCCAGGAGATGGAGGCTGTAGTTAGCCAAAATCACGCCACTACACTCCAGCCTGAGCTACAGAGCAAGACTCCATTTCAAAAAAAAAAGAGAAAGATTACAGTACAGACAGGTTCCTAGGTTAAGTCTCGAGGTGCCAAGAAGACTGTGGAGGTCTCCGTAGGTATTTACATTTCAATGAGGAATGAGTTCCCAAGATTTTGGAAATGTCTCTTGTTCCAAGAAGGCTAAATGGCTCCTGGAGAGATTTTACTTATATACCCAAGAGTTGGAGTTAATATTTATAACATTTCAAAGAGACACATTCAGGATACGTGGGAATAGCTGCCTCTTCCCCTATAGAAGCAAAGAGAAATTATTTGTCCCCATCTCTTACCTACATAGCATGCAGCTACTCAGGACATGTGGCCTAGGCCTGCATGCCACAGGGAGTAAAGACTAGGGCAAAGGAGGGCCAACATATTTTTACTTACTGTGAGGTATTCACAAAATCTGTCTCTGATTCAGAATACCTTCTGTGCATATCCTGGACAAAAGTAAAAACTCAGTATTCCTCAATGCACCGCTCATTATCAAGAGAACTATGAAGAAAGTAGCTATAGTTAGAATAATCCCCAGTGAGGCCTGCTGGAAAAGGAATAGCTACACAAAATTCCTAGGTACATTAGATTCTGGGAGTATATCCTTATGGAATGCTAGCACCCTTCAAGAGCTAGGATTTTACTTTACTTCTTGATTCTGGAAAGACCCAGTCCTCCATGAACATAATGTAACACTTGGTCAGGTAAGGAACAAAATGCCACCATCTTTTCTATCCTGATCCTCACTATCAGTAACTGAAAAGATATTGTAATTTTCTGATAAACGCCTCATTGTCCAAATCCTCAATACTCACTCTTTGAAACACAAATAGATTTGAGTAACTCAGTATCCAAACCTACCATCTCAACTTTCACTTTCTGAACTCGGGAACTGAATAGATTTGATCATGAAGAATACTTGCATTGTAGTCAGGCTTTCAGAGGAAAACAAGCAATGTAATATAAACATAAAATTATGTTCATATGCAGTAAGAAAGAAAAAAAGAAAGGTCAGGTGCAGTGACTCACGCCTGTAATCCTAACACTTTGAAAGGCCAAGGCAGGTAGATCACTTGAGGGCAGGAATTCGAGACCAGCCTAGGCAACATCATAAAACCCCAACTCTACTAAAAATATAAAAATCAGCTGGGCATCATAGCGTGTGCCTGTAATCCCAGCTACTCAGGAGGTTGAGGCAGAAGAATCGCTTGAATCTGGGAGGTGGAGGTTGTGGTGAGCAGAGATTGCATCACTGCACTTGACTGGGCAACAGAAGGAGACAAGAAAGATGGAAAGGCTAAAAGGAAGCCAGAAAGGAAGGAAGGCAGGCAGGCAAAGAAAAGAGAGAAAGTGTGTGTGTTTGTGTGTGTTTTCACGTCAAAGACCCATAAGGGTTTTATAACTCTGCCTATAGGTTTTATGTGCAATCTGACTATCCCATCTACAAACAAGAGACTGATTAAGCACATATATATGAAAATAATTAAAATTCTATGCAGCCACTAAACACGAAGTTGCAGGTTCTAAAACTCAAAGTTATTTCTGCCATTTGACTACCTGGAAATTGAGGCTCAACAAAGTGAGAAATAAAAAGCCAACTGTTGAAAAACTTGTATTAAATAGCACATCTGTGCAAAAATGTTATATCCCTCTTTCCTGGAACTTCCGACCAACATTTAACAAGACGAAAAAAACCTTGGAATAGCCACTTCCCTTCTC
Organism: Aotus nancymaae; assembly: GCF_030222135.1. Classification (NCBI taxonomy): domain Eukaryota; kingdom Metazoa; phylum Chordata; class Mammalia; order Primates; family Aotidae; genus Aotus; species Aotus nancymaae. The sequence goes on from NW_026988482.1 coordinate 31,177,029, forward strand.
TACAACCACCTCCTTGCCTTTAGCTAAACCACACATATTGGCATTACATTCATTTTCCATTCACTTCTCTACCCATCACAATCTGATGTTTGATCCAATCCTTCTACCCAAACTAGATACACTTCAGTATCTATTAAATTGGATACCTCAAAAATATCCCATAGATCAGTCTCTTCTTATATTATTACCTTTCTCATCCAACCCACCATCACCTTCTAATGTAATAGTTTCTACTTCATCTCCCCTCTTCAATTTATTCTCTACAGAGTAACGTAATTTTCAACAAGATCTTACCTTGCATACACTTTCAAAGTTTCAACGCACTCCCTTGAAAATCCTTCAAAATCTGCTGCTCTTAGGATCAAGTCCAAACTTCCAAACATTTGAACACTGTCTGAATGACACTGTATGACACAGATCCCTATTACTTTCCCCACAACTCTAGTGTTATCTCTTCAACCTCACCAAGGTTTATTTTTGTTTTTGGATTTTCAAATATGGAACAAACCACATCTATGTGAATAACTCTATCACTCTGTAATACAGGATAAAAGACTCTCTTTGTTTACCGAACCGTATTATATATCCTGTGTAAGAAGACGATATTCAAAAAATATATGGTGATGACCACATTCTTAATCACAAAGTATAATAAAGATATTCCATGAGGGTCGGGCACAGTGGGTGGCTCACGCCTGGAATCCCAGCACTTTGGGATGCCGAGGCGGGCAGGTAACAAGGTCAATGGATTGAGACCATCCTGGCCAACACAGTGAAACCCTCTCTCTACTAAAAATACAAAAATTAGCTGGGTATGGTGGTGCACACCTGTAATCCCAGCTATTCGGGAGGCTGGGGCAGGAGAACTGTTTAAACCCAGGAGGCAGAGATTGCAGTGAGCCAAAATTACACCATTGCACTTCATCCTAGTGACAGTGCAAGACTCCATCTCAAAAAAAAAAAAGATATTCCATGAGAAAGACTCGTCTGCAGAAGCTACGGAACCATGGACCAAAGAAAAAATACCATAAGCCACAGTAAAACACTGTTAACTAAACAGTAGCAATAGACACCTCGTGGTACTTTCAGAGGCAAAAATAAACTGAAACACTAATTAATCACACATTAATATGCATATTTATAATAAAGAATGAGAAACATTAAAAAATCTTTCACTCACAAGTTTTTCTCTCTCTAGTTTTTGCAGTAAACTCTCCATGTTACTTCCAATTCTTGTCTTTTCTACAACTTCATAAAGGCTGCAATACATTCCATTCTTCAAAACTGACATAAGAAAAAAAATACATAGTAAGCATCCAAATCAAGTTCACTTCTAATGTGTTTTAATAAAATTAAATTATCTTACCTTCATTTGGACCTAAGTATGTTTCCTTATAAAACAGTGCTGGAGGGATTTTCTGTTTCAGATGATCAATACTCATAACTGATTCAACATCTAACTTCTCAGGTCTGAAAGAAAATTTAAAAAGCATGGTTACCTTACTTGTATTTTTAATTGTAGCAATCTTAACACATACACAGAAAAGTATACTTGATGGAAAATAGAAGAGCCTATCTACTAATATCTCACCTGTTCTAAAGATTTTTTGTTTTGCTTGTCACAGTGTCTCACTCTGTTACCCAGGCTGGAGTATTTTTAAAGATTAAAAATCTTTAATCTCACCTTAAAGATTTTTTTGTTTTGTTTGCAACAAAAGTCTCATTCTATCACCCAGGCTGGAATGCAGTGGCACAATCACAGCGCACTGCAGCTTCAACCTCCTAGGATCAAGTGATCCTCTCACCACAACATCACAAGTAGCTGGGACTATAGGCATGTGCCACCATGCAAGTGTAATTTTTTTTTTTTTTTTTAATTTGAGACAGGGTTTCACCATGTTGGTCAGACTGGTCTCGAACTCCTGACCTCAGGTAATCCACCCGCCTCACCCTCCCAAAGTGCTGGGATTACAAGCATAAGCCACCATGCCCAGCCGCAAGTATAACTTTTGTTTTGTTTTTTTTTGTAGAGACAAGGTCTCTTTATTTTACTCCGGCTAGTCTCAAATTCCTGCTCTCAATTGATCCTCCCACCTCAGCCTCCCAAAATGTTGAGATTACAGGAATAAGCCACTATGCCCAGCAGTAAAGGGGATTTGATACTGGAAGTCCAGATATATACATAGGTAGATAGCTAGCAAGGTAGTATTTCCAATCTTCCATCCTTAAGCCAGAAACTAAAAGACTGTCATTTTATTAAGTACAATTGAAGCATAAACTGTTAATCTTCACACATTTATGAAGGCCCACAATGATAGAAGCAAAAGATTTTACACCTGGCCGGGCGCAGTGACTGCAGCCTATAATCCCAGCACTTTGGGAGGCCGAGGTGGGCAGATCACAAGGTCAAGAGATGAAGACCATCCTGGCCAACATGGTGAAACCCCGTCTCTACTAAAAATACAAAAATTAACTGGACATGGTGGTGTGCGCCTGTAGTCCCAGCTACTCAGGAGGCTGAGGCAGGAGAATTGCTTAAACTCAGGAGGTGGAGGTTGCAGTGAGCTGAGATTGTGCCACTGCACTCCAGCCTGGCACCTGGTGACAGAGTGAGACTCTGTCTCAAAAAAAAAAAAAAAAAAAAAAAAAAGATTTTACACCTTTCTACACCAACATATGCTGTATAAAACTGAAAACAGCCTGTATTGTATATTTTAACTACCCAATTAAAGCTCTTCCCAAGAAAGAAGTGGTAACTTTTACATCTATTATATTAAAAATGCTAAATTTAAAATATTTATCTACTTAGGATAAAACTGAAAAATTATATTTAAGATTTAAAATCACTAAGAAAAAGTTTTACGTCAGGCATGGTGGCTCACACCTATAATCCCAGCACTTTGGGAAGCCGATGCAGGAGGATCACCTGAGATCAGGAGTTCAATACCAGCCTGGCTACCATGGCAAAACCCTGTCTCTACTAAAAGTATGAAAAAAATTAGCTGGGCATGGTGATGGGTGCCTGGAATCCCAGCTACTTGGGAGGCTGAGGCAGGAGAATCACTTAAACTCAGGAGGCGAAGGTTGCAGTGAGGCAAGATTGTGCCATTGCACTCCAGACTGGGTGACAAGAGCGAAACTCCGTCTCAAAAAAAAAAAAGAAAAAGAAAAAGTTTTATATTGTAAATGTATTGACTCAAATCAAGACAGAAAGGTGGAGGACTCACATTGTCAGATTACCTAATTTCAAATCAACCTTTTAAAAAACAAACCAACATTTATATTTAAGTTCTTATGAACCAAAATAAAATTTAAATTATGAAAAAGAAAAGGGCTCAAGAAAGTGATAAAATTAGCAAGCACAAACTGCTCTCTTCTTATACTTACAGTTTGATAGGCAAAAAAGCACGAGTGGCTGACCTCAGAGAAATATAACACAAAAGTTTTCCTTTATTTAAAAGCTGTCCTTTCCACAAGGTATAGTTATATTTATCTAAATAAAAAGAATAATGACACAGCTTAGTCATTTGGCAGCCCAGAGAAGTGAGAGCACATTTATTAGAAATGAGAAGGAAAATATCTAGAAACAAGGTTTAAGTAGGAAAAAAAAAAAAAAAAACAGTGACACTTCTACACTGCTATTTACAGAAGAGTTCAAATATTAGGTTTTTCATTTCAGGTATTTTTTTCCCCCTACAAAATCATTCCAGGTGCAAACAATAACAAATTTATCTGTCTAAATGTCATTATCAGAAAGTTGTGGAACAAAGACAAGTAATTATTCATCTCTTATTTCCCCCAAAACACTGTATTAGATTTGGTTAATTATATGAATGCCCACAATGTCCTGTATCTTCTACTCAGTATCTTTTCATTACAAAAAAACTTTAAAATAGGCTGGCTGCAGTAGGTCACACCTGTAACCCAGGAGGCTGAGGCCAGTTGATCACTTGAGGTCAGGAGTTCAAGACCAGCCTGGCCAACATGGTAAAACCCCATCTCTACTAAAAATACAAAAAATTAGCCATTGTGGTGGCGGGTGCCTGCAATCCTAGCTACTCAGGAGGAGGCTGAGGCTGGAGAATCGCTTGAACCCAGGAGGCAGAGGTTGCAGTGAGCCAAGATAACGCCACCAAACTCCAGCCTAGGCAACAGAGTAAGACTCCATCTCAAAAAAAAAAAGAAAAAAACTTTTAAAATAGTTTAATGTCAATGCTACTTTCAATCTTCTCTAATTCTCTCCTAAATCCTATACCTCTGGTGAATTTAATACTTTTAAAAGGCTGAGTTATGAAACCTTTTTTATTTTTTACCTTTTTCAATTAAGTACTAAAAACCTTTTTATCTATTCACAGTAGAAGATTTTCAAAGATCTTATGCTTATACAACCAAATGCTGATGCTACATTATAACACATAACTTTTTTCATACTCTGCAGATTTTCATTATAAAAATAATACAGTGCACTTATTAATCTTTTGCTATATGTACTTATTCTTTCCATTTATAAAACTAAGGAAACATAAATCTCTTACCTATGTTTCTATCTGCATTAAAGCTGTTAGATCTACAAATTTTTTAAAAGAAAAGAAAACATTACTCATTGGTAACACAAAAATTAACATGTAAGACTTTGATATAAGTGCAATTTTTAATGGCATACTACACTTAAGTTCTTTCCACCAGGTAGGAAGAACAAAGAAGTTACTCATTAAAAATCTAATAAATCCAAGTCTTCTACTAAGAGAAAACAGAAGTACTTACTTTGCTCAAATTACCACATTTTCCCAAATTTAAGGAAGTTGTTTTTTCAAAAAATGTTAATCAAGAGAAATAGTGTCCACCAAAGTCTCTTGTCAATATTCTGGTGACAACATTAGAAGACATGACCTCAATATATATTTATATATTAATTCATCATAAAATAAGTATGTACTAAGCTCCTATTATTTACCAGGCACAATTCTAGATAATAGAATTATAGAGATAAACAGATCAAAGTTCCAACCTATATAAATCTAATAAGGAAGACAGAAAATGATATACAACAGATCATGATGGTTTTAAGTGCTATAAAAAGAGACATAAGGGTATAGAGATTAAAAAAAAAAACAAAAAAACAGAAACCTCAATGATCAGGAGATACCTGAAGAAATGTAGAATGAATTATGCAACTTATTGGGGAAAGAGAGAGAACAGCAAATGCAGAGGCCCTGAAGCAGGAGCATTCATGGAGTATTCAAGGTACAAGGATGGATGTTCAATCAATGCTCCTTTGAAATGATATGGAGGTCAAGAGATGAAATCAAAGAGGAGGCCAAGAGATTAACAGTCATTATTCCTGGGGGTATGACCTCATAATTATAAAGTGCTAGATGTCTTTAAAGACCACTTATGAAAAACAATAATAGTGAAGGTATATATGTCATGGGGATCATAAATTTAAAGCAACAAAAGTGAAAGCCACAACTGTCTTGACACTATGTCAGCTGGTACCTGTGGCTATGAGGGTTTCCAAGGATTATTCACCTACATGAAAAAAGGACCGTATCTCCAACAACTTAAACGGAAGAGAAGACAGTTTGATCTGGAAAACTGACAAAGAGGTCAACCCTAAAAATGTACATATGTTTTATGATGTATGGTTTTAAAACACCAGTATTTCTAAATTAATACATATCATACATGACTTCAAATATGTATAGATACCCAAAGTAAAAATGAGCAGACATTTGACCATCTCACCTACATCCCTATAAATTTACTTATTCCATTTGGCTAAAACATTTTTAGAATCACCACATGGGGAAAAATGGTAACTGCTTTCTGTTTGGTCACCTTATACTAGAGCTTATAAGAAATATTCAGTAACACAGGAACAGAAAACTAAAAAAAAAAAAAAAAAAAAAAAATCATCAGGCCAGGTGTGGCGGCTCATGCCTATAATCCTAGTGCTTTGGGATGCCAAGGCAGGAGAATTGCTTGAGGCCAGGAGTTTGAAACCAGCCTGGGCAACATAGCAAGACCCATTTCCACAAATAGTAAAAATAAACCAGACATGATGGTGAATGCCTATAGTCTCGGCTACTTGGGAGGATCACTTGCGCCCATGAATTCGAGGTTGCAGTAAGCTATGATCGCACCACTTTACTCACTCCAGCCTGGGCAAAAGAGCAAGACCTTGTCTCTAAAGAAAAAAAAAATCAATGGTCCTCAACACTGGCTGAAAATCAGAATCACCTGGAAGCTTTTAAAAACTACTAATGCCTTGACTACCCACTAAATATCTGATTGGTTTGTGGTGAGGCATGAGCATCCTTTGTAGAAGCTCCCCATTTCCAAGAATGCTAATACACAAAATCTCACTTTTAAAAACTGCCACTTAACTACAAAAACCTTCATTTCTAAGGAAGAGATTAACCAAATGAGGTTTAAATTTTAGCTTGTATTTCCACATGGTAAACTGTCTGTTCTTTGAACTGACTGTTTAAAAGTCATCATAAACACAACAGATTTCAAAGTAACTTGAAGGGAAATTTTAAAAAAGAAAATGAGAAAGAAACAAAGTGGTCCTCTTAACTCAGTAGTGCAGGATATGTAGAAGAATATCACTGTGGATGATGTCTAAAACTCCTAAGTCTTACCTTGATGAAGGTACAAACTTCAGAGTTTGTATATCATCTTTGTAAGTAAAAGACACAACTGCATATGGACAAACATGTCTTGGTCTTCGCCTTAGCTCATCAAAGCCATACTCATAAAAATAATACTAAAAATAAGAAAATGCAAAATTAACTTCTTTAAGAAGGCAAGGTGAAACCTTATATTTATATGCCTGATTTCTGAGAAATAGAAACCATATATGCACCTCTGACAAAAAAATTTCTTTAAGCTTTACTTGCCAATTTAACTAAAATAATTTGTACTTTGTATTCATTTTGTGATATAAAATATTCTCCATCTAAGTGCATCAGATCCCAGGGTATTACTAAGTATTCCAAAAGTTTACTTCTGAAGAGCTGAACACTGGGAACATGGAACAAACTTCCCAATAAAAATATTATAAACAGAGCCTAAGCTCCAGGTCAGCTCAGAATAGCCAATGTAATACAAAAAGCAAAATACCAAGGACACAATCTCAACTAAACCAAACTACGGTTTTGCTATTTCAGAAGAAAAACACATCTGGGCTCCAACTGCAAAGTAGCAAAGGAAATATGGAAAAGAATACCAACCATAGGTGACAAAGGTAGCTGACCCTATTTCCATTATCCATTAGCCTTTCCCCTTCACCCCTTCACCACATTCAGTATACTACAGTTTTATAACTTGCAGACTAGTAATTTTCACTTTAAGAGTGCGTGAGTTTATGAACACAGCAGTATTGTCCTACAGAGTTCATTCCCCTGGGAAAATATTTATTTCAATAATGTTGTTATTGCTCTAAAAATGCCTGGAGATTGTTTTGAAACATAAGGGCAGTTTGCAAGTCCTTCTAGAAAGATAACTATCTTACATGTATACTCCACATCTACCAATACTGCTACTGTCCAGAGGGTAATCAAATAAGTCAGTTCCAAATGACTCTGGTGAATATAATTTTTGCTAAAAGCCCACAACAATAGGTCTTAAAATTTCATTTTACATAAATAAAGCAAATATTAAAGAAAGAACATTTCTGGGGAAGTTAACATTACTACTTTGCACCAACAGTCCATTTGGCTACAGACATTTTTTAAATGTTAAAAAGAACAGGTGTCGGGTGCAGTGGCTCATGCCTGTAATCCCAGGACTTTGGGAGGCTGAGGCAGGTGGATCACCTGAGGTCAGGAGTTCAAGACCAACCTGGCCAACATAGTGAAACCCTGTTTCTACTAAAAAAAAATACAAAAAAATGGCCTGGCGCAGTGGCTCAAGCCTACAATCCCAGCACTTTGGGAGGCCGAGGCAGGTGGATCACGAAGTCAAGAGATCAAGACCATCTTGGTCAACATGGTGAAACCCTGTCTCTACTAAAAATACAAAAATTAGCTGGTCATGGTGGCATGGGCCTGTAGTCCCAGCTACTCGGGAGGCTGAGGCAGAAGAATTGCTTGAACCCAGGAGGTGGAGGTTGTGGTGAGCCAAGATCACACCATTGCACTCCAGCCTGGGTAACAAGAGGGAAACTCCATCTCAAAAAACAAAAAAAAAATTAGCCAAGTGAGGTGGCAGGCGACTGTAATGCCAGCTACTCTGGAGGCTGAGGCAGGAGAATCGCTTCAACCAGGGGGCAGAGGTTGCAGTGAACCAAGATCATACCACCGCACTCCAGCCTGGGCAACAGAGGGAACTCCATCTCAAAATAAAGTAACAAAATACTAATAATAAAAAAATAAGAATAGAGAGGACGAAGGAGGATGATCACTTCAGCCCAGGAGTTCTAGACCAGCCCAGGCAAAATAGTGAGATCCCTACCTCTATTTAAAAAAACAGAAACAAAAAACCATTGCTTTAAAGTCAAACTTCATATAAAAATATAACACTAAAGTTCATTAAATGTTACTTTTATATATGTGTAGTTTAAAATATGTCAGTAATATCTGAATAAGACTTAAAAATTCTAGGTTTGCATCTTTAATAATGTTAATAAAGACAGAAAATATCTATCAAATTGACAGTACAAAATGTTATGAATTAAGGTATTGCAAGAGGTTTCAACTTTACCTTGAAAGATGAGTAATATCTTATTAGGCAGGAGATCTTTCTAGGCCAGGAAACACCAAGGTTTCAAAATGAAATGAAGTGTGTCGAGGGCAATGATCATACAAAAACCAGGCCACAGTCTACTGGCAGAAAGAGCTAGACTAGGTAGTCTATAAATATTACCCTATAATCCTGAAGAGCCACTGTATGTTTTTGAGACATCTCAGAAAACACTGAATAAACAGCAGCTATAGACACTGGAGTCTGAAAGTGATACACAGAAACCAGAGTCTAGTGGTGTAGGGACAGAGAGAACTGAAAGGACAACATTTTAAAGAATCTGGTAACAAACAGATATGAGGTCCTAACATTACAACAGATCAGGCACCTACCTGAGTAAGCTCATAGGCTCTGTAAGCCAAAAGCGATGTAACTCGATTAGCATTCTTTGACACGTGACATTCATGCTTTGGTGTGGGATCCAAAGCACTTTTATTCAACATAGATTCCAAACTTTTTACACCCATGGGGTCATATATACTCTTTATTTTACCCTAAAATAGAGAAAACCTTTTAAGTATGTACCTAAACCTAATTGTTGACTATACAACATTAATGTTACGGAATACTTCTTTGAATATAATTAACTATACTAACCACTTTTTCCCTTTAATATCACAGAACGGAGGAGAGCAGTGGCTCACGCCTGTAATCCCAGTACTTTGAGAGGCTGAGGCAGGCAGATCACCTGAGATCACGAGTTCAAGACCAGCCTGGCCATCATGGCAAAACGCTATCTCTACTAAAAATACAAAAATTAGCCAGGCATCATGGCACATGCCTGTAATCCCGGCTACACAGGAGGCTATGGCAGGGAGAACTGCTTGAACCAGGGAGGCAGAGGTTGCAATGAGCAGAGATCGTGCCACTGCACTCCAGCCTAAGTGAGACTCCATCTCAAAAAAATAAATAAATATCTCACAGAACACTTTTACTAAATTTGAAGCAGTAAGAAAAAGTTAATCACCAAAAAAAACCATCATTTGAACTTGTTTAATGAAAAGCAAGTAAATAGAAACGCCATTCACAATACTCTTCACTAACATAAATTACATCACCAACATATTACTCTCTACATTCCTTTCTTTGGAAAGGAAAACAAACTCTGAAGTACTGTTAGCTTAGATCAAAGATGGCAAATAAACCTTTCTCAAAAGTATCTTTACCTACTAAACACTAGCAAGCATCAACTTTTAATCAATCTCCTAAAGATTTAGCATCATCTAAAAATTAAAATCCAAATGAAATTTTTTAATATGTGAAATGTATAAGTTTAAATACCTTCATTATTTTAAAAATAACAACATCACCCGTTGCCCCAGTGTCCAAAGGATTTGCTTGTAATAAATCAGCATACCTAGAAAGATAGACACCTAGAAAAGAGGAAAAAATTTGAAAAACTGATTACATTTTTCAAAATCACTAGCACTAAAATAAGACATTTTTAAAAAGTTATCCTTGATCAATCTGAAGTACACAAAAATCAGAAACAAAAGATACAACTGATTTTACATTTCAGAACCTATGACTAGTCTCTTTTTCTGGGAACATAATAAAGCATACATTAATTTAATAAGAACTCCAGGGAAATTACATGAGATAATATATTTTTAGACAGCAACTTAATAGTAGGTATTCTTATTTAAAAAGAAAAAAACATTACCCATGGAAGGAATGCCAAGAATTGTTATTTTGGACTGACCCACATGTAATCCTTTTTCACATATGCTTTGAACCTAAGTTTAAAAAAAAAAATCACTTCATATTGCAATCATAGTAACATTTAAAACATAAAAAGATAATTTTATAAACTTGTTTTAAATAAAATCAAAGCTTCTAAACGATATATAATTCTAAATCACAAAAATCTTACATATATGCTACTTTATATTAATGTGGAACTGACTGACACTTCTCAAAATAATCATGTCTAGAATCCATTTTTATTTAACTGTTTTAGAGACAGAGTCTTGCCTCTGCCCCCTAGGCTGGAGTGCAGTGGCATGACCTTGAATTCTTGGGCTCAAGTGATCCTCTCACCTCAGCCTTCCAAGTAGCTAGAACTACAAGTGCTCACCACCATGCCTGGCTACTTTTTTTTTTCTTTGAGATGGAGTCTTGCTCTGTTGCCCAGGCTGGAGTGCAGTGGTGTGATCTCGGCTCACTGCAACCTCTGCCTCCTGGGTTCAAGCAATTTTTCTGCCTCAGCCTCCCAATTAGTTTGGACTACAGGCGCATGCCACCAACCTGGCTAATTTTTTGTATTTTTAGTAAAGACGGGGTTTCACTGTGTTAGCCAGGATGGTCTTGGTCTCCTGACCTCGTGATCTGCCTGCCTCATCGTCCCAAAGCACTGGGGCATTATAAGAATGAGCCACCCCACCCAGCCCTGGCTAGTTTTTTAATCATTTTTTCTTTATGCCAGGTGTGACAGATACTCTTAACTCCTGTCACTCAATATATATATAGCCATTACTTTTCAAAGAGATTTAGAACCAACAAAATGTTATTCCACCTAAACATCTTCAATTAAAAGGAAACAAAATAGGCCAGGCATGGTGGGTCACACCTGTAATACCAGCACTTTGGGAGGCTAAGGTAGGCAGATCACTTGAAGTCAGGAGTTCAAGACCAGCCTGGTCAACATGGCAAAAGCCCAACTCTACTAAAAATACAAAAAAAAAAAAATTAGCTGGGCATGGTGGTACATGCCCATAATCCCAGCTACTCAGGAGGCTGAGGCATGAGAATCACTTGTGCCTGGGAGGCGGAGGTTGCAGTGAGCTGAGATCACACCATTTCACCCAGCCTGGGTGACAGAGTAAGACTCTGTCTCCCCTGTCAGCCAAAAAAGAAAAGGAAAAATGGTTCCAGGCACATACATATAATCAACAACAGAGAAGAACAATATAAAAGATAATCTTTCCAATAAAGAAAAATGGCCAGGTGCAGTAGCTCACGCTTATAATTCCAGCACTTTTGGAGGCCGAGGTAAACGGATCACTTTAATACAAAAATTAGCTAGGCATGGTTGGCATGCGTCTGTAACCTCAGTTACTTTGGAGGATGAAGCAGGAAAATCACTTGAACCGGGGAGGTGGAGGTTGCAGTGAGCCGATATAATGCCATTGCACTCCCGCCTGAGTGACAGGGCAAGATTCCACCTCAGAAAAAAAGATAAAAGAGAAAAGTATTAACTATCAAGCACATTCTAGAGGAAGAAAATAGGACCAGAGAAAAAAAACTGAGTACATTTGAAAAACAAATTACAAACAATAAACTTTTGCCCCATTAAATCATGTATTCTACTTACATATCAAAAAAGGTCTATAAATGTCAAGTATATTGATGAATAATCACAAAGTTAGTAACTTACAATGGAAACATCCTCAAATCGTTTTTTATAAAATGCATTAACTCACCTGGTAGCGATCAACCATCAGAAATGCATAGGATTCTGAAAGTTCCTTATCTAAACGACCATCAAACTTCAGTTCTCTTCGCTTTTCTGTAAACTAAATGAAATTAAATTTTTAACAACTCCTTAGCATGTGATTATGTTTTTCAAGCTACGAGTTTTAGATTTTTTTTTCCCAAGAAATCGCAAACCTACCAAAATGGAAAAATAATCCCTCTCTATATTCTCTGTCCTTCAGTTCTTCCCCTATTTTAGTTGGCTCTTTATATACAATATAATCAAATAAACATCTATTGCTCATCAATCTTAACTAAATTTCTATTATAATTTTACAACATTACAACTCTCCCGAATTATAAATCTATGCTTATTGCTGTATCTTCCATTCTACTTAACATAGTACACTGCATCCAATAGGTAGTTTAATAAATCTGCTGAATGACCAACTTCTAGACTATAAACTCAATTAAGACAAGAAAAATGTTTCTTTTCTCTGTAACTGTATTCTCAACGCCAAGCACATAAGATGTGCTCCATACATATTTACAGGACAGAAGAGTGACTTCATCTTAGTAGTAGAAACTATAAGTTATCCTAAACTTCTGGCTTTCCTATCTATAAAATAGATATGCATTTAAAATATAGAATATCTGACATTTTATATTCAGGCTATTACTGTTCTTCAATAATATAACTTATGAATCTTCAGACTAAATTTTTGTATAAACTTAACAAATAATCTCTATGTACCATGAAGCCACATCAAACTACTAAGATTTTAATTTTCTCTGGGATCCAGTAACACTAATGCCCTTTAGGGAACCTTTCAAAATTAAATCCTGGTCCCACCTGGTTAAACAAATTGTAAAAATAAAAAATTCGTATTTCAGGTCCATTAGGAAAGCATTATACATCAAATATTTTGAAATATCTACACCTGCTGGCTTTTCCTAAATCCAAACTCAAATATTCCAATTTTTACACGAAACTCAGTTCACTGTCTAACATGCTCAACTGTTCCTGTTTGAACTTTTTCACTAAGAATATCCACTAACGATATTATCATAATATAGCCACCAGGCAATAATGGTGGAAAAAATTGAGCATACCCTAAAAACAAACACACACACATATTTGATTTCATTAATTACCTTCCAATTTAAGTATTTAATTAACATGTACTACCCTCAAAGAGCAAAAGCCCTATAATTTACAATTTATTTATTTACTTATTTATTTGAGACAGAGTCTCGTTCGATTACCCAGGCTGGGGTGCAGTGGCTCGATCTCAGCTCACTGCAACCTCTGCCTTTCGAGTTCAAGCAATTCTTATGCCTCAGCCTCCCAAGTAGCTGGGATTACAGGCATGTGCCCCAAGCCTAGCCAATTTTTGTATTTTTAGTAGAGACAGGTTTCACCACGTTGGCCAAACTGGGTCTCAAACTCCTGGCCTCAAGCAACCCACCCACCTCGGCCTCCCCAAGTGCTAGGATTACCGGTGTGAGCCACCACGCCCAGCCAAATTTACAATTAAACCATTAAATAGTAAGCTAACCCTATACTTAAGATTTTCAGTAAAGAAGTTATTTTACGTAAGTGCATATTAATAATTTAACACAGCAGATAAATGTAATGCTACAGCAACAATATTTGGGGAAAAAAGAGATGCCATTTAAAACTTGTTTTCCCGGCCAAGCGCAGTGGCTCACGCCTGCAATCCCAGCACTTCGGGAGGCCAAGGCAGGCAGATCACGAGGTCAAGAGATTAAGACCATCCTGGTCAATACGGTGAAACCCTATTTCTACTAAAAACACAAAAATTAGCTGGGTGTGGTGGCACTCACCTGCAATCCCAGCTACTCAGGAGGCTGAGGCAGGAGAATTGCTTGAACCCAGGAGGCAGAGTCTGCAGTGAGCAGAGATTGTGCCACTGCACTCCAGCCTGGCGCCTGGTGACAGAGCGAGACTCCGTCTCAATAAATAAATAAAAAAAAAACAAACTTGTTTCCCTTTGTAATTTGGTTCTCCTAAAAATTTTAGTATTTCTAGAGAAAATTTTTTTCCCAGGCCGTTAACTGGTTCTAAAAACAGTCTTACAATAAGTAGTTTAAAACATACCTCCTTTTCCAAAAGCTCATTGTGTATCAAGCAAGCACGTTTGTAGTTAAAATTTGTTACTGAGGTTGGTTCAAGGTAAGATGAATGGAGAATATTTACAACATCTTCAAATTCTCGAGAGCCTGGAGTTAATGGCTGGAAAAGTGCTAAAATAAAAAAACAAACATTTTAAATGTTTAACATTACTCCATCTTAAATATAGCTTCTTATGTTTTTGTGTGTTAATGTAACCTTAACATGAAAAAAGGCATCAAGGCTATCTTACTTTGTGACATGCAAAACAGATACTTATTAACTCACTGAAAAAAAATTAAAACTAGTTAGCTACATATACCAGGTTCCTTCAACAATAAGGATCTGGCATTACATACACAGACAAGGAGGTTGCAATTTTGCAAACCTAAGGCATGCTATATTAGGCAACCTAAATTGCTTAAAGACTCTTAAAAGAACCTGAGTTTACAGTCAACTTGTCTCAGCTCCTATTTTGTTACACTAAAGATGTCTCAGACTGCGTATTTCACCAAACTAAATATCTATACCATGTATGAGAGCATAAAAACATTTAAGACATTACTTGAAGTAACAAAATATTCTTGGTTACTGACACACTGGTCTTTAAGTTTAAAAAAAGGGCCGGGCACGGTGGCTCACGCCTGTAATCCCAGCACTTTGGGAGGCTGAAGCAGGCAGATCACAAGGTCAAGAGATCGAGACCATCCTGGCCATGCTGAAACCCCATCTCTACTAAATATCCAAAATTAGCCGGGCATGGTGGCACACACCTGTGGTCCCAGCTACTCGGGAGGCTGAGGTGGAAGAATTGCTTGAACCCAGGAGGCGGAGGCTGCAGTGAGCCGAGATTGCGCCACTGAACTCCAGCCGGGTGACAGAGCAAGACTCCATCTCAAAACAAAAAAAAAACAAAACATTTTTTGATGGCTCATGCTTATAATTCCAGCACTTTGGAAGGCCAAGGAAGCAAGACTGCGTGAGCTCAAGAGTTCGAGAGCAGCCTGGGGAACACAGTGAGACCCTGTCTCTACAAAACATTTAAAAAAAAAAAGGTGGCGCATGCCTGTAGTCCCAACTACTTGGGAGGCTGAAGCAAGAGGATCTCCTGGGCCCGGAAGTTTAAGGCTACAGTGAGCCATGTTCATGCTACCACACTCCAGCCTGGGAGACAAGAGTGTGACCATGTCTCAAAAAATAAAAAATAAAATGCTGCACCCACATGGTAGAACATTTAATATAACAACTTAGTAAAATGGAAACATCTGGAGCTTTGGAGTCAAACCTCAACACAAATACCAGACCTAGCATTACTGGCTTGGAGTAAGGTGCTGGGTAAAGTAATTACTTATATAGCTCAGTTCTCTCAAATGTAAAATGACAAACTCCAGCTACCCTAATGACCACTATATGCCACATGCCATACATGAGACAAAACATGGAAAAAGCTCTCAGCATAGCATCCAATGCATCATTTAAGACTGTTAAGTTTTTATTCTCCACATACCCAACCATTCTACATCCCACTTTTTTTTTTTTCAGAGTTTCACTCTTGTCGTCCAGGTTGAAGCAATTATCCTGCCTCAGCCTCTCGAGTAGCTGGGCTTACAGGAGCCTGCCACCACATCCAGCTAATTTTTATATTTTTAGTAGATATAGAGTTTCACCATGTTGGCCAGGCTGGTCTCGAACTCCTGACCTTAGGTAATCCACCTGCCTTGGCCTCCCAAAGTGCTGGGATTACAGGCGTGAGCCATTGCGCCCAGCCCCCACTTATAAAATATTTAAGTCAAATATCCAATTTGTTCTTTTGAATTACTGGTCTAGTAACCTCAAATTTCCATCTTATGCACAAAATATTTTAATTTATTAATACGCCTTAAAGACTATACATATACATATTTCCCCAAATCAAAAAGGAACCACTTTTCATTGTAGAGAGAAGTACTTGTAGAAACTATGTTATTCTCTATTACCTTAATTTCTTTCAAGACACTACTTAGTAACAGTCAACAAATGTCAGTCAAAATAGCTCACTACTGCAAACATAATGCTCCACTTGTACATACTCCTAAACGTAACAGATGCAGCCAACTTTTGTCTTTTCTATACATGATTATTAGACTTTAAAGAACATGTCAAATGACAGACCCATTCATCCATTCATTTACCAAACCATGTATATATTACACAAGTATCTGTAAAAATGTAGTTTTCAATGGCACAGTGTGTACAAACAAATGGTTACCACTACTTTGGAACTGTACACTAAAAAATTGGTCAACATACTTACAGTAATGCAATAAAAAAAAAACAGGAGTAACCTCAAACAAGTACTCAAATAGAACAAGACTACTCAACACAAAGTGCCCTATAATCAAACTTGTAGCAGATGAATATAATTCAGTAACCTACTGATTATAAGCTCCATGAGACAGAAACTGTTATCTGTCTTGTTCATCACTCATCTTTCCCATATCCCAGTAGCTAGCCCTGTGAGTGCTAGCCCTAAAAATATTGAACAGTTGAGTGAAGAAAATGAGAAACTCTGTCAAGAGCTTTAAAAATAGTAACAAATATATTCTACTACTAAATGATTGCTATTTAAAAGTAAGACTCATTGGGAGGCCGAGGCGGGTGGATCACGAGGTCAAGAGATCAAGACCATCCTGGTCAACATGGTGAAATCCCGTCTCTACTAAAAATACAAAAAATTAGCTGGGCATGGTGGCGCGTGCCTGTAATCCCAGCTACTCAGGAGACTGAGGCAGAATTGCCTGGACCCAGGAGGCGGAGGTTGCGGTGAGCCGAGATCGTGCCATTGCACTCCAGCCTGGGTAACAAGAGCGAAACTGTCTCAAAAAAAAAAAAAAAAAAAAAAAAAAAAATTAAGACTCATTCACAAATTCGACAATTCAGTAACATACAAAACACAAATGAAAGCTCAGAAGAGGGTAGGAGACATACATTGTCTTAATTCAAACCTGTGTTACAGAATGTAGGACAAAAACATCTTATCTTTATGATGATTGTCCCCAATTAAATTGTGAAGAACTTGGCAAGGAAAGCAGCATGTGGAGGTCTTTACAGGCTTTCACATTCAAAGTGGGCCAAGCATGATTTTAAAAGTTGGGTTTGGCCGGGCGCGGTGGTTCAAGCCTGTAATCCCAGCACTTTGGGAGGCCGAGGCGGATGGATCACGAGGTCAAGAGATCGAGACCATCCTGGTCAACGTGGTGAAACCCCGTCTCTACCAAAAATACAAAAAATTAGCTGGGCATGGTGGCGCGTGCCTGTAATCCCAGCTACTTAGGAGGCGGAAGCAGGAGAATTGCCTGAACCCAGGAGACGGAGGTTGCGGTGAGCCGAGATCACGCCATTGCACTCCAGCCTGGGTAACAAGAGCGAAACTCCATCTCAAAAAAAAAAAAAAAAAAAAAAAAAAAAGTTGGGTTTTACACACAATTTTGTTTCTAAACTAACAAAATGACTTCAGGTATCTAAAATGTACACAAAAAATGTATCACATGGCTTCCAATTTCTATGAAATTTTAGTCTACATAAGAGAAATTTTCATTAGTTAAGCTACCCCAACATAATTTCTGCCATTAATGTAAAGTAAAAAATTACTCAAATCATAAATCTGCATAAAAGTTCACATACTGGCCAGGCGTGGTGGCTCACGCCTGTAATCCTAGCACTTTGGGAGGCGGAGGTGGGTGGATCACCTGAGGTTAGGAGTTCAAAACCAGCCTGGTCATCATAGTGAAACCCCATCTTTTTTTTTTTCAGGCCTTTTCCATTTAATAACAAAAACAATCTGTACAGAAAACCCAAAGGCAACCACATAGCATATGTAAAATGTGCAAATACACTTTAAAATGCAAGTTATTCTATAGCATCTGCAAGATAGAATTTCATAGTAATTAAGGAATCTACTTCATTCTAACTTAACAGTCTTTTGCTTGTATAGCCAATGCAAATCTACAAGGCACAACTTAGCGCTGATGCTACAGTGTGAAACACATACCCTCAGATTATTTATTTGAAGATATTAAAATAATATCATGTTTATTATTTTTTAATGAGTCATGAGCTCATTTCTAAAGCTTCATAAAGCATTACGATGATAACATATATGTGGTCAGGACAAGCTGTTCCCTGAACTTAAAAGGTGAAGGACAAGACTCTATACTGTTATCCTGTATTAAAAAAGAAATATACATATATATACACAGACACCCCATATCACGGACAAGAAACTTCCCATAATCCAAAGGGAGGCCATTTCCTTATTAGCAAAGGTGTGCATTACAGTATTTCATGACAGTTAAAAATTACACACTTACCACCTGTTTTGGTCCATCTTGCTACAAAAAGACACTGAAGTAGACAATTTTCTTCAGTAAGGTAAAGACAATGTCTAATTTAGAAAATCCTCCTCTTGAGATTGCACAGTGAAAGGTATCATTTAATTAAATATAAAAGCTTACTACCTTTTTTTTTTTTTTTTGAGATGGAGTTTTGCTCAGTCACCCAGGCTGGAGTGCAATGGCAAGATCTTGGCTCACTGCAACCCTCACCTCCCGGTTCAAGTGATTCTCCTGCCTCAGCCTCCCGAGTAGCTGAGATTACAGGCACCCACCATCATGCCCAGCTAATAAAAAGTTCACATACAAATTATTCTCAAAGTACTTAACATTTCCAGTTCACTCTAAAGCAATGTCCAAGAGTCATATCCAATGTACTAAAGACAACAGCTAGTAGGAAAAAACTTCCTGCAAATGAAAAGGCATTTGAGTTCTAACAATAAATATCTGTGTCCTAATAACTTTGTATTGCAAATGCCTCAGTGGCCTCATTAGTTAGGCCAATTATAATTTCTCACTTTTTCTGGTGATAATTTCTACAATAATAAAATTATGCTATAACGATTTTTAAGAATTTCAAGTCAACTTGCTGGAAAACTTAAGTTCCTGTTCTCAATGTACATTCTCTGGTAGTCTATTTTATGTCCTCAGAGGTCGCTTAACATTACATGCATCTTGATGAATGTATCCTGTCACTCCTTTTAAAGAAAACAGATGGGTCACTATTTGAGGTAGTAATAATAAAACAACCCTGTGTCTATCCAAATAGGGAAAGCATTACATTTATGAATCATCCATTTCACTAAGGGACTCAGTATTCAATATACTGTTGTCTAGATTCTGACAGTTATCGTTTAACCATTAGTGGTTAAGTACTACCTTCAATACTGTACTAAGAGCTTTACATGTATCATCTCAATCACCCAAACAACCCTATGAAGTTCAATATGCCCATTTCTCAACTGCAACTGAAACAAGTAGCAGTTGAGTTGGTCCAAGGTTACAGGGTTAATCAATGAATCAAGCTGCTAGGACTCAAATTCAAGCGATCAGTCTCCCTATCTCATATCCTGAAATATAAGATGTGTTTGTATGGGTATAAGATGTACAATGTCCAATCATGTCGAGCTGAAAAAAATCATGGCTTCCTCATTTTATAAAGTAGAAATCATATAGAAAACTTAGGCACAAGGAGGGGTGAACCTGCCCAGGTCGGAAACAGAGCAGGTCAAAACTCCCGTGCTGATCAGTAGTGGGATCGCGCCTGTGAATAGCCACTGCACTCCAGCCTGGGCAACATAGCGAGACCCCGTCTCTACCAAAAAAAAAAAAAAAAAAAGAAAAAAAAGAAAGAAAACTTAGGCATAGGAAGTTAGCTATAAAAGAACAAAGAGGCCTGATGCAGTGGCTCACACACCTATAATCCCAGCACTTTCGGAGGCCAAGGCAGGCAGATCACAAGGTCAGGAGATCAAGATCATGCTGGCTAACATGATGAAGCCCAGTCTCTACTAAAAATATAAAAATTAGCTGGGCATGGTAGCGCAGGCCTGTAGTCCCAGCTACTTGGGAGGCTGAGGCAGGAGAATTGCTTGGACCAGAGGTTGCAGTGAGCAGAGATCATGCCACTATACTCCAGCTTGGGCGACAGAGATTGTTTCAAAAAAAAAGAAAAAAAAACAAAGAATTTGGTTCTAAGACCACTCTTTCTATACCCTCTTGTCTTCTCTCAAATCTCTTAATTTTTTCTGATTTTAATTTTCCTGCAGAGACACTAGGGCCAAGAGTCGTAATAATCTTTTTTTAAAAAAAAGGTTAACAGTAGCAAAAGTTCTTTCACACATTAATGTGTAATTTTGCTTATTTAATAAATTTCCATTAAATGCCTGTCAGAAAAACAGCTGAGTTGACTACTGATCATACAAGGTTTCCCTATCGACAAGCTATTTATAGATGCATTTTACAAGACTGAAAAACACAGATTTAGAAGGGCACTTGGAGACTTATAATTCAAATGAAGAAACTGACAGTACCATAGAATAGCAACTGGAATCACATTTCCTGACTTTTAGCCATACTATCATCAAATATTTATTAGATTATACAAAACATACTCAAGATTTGAAGGTCATATTTAGGCAGTAGGCAGAGATATAATTTAAGTAATCAAGCAGTAGCTTTGTTCCTTAAGCAAAAGAACATCTTCAACATGCACGGTGGCTCACGCCTGTAATCCCAGCACTTTGGGAGGCCAAGGCAGGCAGATCATGAGGTCAAGAGATCAAGACCATCCTAGCCAACACAGAGAAACTCCCGTCTCTACTAAAAAAAACACAAAACGTGGTGGCAAGTGTCTGTATTTGCAGCTACTCAGGAAGCTAAGGCAGGAGGATCGCTTGAACCCAAGAGGAGGAAGTTGCAGTGAGCCAAAATCCCACCACTGCACTCCAGAAAAAAAAAGAAACATCTTCATCAGTTTTACCAATTTGTTTACTGTTAACGATTTTTTGTATTTATGTATTGCAAAAAACATCATAAATACATAAATTTTGTATATATATGTATACACACACACACAAGCTAAACCTAAAAGATGGACCACTCCTATCAAAACATACAAATGGGGCTGGGCACGGTGGCTCACGTCTATAATCCCAACACTTTGGGAGGCCAAGGTGGGCAGATCACTTGAGGCCAGGAGTTCGAGACCAGCATGGCCAACATAGTGAAACCCCATCTCTACTGAGAATACAAAAATTAGCTGGGAGTGGTGACAGACACCTGTAATCCAAGCTACTCAGGAGAGGCTGAGGAAGGAGAAGGCTTTGAACCCAGGAGGCAGAGACTTCAGTGAGCGGGGATCACAACACTGCACTCCAGCCTAAGCGACAAGAGTGAGACCTCATCTCAAGGAAAAAAAAAAAAAAAACACAAATGGGTAATATGAAGTCTAAATAAACAGTTGTCTGATTTAAAGTAATTCATGGAAGACGATGAAATAATTATCAAGAAGCAGCTGGGGATCTGAAATTCTCTCTGAATTCATAGCTGATGTCTACTGGTATTAATGATTATAATACAACCACTCTCCATTCATTTGTTCTTCACAGTTAAGATCTTTTTTAAAAACCACTTTTCTTCAGTCTAAAAAAAATTAGCACAGACAATAGGAATAGGTGCTTCATTGCTAAATCAACAAGGCTGAACATAGTGTATAGTTAGGAATGAATATGCTGGCAGGAATCAAGAGCATACAAATATGAAACAATGATTTTTGAACTGAGGATAGGTCAAAGTAAATTTTACCTCCATTGCTTTGCTATTATGTACAGAGAGATCTATTGCTCTCAGAACCCAATCCATACACAACTAATGAAATACCATGGATATTTCCTTAATAATGAGACTTGGCTCCAATAGCTTCAAAAAGACAAGTGTAAATTTTGTTGGGGAAGATGGAGGTTAGGAAAATTAGTCATTACTTCTGGACTAAACTAGTTTGGAAACTTAGTGTACGAGAACAATTAATTTTTGAGACTCCCTTGCACGCTACAAAAACATTAAACATTTTCCAGAAAGTGAATCATCACTACTCCATTTCCCAAGAACTTTGGAGGGAAAAATTACATCAAATGCAATTACCAATTTTAATTTACTTTTGATGACTTACTAGATTTAAACAAAGCAATAGTGAAACATCTACCAACAAAATGCCAATTCTACCATTTGGTTAAATGTAAGAATTGGTCAGGCGCAGTGGCTCACACCTGTAATCCCAGCAGTTTGGGAGGCCAGCGGGCAGATCACAAGGTCAGGAGTTCAAGACGAGGCTGGCCAACATGGTTAAACTTTTCAGTATCAAAGGTTCTATTGCATTCATATTTTAACACGGCAGACCTTTTCTTGTTACTGCTTTTCCCGTGAAAAGACCAGGCTGGCCAACATGGTGAAACCCCGTCTCTATTAAAAATACAAAAAAAAGCTGGACATGGTGGCGGGCGCCTGTAATCCCAGCTACTTGGGAGGCTGAGACAGGAGAATCGTTTCAACCCAGGAGACGGAGGCTGCAGAGAGCCGAGATTGTGCCAGTGCACTCCAGCCTGGGTGACAGGGTGAGATTGTCTCAAAAAAAAAAAAAAAGTAAGAATCATGCCTCAGCCAATAAATAGTAATACACACATCGAAAACAGTAAAAATTTATACCTTTCCAGATAAATAGTCAATCTGTCAGCACCAATCAAATGTCAATAGTTAACATAATTTCTGAATGTCAAAATTCCCCAAGGATGAAAATGTACTAAATATTTCTATATTTAATGGTGGGAGGGTGGGGGGAGACAGTTTTTGTTACAAACGGTTCAGGTCAAAAGCAGCTAACTTAAATCCTTAGGTTATAAAAAAAAAGAAAAATCTTGCTACCCAGTTTGAATAGTGGTAAGAAGTACTCCACAGCTATCTTCAAATTCCAACTCCACCACTTATTAGCTGTGTGACCTTGGGCAAGTTACCTAACCTCTCTAGTCTCCTCATCTGTAAAATGGGAATAGTACCTACCACAAAACACTGTTGAGATTTAGTCAATGTATGTAAACTGCTTAGAACAATGACCACAACTTTTTAGGTACTATACAAGTGTTTGCCAGTATCATTATTCAATTACAATTGCAGTTATTTTGGATGTCATACTATTGACAAGACCAAAAAAGGAACTGAGTCAACAAGTTATAATTGCATAGTAGTGACCTTTAAGGCATTAAAACAGTCAAGTCCTAATCTTGAATTTCATGGGAAAAGCAGTCACAAGGTCTGCCATATTAAAATATGAATGCAACAGAACCTTGATACTGAAAAGTTCAAGCAGACATACCTATTGAAAACTATCTAATATTCACGATAAAAATACTTAGATGACCACAACTAATAAAACCTAGCCAAATCCTATACGAAGTGATACCTTTACCTTTAGAGCCTTCCAAGAGACGATGTTGGGGGGAAGAGTGAAACTAGCAGCTTCACTATTAGTTTATGATGAATATTTTTTTTAAAATAAAGTTGAACTTATGTATTAAATTCTAACAAGCACTAACTTCTCTCAGCTTGAACAGGATAAAATTCATAGTGGTAAAATAGCTGCTTATTTAATTTTTTAAAGTTCTATTTAAGTCGCTACTTTACTATTTGAACAGCTGGTGATCAGGGCATAAATACTTACACAAGTTAAAAATTGCTCATTTTCACTAAACATGAAAACATCCACTGTGATATATTTTCCCTATTCACAAGTTTTGTCTCTAAGTAAAAATGGAAAATACAAGTTTTACCCAAGAGGTACAAGACTATGGGGGAAAAAGCTAGGTTTATGTTTTCTAATCTCTCAATTATTTCCACTTTTAGTGTGTTCAACTGAAGTCTATTTTACAGCAATCTCTGGATTTATCTAACTAAAACACACACACACACACACACACACACACACACACACACACACAGAGACAGTGCCTTTCCAGTTCCTACTGCCTTCCCACATTTCAAACCAAATTTTAAGGATTTCTAGGCCAATTTTCTGGTCCTAACAAACAGAAAAAAGTGTATCATGGTTTGTCCATATTCTTAAGCACTTAAAACTTAAAAAAAAAAAAAAAGACTTCAAACGGCTTTTATTACGCTGTGAACAAAAAAATAGTTCGACCTCCTACCTCATAACCAGAGCCCATTTAAATGTACTTCCAACCTATTCTCTAACAATTGATAATTTATGCTGGGAACTTTTCTCATACAGACTATAATCATACATTCTCAAATCTTAACACACCAAAAGAATTGACAGTCTTGACCTTTAAAAGTATCTTTCTGAACCCCGTATTAACTCAAAAGATATTTCTAGAAACAGTCCTCATGCTAACCTCCAAAGGTTAACTTCCATCTTTGTCAACGTGGTTTCTCACACCAAGTATTTTCTTGGCTTTGTCATCCAAACAGAAATGAACTTTATTTGTATCTTTCCGATAAAATGCTCAAACAATTCCAGTAGTGCAAGTGGAATTGGTTATGCTTATGGAAAGTCAGTATAATGCTACAGCCAAGATTCTATAACCAAGAAATGAAAAAGCTTTCCGTAGGGGGAAAAAAATCCTATTATTTTCCAAAGTAAATAATGAAAAACCTAACCACACAGTAGGGCAAAAAGGAAGTTGTCTAAATCCAGAATATCCAAAATTTACTGGACAGTTAAAAAATACCCCAATAACAAAAAAAGATACTAATTTTGATCTTCATTAGAAATTTTGACTCCATATTAATATGGTATTAAGATTTTTTTTAAAGTACATGTAATTAATGTAACTGTTCCCACATGGGTTCCAAAAACTAAGACTGGACTTTTTTTAATCTGAAGTTCTACCATCTAGAAGACCAACTTGGTGACTCTTGGGGATAATATAACTTCTCATAAGTTTTCCATTGGGAAATTACTGCACCAAGAACCTACCTTGCCATTCTTTTCAAATATAAGAAAAACCATATTAAGTTCGGACTTAAAAAGAGAGAGATCTATTTAATCTAACGCTTCAATAACAAGGGGGAAAAATCTACATGGAAATGAAGTGTGATGGAAAATAGCAGTGTGCATGGATCACATCTACTAATGAAGATTTCTAAATAAGGGAGGACGCTGACATCAAGCACATTTCAAGTAGACACACAGAGCTGAAGAACTTCCACAGGGAGAAGCACTCTTGGTCCTCAGAACGCAATGGCCTCGGAGAAAGCCCCAGAATCCATGGCCAAGGGCTATTTCCATAGCGAGACTTCTCAGAAGCATCCTTAGGACACAACAGTTTCTCTGCCTTCGGGGATTGGGAGGGAGGGGCGCCGAGCACCATCTTTCCTCTCTGGGAGTGCAGCCTTACGGACAAGCTTCAAACCTGAGCTACTTCCAACTTCCACGGGGAGGGGGAGCAGGGGAGCGTGGTTCCTCCGCTTTCTCTTGCAACAAGCGCGGCAGCTGGGCGGCCGTGGCAGTGAGGGGAGAGGCGGCCGGCGCTGCATGCGTGTTTACGTGTCTCGGATGGGTGTGGGAAGAGGACATAGAAAGGTTCTAATGAAAAGATGGAAGGGGGAGGGGGAGAGAGAGAGAGAGGGGTTGAGGAGAAGGGGAGGCACCACCTTTCTTTTCTCTGCTCTTCCTGGGGATCTGAAAACTCCTCCTAACAGGCCTTTCGGGCTCTTCGGGGCCTCTGGGCAGGGCGGCCGCGCCCGCCTCAAAGGATTCCTGACGCTGCTCGTGGCTGAGGCTCTGAGCGGCCTCGGCCCCCGCTGTCTCCTCAGGCCCAGCGCCGCTGCCAGGTTCCGCGATGCTGAGGAGGCGGAGGCCGCCGCCGCCGCCATTTTGTGGGGAGGACTCAAGCTCCGGAAGCGCCTGCTTCATCTCGTCGTCTCCGCGGCCGCCACTTTCCCAGCTCGAGTCCGTCGGCGGAGAGGCCTCAGTCTCCACAGCAGTCGCCATCGCGCCGACGTGAGGAGCTCCGGGAAGCTTCTGCCCACAAGGTCGACGAATGTTGGGGGAAGGGGCGGCAGGCAAGTCTCGCCTCCGAGCTGCTCTCAGCCCACCCACCCCCTGTCCCCCGTTGCCTCGGGCTGCGCTCCCGACCCGGCAGCCTCTTGGGGGCTCCGAAGCGGGCACCCCAACCGTGCTGCCCTGTCCTCGGAGCCGCTCCTCGCTGGGGCAGTTCTTCTGCCTTCCCCCGCCACTCAACGTGCGCGCGTCGGGGCCGAAAGGGGGCGGGGCTACCATGGGTCTTTCTACCAATGGGAGCGCGGCACCCGCCTCCGCGCGTGCGGATATACCGCGCCGGGGGGCGGAGTTTGGGGTTCCCGAGCCCGCCAAAAGGGGCGACCGCAACGCCAGACGAAGGCCTCGACGCCGCAGCAACGGCCTGCGGAATGCGTGGGCTCTGTGGCAATACGCGAGTTCCCGGCCTGCACTGGGCCCGCGCTGGGCCCGCGCTGCAGGCGAGGGAGACGGGCTTGGCCTCATCCTCGGAGCACAGGCGTCGCCCATTTGTGGGCAAGACTCTTATCCCTCTGCGCACGAGTTATCTCGGCCCAAAGGGGCTGCAGAGCGGTGGATTCAGGACGATCTCGGTTTTATGAACGATTTGCATGTGTACAAAGACCTAGAAAGGAGATAAGAGAATGGGCCACGCCGTAATAGCCTGAAAACCTCGGGGGTCTCTGCGACCTGCTATTCTCACCAGATCTTGTATCTTTATGATACATGACTCGCCCCAGGCCTTCTCTTTTATCTCAAAGGGTGTGACCCAGAGTCGCAGCTCCGTATGTCACAGCTCCACCAAACACTCTATACCTGAGATCCTCTGATGGGACTTCACAACCTAGTGTTAGCAGGATTTGGTTCTCAGTTTGAGAGGAGGAGGCTGTTAACTACTTAACATTACTTAAGTAGTTTTCCATTTGGTCCCCTCCCCCTGTTTTCCTATAGTAAACGTATAGCAAAGAAAAAATAAACTTTTGCGATCACATTAAAAAATGTAAAGCAGGTAGTCGCCCTTCCATAAAGGGAACAACTTGATAGTTAAGTGAAAAGCCCTTTACATGGTAGTTTCTACCTTGTCAATATAAGAAAAATACGGTTTTTCTTATATTTGAAAAGAATGGCAAGGTATGTTCTTGGTGCGTACCTTGTCAGTATAAACTATCATGGGTTATCGTGAATACAGCCAATATTAGTGCTTTCTGTGTGCTACACACTGACTGGACAAGTGATTTACGTGCATTATGTCCATTTAATTCTCACAGCAACAGATATGAGGGAGATTGTTCACACAATTTAAGCATTGCAAGACATTGAACAAATTTACGGTAACAAAATCAAGATTTGAATTCAGGTCTACTTAACTCCTCCAGTAAGTACTTAAGCACTGCACACTGCCTGCCTCTCTAAGACTTAATTTTCACAGCAGCTGTGCACTTTTATTCATTTTTATGGATGAAACAACAGAGAGCTGACATTTTGTTGAGGTCGCCAAGGAGCAGGATCAGGTTTAAGACCCATATCTCTACTTCCCAAACTCTCTCTCAAGGAGTTTACTGACCAAATTATCGTCATAATAAAGCCCCATGCTTAAAGAGCATTCCCAAGGGCAATAGCAAAGTTGAATTTCTTTGTCCTCTGATAAACATCACTGTTTAACAGCTGATATTAAAAAAACTAATCATGAATTGCCCAACCTATTGGAATCAATTTAGTAAATCATACAAAAGTGAGGGTAAATCCATTATTAGTAAATAGTTTAAAAACACATTTTATGGGAGAGAACTGGCATAAAGAAAAAAGAAAAAAAAAACACACATTTTAGGCCAGGTGTGGTGGCTCACACCTGTAATCCCAGCACTTTGGGAGGTCAAATCAGGCAGATCACCTGAGGTCAGGGGTTTGAGACGAGCCTGGCCAACAGGGTAAAACCCCATCTCTACTAAAAATACAAAAATTACCCAGATGTGGTAGCACATGCCTGTAATCCCAGCTACTTGGGAGGCTGAGGCATGAGAATTGCTTGAACCCGGGAGGCAGAGGTTGCACTGAGCTGAGATTGCACCATTGCACTCCAGCCTGGGCTGAGACTGTCTGAAAACACACACAGTCAGATTTTAAAATATGCTTAAATGAAAAACTGAGGTCTAAGTTGAGGGGAGAAATGCTACATTAAATAATTTTTTTAATTGGGGGAGAGGCTTTACTTGATTTAAAAGATGGTACAGAAGATCAGAAACTCATATTGCAGTCCCCAAATGATAACTTTCTTTTTTATCGATTCACTGAAGGCATACCTAAAAGCTCATTTTTATCAAATTCAAAAATAAGGCCTAATTGTGACCAGGTGTTATGGCTCACGTCAAAATCCCACTTTGGGAGGTGGAGGCAGGATGATCACTTGAGCCCAGGAGTTCATGATGAGCCTGGGCAATATAGTGAGACCCTGTCTTTATTTAAAAAAACAAAAAAAAAAAAACAAAAAAAAAAAAACTAATTGCATATTGATGTCACTACTCATCCACTCAAGAAAAGGCAACTGTACTTGGAAGCTCCTAGGCTATGCATAAGGCAACCACAGGTTGTTAGTAAAGAGCACCTCAAACTAAGGCTAGACAGAACCATTAGCCCTCCACAGCGGTTGAATCTTAAATTTTGTGAGGTTAAAAATTGTTTCCCATTCCAAATTGACATTTATTAAAAGAAATTTGGCTGGGTGTGGTGGCTGACACCTGTAATCCCAGCACTTTGGGAGCCAAGGCAGGAGGATCACTTGAGCTTAGGAGTTCAAGACCAGCTTTTGCAATATAGTGAGACTCTGTCTCTGTTTAATAATAATAATAATCCCAGCACTTTGGGAGGCCGAGGCGGGTAGATAATTTGAGTTCAGGAGTTCGAGACCAGCCTGGCCAACATGGTAAAAGCCTGTCTCTACTAAAAATACAAAAATTAGCTGGGCCTGGTGGTGAGTGCCTATAATCCCAGCTACTTGGGAGGCTTAGGCAAGAGAATCACTTGAACCCAGGAGGCAGAGGTTGCATTGAGCTGAGATTGTGCCACTGCGCTCCAGCCTGGGCGACAGAGTGAGACTTCATTTCCAAAATAATAATAATAACAGAAAAAATTGCCGGGCGCTGTAGCTCACACCTGTAATCCTAGCACTTTGGGAGGCCAAGGTGGGTGGATCACCTGAGGTCAGGAGTTCAAGACCAGCCTGGCTATCATGGTGAAACCCCATCTTAAAAAAAAAAAGAAAAGAAAAAATTTTAGTGAAATCAGATTTTCTATATTATACCTTACAAGGTATAAAAAACTTGGGAAGCCCTAAAATATAATTTTAAATGCATATTCATTTACTGTAGATAGCAAGAAAAAAATTCAGTTCAGCTGGAGAACATTACTAACATTCACTATTAGAAATATTTTTTAGGCCAGGTGTGATGGCTCTGGCCTGTAGTCTCAGCACTTTGAAAGGCCGAGGCAGGTGGATCATGAGGTCAGGAGTTCAAGACCAGCCTGGCCAATATGGCGAAACCCTGTCTCTACTAAAAATACAAAAATTAGCCAGGCATGGTAGCCTGTTCCTATAGTCCCAGCTACTCCGGAGGCTGAGGCAGAAGAATCGCTTTAACTCAGGAGGCGGAGGTTGCAGTGAGCTAAGATCATGCCACTGCACTCCAGCCTGGGTGACAGAGCAAGACTCCGTCTTATTAAAAAAAAAAGAAAGAAAAGAAATATTTTTTAGTTACTGGAGACTAAGTACTACTAAGGATGTAATTTTGAAGCAAATGGACATGGTTACCTTCTTCAAATTTGCTGTTTAGTGGGGAATGCATCTGAAACTAGTATCTATGGTGATGGCTATGCTGAGACCTAAAAGTAAAGTAAGGCGTCAGACACATAAGGGGCAGAAAAGGGGTATAAATTTGCTGAATCCTCCCTATTTCAGGAAAACTAACACAGTGAGATAGAGGATATCCATCTATGTGTTCATACATGTGTATATAGATATCCATGGGGGGTGTGAGTACCACAGATGTACATGGTTCCGAAGCAAGAGCTACCAAAAGTTTATGCTTTTAAGTATAAAGCCTATAGTTGTCTCCTGCTATCAGTAGTGGACAAAGCAGCAGCACAAGGAATATTAGAGAACAGTATAAAATAGTGTAAAATTAAATATCCAGGGACCACAATTGCCTTTTAAAATTTGGAAACATAAAAATAATCAATTTCAAGTCCTCAATTTAAAAATAGGAAAAGAGGCCAGGCACCGTGACTCATGCCTGTAATCCCAGAACTTTGGGAGGAGAGACAGGTGGATCACTTGAGGTCAGGAGTTCAAGACCAGCCTGGTCAACATGGTGAAACCCTGTCTCTACTAAAAATACAAAAATTAAAGCCAGGCGCGGTGGCTCACACTTGTAATCCCAGCACTTTGGGAGGCTGAGGCGGGCAGATCACAAGGTCAGGAGTTCGAGACCAGCCTAGCCAACACAGCGAAACCCTGTCTGTACGGGTGCCTGTAATCCCAGCTACTCTGGAATCTGAGGCAGGAGAATTGCTTGAACCTGGGAGGTGGAGGTTGCAGTAAGCCGAGATCATATCAGTGCATTCCAGCCTGGGCAACAGAGCTAGACTCTGTCTCAAAAAAAAAAGATACAAAAATTAGCTGGGCATGGTGGCACATGCCTATCATCCCCTCAGGTGGCTAAGGTAGGAGAATCACTTGAACCTGGGAGGCGGAGGTTGCAGTGAGCCAAGATTGCACCACACACTCCAGCCTGGGTGACAGAGTGAGACTCTGTCTCAAAAATAATAATAATAATAATAATAATAAGGCCAGGCACAGTGGCTCAAGTCTGTAATCCCAGAACTTTGGGAGGCCAAGGCAGGTGGATCACAAGGTCAAGAGATCAAGACCATCCTGGCCAACATGGTGAAACCTCATCTCTACGAAAAGTACAAAAATTAGGTGGGTGTGGTGGCTCGAGCCTGTAGTCCCAGCTACTCAGGAGGCTGAGGCAGAAGAATCGCTTCAACCCAGCAGGTGGAGATTGCAGTGAGCCGAGATCACACCACTGCACTCCAGCCTGGCAATAGAGCAAGACTCCACCTCAGAAAAATAAAATAAAAATAGGAAAAGACAATGACCCAAGATCACATAGCCAGCTAGTAAGAAGAGTTAACATTTACTGAGCACTTTCTATGTGTCAGACACTTCTAGGAGTGTTAAATGTATAGTTTCATTGATCCCCAGAGAAGGTTCTAATGTTATCTCCATTTACAGATTAAAAAACTGAGGCAGAGCAGTTAATTAACTTAATGTCATTTAGAGTGTAAGTGGCAAAACCAAGATTCTAACACAGGCAGTGTGCCTCCAAAGCCCCATGCCCTTAATAACCACAATATATTAAACTTCTCTTGAAACAAAGTCCAAAACTCAGTGCATTTTCCATTATGCCATTTCATCTCCCTTCCTCAAACAATACTTAAAAGACAGGATACGGCTAGCTTAACTCAGCAGTAACTATCAGTATTACTGATGCATAACCTTCGGCCTAGCAATTCTATTTCTAGAAATGTATACGGTACAAATGTACTCATTCACAATCTAAATGTGTATTCAAGGAGATTCTTTACAGTGTTGTATTAGCAAAGGATTGGAAATAACTTAAATATATATCAATAGGGTATGTCCACACAGTAGAATACTATGCAGCCATAAAAAGGAATGAGGCACTGATGCATGCTACAATGTGAATAAACTTGAAAACATTATGCTAAATTAAAGAAACCAGACACAAAAGCGATATATTACAGATTCTGTTCATATCGAAGTTCAGAACAGGAAATTCTACAGAAATGGAAAAATGATTGGTGGTTACCAGGAGCTAGAGGGGAGAAGGGGAGAATGGGGACTGACTGCTAATGAGTACAAGGATTCTTTCTGGGTTGATGAAAATATTCTGGAATTAGATAGCGGTGATAATGCCACGACTTTGTGGATATATTTAAAACCACTGAACTATGTATTTTTAAGTATATAGATTTACATATTTTTATATATATATATAATTTTTTTTTTTTTTGAGATGGAGTCTTACTCTGTCACCCAGGCTGGAGTACAGTGGTGCCATTTTGGCTCACTGCAACCTCTGCCTTCTGGGTTCAAGCGATTCTCCTGCCTCAGCCCCACGAGTAGCTGGGATTACAGACACCTGCCACCACATCCAGCTAATTTTTGTGTTTTTAGTAGAGATGAGGTTTCACCATGTTGGCCAGGCTAGTCCCAAACTCCTGACCTCACGTGATTTGCCCACCTCAGCCTCCCAAAGTGCTGCGATTACATGTGTGAGCCACTGCACCCGACTGAACTATATACTTTAAAAGATGAATTTTATAATATGTGAATTGTTTCTCAAAGGGGTGGGGAGAACTAGGCATTCCTTGAGGTCAGAGACTCCAAGCAGCAGAAACTCTCTCCTAGTGCCTGCTTTGAACATACAAGCTGCCATGGATTCTATAGCTACCAATGACCTGAAGGAGTTTGGAAACAAACCCTTTTGTATTTGAGTCTCCAAGTGAGAATGCAGCCCAGCTGCATGATTTCAACCTTGTGAGAACCTGAGCACAGATCCCAGTTAACCCATGCTTGAACTTCTGACCTAAAGAAATTGTGAGCTAATACAGTATTGTTCTAAGCCACTAGGTTTGTGTTTTTCTATTAGAAAACGAATACAAAAGTTAAAATATGCCTGGCATTTTCTTTTTCGAGACAACGTCTCACTGTTGTCCAGGCTGGAGTACAATGGTGCTATCTCAGCTCACTGTAACCTCCGCTTCCTGGGTTCAAATGATTCTCCTGCCTCGCCTCCTGAGTAGCTGGGATTATAGGCATGTGCCACCACACTCAGCTAATTTTTATATTTTTAGCAGAGATGGGGTTTCACCATGTTGGCCAGGGTGGTCTTGAACTCCTGACCTCAGGTGATCTGCTCACCTTGGCCTCCCAAAGTGCTGCGATTACAGGAGTAAGCCACTGCTCCCAGCTATGCCTGGCATTTTCTAAGTGCTTTGTATATTTTAACTCATCTGATTTTCACACAACCCTGTGAGGTAAGTACTCATATTATTCCCATTTTTCTAATAAAGAAGCTCATTAGGTGCTAAGTGTTAAAAAATAAAAATAAAAAAGTGGCCAGGCACAGTGGCTCACACCTGTAATCCCGCACTTTGTGAGGCCTACGCGGGCTGATCATGGGTTCAGGAGTTCAAGACCAGCTTGGCCAACATAGTGAAACCCCATCTCTACTAAAAATACAAAAATTAGCCAGACATGGTAGTATGCACCTGTAATCCCAACTACTCAAGAGGCTGAGGCAGAAGAATCACTTGAACTCGGGAGGCAGAGGTTGCAGTGAGCCAAGACCATATACCACTGCACTCCAGCCTGGGCAACAGAGTGAGACTGTCTCAAAAAAATAAAACCAAAAGAACAAGGTGCAGAATAGGATGAATAGTGTATTAGTATTTTTACCAGAAAATGAGAAATACAGTTAAATATATACAAATATATGCATCTATTTGCATAAAACTTTAGTGGAAACCTACATAAGTAGCTAGCAATATTGATTGCCTATGGAAAGGGAACAGGGGCTAGAAGATAGAGATGGGAGAGACTTTTCCCTCTATATCCTTTTGTACTTTTCATGTAAAAGACAGGTGTTTATATATATATATATAATTTTTTTTTTTTTTTTAAACAGGGCCTCACTCTGTTGCCCAGGCTGGAGTGCAGTGGCTCAATCTCAGCTCACCGCAACCTCTGCATCCCAGGTTCAAGCAATTCTCCTACCTCAGCCTCCTGAGTAGCTGGGATTACAGGCACCTGCCACCATACCCAGCTAGTTTTTATATTTTTAGTAGAGACAGGGTTTCACCATGTTGGTCAGGCTGGTCTTGAACTCCTGACGTCAGGTGATCCACCTGTAAGGCCGGTTGCCTTACTGGGAGCTCAAACGCACACACCCGCCCACCCCCCACCCCGACCTTTTTCAAGAGCTCGAGCAAGCTCAGACATGCTCAGGCTTGTTCCCTTCTCCCATGCTCGCACAGCCTGACCCTCCCTTAAAGAGCCCAGTATGCAAACAAGGTGCTGTAACCATAGCCTCTTGTTAACCAATAGCGGTCAAGCCCTATTGACCAATAGCAGCCGAGTCTTAACAACCAATAGCAGCTAAGTCTTAACTACCAATAGCAGCCAAGTAATTCCAACCAACAACAAGCCAAGTCCTAGGTCAAGGCTTGTAACTTATCCAATAGCAGTCCTGCTGTCCCACAACCAATCGAGCCGTTTCACTCCCTATAAAACCCAGTCTAAGAGGAGTCCGCGCTACTTCTCCGGCCCCTCCTATCGGACCACAGAACCTCACCCGGGAATCTGAATAAATTCCTTCGCATTGGATCTATTCTTGCTGGCCTCAGTTTCTTCATTTTATCCTCAGCGAGAACAAACCTTACACCACCCACCTCAGCCTCCCAAAGTCCTGCACCTAGCCCCCCAAAAAAAAAAAAATATATATATATATATATTTAAGACAGGGTCTCACTCTGTCACTCAGGCTGTAGTGCAGTGGCACTGTCATGGCTCACTCCAGGCTTGACCTCGTGGGCTCCATTGATCCTCCTGCCACAGCCTCTGAGTACAGGTGTGCACCACCATACCTGGCTAATGTTCTTATTTTTTGTAGATATTGGGGTCTTATTATGTTGCCCAGACTGCTCTCAAACTCCTAGGCTCAAGCAATCCTCCTGCCTCAGCCTCCCGAAGTGCTGGGATTATAGGCATTGCTTGACCAAAGGGTGTGATTTTTGATGCTCACATACTCCTTGAGCCTTGTAGGTCACACAGCTAGGAGGCTTTTTGTTTTTTAACATTTTCATTAAAAGACAGCAGTAGTAAAGATAATAAAGGCTAGTCAACAAAAAAGGACCTCTAACATCTAATTCATAGAACTTTAAGGATCTTAGAGATTAATTAGTTTGATTCATTTGGAGGATGAGGAAAATATTACAAGGTTACAACTCCATTGTCCATTCAGATGCATTAAAAAATGTGAAATTGTTATTCCTTCCATATATTGAGCAACAATAATTCTACTTCCAAGGAGTCACCCTCTTTCCCCAAAGGGCATGTCTGGTTACTCACTGAGCAAGTATTTCTTGGGTGTGTCCTAGGGAAGCCTGAGAAAGACCCTCTTAGTTTGGCAAAAAACTGTGTTGAAGTTGATTCCTGGTTAGTAACTGGAAGAAAAACTTCCATGCAATGAGGAAAAGTAACAAAAGGAAGAAATTCAACTGAAAATAAGAATATAGTTAGCATCGAACAAGAAGTAAGTATCCTCTCACCAACACAGCTGACTCTGGTAACCACAAACCTCAGCTAAACCCAGAAGTCAAGAGCTGTCACTTAAGTTTTATTTCATTTCTGAGTGAAACCTTTCTAAGACTTTATTACATGCAATACCATGGATTAATCTCACAGACGTAATGTTAAATGAAAGAAGTACCGTATGATTCCATTTACATGAAGTTCAAGGACAGACAAAAATAATCTATGGTAATAAAAGAATTGTGGTTTCCTTGTGGGGGTAGGGGTGGTGGTAATTGACTCAAAGGGGACATGAAGGAACTTTCTGGAATGATGGAAATGTTTTATATCTTAATCTGGGTGGTAGTTATACAGACAGGGGCATACATATGTAAGTCTTCATTGAACTATATGCTTAAGAGTTGCATTTTATTGTATGATGTTATTCTTCAATTAAACAAAAGCAGAACTTTTCTATGGGTTCTCGTTATTCCAGGGACAAAGATAAGAATTCCTCATGTGGGCCATGGAGCCTTGCTGATTCTGACCTTTGTCTGCCTTTCCACCTCGCACTTCACTTCCCTAAGTTCCTCCTTGGTGCTTCCTATGTCTGGCACATTTGCCAAACTCCCTGGCCATGCAATCAACCTTAGCACATGATATTTGCCCTCTGCGGCATGTTATTCTTCCCCGTGCCACCCTCTTCTCCAGTTCCAGTAACCTCTTGCACTTCCTTTGGCTGAAGCTTCACTTCCTTGTGTGCGCTTCCTTCATAATGCCCTTGCTCCCATTCTAGGTCTGGTTCTCCGTTGGATGCTCTTAAAGAACTTTGCTCCTTTTACTCAGACCACTTACCTCACAATTTCCTTAATCAGTAATTACTCCTTCATTTGTGGGACTATTTAATTAAATGTCTCTCCCGCTAGACTCTGTGCCATTCCATGGACTAAGGGTCAATGTCTGGGTTTTGCTTACCATGCTATCCCCAGGGCTCACCACAGTGCCTGGAACACAATAGGTGTTTACTAAATATGTTTTGACTCCTGAGGATAAAGTGACTATTTGATAGTCTCTGTCAGGAAAATTGCTGATGTCTCACATAACATGATTTAGGTTTACCCTCATTAAATGTTATTGGTGTATCTTGCTTTAAGCAAACTGAATCAATTATATGGAAATCTCGATTTATCCAAAATATAAATTAGAGTGCATCTGTTCAAATGCCTGATTTATATTTTCATGTATTTATATATTACATGATTTATACAAGTTTAAGGCATTGTGGGTTTTTTTTTTTACTGCATTTGAGAAGATAGATGAGCATCATTTCCCAAATTCAAGACTAGTTGAAATCAATAGGATTTAACAATTGGAAGTAATGGTTGTGTTCTACCAGCTGACTGGCCAGTATAGACGTAGTTATAAAGTCATTTATACCACTGCCATTGTCATCTGAACAAAGACCTGGATTTATACCAACTTCATGTTGTGGTTGGTGGAGTTCTGTAATTAAGAAGGAGGCTGGTGCCAACAATCCAAGTTACGCAAAGAGAAAAAGAAAATGCTCAAGAGGAAGTGGTACACTAGAAAAGTGCAAACATAGGTGGAATGTGTGAAAACATTTTTTTTCAAATTAAAAGTGTCTTAGATTTTATGTTTTTATGATAAAAGGGGCTAAAAGAAGGTTGTCTGAGACTTCCTATTTTCAAGATAACCCATCTCAGCACTCAATTTGGAAGACAGTGAATAAGTTGGAGGTAAAGAAGTAACAATACAGAGAGAACATGTGAATAACACCTTGCAATTTACCAAATGTTTCACTTATTATCTCAACCTGCTACCAGGCCCTAAGCTGGGCTTTTGAGGATACAGCTGTAAACAAGATCCATCCTGACCATGTATTTCTTTTCTTTTCTTCTTCTTTTTTTTTTTTTTGAGACAAAGTCTCACTCTGTCACCCAGGCTGGAGTATAGTGGCACGATCTTGGCTCACTGCAACCTCCGCCTCCCAGGTTCAGGCAATTCTCTTGCCTCAGCCTCCTGAGTCATGCTGGGACTACAGGCATGTGCCACCACGCCCAGCTAATTTTTTTTTGTATTTTTAGTAGAGACGAGGTTTCACCATGTTGGTCAGGCTGGTCTTGAACTCCTGACCTCGTGATCCACCCGCCTCGGCCTCCCAAAGTGCTGGGATTACAGGCGTGAGCCACCGCACCCAGCCTCTTTTTTCTTTTTGAGACAGAGTCTCGCTCTGTTGCCCAGGCTGGAGTACAGTGGCGCCATCTCGGCTCACTGCAACCTCTGCCTCCCAGGTTCAAGCAATTCTCCAGCCTCAGCCTTCTGAGTAGCTGAGATTACAGGCCCAGCTAATTTTTGTATTTTTAGTAGAGACGGGGTTTCACCAGATTGGTCAGGCTGGTCTCAAACTCCTGACCTCAGGTGATCCATCCGCCTCGGCCTCACAAAGTGCTGGGATTACAGATGTGAGCCACTGCAGCTAGGCCCTGTGTTTGTTTTCTGATGCTTCCATACCCACTGCCTCATTTTTTTGTTTTTTGAGATAGAGTCTCGCTCTGTAGCTCAGGCTGGAGTGCAGTGGCGTGATCTCGGCTCATGGCAACCTCTGTCTCCTGGGTCCTGGTTCAAGCAACTCTCCTACCTCAGCCTCCCAAGTAGCTGGGATTACAGGCATGAACCACCATGCCTAGCTAGTTTTTGTATTTTTTAGTAGAGACGGGGTTTCACCATGTTGGCCAGTCTGGTCTTGAACTCCTGACCTTGTGATCCGCCTGCCTCAGCCTCCCAAAGTGCTGGGGTTACAGGCATGAGCCACCTCGCCTGGCCTCCCATTGCCTCATTTAATCTTCCCAGGGTTGACAGAGAAACATTGTTACATTTGACAGATGAGGAAATGGTAACTTAACTGCCTTGCTCAAGGAAGCATCACCAGTAAGTGATGGATCAGGACTCAGATTTGCCTCCTAAATCCAATTGCAAACCCTTGCAACTACCCCAAATTCTACTTGCTTGTAGGCCTCTGGGATGGCTAGTTTGTTAATCAAACTCTCATCGGAAATCAAGAAAAATTACAGTTACACCACTATGCATTTTAATCATTCCTCTATGTATTATTTCTCTCCCTTGTTTTGTACTTTCATTTTTCTGAGTGAATAGGAATATTCCCACCAACTCCCTTAAAAACACAAGTTTCTTCACTCATTTCTCATAGCTCCTACAGATTTGTAGATGATTTCTGGGCAGACAGAAGTAATCAAGTCATCCAGTTTCTTTGACCAATAACTGAATTAAGAACTGTGTCCCTTTTAAGTCACATGATTCAGGTTATTGTTTTATTATTTGGTGCTTCATAGTACCAGAAAGGTATTCAGACTTAATTTTGGACATTTTCTACCCAGTCCATAAAAGCCTGGTAGTAAAAAGATATTTGACATGACCTTTTGCTAAATGATTGGTGCTACAAAATGCTGATTTTAAGATAAATTAGCAAAAGTCCCATCAACATATGAATAGATGAACAAAATATGTTATGTTCATACAATGCAATATTATTTGTCCATAAAAAGGAATGAAGTACTGATACATCCTGCGACATAGATGAACCTTGAAAATATTGTGTTAAGTAAAAGAAGCCAGTCACAAAATACTGCATATGGTATGGTTCTGTTTATATAAAATGTCCAGAACAAGGCTGGGTGCAGTGGCTCATGCCTGTAATCCCAGCACTTTGGCAGGTCCAGGCAGGCGGATCACGAGGTCAAGAGATGGAGACCATCCTGATCAACACAGTGAAACCCTGTCTCTACTAAAAATACAAAAATTAGCTGGGCAGGGTGGTGCATGCCTGTAGTCCCAGCTACTCAGGAGGCTGAGGCAGGAGAATCGCTTGAACTCAGGAGGCGAAGGTTGCAGTGAGCTGAGATCACACCGCTGCACTCCACCCTGGCGACAGAGCAAGACTTTGTTGAAAGAGAGAAAGAAAGAGAGAGAAAGAAAGAAAGAGAGAGAGAAAGAGAGAGGTAGAAAGAAAGAAAAAAAGAAAGAAGAAAGAAAAAGAAAGAAAGAAAGAAAGAAAGAAAGAAAAAATAAATGTCCAGAATAGGGAAATCTATACAGACAGAAATTAGATCAGTGGTTTCCTAGGGCTAGGGTAATGGGGGAATTTGAGTATGATAGCTAAAGGGTATTAGTTTAAGGTGATGAAAATGTTCTAAAGTTAATTGTAGTGATGGTTGCATAATTCTGTGATTATCTTAAAGACCATTGAATTGTATGCTTTAAGTCAGTGAATTGTGTGGTACCTGAATTATATCAATGAAACTGAAACTGTTTTTTCTTTTTTTTCTTTTTCATGTCTGACAGGTAATGTGCCAACATTTATGAACTACCAAAGGATATAAAACTGTTTTTTTTTTATTGTTTTATTATTTTATTTTTATTTTTATTTTTTTGAGACAGAGTCTTGCTCTGTAGCCCAGGCTGGAGTGCAGTGGTATGGTCATAGCTGACTGCAAAGGAAACTCTAACTCCTGGCCTCAAGTGATCCTCCCACCTTGGCCACCCAAAGTGCTGGGATTACAGGCATGAACCACCATGCCTAACCTAAAACTTTTTTTTTTTAAAAAAAAAGGAGGTCGATACAGTGTTCCACTATTAACTTGGGGAAAATTCTTTCTCAAGTATATGATATTGGAAGTTATTTGATGGCAACTAGTGCTTAAATTTGTGTTAACTGTGTAGGAAGAACTGAATAAATCATTTCCTGTTTTCTCTCCACCTGCCCAACCAAAAAAAGAAAAGAAAAAATTCTAAATTTGACCAATACAACAGCAAGATAATGCAACTATTACAATGGGATATGGCCTGAGTCAATTAAAGCGCCAGCAATTGACATTGGACCTTCCACATTATGCGTGTCTATATCCAGCCATGATGTGAATATGTGAATAGCAAAAGTACTAGCTGTGTCTTTTCCTGATTTTTTTTTTTTTTTTTTTGAGATGGAGTTTCCCTCTTGTTGCCTAGGCTGGAATGCAATGGCATGATCTCGGCTCACCTGCAACCTCTGCCTCCCAGGTTCAAGTGATTTTCCTGCCTCAGCCTCTCGAGTAGCTGGGATTACAGACATGTGCCACCATGCCCAGCTAATTTTGTATTTTTAGTAGAGATGGGGTTTCTCCTTGTTGGTCAGGCTGGTCTCAAACTCCCGACCTCAGGTGATCTACCCGCCTTGGCCTCCAAAAGTGCTAGGATTACAGGCATGAGCCACTGCAACCAGCTCTTTTCCTGATTTTTATATTTCAATGATTTGTATTAGAGTTAATTAATATTAATCCTCTTCAAAAATAACATTAAACCTAAAGCCCAGTGACTTAACAACATAAAATATTCCAGATTCTTATCCCCCAAAAATTCCATTTCAACTATTTGAAACAAAAATTTAGATAATAGTTTGGCTTTAAATGCCTTATTTCAAATATCCTTCCCTATAATACTCCCAAGTGAAAAAAAAATTTTCCCTATTATTTTTCCGTTTAATGTAAACCATTCCTAGTTAAAAGAGATTTTCAAAAATAGAGCTTTACAAAAAATACAAGTTCAAGTTTCAGTACCCTCCCCTCCCTCTATCCCCCAGCCCAGTGGCAATTAATTATTATAAGTTTTTTCCTAAGAAGTCTTTGGGGAACCAGCCAAGTTTAAATAGGGTAATTGGTAGGTCTATGGTTGCAATTTACATAAATTATAGAAACATAACACCAGACATTTATCTAATTGAAGAAAATGTGGTGTTCAGTTACTTAGCTAGAGGAATTCTACTTGTGGTTTGTGCCATTTGGTGATTAGTCTATTCTCTTGAGGATCTGAGTTGCTCTAGAGACAGAATATCTGATAACAATGCTCAAAAAAATCAGTTTGCTTTACTTAATAAAAACTCAAAATATATATTAAAAATAAAATACTATTCATATACATTTTCTTGACAAAAATAGTACTGAAATAGTATAAATCCATTAATTCCTTTAGAAGATGCTTGTCCACATTCCTGTTAAAGATGTTGATTAGTTCTAAACATTCACCCAATGCTCTCCTTTCTTTTCTTTTATTTAAGACGGAGTTTCACTCTGTTTTTTTTTTTTTTTTTTTTTTTTTAAGATGGGGTTTCACCGTGATGGCCAGGCTGGTCATGAACTCCTGACCTCAGGTGATCCACCCACCTCGGCCTCCCAAAGTGCTAGCATTACAGGCATTAGCTACCGCTCCCGGCCGGAGTTTCACTCTTATA
This sequence comes from Aotus nancymaae, assembly GCF_030222135.1. Taxonomy (NCBI): domain Eukaryota; kingdom Metazoa; phylum Chordata; class Mammalia; order Primates; family Aotidae; genus Aotus; species Aotus nancymaae. The sequence goes on from NW_026988482.1 coordinate 31,218,915, forward strand.
GCCCAGGCTGGAGTGCAATGGTACGATCTTGGCTCACTGCAACCTCTGCCTCTTGAGTTCAAGCAATTCTCCTGCCTCAGCTTCCCGAGTAGCTAGCACTACAAGTGTGTACCACCACACCCGACTAATTTTTGTATTTTTAGTTGAAACGGGGTTTCACCATGTTGGCCAGGCTGGTCTCGAACTCCTGACCTCAGGTGATCTACCTTTCTTGGACTCTCAAAGTGCTGGGATTACAGGCGTGAGCCACTGTGCCTGGCCAATGGTCTCCTTTCTTTCAGTGCTAAAGAGCTCTTCACTCTCTTAATCAATCTGTTATTATAGGTCCTATGGCCCTTTGTTGAATTTTTGTTTACTAGAAATATAATAAGCAATGTAAGATATTTAATTCTGTCAAAGTTGTTCCAAATTTCTTATACTAAATAAGTATAAAGATATTACATGTCTATTTTTTCGCCCAGGTTGGAGTGCAGTGGTGAGATCACAGCTCACTGCAGGGAATACTGCTCCGGTCCCACGAATGCCTTCTCAACATGAAGACTGCACGAGGGCCTCATAAAGAGGGCTTATGCAAAGATTACTGAGAAGGGAGGCGACCTCTGCTCACAAGATCTGGGAGGGTCTTTGCAGATGGAAGCTGGCAAGGAGGAGAAAAGCCTTGCAGGGCAGAGATCACGGAATGCCTCAGGCTCTGCCTAGATTCTCGGAATAAGGAGTGATTTTAATTGCTCTATGTCCTCAATGCTCGGGAGATAAAAGCCTCTTGATGCATTGGGTGTGGTCAGACAAGGTGGCTCCTCATCCCCTATACTTCTGATGTAGGGGCACCCTGATAACAATTGGTGATAAACTCAGAACACTAGTTTAGCATGTCTTAGAAGGATCTCAAGTGCTCTCCTCCTGGCTATCTTACCTACCCCTTCACCCTCCTCTTCCATGCCCATAAGATCAATGAGATTATGCACATAATAAAAGTGTTTGGAGCCCAGAGTTCGGTTCCCATGCTTGCGTTGGTCCCCTGGACCCATGCTGTAAATTTTACTCTTGTGTCTCTGTCTTTATTTCCTTTTCTCAATCTCCCATCACCGCCAGGACTAAGGGCACCCATGTACGGGGTTGGGGCTGGTACCCAACAAAATTCCACTTCTCTACGGCTACAGACTAAATTTTTATATCCCACCCAAATTCATATGTTGAAACTCTTAGGATCGCCATCCTTAATAAGTGTCAGGTAAAGGAGTAGGACCTTTGGAAGGTAATTAGGTCATGAGGGTGGAGCCCTCATGAATGAGATTTTCACCGTTATTAAACAGACCTCAGAGAGCCCCTTTACCCCTTCAGTCATGTGAGGAAACAGTGGAAAGACGGCTGTCTATGAACGAGCAAGTGGGTCCACACCAGACACTGAATCTGCCAGTGCCTTGATGTCAAACTTCCCAGCCTCTAGAACTGTGAGAAATGTTTGTTGTTTATAATCCACTGGCATATGGTATTCTGTTATAGCAGCCAAACAGACTAAGACATCTATTTCCTACCTAAAGGAGTTTGAAGAGGGGTCAACTGCAGGTTTTACATTCTTTTTGATTTGTTTGTTTTTTGAGATGGGGTTTCACCATATTGGTCAAGCTGGCCTCGAACTCCTGACCTCAGGTGATCCACCCATCTCGGCCTCCCAAAGTGCTCGGATTACAAGCATGAACCACCACGCCCAGCCTCTTTTTTTTTTTTTCTTTTTTTTTTTGAGATGGAGTCTCGCTCTTGTTGCCCAGGCTGGAGTGCAATGGCGCGATCTCAGCTCACCACAACCTCCGCCTCCCAGGTTCAAGCAATTCTCCTACCTCAAATCCCTCCCAAATAGCTGGGATTACAGGCATGTGCCACCACGCCCAGCTAATTTTTGTATTTTTATTAGAGATGAGGTTTCTCCATGTTGGTCAGGCTGGTCTTGAGTTCCTGACCTCAAGTGATCCGCCCGCCTCAGCCTCCCAAAGTGTTGGGATTACAGGTCTGAGCCACCATGCCTAGCCAAGTTTTATATTCCTTTAAATGTTTCAAAAAAAAAAAAAAAAGACATAATAGCATAGAATTCTGTCTCAATGCCCCAAGTATCTTTAACCACAATTTGTCTAAAATAACCTAGGACATTCAAAAGACAGGAGAATGCCTCATACCCTCATGCTGGGACACATAACTTGGAGCTCACTACACTGACATCACTGGCACCCAGTTACTAAACACAGGCAATTACTTAGCAATTAGTGCTTCAACAATTTTTGTTTGCTACGAACTATATGTGACGCAGGGAATAAAACATAAGATGGAGTTCCTGCTTGTAAATACACTAGCAAAAGAGATGAAGGCTATCTTGTAGAGACTAGCTGAGTTAGTGAGTCAGAGATGAGGAGGAAAGAAAGTGGCATGAGTGGAATTCCAGGTAGTGAGGGAAAAGAAGAACAAAGATACCAATGCAAGAAACAAAAAGGTTTCTGCAGCAGGGAAGCACAGTTGGCTGTTGCGGTATACAGGGTGAGGCAGCAAGTGGAGAAGCGGGCTCCTCTGAAGGCTCCAGCTGAATCAGAGAACATGTGCCATGTTAAGGGACTTGGATTTAATTCTGATAGCAAAATATGAGAGGTTAAGGATTTTAGGTAGAAGCTGACCCAATCAGTCATGCATTTTAGACAGATCATTCTGGGTTTATTTTTTTAAATTATTTTATATATTTTTTTTTTTATTAAGACGGGGTTTCACCATGTTGGCAGGCTGGTCTTGAACTCCCGATCTCAGGTGATCTGCCGCCTTGGCCTCCAAAGTGCTTAGATTACAGGCGTGAGCCACCACTCGCAGCCTTTTTTTTTTTTTAACTTTTCATTTCTTTCTCTCTCTATCCTTTCTTTTTTCTTTTTCTTTCTCTTCCTTTCCTTTCTCTCCCTCCCTCCCTCCTTCCCTCCTTCCTTCCCTCCTTCCTTCCTTCCTTAGGTCTTACTCCGTTACCCAGGCTGGAGTGCAGTGGCACAATAACAGCTCACTGCAGCCTTCACTCCCAGGGCCCAAGCAATACTACTACCTCAGCCCCACTAAGTAGCTAGGACCACAGGTGTGTGCAACCACACCCAGCTAATTTTCTTATTTTTTGCAGAGACAGGTCTACTTATGTTGCCAGGCTGGTCTCGAACCCCTAGGCTCAAGCAGTCCCCCCACCTTGGCCTCCCAAAGTGCTTGATTACAGGTGTGAGCATTCTGGTTCTTGTTAAAGAAGGTGGATTTTAGATGGATTGGAGTCAACAAAACTAGTTAGGACACTGTTGCAAAAATCTAGGTAAAAATGGCTTAGAACTTCACCATCCTTGGTAATTCTCAGCCTAGAAACAAACTGAGGTTGCACTACAGTATGAGAGAATTTCAAAGAAGAAAGAAGTAAAGAGATGGGAGAAACCAATCATAGTTACTAAAGGACTCTGTTGTTTTTCCCCCATCCCCCACCATATTCTTTTTTAATTTTCTGAAAGGACCAAGTAATAAACCATAAAATGATGATGCTAGGTGTTTGCTTTGTTGCTGTTTTGTTTTTGAGACAAAGTCTCGCTCTGTCACCAGGCTGGAGTGCATGCAGTGGCCCTATCTTAGCTCACTGCAACCTCTGACTCCCTGGTTCAAGCGATTCTCCTGCCTCAGCCTCCCGAGTAACTGGGATTAAAGGTTCATGCCACCATGCTAAGCTAATTTTTTTTGTATTTTCAGTAGAGATGGGGTTTCACTATGTTGGCCAAGGTGGCCTCAATCTCCTGACCTCGTGATCCGCCCGCCTCAGCCTCCCAAAGTACTGGGATTATAGGTGTGAGCCACTGCGTCCAGCCAGTGTTTTGTTTGGTAGGTTTTTGTTTTGTTTTGTTTTGTTTTTTATTTTGAGACTGTCTCCCAGGCTGGAGTACAGTGGTAAGATCTAGGCTCACTAAAACCTCTGCCCTCTGGGCTTAAGCAATCTTCCTACCTCAGCCTCCCAAGTAGTTTGGACTACAGATGCACACCACTGCACCCAGCTAATTTTTTATTTTCTATAGAGATGGGGTTTCACCATATTGTCCAGGCTGATCTTGAACTCCTGAGCTCAAGCAATTCACCCACCTTGGCCTCCCAACGTGCTAGAATTACAGGTGTTTTAAAATAAGCCAAATAAGTGATATAAACACTTCCAAGTCATAATTCAGATGCAGAGGACCTTACAATAGTTAACAATTTTCAAGCTAAAAATCACATCACCTATAAAATATTATAAGTAATTTCCTTATTGAAATAGTTTAGCAGAAGGCCATAGGGCTTGAAATGGAGTGACAGAACACAAACATACAAGAACAGATAAGAAGAGTGAATGGTTGGCTTAGGAAGGTTTTCCTTTCTATTCCAAGACTAGATTCTGGCAATATCTGGTATGTAACTAAGATATGTAACATTTAAATATACAATATTTTTATTGTGAAAATAGTTTAAATATGTTTAGAATATAAAATTTGGGCTGGGTGTGGTGGCTCATGCCTGTAATCCCAGCTCTTGGGAGGCTGAGGTGGGCAGATCACCTGAAGTCAGGAGTTCGAGACCAGCCTGTCTAACATAGTGAAACCCCATCTCTACTAAAAATACAAAAAATAGCCAGGCGTCATGGCTTGTGCCTATAATCCCTTGAACCCAGGAGGCAGAAGTTGCTGTGAACTGAGATCTTGCCACTGCACTCCAGACTGAGCAACAGAGTGAGATTCTGTCTCCAAAAATAAAAAATTGTGTCAGACGCTTGCAGAATGCCTGAGACACTTCCATGAAATTCTCACCCTAGGCTAATGCATACTAAATGCTTTATAATCCTTCTGTTGAAAAACAAGACATTCAGGAGCATACAGCTTAATTCCAGCAGAGGGCAGCAAAATTTCACTAAGCAGTTTTCAAAACCCTAGCAGCTTTTCTATAATACCTAACAATATTTTAAAAATATTCCCTCCAGAAGAGTTCTATAGTTCCACAACTACAATCTCATAGTAGCTGTGGAATTACAGTATTACCATACTTATATTTAGGCAGGACAGAATTCTTGCCAGAGTTCAAAGACTGTGGAAGGCTCTTAGATGGATAGGACCCAGGGCAATGATAAGAGGGCATAAAGATGAGCCACAATGTCTTACCAGGGTCACCTGCTTGATGGTTTTCCAACTCTTTTAAAAAGAGTCATGATATAAGGCACAATGGGATTCTTTTTAAAAATATGTTGTCACTGCCAGGCATGGTGGCCCATGCCTGTAGTTCCAGTTACTGGGGAGGCTGAGGTGGGAGGATCACCTAAGCCCAAGAGAGTCCAGCCTGAGACCGTGTCTATAAAAGCATGTATATATGTATGTGTGTGTATGTGTGTGTGTGTATATATATATACATATGTTGTATATATACAAACATATATATGTTGTAACTATGTTTCTGAGTTTTCTCATCTGTAAAATGAGATAATAATTGCACCTAGGCCAGCACTTGCTCATACCTGCAATCTTAGCATTTTGGGAGGCCAAAGGAGGAGAATCCTTTGAGGTCAGGAGTTCAAGATCAACCTGGGCAACTAAGTGAGACCGCATTTCTACAAAAAAATTTAAAATTAGCTGGGCATGGGGGTGCATGCCTGTAGTTTTAGCTACTCAGGAGGCTGAGGCAGGAGGATTGCTTGAGCCCAGGAGTTAAAGGCTAGAATGAGCTATGATTGCATCACTGTACCACACACTGTATAATAGGGCAAGACCATATCTCAAAACAAACAAACAAAATAATAATGATTGTACCTACATCTTAAGAGGTTGTTACACAGATTAAGTGTAATGTAAATTGACTGGAACACTGTTAGCTGTTCTTTTAAAAAATTGTAAAATCGAGTGGTAGAAAGAAGAAAGAAAAAAATTGTAAAATACACATAACAGAAAATGTACTATCTCAATCTTTTTTTTTTTTTTTTTTTGAGACGGAATCTTGCTCTGTCACCCAGACTGGAGTGCAGTGGTGCAATCTAGGCTTACTACAACTCTGCCTGCCAGGTTCAAGTGCTCCAGCTAATTTTTGTATTTTTCAGAGACAGGTTTTTGACATGTTGGCCGGGCTGGTCTCGAACTCCTGAGCTCACGTGATACACCTACCCTGGCCTCCCAAAGTGCTGGGATTACAGGCGTGAGCCACTGCACCTGGCCTCAACCATTTTAAGTGTACAATCTACATAGCAGAATATATATGGAAAAAAAGGTGTACAGTCCAGTAGTGTTAAGCATTGTACAAGTAATCTCCTATCCTCTTTTCATATTGCAAAACTGAAACTCTGTACACATTAAAGAAGCTCCCCATTTCCCTCTCCCCGCAGTACCTGGTAACCATCACTCTACTTCCTGTCTTTATAAATGTGACTACTCTAAGTACTTCATAGAAATGGAATCATGTAGGGCCGGGCTCCATGGCTCACACCTGTATTCCCAGCACTTTGGGAGGCCAAGGCGGGCAGATCACCTGAGGTTGGGAGTTTGAGACCAGCCTGACCAACATGGAGAAACCCTGTCTCTACTAAAAATACAAAAAAAATTAGCTGGGTGTGGTGGCACATGCTTGTAATTCCATCTACTTGGGAGGCTGAGGCAGGAGAATCATTTGAACCCTGGAGGCGGAGGTTGTGGTGAGCAGAGAATGCGCCATTGCACTCCAGCCTGGGTAGCAATAGCAAAACTCCATCTCAAAAAAAAGAAAAGAAAAGAAATTGAATCATATAGTATTTGTCTTTTTGTGATTGGCTTATTTCACTTAGCATAATGTTCTCAAGGTTCATCTATGTTGTATCATGTGTCAGGAGTTTTTTTAAGGCTGAATAATATTCCATTGTATGTATATGAAGCGGTTACATTTTAAAACAGAAATTTTTAAAGTAACTTTGAGACTCCTACTTCCAGTCATACTGATCCCCCCATAAACAACTAGAAAACTGGCCAAAATACACAAAACAACTGTATTCAAAAATCAGACAATAGGCAGTGTGGACTGTAATCCCTAAAAGGAAGGAAACAAAAAGGTAAACCCTACAACCACACCAGAATTTTGTCTGTAGGCCATTTCCAGGTTGTGGATGCAGGGAGGGGAATGCAAGTGAGGCTGAGCAATCTCTCTGAGTTGAGATTTGGGGAGCCTAAGGTAACTGGAAGTTGGCAGGCAAAATTCTAGGGAATTGGAAGTTTTGTTTAAAACAGAGTTTCAGAAGACTGCATAGGAGGTCCCCTTGACCATGCCTGTGTAGGGTAAAACCTTCATGAGGCTGAGAAACAAAAGACTGGGAATTGTAACTGAATAATACTCAGTGTTCAAATTGAGTAGGGAGAAGTGAGAACTTCAATTAACCAAGGGCCTGAATAGCCAATGGAAAATTCAATAATTAACTGGGCCATGTGACAAATATTCAGGGGGATCATGCTTTAGTAATAAGATGGAATAATCCCTGGAGTAAAGGCTAATTTATATGTGCCATAGCAAAAATTAAAATAGGGCTTGAATGTGTCAAACTAATCTATAATTAGCTTACTTGCCTGCCATAACAAAGCCTGATATTCTTTCTTTTCTTTTCTCTTCTTTCCTTTGCTTTTCTTTCTTGTTTACAGCTGTGATTGCACCACTGGAGTATGGTGGTGCAATCATGGCCCACTGCAGCCTCGACCTTCTGTGCTCAAGTGATCCTCCTGGCCTCCCAAAGTGCTGGGATTACAGGCATGAACCATCACAGGTGAACTAACCTTTTTCTTCTTTTTTATCAAGGTGATCAACAAAAGTAAACTGGCCTAATATCCTTAAAACAACAACAACAACAGCAACAAACTTCAGATGCTCACAATGTCTAGCATCCAATAAAATATTACTAAACGTGCCAAGAAGCCTTCAGAAAATGCTAGCTTATAATCAAAAGAAAATCAACCAATGAAAAAAGACAAAAATGATAGGGATGCTGGAACTAGCAGATACAAATATTTCAATATATTAATACAAATATTTAAATATTATTTTAATAACTATTATAACAATGTAAATACACTTAAGTGAAATATGACCATAATTAGTAAATACATGATAATACAAAAGAGCAACACATGGAATATCCAAAGATCAAAATATAGTATCAGAATGAAAATGGAAGTTTCTCTGCAGATAATAAGATTAGACACTGCTAAAACATAAATCAGTAAACTTGAGAACCTAGCAATATAATCTATTTTTTTAAATGAAGCACAAATGTTAAACAGATTTTTTAACCAAATGAACAGAGACTTACTAAGTTCTGAAAAAATGTGGAGTGGTCTAACATATTCATAATTGGAGTCTCATAAGGAAGTATAGTACAAAAAAACTATTTGAATAAATATTGGCTTATAGTTTTCCAAATTTTATGGAAATTACAAACTCAGAAATTCAAGAAATTCATTGAATGCCAAGTAAAACATTCTCACACATACAAACCTCACCAAGGCATGTCATAATTAAAATCACTAAAAACCAATGATTAAGATACAATCTTAAATGCAGGCCCCTCTCAATCCCAAATACACATTACGTACAGAAGAACAAAGATAAGAATTACTCACAGGCTTCTTGTTAGAAACTGCAAACCAGAAGAAAATGAAGTAACATCTTTACAGTGCTGAGAGAAAAAAAAATTATGGATTAAAATTCTATTTTCAGAGAAAATACTGTTTAAAAATTAAAACAAAATTAAAGATTTTTCAAACAAGAGCTGAGAGATTTATTGTTAGTATATATCTCCAATAAAAAAAAATTCCAAGAAAGTTCTTCAGGCTGAAATAAAATGATACCAAATGGAAACTTTTTTCTATACAAATGAAGTAAGAGTATTAGAAAAGGCAAATATGTGCATAGCTATAACAATTTTTCCTAATTGCTTTATGTTTTTAAAAAGATAAATATCCCTATATATGCGACAATAATAACAATAAATTTGGGGGCTTATAACATGAGAAGACATATGTGTAACAACACTACCACAGAGAAGGGGGTGAAGGAAATGGAAGTAAATTAGTGTAAAATTCTACCTTATACATAAAATGGTATGATATTATTTAAAGGTAGATGGTGGTAATTTAAAGAACAAACACTAAACAAATGAACAAAAAACCAAAAAAGCCCAAAGATATTAACTACTAAAGGGAAGACAAATGTAATATTAGAAAATACTTAATCTGGCCAGGCACAGTGGCTCAGGCCTGTAAACTTGGGGGCACTTTGGGAGGCAGAGGCAGGCAGATCACTTCAGGTCAGGAGTTCAAGACCAGCCTTGCCAACATGTTGAAACCTTGTCTCTACTAAAAATATAAAAAATAGCCAGGCGTGGTGGCGTGTGCCTGTGGTCCCAGCTACTCAGGAAGCTGAGGCATGAGAATCTCTTGAACCCGGGAAGCAGAGGGTCCTGTGCCACTGCACTCTAGCCCGGGTGACTTTTTTTGTATCAAAAAAAAAAAAATAAAGAAAGTAATTATTCCAAAAAACAGTGGGAAAGAGAGAGAGAAAGTGCAGTCTAAAACAAATAGAACAAATAGAAAACAATTAACAAGATGGTAGACTTAAAATGAATTATGTTATTAATTACATTAAACATAAAGGGTATAAAACTTCCAGTTCAAAGACTGTCAGGCTAGAGTAGAAAAAAAAAAGCAAGACTCATATTATATATATATATGCTGTCTGCAGGAAATCTATTTAAATATATATTAATAGGTACAGATAGATTAACATACATAAGATGACAAAATATATATCATACATGCTACAAATCAAGAGAGAGCTAGAGTAGTTATGCTAATATAAAGAGACTTTATAATGAGGAATATTACTAGAGCTAAGGGAGAAACATTTCATGACCATAAAGGTATAAATTCATCAAGAAGATAAAACAATCCTGAATGTGTTGGTATCCAATAACACACCTTCAAAATACGTATCCCAAAACTGATAGAATTTAAAGGAGAAATAGACAAATCCAAATTTATAGTTGGAAATTTTAGTATTTCTCTAATTAATATAAAAGGTAGACAGAAAATCAAGACCAGGTGTGGTGGCTCACATCTGTAATCCCAGCTTTTTGGGAGGCTGAGACAGGAGCTGGAGACTAGCCTGGACAACATAGTGAGACCCTGTCTAAAATAAGCAAACAAACAAAAAAAACACCAAAAAATTAGCCAGGCATGATTCCAGTACTCGCTATTCCTTCTCCACATTGTACCTGGGTCATCTTTTCACTGACATTTTAAATAAGATAATTGCAGAGCTGTAATAAATAATACAAAGAGATCCTGTGAACCTTTTATTCATTTCCCCCCCCAGTGGTAACATTTTGCAAAACTACAGTATAGCATCACAAGCAGAATATTGACATTGATAAAATCTGACAATCTTATTTAGATGTCCACATTTTAACTTGCACACATTTGTGTGTGTATGATAACAATGCTGAATTAAAAAAAAAAAAAATACTTCTTATAGGTCCCTGGGGGCTCTGCTCATTTCTTTCTTTTTTTTTTTTTAAAGTGTATTTTTTTTTTTTTTTTTTTTTTTTGAGACAGGGTCTCACTCTGTCATCCAGGCTGGAGTGTAGTGGCATGATCTCGGCTCACTGCAGCCTCTACTTCTTGGACTCAAGTGATCCTCCTACCTCAGCCTCCCTAGAAACCAGAACTACAGGCACGTGCCACCACACCTGGTTTTTTTTTTTTTTTTTTTGTATTTTTTTTGTAGAGACAGGTTTTGCCATGTTGCCCCGGCTAGTCTTGAACTCCTGAACTCAAGCAATCCATCCATCTCAGCCTCCCAAAGTTCCAGGATTACAGGCATGAGCCACCTTACCCATCATTATTTGTTAATTTTTAAGTGTATTTTATGGTTCAGATAAACTCTATTTAATCTGTCTTTGAATTCTCTTCTTCTTTTGTCTATCATCTTCACTTTACTATGGAGCCCATTCAGAGAAGTAGTTTTAAAATTTTTTCTGTGCTTGTATTTTTAAGTTATATATTTCCCATTCAGTACATTTTAATATAAGATCTATTTCTTTGCTGATATTTCCTGATTTTTGTTTCAAGAGAACTTGTAATGACTTTTGAAGCATTTCTATGATAACTGGTTTAGAATCCTGTCAGATAATGCCAGTATTTTACTTATTTTGTTGTTGGCATCAATTGATTATATTTTCTCATTCAAGTTGTAATTTTCCTGGTTTTTAGCATTATGGGTGATATTTATTATATCCGAGACATTTTTCTATTACATTAGGAAACTGAATATTATTTAAAATTTTTAACAGGCAGTCATCTGTTCAGGTTTAGTGTGCAGGTCCTGGCCTAATTTTATGGACTGTGGTTCCAATGACAGTTTTTCAGAGCCTTTTCAGTGTTATTTTGGTCTGCTTGGTTTATCTGGTGCTGCTGGAGCTCCCACTGGTCCTTGTTGGTGCTACTAGAGGGAACAGAGGGTTCCCCAGGCTGGACCATCAGGTGTCTTTTAGTTGGGAAGATAAGACTCAGAGTTTTTTGTTTTTTGTTTTTTTTTAAAACGGGGTTTCACCATGTTGGTCAGGCTGGTCTTGAACTCCCGACCTCAGGTGATCTGCCCAGCTTGGCCTCCAAAGTGCTTGGATTACAGGTGTGAGCCACCACGCCTGGCCAAGACTCAGAGCTTTGAGGATGAAGATGTTTCCCTGGCTGGGTGCTTGCTAGGATCCCCTTTGCTTGTGGGGGACAAAGACTGCTTCCTAGGCCAAGTGCTTGTTGTGGTGGGACCTTGCCATCTCTGGGTAGGGGAGGGGAGTCTCAGGCCAATGGAGAGAAAGAGGCTTCCTGGGCTGAGCCACTTGTGGCAGGGTCCTTCTTGCAGGTACCTACCACCTGGTTATCTTGGTATCTCTCTGTGGGGAAGGAGACTATTTCCCATGGCACTTATTGTTAGCAGGGTTCCCAACCAATCCCCATCTCTCATGGTGCCGGCCTCACCTGCTGGTGTTGGAAGGCTCCTGTTGGATTTGGGAAAATGAGCCGACCTGGGCTGTCTTCTATTGCTGCTTCAAGAAATGCTGGGCCTGGGTCAGTGTCTTCTGTTCGGTGGGAAGTAAGATATCCTGCCACTGTGTTGTTTCTCTAGTTCCAAAGTCCCAAGCCAGTTTGCCTTCCTGTTATTAGCCTTCAGAGTTCTTTGGTTGTCTCTTGTGTTATTTCTAAGGTTTAGAGTTTTACTCAGTGGAAAGGAAGAGGGAGGGACAAGTGTACATCATATTATCTGGACCAGAAGTTCGGTTTATTTTTATTTATTTATTTTCTCACCTCAGGTTCTGCTTTTATATTTTTATTTTTAAATTTGTTTTTAGAGACATGGCCTTGCTCTGTTGCCCAGGCTAGAGTGCAGTGGCATGATTCTAGCTCACTGCATCCTCAAACTCCTAACCTCAAGTGATTCTCCCACCTCAGCCTCCCGAATACCTGACACTAATAGGCATGCACTATCATGTATGGCTAATGTATTTTTTTTTTTTTTTTTTAAGTAGAGGTGACATCTCATAACTTTGCCCAGGCTGGTCTAGAACTCCTAGCTTCTAGTGATCCTCCCACCTCAGCTTCCCAAAGTACTGAGATTATAGCCATGAGCCACCATGACTAGCCCTGGTTTATTTTTATTTATTTTTAATTGTGGTTTAAAAACCCCACATAATATTTACACCTTAGTTGGCTTAAAGTGTACAGTAGTGTTAAATATGTTCACATTACTGTACAACAAATCTCCAGAACTTTCTCATCTTGAAAAACTAAAGCTCTATCTCCATTAAACAACAACTCCCTGAGTGGCAGCCACCATTCTGTTTTGTTTTTATGAATTTTACTACTTTTTTTTGAGACGGAGTTTCTTGTTACCGAGGCTGGAGTGCAATGGCACAATCTTGGCTCACCGCAACCTCCGCCTCCTGGGTTCGGGCAATTCTCCTGCCTCAACCTCCTGAGTAGCTGGGATTACAGGCATGCACCACCATGCCCAGCTAATTTTTTGTATTTTTTTTTAGTAGAGACGGGGTTTCACCATGTTGACCAGGACGGTCTCGATCTCTTGACCTCGTGATCCACCCGCCTCCGCCTCCCAAAGTGCTGGGATTACAGGCGTGAGCCACCACGCCCAGCCCGAATTTTACTACTTTGGATACATCATATAATTGGAATCATACAGTGTTTGCCTTTTTGTGACTGGCTTATCTCACCTAGCATAATGTCCTCGGTATTCATCCAAGTTGTAGCATGTATCAGAATTTTCTTCCTTTTTACAGCTAATATTCCATTTTATGTATATACCACAGTTTGTTTATCCATCAATCCATTGATATTTGGGTTGCTTCCACCTCTTGGCCATTGTGAGTGATGTTGAAACAAACATGAGTATGCAAATATCTTTTTAAGATCCTGCTTTCAATTCTTTTGGTTGTATACCCAGAGTTGAGCTTGCTGAATCACATAGTAATTCTATTTTTAGTTTTTTGAGGAACTGCCATACTGCTTTCCATAGCAGTGGCACCATTTTACATTCCCACTGAAGTACAAGTTTTCCACAACCTTGCCAACTTTTCTTTTTTACAGTAGCCACTAATGGGTGTGAGGTAATATCATTGTGGTTTTGATTTGCATTTCCCCAATGATTATTGATGTTAAACAATTTTTCTTATGCTGTCTGCCATGGTTAGTCTTTTTAACTTTAGATTCAAAATAGCTGAGTAGGTAAGCAATGGTATCTCATTGTGGCATTAGTTTGCATTAACCTAATGACTAGTAATGTTGAGCATCTTTTCATATGCTTATTTGCCATCCATATATCTTCTTTGGTCAGTGTCTGTCAAAATCGTTTCCCCATTTTAAAATTGGATTGTTTTCTTATTATTCAATTTTGAGATTTCTATTTATTTTTTGAGATAGAGTCTCACTGTTGCTCACTCTGGAGTACAGTGGTGCGATCTCCGCTCACTCCAACCTCTGCCTCCTGGGTTCAAGTGATTTCCCTGTCTCAGCCTGCCAAATAACTGGGATTTCAGGTGCCCACCACTATGCCCCGCTAATTTTTGTATTTTTAGTAGAGATAGGATTTCACCATGTTGGCTAGGCTGGTCTCAAACTCCTGACCTCAAGTGATCCACTTTCCTCAGCCTCCCAAAGTGCTCGAGGTGTGAGCCACTCGCCTGGCCAAATTTTGAGATTTCTTTATTCTGGATTCAGGTTCTCTGTCAGAGATGTGATTTGCAAATATTTTCTACCACTCTGTGGATTGTCTTTTCAGTGTTTTAACCCATCTTTTGTTTTAACCCACATCTTGAAGATATAATCATAATCCAAAGAAAATAATTGATAACTGAGACATCATTATTTTCTTTGGATTATGATTTGGGGGTCCCATTTAAGAAATCTTTGTCTAATCCAAAGTCACAAAGATTTTCTCCTGATTTCCTCTAGAGGTTATATAATTTTGGTTTTACATTTATGTTTAAGGTCCGTTTATTTTTGTATAAGATGTAAAGGCCTAAATTACTGGTTTTGTTGCATATAAATATACAATTGTTCTAGCAACATGTAATGAAAAGACTGTCCTTTATCACTGAATTCACTTTTGCAACCCTGTTGAAAATCAATTGACCATATATGTTTGGTTATATTTCTGGACTCTTATTTGTATCTATTGACTGTCCATCTTTTTCCATCATTTTTTTTTTTTCTGTTGCCCAGGCTGGAGTGCAGTGGCACAATCTTGGCTCACTGCAACTTCTGCCTCCCAGGTTCAAATGATTCTCCCGCTTCAGCCTCCCAAGTAGCTGGGATTACAGCTGTCCACCACCACACCTGGCTAATTTTTGTATTTTTGGTAGAGACAGGTTTTCATCATGTTGGCCTGGCTGGTCTTGAACTACTGACCTCAGGTGATCTGCCCACCTCGGGCTCCCAAAGTGCTGGTGTTACAGGTGTGAGCCACTGTGCCCGGCCGACTGTCCATCTTTATACCAGATTTACAATGTCTTGGCTATTGTAGCATTATAGTGAGTTTTGGGTAAGTCTTTCAACTTTGTTGTTCTTTTTCAGAATTGTTTTGGCTATTCTAGTTCTCTTAGATTTCCATTCCAATTTTAGAATCAGATTGTCAGTCTTTACAAAACAGCCCACTTAGATTTAGGTTTGTATTGTGTTAAATCTATGAATTAATTTGAGGGAGAGCTGACAACTTAACAATATTGAGTCTTCCATATATGAACATGGTATAGCTTTCCATTCTGTTAGGTCTCTTAGGTGTTAATACTTTTTTCTTCAATGTTTTATAATTTTCAGTGTACATTTCACATACTTTTCTCAAATGTATCTCTAAGCTTTTCACGTTTTTGATGCTAATATAAATGGTATTGTTTAAAATTCAAATGTCTCACTGTTCATTGCTATCATATGGAAATATGATTTTTGTATGTTTATCTTGTATCCTGCAAACTTGCTAAGCTTAATCACTAGTTTTAGTTGCTTTTTTGTATATCCATAACATTTTCTACCTAATCATGTTACCTGTAAATTAAGACAGTTTTACCTTTTCTTTTCCAATTGGGATGTCTTGTATTTATTTTTACTTACTACCCTATTTAGGATCTTCAGTACAATGTTGAATAAAAGTTGTAAGAATGAACTTCCTTTTTTTCTTCCTAATCTTAGGGGGAAGCATTCAGTTTTTCAGTATTGTGGGGCTAGTTATAGTTTGTTATAGATATCCTTTATCAGAGTCAGAACATTTCCTTGTATTCCTAGTTTGCTGAAAGTCTTCTTTTTTGTTTTTTGAGATGGAGTCTTGCACTGTCGCCTGGGCTGGAGTGCAGTGGCGCGATCTTGACTCACCGCAACTTCCACCTCCTGGGTTCAAGCAATTCTCTGCCTTAGTCTCCCGAGTACCTGGAACTATAGATGCCTGCTACCACGCCTGGCTAATTTTTGTATTTTTAGTAGAGATGGGGTTTCACCATCCTGGCCAGGCTGGTCTTGAACTCCCGACCTCGTGATCCACCTGCCTCAGCCTCCCAAAGTCTGCTGGGATCACAGATGTGAGCCACCATACCGGCCAGTTTTTCTTTTTTAAATCAGTATGCTGAATTTTGTCAAATGCATTTTTCTGCATCTATTGATTTTTTTTCTAACTACGGTGAATTACACTAATTTTTAAGTGTTAAACCATTTGGCATCATTTTCTTTGCTTCAAGGATTTTTTCTTTTTCTTTTTTTTTTTTTTTTTTTGAGTCAGAGTCTCACTCTGTTGTCCAGGCTGGAGTGCAATGGCACGATCTTGGTTGGCTCACTGCAACCTCTGCCTCCCAGGTTCAAGCAATTCTCCTGCCTCAGCCTGCTGAGTAGCTGGGATTATAGGCATCCACCACTATGCCTATCTAATTTTTGTATTTCTACTAGAGACGAGGTTCCACCATGTTGACCAGACTGATCTCTGGCCAGGTTGGTCTTGAACTCCTGTCCTAACGATCCACTTGCCTTGGTCTCTCAAAGTGCTGGGATTACAGGTGTGAGCCACTGCACCTGGCCAGGATTTTCTTTAATATTTCATGTAATGCTGGTCTCTTGGTAATAAATTCAGCTTTTTTATGTTTGAAAGTTTTTGTCCTCATTTTGGAAATACATTTTCACTGTGTATTTATAGAATTCTAGGTTGAGCTATTGTTCTTTCAGTATTTTTAAAGATACTGCTCACTGACTTCTTGCTTGCCTTGCTTCCAATGAGAACTCTTCTGTAATCCTTATCTTTGTTCCTCTGTATGTAACATGTTTTCCTCCTCTGGCTGTTTTGTGAGATTTTCTATCACTGGTATTGAGCAATTTGACTAAAAAATGCCTTGTTGCATTTTTCTTCTGCTTCTTGTATTTGAGAGTTTATTAAGATTCTTGGATCTGTGAGTTTATAGTTTTCATCAACTTTGGAGAAATTTTGGCTTTATTTCAAAAATTTTTTTGTTTTCTACCTCTCTCCCTCTTTTTTTTTTTGAGATGGAGTCTTGCTCAGTCGTCAGGCTGAAGTGCAGTGGCGCAATCTTGGCTCACTGCAACCTCCGCCTCCCAGGTGCAAGTAAGTGATTCTCCTGCCTCAGCCTCCCAAACAGCTGGGACTACAGGTGTGTTCCACCACACCCAGCTAATACTTTGTATTTTTTTTTGGTAGAGATAGGGTTTCACCATGTTGGCCAGAATG
Source organism: Aotus nancymaae (assembly GCF_030222135.1). NCBI lineage: Eukaryota > Metazoa > Chordata > Mammalia > Primates > Aotidae > Aotus > Aotus nancymaae. The sequence goes on from NW_026988482.1 coordinate 31,236,213, forward strand.
GTCTTGATCTCTTGACCCTGTGATCCGCCCACCTTGGCCTCCGAAAGTGCTGGGATTACAGTCATGAGCCACTGTGCCTGGCCAGCCTCTCTCCATCGCTTTAGAGACTCCAACTACACATATATTAGGGCACTAAAAGTTATTTCATGGCTCTCTGACACTCTTTTCATTAAAAAAATTCTCTTTTCTCTGTGTTTCACATTCAATAATTTATATTCTTTTTCACTAGTATTTTCTTCTGCAATGGCTAAACTGCTCTTAATCCCATCCAGCGTATTTTCATCTCACTGATGGTAATTTTCATCTGTAGAAATTAGATTTGGGTTTTTTATATCTTTCATGGTTCTCTTTAACATTAAAAATATGGAATACAGCTATAACTCTTTTAGCATCCTTGTCTGCTAATTCTAACATTTCTGTCAGGTATAAGTCAGTTTGGATTGGTTTTTATGTTTTTCTTCTCACTATTGGTTGTGTTTTCCTGCTTTGCATGTCTTGCAACCTTTGATTAGTTGGCAGGCACTGTAAATGTTATCCTATTCAGTGTTGGATAATTCCATATTCCCATAAATTGTTGAGCTTTGCTCCAGGATGCAGTTAATTTACTTGGAAACAATTTGATCTTACTTGGTATTTCTTTAAGATTTATTAGGCTGGACCAGAGCAGTCTAATTATTTTCCACTACTGAAACTAAACCCTTTTACTTTACCCAATGCCCTGTGAATTATGATATTCTTCTAGTCTGGTTTGTGGGAACAGGCACTATTCCCAGCACTATGTGTGTTCTTATTTTTTAGAGTATTTCCCCCAGCCTTGGGTATTTTCTTCACATGTATGCACTTACCAGTACTCTGCTTAATACCTGAGGGGGATGCTCTACAGATCTCTAAGGTTGTCTCTCCATGGAGTGCTCTCCTCTTTGTTCTGTAAACTGTAACTGCCTTGGTCTCCCTAAACTCTCGGCTCCAACACTTCCACTTAGGAATTTCACTGGACTCAGCCTGGGTTCCCCCCCGATATAGTTTGGATGTTTGTCACTTCCAAATCTCATGTTGAACTGTAATCCCCAATGTTGGGGATGGGGCCTAGTGGGAGGTTTGGACCATGAGGGCCAATTCCTCATGAATGTCTTGGTGTCATCCTCACAGTAATGAGTGAGTTCTCTCTGAGTTCACACAAGATCTGGTTGTTTAATAAGAGCCTAGAACTTTCTCCTTGCTCTCTCACTCCTTCTCTTGCCATGTGACATGCTGGCTCACCTTCACCTTCTGTCATGACTGGAAGCTTCCCGAGGACCTTACCAGAAGCAGAGGCCAGCACTATGCTTTGTGTACAGCCTGCAGAACCATGAGTCAAATAAACCTCTTTTCTTCATAAATTATCCAGGCTAGGTATTTCTTTATAGCAATGCAGATGGACACCCTCCCTGTGCTGTGTCTTGAAATCCCTTTCAAGACTGTAAGTTGGAGCATTTGCAGGGCTCACCTCATTTGTTCCTCTTCTGTTAGGGTCGCTTTCCTTCATTGCCTGATGTCCAGTGTCTTCAAAACCCTAGCTTTATATGTTTTATCTTTCATCTTTTTCAGTTGCAAGGGCAAATCTGGTCCCTGTTACTCCATCATGGCATGTGCCACCATACCCAGCTAATTTTTGTATTCCTAGTAGAGACGGGATTTCACTATGTTGGCCAGGCTGGTCTCAAACTCCTGACCTCAGATGATCTGCCTCTGCCTCCTAAAGTGCTGAGATTACAGGCATGAGCCACTGTGCCTGGCCTTTTTTTTTTTTTTTTTTTTTTTTAAGACAGCATCTTAAACTGTCACCCAGGCTGTAGTGGCTCCATTTTGGCTAATTGCAACCTCTGCTGCCTCTTGGGCTCAAGTGATCCTCCCACAGTGCTGAGATTACAGGCATGACTCACCACACCCATCCTAGAACTAATTACTTTTAAAGAGGTTTAAATAATAATAAAAGCCTCTCCTATTTTCCAACATAGTTGCATTTTTAGTGCTTTTCATTCTGTTGTTTGGATCCATATGTCCATAGGATATCATTCTGTTTCTGTTCAAAGAAAGTCCTTCTAACGTTTCTTGTAGTGGAGGTCTGCTGGTGATAAGTTCTTTCAGCGTTTGTATGCCTAAAAAAGCATTTTGCCTTTGTTTATTAAATATGCTTTCATTTATCTTCCCAGAAAACAATCCATCATGATAACAAAAAAATAAAAACACAAAACCCATTTTTTTTGAGACGAAGTCTCGCTCTGTCACCCAGGCTGGAGTGCAGTGGCACAATCTTGGCTCATTGTAACCTCTGACTCTGGGGTTCAAGCAATTTTCCTGCCTCAGCTTCCTGAGTAGCTGGGACTACAAGTGTGTTCCACCACGCCCAGCTAATTTTTTGTATTTGTAGTAGAGACGGGGTTTCACCGTGTTAGCCAGGATAATCTTGATCTCCTAACCTTGTGATCCGCCTGCCTCGATGCTGGGATTATCAGTGTGAGCCATCACGCCTGGCCAAAACTCATTTTTGATGATTTCAAAGATCTGTTTATCCTTGGATCACAACATATGAAAATGGAAAGTGGTGAAATAACATTAATGATGACAATAGTAGACATATATAATGTTTACCATGTCAGGAACCAGTATCTATCAGAGGCTCAGCAGCATATTCAAATATAACATATCCAAATTAGGAGGGTTTAATACAGGGACAATACACAAAGTTTGGGCAGTGTGTAGGTACAATACAATATCCTGGGGCTAGTGACAGTGGGCTGTTACCATAGTAGGCTAGAATGGTTACAGGAATTCAGAGAGGACTCCTTGAGAGAAGCTGTGACCTCATGACAAGAGATACAACCAGCTCAAGGCAAACCTTCTGGAGGAAACTGGGGGAATGAATGCTCTAAACTCACTCTTCTCCCTCTCACTGATCTCATGAGAGGATTTTCATTGGGCCAAACCAAACCAGAAATGCCAGGCAGGAATGCCCATAATTAAGTACACACTGAAGGGTAAATCAGGGTGTTGTTTAGAGAAGTAAACAAAAATATCTGGCATAGCATCATTCTAAGTACTTTCGATGTATTAGCACATTTAGTCCTCCCCCAAATCCTATGAATTACCATTATTACCTCCAGATAATGCAAGGGGAAGGAAAATTCAACTGAACTGTGACATTTCTGAGAGTTCAGAGAAGATACCACCTTCAGTAAATAAAAATAGGGGTGCTTTAAGTATAGGAACAATGATAGAAAAAGGAAAAACTTTAAGCAATAAAAACTGTAGGCCGGGCGTGGTGGCTCACACCTGTAATCCCAGCACTTTGGGAGGCCAAGAAGGGAGGATCATGAGGTCAAGAGATCAAGACCATCCTGGCTAACCTGGTGAAACCCCGTCTCTATTGTAAATACAAAAATTAGCCGGGTGTGGTAGCATGTGCCTGTGGTTCTAGCTACTTGCGAGGCTGAGGCAGGAGAATCACCTGAATCTGGGAGGTGGAGGTTGCAGGGAGCCGAGATTGTGCCACTGCACTCCAGCCTGGGTGACAGAGCAAGACTTGTCTCAAGAAAAACAAAACGACAACCAAAAAAACTGTGATGGTAACCCTCTCCTCAAATTAATAGAAGGATCTGAAGACAAAGGTGAGGAAATCTCCCTGAGAATTAAACAAAATATAAATAAATAAAAAGTAAGAATAAAGAGATTAAGAATATTTGAAAATCAATCCAGAAGTTAAGGCATCAAATCCAGGTTCATCTCTCTTTCTGGAATTCCTGAAAGAGAAAACAGAAAATTTTGGGAATGAAAATATGTAAGAAAAAAACAATACAAGAAAAACTTCCAAATTATCTGAATTGAAACATCTCCCCAGGTATATAGTACAATGAATGAAAAAGACCCAGGCCAAGGCCACACTTTTGAGAAATTTCACATGTACAATTTTTTTTTATTTGTAATTTTTTCAAGACAGAGTGGAATGCAGTGGTGCTATCTCTGCTCACTGCAACCTCCACCTCCCAGGTTCAAGTGATTCTCGTGCCTCAGCCTCCCAGTAGTTGGGATTACAGGCACGTGCCACCAGGCTAGGCTAATTTCCATATATTTAGTAGAAATGGGGTTTTACCAAGTTGACGAGGCTGGTCTTGAACTCCTGGCCTCAAGTGATCTGCCCTCCTTGGCCTCCCAAAGTGCTAGCATTACAGGCATGAGCCACCATGCTTGGCCAACATATATAAATTTAAAAGTGATTATTAAATAACAATGAAAACTACTAGCTCTTAGTAATTTTAAGTGATTTCATGGCTGGGCATGGTGGCTTCCGCCTGTGATTCCAGCACTTTGGGAGGCTGAGAAGGGTGGATCACGAGGTCAGGAGATTGAGACCATCCTGGCCAACATGATGAAACCCTGTCTCTACTAAAAATACAAAAAAAATTAGCTGGGTGTGGTGGCACGCACCTGTAATCCCAGCTACTCTGGAGGCTGAGGCAGGAGAATGGCTTGAACCCGGTAGGCGGAGACTGCAGTGAGCGGAGATTGTGCCACTGCACTCCAGCCTGGCAACAGAGTGAGATTCTGCCTCAAAAAAAAAAAAAAAGTGATTTCACATATAGTCTCACTTTTAAATGGACTTGAGTGGGGCCAGTGCTCCATGTCATAGACATAGCAACAGAGAATAAAAACTTGCAGGATGTCATTTTTCAACCTTTCACAGATAAGAGAGCACAGTTCATTAATACATAGGTATGTTTGCATGTGAACATAAATGTATAAGTGGACAAGCTTTGGAATGTATGTCCAATTTCCTAAGCTAAGTGATTAGCTCTCAAAGATACAGTGCATGACTTCTAATTCCTTGCTATTTCCTCAGGTCAACTGAAAACTGCCTTGACTGGGTAGGTCTGTGCAGAGCTGACTGATATGTGAAACAAGGCTGGAGAAAGGAGATATGTCATGAGAAGTGACTTTTTTTTTTCAACTTGTTTCCCTAAACACCCTTGAGGTACAGTGAATACGGTCATCTTTTCTCACTGTGTGCTCATCTGAACAAGGTTTTAAATTTTGATATCTTCAGATTTCTACTGTTAGTTTTAGGCTTGGGGAGCCCTCTTCCCTTCCAATAGTGTAGCTCTAGAATTCTGTCAATAAACAAGATAGTGTGAATTAATTGAATTGACTGCATCAGTAAGGGGGGGTATTCAGTGTCTATTTCCTTCATGCCAAGGGGAGCCAGGTGGGGTAAACTGACCTAAGTGAAATGGATTGGCCAGACAGTCTCTTCACCACATCTTGGGCTTTGGAAGAATTAGTAAAAAATGGACATGGACAGAATGTAAACAGAAAGTTGAACAGCTTCTTCACCAAGATGGTAGGTTGCAGTTTCCTGCAGCCACACAGTCTGTGTTGAAACAGAGCTGTGGTTTTGAAGAGTTGTGCATTCTTAGCTGTTGCAGATTGTACTGGGAATGGAAACTAAAGCAGTCAGTGGTGGCGACCACAACCCAGAAGCTGAAACCATGCTCTAATTTTATACAAAATTACTAGTTCTGGCTCTGTTCATTGCTTATGAGTTTTCATTTAGACTGCAAGCATTACATTTAGTTGTGTTTGAAATAACATCTTGAAAACTGACTGAAGAAAAACATTTAGCCCTCAGTCATTTGTACTAACCCACAAAATGTCAGTGTAAACATTTTCTAATATACTGTAAAGATACATCCTCTAGGATCAACAGTCAGTACAATTATAGGAGTGAAAAATGGAGGGAACAGCCAAAGCAGCAGTGACAAAAGAGGACGGACAAAAAAGACAAGGAGGAGGAAGAAAAATAGGAGAATGAGGAAAATTTGAGTTTGCATTTAGGAAAAAAATATAGACTTACATTTATTTATGTGAATATCTTGCCAAATCTGGGAAGTAACAGTATGTTAAAGAGAATGGTTACAGCTTACTGTAAAGATAAGACTTAACTACCAAGCTTATTGAGCCAATGTGCTATTGAGAATTGGCTACTAACAGCTTAAAAATGTTTAGCCTTTTCATCTAAAAAAAAACCACTCGTAGGCCAGGTGCAGTGGCTCACGCCGTAATCCCAGCACTTTGGGAGGCTGAGGCAGATGGATCACCTGAGGTTGGAAGTTCAAGACCAGACTGACCAACATGGAGAAAGCCTGACTTTAAAACAACAACAACAACAACAAAACTACTCTTTGTGGGAAAGAGTACTAATCTTTTTTTTTTTTTTTTTTTTTTTTTGAGACAGGTTCTCTCTCTGTCACCCAGGCTGGAGTGCACTGGTGTGATCACAGCTCACTGCAACCTCTGTCTCCTGGGCTCAAGCGATCATCCCAACTCAGCTTCCCAAGTAGGTGGGACTAAAGGTGCATGCCACCATGCCTGGCTAATTTTTGTGTTTTTATAGAGATGAGGTCTTGCCATGTTGCCTAGGGTGGTGTAGGAGTTGAGTCAGGATGGTGGGAGAAATTTTAGAAAACGCAAACCTTCTTAGAAGGCCGAAAGGTTTTGCAAAAGCCTTGGGAAAGAGGTTATGGCTGAAAACAACCTAATTCCCTTACCTTGAGCTAATATCTAGGAGTAGATACAAAGGAATGTAGAGGAGTTTATCTAAATAGCTTATTTACTCATGTGGTCCTAAGACCAATCTTTGATCTTCTTTGGGTGCATGACTGTTCTCTACTTGGGTGTGGGGGGTGGTCAGCAAAGTTAATTACCCTCTAATGGTGCTTACTTTGTCAAAGGCCGCTGGAGGCTTATGGGGCAGCTGCTGATTCTGGGAGCAGAACCCCTTAGCCATGCTGACAGGCAAAATATCTCTATCAGTCTAGTCTTTCATCCATCACTCAGTCAGGGTCTGTGGGTTGGACCCAATGAGCTGGTTTTGAACTCCTGGGCTCAAGCAGTTCACCTGCCTTGGCCTCCAAACTGCTAGGAATAGAGGTGTAGCCACTGCATTCAGCCTAGAAAGAGTACTAATCATTTGAATTAAAGTAGACTAAAATTCCAGTAAGAATTGCAAAGTGAAATTTGCCTTCTTTTATTTAGCCTCAAGTTTCTCAACAGTTGCCTATATTAGCAGTGAGAGTCAACATTTCTTTTCTATAACAACTATGACTTATCACTTGACTTTATACATAGTATGAATTCCAGATAGAGTTATTAAAAATGAACACATGAGTAAGTAAATGAATAGAGAATGCTTGAGAAAATGGATTTTAGAATTATGAGTTCCTAGCCAGACTCAGTGGCTCATGCCTGTAATCCCACCAAGTTAGGAGGTTGTGGCAGAAGGATCACTTGAGGCCAGGAGTTCAAGACCAGCCTGGGCCACATAGTGAGACTTCCATCTTTACAAAAAGTTTAAAAATTAGCCAGATGTGGTGGTGTGCACCTGTAATCCCAGTTACTTGGGAGGCGAAGGCAGGAAGATTGTGTAAGCCCAGGAGTTTGAGGCTGCAGTGAGCTATAATCACACCACCACACTCCAGCCTGGGTGACAGAGTGAGACCCTGTTTCAAAAGAAAAAAAAAATGAGTTCTGCAAAGTTTTGATAGACCAAATAAAAACATTTATATCAATCTGCACCATATTTTAAAGTTTGTATTCAGGAACCACAAACAAAAATTTCAGAAAGAACCTCCCCAGCAGCACAGCTGAAACCTGTGTTTTGTTTGTAGGGCAAACACTGCACACAAGGAGGATGACATTTTAATGTAATTTATTTGAAATACTTCCAGAAAAGTTTAAGGCCATTATACAAAAACATTCATTTCATCAAAACATTCATTGACTTTCTTCCCATAGGCCAACATATGACAAACCTCTTTTCCCAGCGCACTGGCTGATGGGTCCTACAAAGTGGCTGATGGCTCCTACAAAGAATCATTCATTCTTTTCTTCACCATTAAAAGGTTGTTCTTGGCTTTCCTCTGCTTCTATCTGCAGCAGGTTCACTTGCTGTATCAATAACAACTTGAGAAACAAAGCAGTTTTAAATAAACTTGTAATAGAAAAAATTCACCATGTTTAAGATCTATAAATACAGAAATATGTTTTACAGGGTAAAATTGACCACAATATCTTTGTTTTTAAAAAATAATAAAGTAATATACCTTGTTTTTATATTGATATATCTTGTCACACAGCTTCTTTGAATGCACATGATATATGTACATAATAAAATGACATCAATGCATTTACTGCTTACTTTTCTGTAAACTTGAAAGACAGAAGATTAAAAAAAAACTTTTTGGCAATAATTTAGAATCATTACTACTAGTGCTGGTGTGGGTATAATTTTGCACAGGTCATTCTTAATATTTACACTTGCAGGGAGCTCTTCTAGGTACTTAGTTAGCTTTTTTTAAGGTCTGCACTTTACCCTGCACTGTAAATCAAGGCTGCACAAAGAGGTTACTAATTTGGCTAGCTGATCCTAATTAATCAGAGTTAATGAAATTGGCCTCTGGAGAATGTAATTACATTCTGGTTATAGCACAGAACCAGAGATGGCAAACTGATGACCCAAAAGCAGAGCAGGAAAGCCCAAGGCTCTGGCCTTTCTCAGAAGGCACTGGACCATGCTTTTCTCTTAATGGCTCCCACAGAAGGTTCTGACGAAATGCTTTTCATTCCAAATTATTCCTCTCCTGTGTTTCTGTAAACAGTGTCATTGGTAGAGTCACGGTCTCTCTTCCTTGTTGCTTCATTCATTCTCTAAAATATGAGTAGGCCTAGGCAGATGAAACACAACGAAGACAGGGCCTTCTTGTTATCCTGGCAGGCTTCCCTAGGCCCTTTGGGTTCTATTCGGATGTTTTAGGCTAGCCACCAACTATGAAAGACACTTCCTGGTGCCACATGCATTGCAGTTAAAGATTCAGAGCTGGCAGCTGCTTTTGTCCTGACCCTTTTAAGGTCAGCCTCTATTTTATGTCGTAATAAATTCTTGCATCAAACTTGCACTGGATTAAGTTGCAAGGTTCAGACAATGCATCCTCCTTTGCAAAATTAAGCCTTCAGAATCCCCAGGGATGTTTTCAAGCTTTCTAGTTGAATAAGATCAAACCAAGTTCACTTCATGAGTTGGTCTTTCCTGATTTTTTCTCTAGTACCATCCCAATACACAGGTGACTTTCTCATGCCCTATTTACAAGGCCCTCTAAATTCTTAGCTACCACATCAAATAGCTGGGAAAGCGCTAGAGAAGCACAAGAGGAAGGATTCTTCAAGCAATCTATGTAAAACAGTAGTTTCAGGATTGTTTTTCTATTTTTTTTTTAATCCAGCAGGACAATTGAAAGTAATTTGAGTACCTCTCCATCCATCCAAACACTTGTGAAATACAACACAGGGTAACAGTTGCCACAGATTCCAGCTTACACAGACAGGTTGGCAGTTACAGTACTAGGGACAAAAGTACAGATACAAGAGACTGGGCCAACATGGTCACAAAAGTATTAAAAAGTGCTTTTCCAAACCGTTCCATCTGCGGAATGCAAATACTGTACAGGTAAGATGCAGGCCTGCTTCCTGAAGTGCTCATGCTTCTGTCAGACGTTGCTTTCGACATGCCTGCTGTTCCCACAGGAAGAGTCTGTCTGTTCCATGCGCTCACAGTCGAGGCTGACCTCACTCGTGTCCATACTACAGTCTGACTCACTGTCTGATTGGTCCATCTGCTCAAGTTTTGTTTCTCCCTGTAGCTCTCTGCTGCCGGTGGTGGGATTTAGGAACGATCCCTCGGAGTCAAGCACCCCAGCCTGCCCAGCAGCAGACAAAACTGTTTCTTTGGCTTGACGAATACAGTTAAGCCACTGCTGTTTGTTGAAGGTGTCATTGGCTTGTAGTGAGTGGGTCTGACTTTGGGATCCATTCTTGAAACTGATTCTGAAAAAGTTTTTAACTAGAAAGGAAAAACACATGAAAAACAAAGTCAATGGACAGATCCTTCCTCAGGCCAAAGAGAATGTATATAGTGACACTAAACCCCAGAATTCATGGCAGGTATCGCTGATTACAAAACATTTCCCAATGAGCCAGGATATGGCTCAGCTCCACCCTGCAGCCACCATCAGGGAGTTGGGGTTGACACAGGTCTAGCATTCAGCTGCCCCTCATTGCTCTCAGAAACTAGCAGGTGGAGATCATCTTGGAACAACAAAGTCAAGTGATTCAGGGGAGCCTGGAGTACTGGTGGCAAAATCTGGCTGCCTAACAAAATCCCTTGGAGTGAGCTTGTTAAAAAGACAGATGCCCTCAGGAGGCTGAAGTGGGAGCACTGCTTGAGTTCAGGAGTTTGAGACCAGCCTGGGCAATGTAGTGAGGCCCTTTCTCCAAAAAAATAAAAATAAAATAAAAATAAAAATAAATCCCCAGGCCCTATTCTTAGAGATTCTGATTCAGTAGGTCTAAAGTGGGTTTCATAATCTGTAATTTCAGCAAGTACACTAAGCTAGAGTTTTTTCCAGTTTAAGAGGCTTTTTTAAACAATAAAACATGCCCATGTTTATTCCACATGAAAGTATCTATACACTTAGTATCCATATACTTAGCATCCAATAATGGAGAAGATGTATGTAGACAAATTTGGTTTCATTGTGAAACGAAATTACAATTAAGTTACCTCAACAGTAGCTATCCGCATTTAAAAAAAAGTGGCAGTGCACAATATAGAAGACATTTTATTTAATCTTTTTTTTTTTTTTTTTTTGAGACTGAGTCTTGCTCTGGAGTGCAGTGGCACAATCTCAGCTCACTGCAACCTTTGCCTCCTGGATTCAAGCGATTCTTCTGTCTCAGCCTCCCAAGTAGCTGAGATTACAGACACGCACCACCATGCCCAGCTAATTTTTGTATTTTTTTAGTAGAGATGGGGTTTCGCCATCTTGGCCAGACTGGTCTTGAACTCCTCACCTCAGGTGATCCCGCCCATCTTGGCCTCCCAAAATGCTGGGATTACAGGCGTAAGCCACTGCGTCCAGGTTATTTTATCTATTAACAATATAATGGACATTTAATGGGCCCTGCATGCCACATGCAATGCTTGGTTCACAGAAGTATCTGCAGTCAGTCCCTTTGCACTAATCCTGTAGCCAGTAGACTGGGAACCACCACTTCCAATGGCTTAGAGGCTAAGCAACAGAGCGAGAGGAGGCCAAAATGTTTTACTGCTAGCCATCTTTGGCTAGAAGATAATCTCTGTCCTTCAAATTCGGGCTCCACCCTTTGATCTTGGGCAAGTACCTTAACTCCTTCCTATCTTAGTTTCCAACTTGTAAAATGGAGTCAACAAGAACCTACTTTATATGGTTGTTATGAGGGATCAATGTAATACATGTACATGCTTATATAATGCCTGGCACATAGTACTCAAGAAACATAAGCTCTTATTTCTACTACTACTACTCCTACTATGGTAGACGGACTGATTAGTAGGTAGGAGGCAGTACATATTAATTACTTTGACAATATGATGCCTATGTTAATCCAGGAAGTTCAAACGTTACTTTCTCAAAGAAGTGCTCTCTATCTCATTTAAAATAGACCTCAGGTTAGGACGTGGTGACTCACACCTGTAATCCCAGCACTTTGGGAGGCTGAGGTGGGCAGATCACTTGGGGTCAGGAATTTGAGACCAGCCTGGCCAATATGGTGAAACCTCATCTCTACTAAAAATACAAAAATTAGCCGGGCAAGGTGGCATGCACCTGTATTCCCAGCTACTTGGGAGGGTGAGGCACAAGCTGCTTGAACCCAGGAGGCAGAGGGTGCAGTGAGCCGAGATCATGCCACCACACTCCAGCCTAGGCAACAGAGCAAGACTTCTGTCTCAAAAATAAATAAATAAAAAGAAAAATAAAACAGACCTCCTATTGCTGTCCCTTCCTATTCTCTTACTGGGTTTTAAGTTTTCTTAACAACACCTAGAGTGTTTATTTGCTTACCATCTTTCTCCTCCATCACAATGCAAGCTCCATAGGGGAAGGAAGTTACCTGCTTGGTTCACCATCTATATTAGTGCTAGAACAGTGCTTGACACATGTTAGATACTCAATAGATATTGCTATCTTGGCTTCTTTTAATTTTTTTTATTAAGTGTTAAGTTAGGCCCACTGAGTAATGTTACAAATGAACCCATATTCCAGTTGACCATTCTTAAGTCTCTTTAGCGACAACTCTACCAGTTCAACTGCAAAACCCACCATAATGTAACTGGTACACGTATAGGGACTAACTGGTATTAAACATGTTTTTATCCAATGGAAAAAGAGAAAGGGAACTTAAGGAGGACTAACTAAGTGCAGACAGGTTCACTTAGAGTATCCTACTAAATCTTTACAACAACCTTATGAATGAGGTATGTATGCATTTCCATTTTGCAGATGGGAAACTGAGAATCATAGGGGCTAAACAAAGTACCTAATCAGGAAGTGATGAGACAGCATTCAAATGCAGTTTGACTTCAAGACTGTGGCTCTTGTCTTTCCACCAGCCTCCCATTCCCTCCAAACTACCAGGGCCTAAAAAGTTCAACAGTTCAACCCCGACAGCCTCCATACTTCTCTCATTGTTGCTGAATGCCCCTCGCAGGGAGCCACCCAGTCTCACTTCTCCGTCCTGCAGGTCTTCCAGCAGGAGGTCCTTCACGGGGATCGGCTGACGGTACAGCTGGTAGCAAAGCTGCTCATTGTGGGTTATGGCTCGAGTGATCACAAGCACTTCTTGGAACAGGAAAACGTGCAGTTTCTAGAAGAAAAGAATCCACAGGCTTTTGCTAAGCAATAATGCAATGAGTGGCTGATTTGTGGACCTCTGTGGATAAAGAGGTCCGCAGGTACTAGGTGCACACTAGATTATGGACTCCTAGGTTCAAATCTACCTCCAGGAGAACCAGAGTTGGGCATGTCGGAGGCATTTCCAGATATGTCCACTGCCCTTCCTGTAGAAACACCTCCCTAGCGACTCAGTGGAGGAAGCCTTTCTGCCTACAGATACCTGCAGCCAGGGTTAACTTTGGGGCCCCTATTCACATTGCAACTCACAACCTGTACAGATATACGTGCCCCAGCTCCTGTAAGAAAAAGAGAAAGGGGAATAGAATCAAGAAGGTGATGAGCAGAAAATAACTTAGCACTCTCCTGGTTTTGGTTTATATTACTCGATATAATTCTAAGTGCTCAGGACAGACATGGTGGCTCACATCTGTAATCTTAGTACTTTGGGAGGCCAAGGCAGGTGGATCATGAGGTCAGGAGTTTGAGAACAGCCTGGCCAACATGGTGAAACCCCGTCTCTACTAAAAATAAAAAAATTGCCGAGGTGTGGTGGCAGACGCCTATAATCCCAGCTACTCAGGAGGCTGAGGCAGAAGAATCACTTGAACCCAGGAGGCAGAGGTTGTAGTGAGTTGTGATCACACCATTGCACTCTAGCCTGGTGACAGAGCGAGACTCTATCTCAAAAAAACAAAAGAACAATAAACAAAAAAAACCCTAGCTGGGCGAGGTGGCTGGTGCCTGTAATCCCAGCTACCTGGGAAGCTGAGGCGGGAGAATCATTCGAACTCAGGAGATGGAAGTTGTGGTAAGCCAAGATCACACCACTGCACTTCAGCCTGGGTGACAGAGTGAGACTGTCTAAAAAAAAAAAAAAAAAAAAAAAAAAAAATTCTAAAAGATCAAAAATTAACAATAGTCTATAAAAAATGAGACTGGTATATCAAAGCTAATATTAATCTTTGCTTCCCAAGCCCAGAAAAACATCTGTTCCTTCAACCATAAAGTCATTATCAGTTTTATCCAGGAACTTCAAGTCAGAACACTGTTCATTCCTGAGGAAACCAGAGTATGGTGCCACAGTCACAAAGAAGGATGATCAGGCTGGGTGCAGTGGCTCACACCTGTAATCCCAGTACTCTGGGAGACCGAGGCGGGTGGATCACCTGCTGTCAGGAGTTCAAGACCAGCCTGGCCAACATGGTGAAACCCTGTCTCTACTAAAAACAAAAATTAGCCAGGCATGGTGGCAGACATCTATAATCCCAGATACTTGGGAGGCTGAAGCAGAAGAATTACTTGAACCTGGGAGGCGGAGGTTGCAGTGAGCCAAGACTGCTCCACTGCACTCTAGCCTAGGTGACAAGAGCAAAATTCCATCTCAAAAAAAAAAAAAAAAAAGATGATCAACATTTTCCTTCTCAGTTAAGTCCTTCAGAACAAACCTTGGTTCTCAGAAGAGGCTTAAAAAGTTGACAACTGATGTGTGTGTTGTGGACAAAAAGAAAATTGCAAAAATGGGCCAAGTGTGGTGGCTCACACCTGTAATCTCAGCACTTTGGGAGGCCAAGGCGGGCGGATCACCTGAGGTCAGGAGTTCAAGACCAGCCTGGCCAACATGGTGAAACCCTGTCTTTAAAAAAAACAATTTTTTAAAAAATCGCAGAAATGAAGACTTGTTTCAGGCCCCATTATAAAAGCAGGTGTGTTCTGTGGGGTAAATTTGCTCCATTCAACGCTAAGTGCCAGACTCGTCTTACAATCTGGAAGTGCCTAGCAACTGAAGTGAAAATATCCACAACTTTGCAGGTAGGTTCTAGCTCTCTGGTGGAAACATTTGGGAATGTCAATCCAGGGGTCTTAAAGGGGAGAGACCAGAAGAAGAGAGGTTCTCACTTGTAAGTGGGAGCTAAATTTTGGATTCACATGGACATAAAGATAGGAAGAACGACATTGGGGACTCTAAAAGGAAAGAGGAAGTGAGAGGGGCAAAGGCTGAAAAACTTCCTATTGAGTACTATGTTCACTGTCTAGGTGATGGGATCAATAGAAGCCCATTCTCAGCACCTGCAATATATCCTTGTAACAAACCTGCACATGTACTCCCTGAATCTAAAACAAAAATGGAAACTGAATTAAAAACTTCAGATTAGAATTTTGACTTGGGACAGTGGGAGCACATTCAATATTAGATCATTTTAAATTTGGGAGAAAAGAAACTCATAGGTCTCCCATCCCCATCCCTACTACCTCCCAAACACAGAAACAAAATATAGCCAAATCTTGGCTAGAGGTAATAAAACGCATATTTAAGAAGACTAAAAAATAAGATAGGCCAGGTGTGGTGGCTCACACCTGTAATGGAGGCCGAGGTGGGCAGATTGCCTGAGGTCAGGAGTTTGAGACCAGTCTGGCCAACATGGTGAAACACTGCCTCTATTAAAAATGCAAAAATTAGCTGAGCATGGTGACAGGCACCTGTAATCCCAGCTACTTGGGAGGCTGAGGCATCAGAACTGCTTGAACCTGGAAGGCGGAGGTTGCAGTGAGCCAAGACTCTGCCACAGCACTCCAGCCTGGGCAACAGAGCAAGACTCTGTCTCAAAAACAAAACAAAGAAAAACACCTCATTTATGAATGTTCACTGATTATTTCTCTTATTAGCCTCAGTTCCGTCCTGCCCTCAAACTATTGTGCTTTTTTTCTGATCTAAGACTTGATTCGCCGTGACCTTCACAACTCTACTGGGAGAAAAAAACCCACCCCAACTATCTTTGTTCTCAAACATCTATCTGCCTACAATAAAAACTAGAGTTCATCTTTATGCCCTAGGCACATCTAACCAGAGAGTTCTCAGTCCTTGACTGATGTACAGAAAGATAATAGGCTTATGCCCTGTGGAGAAGTGCATTTTCCTATTTCTCATTGGGCTTCCTAGAAAGAACATTCAAGGAGCTTGGTGTCAGATACTAGACGTCCACAGGTGCTTTCTGAAAATAAGTAAGAAACAGAATGCAGCTTTCTAGCAATCAGTAACTCTCTAGTCCCACAGACACACATCTTCAAGCAACAGACGTGACAGGCCTCATTACTCCCATTGTACCATCCATTGGCTGGATCCACAGCATCCCTGATAATGGGTTATGACATGTACTCACTGATTTCAAGTAATATTTCTAAGCCGGCTCAGTCTAGGCTAAGAGGGTATTTCTTGAATTATCAAAACTTTATTAAGAACTCTTCAATTTAGTTTTGGCTTTCATTCTAAGGGTTGGCTAGATACTGAAGACAAAATACAATAAAAATGCAGAGTCTCTCTCCCAATGCCTATCTCAACACAGAAATTTAAACATACACACACACATACACACACACACACACACACATTTCTACTGACTATACATACAAATAGCTTGGTGAGTTGAATGAATTTTGAACTCTCATATAATTCAAATTCATCTTTCCCTTTAAACAAGCATTCATTTATTGAGTACCCAGTATGTGCCAGGTCCCCATAATAGGTTCTAGGGTTGAAAAACCACAGTCTCCCAACTAAAATAACACAATGTAATGGAATATACTGACAGACAAATGGAGAACCATAACTCACTATATTAAGTGCTCCACGGGAGATTTGCACAGTTGCTATGATAACCAAGGAGGAACCATTTCAGTATCTACTTGGGAATAAAAGCCAGGAAATGGGATATCTATAAGTCAAAGCTAAATATGCAGCCGACAAAAGATAGATTGTTATTTTTAAAAAAACTGGTTTCAAAATGCCAGTCTGTGGGTGGGTCCCAATCCACAAGAAAGCAGTTAAAGGCATTAAACTGAAGAGTTGTTTTTCTGAGATTAAATCCCTCTAACATCTTATTAAGATCATCCTTTATTTTCTGAAATCAAAGTGAGAGAAGCTAACCATTCCTCATTTATTTTTCAAACTCACAATCAAATAAAGTAAACAGCTGGGAACCTTATGTTGGTTTCCAAAATTCGTTCTGAATATGTATTGATCCATAACATTACAAAATATGAATATATACACATATACACATATGATCCTGTGATATAAATGACACTAAAAAAGCAATTTTTGAAAGAACAAAGGCCAGGCACAGTGGCTCACGCCTGTAATTCCAGCACTTTGAGAGGTAGAGGTGGGATCACTTGAGGTCAGGAGTTTGAGGCTACCTTGGCCAATATGGTGAAATCCTGTCTCTACTAAAAAAAATACAAAAATTAGCTGGGCATGGTAGCACGTACCTACCGTCCCAGCTACTTAGGAGGATGAGGCATGAGAACTGCTTGAACCTAGGAAGGCAGAGGTTGCAGTGAGCCCGCCTGGGTGACAGAGCGAGACTCCATCTCAAACAAAAACAAAAACAAAAACAAAAACAAAACAAAAACAAAACAAAGAACATGATCCTTGATAGGGAAGAAATTGTAAGAGGAGGCTCCACATCAAATTTATTAGGGATAGAGGAGGCCCAGGAAGAGACTGCTTAAGGGGGGTGACTACTTACCACACCCCGATTGTTCTTCAGTTCACCATGACAACACAAGACTCGAGAGCTGTCGATCAGAGAGTCTTTCTGGCCTTCTTCCAAGTAAAGAAGCCGCTCTTTATAATAGCGGCATTCCGATTCCCCAGTCTTGGTATTGATTTCTGCCACTATTCCCTGAATGATGTTTATCTATGGAAACAGAGGAAAATTAAGTATGGAGGAAAGCAGCAAACTGTGCACACCAAGTCTTAGGGGCTCAGACTAGAAGGTCACCAGGACACACCCGGATCTAATTCTGTTATCTAAATTGCTACTTTGGGAAAAGATACAAAAATAAAAATAAATGATTTTAGTATGCTGCATCTATCCATCTGTACACATACACACACATTTATTTGTACACATATAAAGATATTTGTATTATATGTAAAACTAATATTGATGTATAATTTTATCTGGGAAGAAGGAATAACTACTGAGCTCCAGGCTGTACACTTCTTAAAACGTGCTCACAATGTTGAAAATGTAGCCATAGAAAAAAATTGGCTAAGGAGAGAAAACAAAGCAGAATGTAAGAGTCCAAACGAAGGACTGTCTTTGAGGATGTGACACTATTAATAGTTTCAATGTCTCTCTACATGTACTAAATTTAATGTGCAAACAGTATTTGCAAATTGGGTTTGAACAAATGGTTTGGATTTTTTTTTTTTTTTTTGATATGGAGTTTCACTCTTGTTGCCCAGGCTGGAGTGCGATGGCACAATCTCAGCTTACTGCAACCTCTGCCTCCCAGGTTCAAGCGATTCTTCTGCCGCAGCCTCCTGAGTAGCTGAGATGACAGGCATCTGTCACTATGTGCAGATCATTTTTGTATTTTTAGTAGAGATGGGTTTCACCATGTTGCCCAGGCTGGTCTCAAACTCCTGAGCTCAACTGATCTGCCCACTTCAGCCTTCCAAAGTATTGGGATTACAGGCATGAGTCACCACGCCTGGCCTGGATATCTTTTTCAGTGACATAACATAAATGTTTATAAAGAACAGAGAAAAAATAGGAAAAAAAGACACCAGCATAATGATGAGGATAGTCTGTATAAATACACTCACACCCAGGGTCTAGAGCCTATGTGAGTGAGTAAGTTTGGGCAGAAGTTTCCAAAATGATGGTGGATGCAACGCTGTCAATACAAAAACAAGAATGCTGACTGAGATGTGTCAGTGGATATTTATTCTGACATGTTGTTATTCTGTCATGTGAATATATCTAAATGTTAGAAAATGCTAGAAAACAGAGGGATGAGAAATTAGTTAAGCAAAACTCAATGACACCAGGCTGGGCACAGTGTTTCATGCCTGTGATCCCAGCATTTTGGGAGGCCAAGGCAGGTGGATCACTTGAGGTCTGGAGTTCCAGACCAGCCTGGCCAACAGGGTGAATCCTGTCTTTACTAAAAACACACACAAAAAAAAGAAAAAAAAATTAGCCAAGCAAGGTGGTGCCCACCTGTAATTCCAGCTACTTGGGAAGCCGAGGTGGGAAAATCACTTGAACCTGGGTGGCGGAGGTTGCAGTGAGCTGAGAACATGCCCCTGCACTTCAGCCTGGGCAATAGAGTAAGACTCCATCTCAAAAAA
The DNA here is from genome assembly GCF_030222135.1 of Aotus nancymaae. Lineage (NCBI taxonomy): Eukaryota > Metazoa > Chordata > Mammalia > Primates > Aotidae > Aotus > Aotus nancymaae. The sequence goes on from NW_026988482.1 coordinate 31,255,155, forward strand.
ACTCCATGACACCAATCAGAGGCAAACTAATGATTTCCTTTGCAAGATTCTCTGTCCCCTACAAGTGAAAAGACCAACAGTCCCATCGTTCTTGTGGTGCTAACTGAAAAGTACTTAACAGATGGAGAACGTTGGTAAGGCCTCTTCTTCATCACATTTACTTAAAAGAAAAGCCAATCAAAAAAAAAAAAGAAAAGAAGAATATATGAAGCCTATGATGCCAGAAAAAAAAAAAAAGAGAGAGAGAAAGGGAAAAAAAAAAGCCAATCTTTGAAAAGCAAGGTTCCAAAAGAGGCCTTTGCTCAGTCAGAAGTTACCATGTCTTAAAATAGTAATAAATTCTATCTAGGATTGCTAAGTAATTATTTTTCTTTTTCTTTTTTTTTTTTTTCAATTGAGATAGGGTTTCATTCTGTCGCCCAGGCTGGAGTGCAGTAGTGCCATCTCGGCTCACTGCAACCCCTGACTCTGGGGCTCACATGATCCTCCCGCCTCAGCCTCCCCAGTAGCTGGGACCACAGGCATGCACCACCACACATGGCAAATTTTTGTATTTTTCATAGAGATGAGGTTTTGCTACGTTGCCTGCACTGGTCTCTGACTCTTGGACTCAAGTGATCTGCCCATCTCATCCTCCCAAAGTGCTAGGATTACAGGCGTGAGTCACTACGTCTGGCCAAGTAATTATTTTTCATATGCCAGTAAAATGATATTGTCTGCCAAAAGCAACTGGGTAAAAACTATTACTCAGTTATAACTTTTGTACTTCCACACAAGTTTGACAGAAGATCTTACAGCTTTGAGCTGAAGTCTAGTGAATGTATCTTATGGAGAGAGGCAGAATCTGTTCATTTCTGTACCTGGGTACTCTTTGACAAAAGAGTTTCAAAGATTTATTATTTTCTCTGTTTCCCAAATTGTGGTCATAGCACTCACTACTTTGATTTAAAAAAAAAAAAACAACATTATTTAAAAAAATACAGGCTCTTTAGTGTTATAAAAGAAGCTTTTTGGCCTTTGATGTCAATCTAATATTAAATATAAATCCTGTAAAAGTAATTTTAGTTTTATTAACATAAAACAGTAAATAGCAGAGTATTTGGTATACTTTCATAGTTTCTTTTTTCCTTTCTTGGTTTTCAAAAATGACTGATTATTCACTGTTACTTTCAAGACAAAATTCACGAAATATACTAAAGCCATGATTCATCCTTCATATTCATTTAATGTTTATTGAGAACCTGTTCCATGTCAGACTAAGTGGTAGCATTCAAAGAAATGAGAGGATTCCTGCCTTCAAAAAGCTTAAAACAAATGGGAGGTATCTGAGCAACTGTGTTATGTCTACTTTATCCTTTTACCTTTCTATATTTTTTAATATGTAGTGAAATCCGTGCTTTTTCCTTACTCTTGAAGACCTCAGCATTCGTGGCTGCAGTTTATCAGTTAGCTGTTACCAGGTATACCTGGACAGCTGGAATTAATCAGTACTTGAGTCAATTTTCTGAGTTGCCTGCAAGTATCCAGGAAACCAGAAAGAAGATGCACTATAGTCATAAATATGTGTTCATTTCCTAATTTAACTCAGGAACTGAACAGCTGGCATATCACATGAAGATTAATAAACTCAAATGCCATGGCAGTTCCTCAGGCAGCTATGATTAGTTTCAAATACTGCTTCTTTCCCTGGTCTTTGAAAAACAGAGAGAAAACAATGGAAACAATCAGTGTTCTCATTTCATATTCTATGTATACATTATAATAACTCTGGGTCTGTTTTCATTTATTAATGTTTTGTATTTCTGTCTACCTGAATATCATGAGGGTCTTATCTCTCTGCATTGTTTTTTTTTTTGAGATGGAGTGCTGCTCTTGTTGCCCAGGCTGGAGTACAATGGAGTGATCTCGGCTCACTGCAACCTCTGCCTCCCGGGTTCAAGTGATTCTCCTGCCTCAACCTCCTGAGTAGCTAGGATTATAGGCATGTGCCACCAAGCCTCGCTAATTTTGTATTTTTAGTAGAGAAGGGGTTTCTTCATGTTGGTCAGGCTGGTCTCAAATTTCCGACCTCAGGCTATCCTCCCACCTTGGATCATAGGCACGTGCCACCATGCCCGGACTCTGTGTTGGTTCTTGAGAGAGATTTATTTTGCAGAATTTCAGGCAGGAACAAACTTACATACAGAAGGTTGCCAATAGCCAACAGTCATGGCAGTTGTGCGTTTAAATTAAATTTATTGTTGCATCTCTCACCGGGTTCTAACTGAAGGAAGGGACTGGTAGAAGGAGATGATAACAGATACCTGGTAACAGTAAAGAGATTAAGCCCACACATGCTGGACTCGTCATCCTCAAAGAGGAATCTGAAACCCTGACTGTCTGGTCCCCTGTGCCACGATACTCACTGGTTCCTGCCATGAACCAAGAATAGCAGTCTTCACGTCTGCTGCATCAAAAGCAGGATTGTTTTTCCCACTGATTTCAGTGATTTTTTTTCTTATGGAGTTGAGAAATAGTAGTGGATGGGGGGAAGGGATACTCTGCAGGATCATTTTCTGACCAAAAAAATCCTTAGGATTTAAAACATTAAACAACCAAGTTCTCTGGACTATCTGAATATACAAAATCCTATTTTAAGAAGTCCTTTTTTGGGAAAAATTTTTATCAACCCTCAAAACATTAAGAAATTGTAATAAAATGCCTGTAATCCCAACATTTTGGGAGGCCGAGGTGGGTGGATCACCTGAGGTCGGGAGTTCGAGACCAGCCTGACCAATGTGGAGAAACCCCATCTTTAAATAAATAAATAAATAAATAAACAAACTGAAATTGTAATAAAGATGTGGTAGTTTAGGCGCTGCCTTAAAGGCAAGATCTCTTTTTAGATCTAATCATAGGACTGCAAGCAATCAACTCCCTTGGAACGCAAGCAATTTACTTAGCGCTCTCTGATTTTTCCCTTTTCATAGATGGAAAATTTATTCAGGGGATATGTAAGTCAAGCTACATTGGTGCTATGGATTTTATGTTTATCAAACATTCACAATGCACCCAAGAGTACAGGGCTAAATAATTCTGTTCATCTGGGGTAATGCCTCAAGGACTTTGTCAAGAAGGAAAAAAAAAATCCTGTGCTTATACCGGGTAAGTAGGCATTTTGAAGACTTGTTTTGCAGACATTTTCAAATGCAAGTATACCATGTTGCATGCACAGATCAGCCTGAATAACTAGGTGCAGACTCAACTTTTGAAAATGGTTTTATACTTTATGCACAAGGGAAACTGATAACTGGCACATCCTTTTATATTACACACGATCATATCCTTACATATTTTTAAATTCAAACTTTAGCTCACTGGGTATGTTTTTTAAAAAAACAGAACAGTATTCTTTCATGCTCCATATTAAAAAATCTTTACAGTAACTCAGAACAGGTTCCTGTGCTTCAAAAAAGTCCTGACTTTGAGTAGCTCATGCTCCCTGTTGTTTTTATTCCTGCAGACCACACACTTGCTGGGATGAAATATGGAGCGGAGGCAACTCTATCGCACTCCTCCCAGTAATAAAAACAGACATGATGAAGTGATATGGGCCTTAACCCCAGTGCCTGCATCCCCCATCTGCGCTGTACTGGGGGCCTGATTTGTGTTTGGCCTGCCAGATACATTGAATACATGAATCAGGAGAGGGTCCTTTATTATTCTTTTCTATCTTACTTGGAGGCACCCAGCCCAGTTCTGCACCAGTGAGGCTGGTGACCAGACAGCTCTCCGCAATTATAAAGGCAACAGAAGCTTAAAGTAGTGAGCAGGCTTTCTGCATCAAGGTATAGAACCATAAAGAAGTAGAAGGACACAAGATTTGGAGTCTACACTGAAAGGGTTTGAACATCAACTGCATCACTTGCTGGCTGTGGATCTGGGCAAGCTATTTAACCACCCCAAGCCTCATCTGGAAAATGGTCCTAATAAAAACAGCTATCTCCTAGGCTGTTATGAGGGTTAAATGAGATACATAACCTATAAGGCAAATTTACAAAAAGTTGATTTACTAGGTACTCAGTGCCAGCAATTATTAGCATTATTGTCGTTTCTACTAATTATTATTAAACCCTTCTCTGGGAGGAGATAACAGTTTGCTCAACAGGTTCAAGGCTTCTGATTTTCAAATTATCTATGCATATCCTTCTTCTATTACTGTCCCAGATTAAATCAGAAAATGATTTAACGATTCTCGTGCCTTAGCCTCCTGAGTAGCTGGGACTACAGGTGCATGCTACCTCATCCTGTTAATTTTTTTTTTTTTTTTTTTTGGTATTTTTAATAGAGACAGGTTTTCCTTTTTTGGCCAGGTTGGTCCTGAACTCCTGGTCTCAAGTGATCTGCCTGCCTTGGCCTCCCAAAGTGCTGGGATTATAGATGTGAGCCATCATGCCTGGCCCACATTCAATAAACATTTGCTGAGTGAGGATCCCACTGGTGAGCAGGAGGTTTGACAAGGCAACCTACTGTAATTGGGGGCCAAAGAGAGCTAGATCTTAAATGAATGTCCACTTCACAAATGAGTTTTGGGGCTAGGCTAAAAGGCAACTCATTATTTTGTAACTAAACAAAATTTAAAAACTACACAAAGATCTTGTTCCCTACAGTCAGCAAGTGTAACATCAGATTAGAGTCACCTATATAAAATTAAGAATTTTACTGCCTAAGGGACCTTACAGTGTAAACACTTCATTTTACAGTTTAGGAAACTGAGGCAGAGAAAAGAGAAGTGACTTGCAAAATCAAAACATGGATGATGGCAGTGCCAGGCCTGGAACCCAAGATTCCTGAGTACTAAGTACCCAGGGACCCTTCCATTCACCCACTGACCCAATCAGTCATTACGGGGGAAATAACAAGAAAAGAGAGAAAGAAACAGACAAACTTACAGCTTCTTCCAAGTGCTGCTGATCTGGATTATCATTTGGTGTGTGCCTCAAGATTTCTCGAAGAAGTAGAGGGTATTTTACCAGACGGCTTCTTGGAATATCGAGGAAATTCCAGAGATCTAGTTTGCGGCTAAAGGGGGATTCTAAACATCGCTGTAGGAAATCTTGGACTCGGTGATCTTGCTTTTTGTGGTCCAGCAGAGCTTTGGCAGCTACTTGATTGCTACAGTAACTGTCATAGGAGCTGAGGCAAGGCAGCTAAGAAGGAAACAGAAAGAGAAGATGGAATGTCAAAATAATGTGAGATCTCAGGCTATAGGTGGCATCACTTATTGGGACTGAACAAACACCTAACTGGTCTCTGGATCTGGCCGACATCTTTTTTTTTTTTTTTTTTGAGACAGAGTCTTGCTCTTGTTGCCCAGGCTGGAGTGCAATGGCACTATCTCGGCTCACTGCAACCTCCACCTCCCAGGTTCAAGCGGTTCTCCTGCCTCAGCCTCCTGGGTAGCTGGGATTATAGGCACCTGCCACCATGCCTATAATCCCATATATATATAATTTTATATTTTTAGTAGAGCTGGGGTTTCTCCATATTGGTCTTGAACTCCCAGTCTCAGGTGATCCGCCATCCTTGGCCTCCCAAAGTGCTGGCATTCTGCATGGCTGGTGGAAAGTAGTGGAATCTTCAACATAGCAGGCAGTGGACCATTTTCTTAGGCTCTCGCTTGCTTTCACAAAGTAATTTTCTTAACTGCATGTTTACTTTCTTGATTAAGACTCTTATAGCTTGTTTGCATTTTCTGCCAATCTAAGTGATATGGTTTGGATCTGTGTCCCCACCCAAATCTCATGTTGGTAATCCCCAGTGTTGGAGGAGGGGCCTCCTGGGAGGTGATTGGATCATGGGGGTGGATTTCCCCTGTGCTGTTCCTGTGATAGTGAGTGAGTTCTCAGGAGATATGGTTGCTTACAAGTGTGTAGCACTGCCCCTCTGCTCTCCTCCTCCTGTTCTGGCCATGTAAGATGTGCCTGCTTCTGCTTCTGTCATGACTAAAAGTTTCCTGAGGCCCCCTCAGCCATGCTTCCTGTATAGTTTGCAGAATCATGAGGCAGTTAAACCTCTTTTCTTTATAAATTACCCAGTTTCAGGTATTTCTTTGTAGCAGTGTAAGAACAGACTAATACACTAAACCAGAAACAACAGAAGTGAAATTACTGCCTATATATACAGTTCAGAATTTTCTAAACTTCCAAAGATACCTAGTCAGGTGAAACTCTCCTATTTTATTAAAAAAAAAAAAAAAAGATTTCCTTTAAGATTATTAATAAGAAACTCAAGGCCAGGCATGGTGGCTCATGCCTGTAATCCCAGCACTTTGGGAGGCCGAGGTGGGCGGATCACAAGGTCAAGAGATCAACACCATCCTGGCCAACATGGTGAAACCCCACCTCTACTAAAAAATACAAAAATTAGCTAGGCGTGGTGGTGCACGCCTGTAGTCCCAGCTACTTGGGAGACTGAGGCAGGAGCATTGCTTGAACCCGGGAGGTGGAGGCTGCAGTGAGCTGAGATCATGTCATTGCACTCCAGCTGGTGCCTGATGACAGAGTAAGACTCTGTCTCAAAAAAAAAAAAAAAGAATCTCATTTAGAAGACTTTAGTGGCACAAAAAGAAGGCAAAGGGTCACACTCCATAGCCTAGCCCTTTGCATGGCTCGAACCTCTATATGAGCCCATATTAGTTTATCTGATTCCAAGGAGCCCAATTATAAAGAGCCTCAAGAAGTTAAAGCAAAAGTATGATTACTAAAAAAAATTAGATGCAGAGAGCATTTATAAACATCTTTTAAACTAGCTCTGACAGGCCAGAAACAAGTTTTGGCTGTCACTAACAGTTAACATCACAATACCATGTAATGAACAATTTAAGCTTAAAGACTTTGGAACATTTAAACTTCACTGCCTTCATTTCAGTGAAATGCTAATTTCTCTGACACATCCCATCAGTCACACTGTGCAAACACCATGTCAAAGCCTCAACGGAAAAGGCTTCTCGTCCACTTTTTCTGCCTTGGCATTCTAATCTAAGAGCTACCAGCCTCCAGAAAGTTACTGGAAGCAATAAAATGCAGCCAATGGCCTAACTGCTTTTGTTTCTCTCCCTTGTACTAGGAAGTCCTATTCCTTGTAATACCTGCTCTTTAGAGGGATTCAGTTCAAGACACTGGCAAGAGAGTGTCTTTCATTTCTGCATCCTCACTACTTTGCATTGGGCCTACTATATGGGAGAAACTCTGTGTTCTGAATGAACAAATAAATGCATGTTTAATAGGTTATAAAATTAGCTAATATTTGATGGTTTGGGAACATTGCTTAAAAATAAAGTATGGCTGCCAGGCGTGGTGGCTTACACCTATAATCCCAGCACTTCGGGAGGCCGAGGTGGATCATGAGGTCAGGAGTTTGAGACCAGCCTGGCCAGCATGGTGAAATCCTATCTCTACTAAAAATACAAAAGTTAGCCAGGCATGGTGGTGGGTGCCTGTAATCCCAGCTATTCAGGAGGTTGAGGCAGGAGAATTGCTTGAACCTGGGAGGCAGAGGTTGCAGTGAGCCGAGATCATGCCGCTGCCCTTCAGCCTGGGCAACAGAGCGAGACTCCATTTAAAAAAAAAAAAGTATGGCAGCTTCTGAAACTTTAAATTCTCTGCTGCTGCTTTTACACTTCTTACTGAAATTATTTTCTCAGTCACTGAAACCAAAAAAAAGGATACCAGCAAAGTAATATTTTAAAAGCTCACTGTTGAGCTTAACATTCCTTGGAAATGTCTACCTTCCTTACATGTTATTAAAAATCTCAGGCTGGGTGCAGTGGCTCACACCTGTAATCCCAGCACTTTGGGAGGCCAAGGCAGGTGGATCACGAGATCAGGAGTTCAAGACTAGTCTGGCCAAGATGGTGAAACCCCATCTCTGCTAAAAATACAAAAATTAGCCGGGCGTGGTGGCAGGCACCTGTAATCCCAGCTACTTGGGAGGCTGAGGCAGAGAACTGCTTAAACCCAGGAGGCGGAGGTTGCAGTGAGCTGAGATTGCGCCACTGCACTCCAGCCTGGGCAACAGAGCAAGACTCCATCTCAAAAAAAAAAAAAAAAAAAAGGAAAAGAAAAAATCTCTACTTGTATTAAGGAGTTGCAGAAATTTTTTTCCTTAACCTTATATCTGAAAGTACTAGCTATTATTTGAAAGTAATCATAATTGGTACTTATACACGCATGCACCCCCCCAACCCCCTCACCCCACCCCAACACACACAGAGAGAAACCCAGACATGGTACTGTGGCTTATAATTTAGATTTTCAGAGTTAATTAAAAAGGGCCTCAGGCCCTCTTAATTTCATTTCCACTTCCTCACCTTTTAAAAAGACCTGGAAATGCCCAGTGTTTTCATTAGGAAGAAACAAATCAGCTGTAGCCATCGGATGTAAACTAGTGAGGAACCGTAACCACACTGCTGCTCCCTGAGGATGGGCTATTGCTCCCTGTGATCCTGCTGTCCTGCTACCATGGCAACCAAATCAGGCTCTAGTCCTGTGCTCTCACCTGACAGGGTGCTCATTTCCTGGGCATGACCTGAAAGGCTATCTGGTTCAGTCACCAGCTAGGAAAGGCCACAAGTGATCTTAAACTATACAGGGTGAAGAATGTACAAGATCTTGGTTTTCAAATACACACACACTCCCTTATTCAGAATGTGAGAGGTGAAAATGCAGTGGTTAAAGAAGAGACTAGGCCAGACACCATGGCTCATGCCTGTAATCCCATCACTTTGGGAGGCTGAGGCGGGTAGATCACTTGAGGTCAGGAGTTTAAGACCAGCCTGGGCAACCTGGCAAAATCCCATCTTTATTAAAATATATGAAAATTAGCCGGACATAGTGGTATGTGCCTGTAATCCCAGCTACTTGGGAGGCTGGGTCACAAGAATCACTTGAACCCAGGAGGCCAAGGTTGCAGTGAGCTGAGATTACGCCACTGCACTCCAACCTTGGCGACAGAGCAAGACTCTCTCTCAAAAAAAAGGACTCAGAAATAGGGAGAATCAGGTTCAAAGCCTAACTTCCACAGCTGTTAGTCAGTGACTTTTCCAAGCCTCAGTGTCTCCACCTACAAAATGTATATACTAACGTCCCCCTCCCTTAATGAGGTAAGGCGTACAAAATATGTATCATGGAGCTCGGCTTCTGATTAAGAATCAGTAAGTACTAGCTATTATTACTTGTCCCTAGAAGTTTTTTCTTTTTTTGACAGGGTCTTGCTTTGTTGCTCAGGCTGGAAAGCAGTGGCATGATCATAGCTCACTGAGCCTCTTCTTCCCAGGCTCAAGCAATTCTCCCTCCTCAGCCTCTCAAGTAGCTGGGACTACAGACATGCACCACCATGTCAGCTAATATTTTTTTTGTAGAGACAAGGTTTCACCATGTTGCTCAGGCTGGTCTCCAACTCCTGGGCTCAAGCAATCCACTCACCTCAGGCTCCCAAAGTGCTAGGATTACAGACATGAGCCACTGCGCCTGGACCCTAGAATATTTTTATTGAAGGGACTGTGGTTTAGAGAACCAAAGCTACTTGCTTAGCTAGAGTTTGAAGCTTGTTCTTGTTTCCTGTTTACCCTCAGAGTTCTGAACTACTCGCCATCTCTCTATTAAATAGACTATCAAGAATTTATAAGGGAAACTCATTTTTTTAAAAAAGTTATTTTATCCCCTTAAAATTGTGAAAAGTGACAGAACAAATCCATTTTTTTGCTTCCATGTACCCTGGCTCTTTCTTAGGAATTAAACTTTAATTAGACACCAAATTAACATGAGAACTTTTTGCCTTGGAGAGCTTAGAAATTATTTTATCATTGAAAAAATGTTGGCATGGAGGTAAGTCACTTGGTTAGTTGTTTTTTTATGCTAGGGAAGGCTTACTCAAACAGGCTAACCCATTAGGGAGGGGGACACTAATTCTTAGTAACTGGGGTAGTTCCCTGAAAAAAAGCAACCACTCTGTTTAAGGTCTTCAAAGTAAAAGTAATCGATTCATTCTAAGGTCAAAAGGACTGGCCAGGGCTGTCCCACTTGGAAGGCTCACTTGTTTAAAAGGATGTCCCCCCTCCCCCCGCCACTTTTTTCCTTTGGGGGGAAAATAAATCAATTTTTTATGGGTTGAATGGGCTCTGACTTTTCTCATCCAAAGTCCACTAAGATGTTTACTTTGTTCTGTTAAAAATACAAGAACTCAAACATATGTGTACCCCTTGGTTTACTATTCCCACTCATATGGACACATCTGCAGTTAAAAGAGGAAAAACATTTAACAGCTCATCAGGCCTGATAAATAAGGGCCATTTCTCACGGAATCTGGCAACAACGGGCCAGTTGTTTAATTTTAGGCTGCTCTTCAAGATCCAAGTCCTCATTTGATGCCTGAAGGATCCAGATAGCAATGGGCCAGCATGGTCACACTTCCTTTGGGTATGTACAGAAAAGGACTGCAAAGCTGCTCCAAGATCAAACCAATTTTCTAATAAATGTGACAAATGTTTAGTTCAGCAAAAAGTTAGTATAAAGGCAAATTACTACAATTTTGCTTCTGGCACAAATTAATAATTTGCATATGTTGCCTAAGGAAACCATGTAGTCCTATACTGCTGTCTCATCAAAAACAGAGCAGTTATCCTACAAATTCTGGAAGGCAGCCTAACTGTTCCTTTTACCCCTATGTCAAAGTCCACAGACTCAGGAAGTTTAAGAAATATTGAGGCAAACTCTCTACTCATTATACCTTCTCTGTCTCTGTCTCTCTGTCTCCAGTTGGCTGGCTCTCTTTGGAGAAATTTCTTTGTGGGCTAAAGAAGTTAAAATATGGCTCATAATAAAATGAAAGTCAAAAATATAAGATGAACTATCTCTCTTGAAATATTAAGGCATATTTTCTAAATTATTCATCTTAGAACATTACTTGCCTTTCAGATACCCTTGGAATATTTCAGCCTTAGTGCTAAAATTGACTCCTGAACTAAAGCTATCTAAGTCATGAAACTCTCATTAAGTATCTTGACCAAGACAGTCACTGAGAGATAAGAAATCAATGTAAAAACTTTCTGCACACCTATGTCGTATCAAGGCATGGGAACCGAAAGGTTTTAGGAAGATTAAAATGCAAATGTAACTGGGTAAACAGAACTCACATAGCAACAGTAGGATTTACAACCTTCACAACACTCTCCAAACAGTGAAATTATCTCTAATATTAGCTGTTGTGGTACTTCCTGCCTATTTTCCTGGAATACCATGTGCCACAGAGTGATGAGAGACCTAATCTCACCTGGAAGAAGTCAGCAAAGTAATCTGCTCTCATTATCTGCTTTATAACAAATGAAAAACACTTGGAACTGGGGTGGATCATTCAAGTACTCATAGAAGGAAACAGAAATGTATAGAATAGGGAGTGGTGGGGACTGAGGCAAAATAGAGCACACACCTTGTCCAAAGTAAGTTAAACAAACAAACAACAACTTTATGTATACAACAAAACACAAATCCAGTCCCAGGATCATAAATTTATGACTCCTAATTTAAGATCACAGCTTATTTATTTTTATTTAATTAGGAAAAGGAATGGTTATGTTGGGATGAAACTAACCATATACTAAACTGTCCTATGAAATTACTTAGCTTTGTATATATGCTAAACATAAGCAACATATGCTTATTATCCTGTTTATTAAACTACATTTTGACTATGAGACTTTTTTCTTGTGGCCTGAAAATTTTTTTTTTGGTAGTGGATAGAAATATGTCAATAAATTTTTATTGGGCTAGTAATAATTATATTAGCAATTGGCCTGATAGAATATTAACTAGTTTTATTTGATTTGATATGAACCTAGTAATAGTTTCATGTGTACCTTTACTTATTTTGTTGCAAATGGCCCTGTTACTTTTAAAAGCAGTATATTTATAATAATAAAAAAACTGCTTTCATGCTTTAAATAGACAAAGTCTAAATATAATTATAATTTTACTAGGAATTTGCTTTTTTTTTTTTTTTTCGGATGTGAAACCAATACTTGTAAAAAAAAAAAAAAAAGAAAAAAAGAAAGTCTAGCTAAATGTTTCCCATCTATATTATTGAAATTTATCTGCAACAAAGACCAGAGAACTTTCTTACCCAGCCCACGAGGATGGGACCAACATGTTCAGTCGAGCCATCAGGCTTCCGAACATCTCGAAGCTGACTAAGGAGCTCTGGCAAAAAACAGACAGAATGCTTATTTGTTAGGCATTCAAATATGAACAGGGCTGGAAGTAGGTTCTGAGTTATTCACATGGCAGGCATTTCATAATCACTCACTCGTTAAAAGACAACTCAATTAAGGCTACAAGTCACAACCCATCCTGGGAACAAAATTATACCTTCATGTAGAGGAATTAGAGAGTCCAGTGTTCCAAAAATTTGATTCAACTCTTGTTCTGTCATTATGGAGAGTTTCAGCATGGGGTCATGATAAGCCTGCACAAAAAGGGCAAGAGATGTAAGCAAATGTTTAAAATCAGAGGAAGTACATTTTTCATATAAGTGGCTCCTGAGAGGTCCTATCCAATAACAAGATTTTCAGCTCTCTAACAACTTCTCCCATAAAGCTTCAGAAACAGCAGATAGATGTGGCTGGAGGAGAGGAAAAACCAGCACTGCCTTGAAACTTTGTGGTTGTTGATAAACCAAAGCAGATTTTTCAAAAGTTTTTTTTTTATTCGAGTATATCATGTATCTAGGAAAGAGCACAAATCTTAGGCATAGAACAAATTTGACTGTTAAAATGTTTTCAAAATCAAGATCCTGCCTATTAAAAAAAAAAAATCTCACTTTATTCAAAACTAGCTACCAGCAGATTCCTTTTTTCAATGAGTACATATTTAAAATAAAGAAAAAGAGGAAAGAAACAGTGACTGGTATCCTGTAGTACTATTTGAACAAAGAGAGTAAAACCTCTGCCAATCCTATCATCTCTTATTAGAGATAACTGAACAACAAGAATATAGTTATACCCAGGGCACTGAAACAGAATATGAAGACAGAATCTGTTTCCTGCCTTCAATGAGTTTTTTTTTTTTTTTTTTTTGGGGACAGAGTCTCACACTGTCACCCAGGCTGTAGTACAGTGGTGTGATCTTGGCTCACTGCAATCTCCACCTCCCGGGTTCAAGCAATTCTGCTGCCTCAGCCTCCCCTGTAGCTGGGACTACAGGCGTGCACCACCGTGCCCAGCTAATTTTTTTGTATTTTTAGTAGAGATTGGGTTTCACCATGTTGGTCAAGATGGTCTCGATCTCCTAACCTTGTGATCCACCTACTTTGGCCTCCCAAAGTGCTGGGATTACAGGCGTGAGCCACCGCACTCAGCCTTAAGGAGTTTTATAAAGCTAATGGGGAAGATAAGATAAAAACAAAATATTTTTAGTTTTATATTTTAGTTTCTGATCTCATGGAAAATGAAATCTATGTTTAAATTAAAAGAAACTTTTTTTTTTTGAGATGGAGTCTTGCTCTGTCACCCAGGCTGGAGTACAGTGGCACAATCTCAGCTCACTGCAGCCTCTATCTCCTGAGTTCAAGTGATTCTCCTGCCTCAACCTCCTACGTAGCTGGAATTATAGGTGCCCGCCAGCATGCCTGGCTAATTTTTGTATTTTTTTTTAGTGGTGAAGTGGTTTCACCATATTGGCCAAACTGGTCCTGAACTCCTGACCTCAAGTGTTCCGCCCACCTTGGCTTCCCAAAGTGTTGGTATTACAGGCATGAGCCACTGGGCCTGGCTTATGTTTAAAAATTAGTTAAAGATTAAAAACAAGACTGATGTCACATGACAGCAAAAAGCCATCAAATAATAACTGCTCTAGAGGGTCAGAGAATTAAAGCTGGAGTGGCCAAGGAAAGTTTTGAAGATGAGCTCCTTGGTACAGAGGAGGAGGCAATAAATGTTATATAAGAATGAATTGAGATTTGAGCTGGTTCCTGAAGGATGGGTGGATATGGATGGTTGAAAGGAAAGAGAAAAGTTTCTAGGAAGGTAGGGCCACCATTAGCAAAAGGATGGCAGGGAAACATCTGAAGGTGCTTGAGTTTGGCAAATTTTGATGCAGGAAAGGGGAGTTAGACATATGACCAGCATGGTAACATCTCAGAGTGAAATAACTTCTTTGCCCTCTCTGATCTCCTCCTCCTCCAGCCCTGCCTAAAACTCATTTCTTGGCTGTGTCCAAGCGAAGTTGGGTGGCCATCTCTCAGGAATGCTAAAGGTGGAATTTCATCTTAGCAGAAAGACTAAAACCCCTTAAAAGAAGGGAGGTATCCTTCCAACCCTGTGATTCTGTGAGGAGGCTGTGAATACCAGATAAAGGAGTCTGGATTTTAGCCTACAAGCCATGGAGTTGGGGGACTGTATTACTGGAATGGAAACATTTTTGAGGAAGGTTTGTTGTCCTTCCCCTCCCCATACAAAATGCTGACTAGAAAACACATTCCCGTATAAAAGACCCCAACTTATATGATAGTATGCAATTGCCTCATTTAACTTTATTCACTTTTGAGATTCAAATGGCTTTATTTCTAAAACACAGTTCAAGTTTCAGATATGCACATTCTCTCCCATGGACAGAGTCCTACATATGAGACTTCTAGGACAAGGAAATATACATAAAGCAAGGCCTCCATGGACACTTCCGGATTTAGACTGAAGTATTCTTTGAGATGCATTAGAGACATGCAGAGGTAAACCCCTAAAGATGCGAGGTCTGGAGAGCTATTCTGCCTTCTTGTTTGGAAGCATTTTCCCGTTTGGTGTGTGGTAGCAGATTCTTCTCAATTCTGATGACCAGTCTTAGTTATAAAGAGAGTTGTCATGAAGCACCACTTTAGGGTTGTTAAATTACTCAAGAAAAAAATATGACTCAAATGACCGCTGGATTTAAATTTACCTTTTTTGCTAATTTCAAGTCTTCTATCAAGTCTTCTTCTCCTTGGGAAAGCTCAAAGATCGCCTGCGAGGAAAGGCAAACATATTAACTGAATTCTCCCTTCATTTACAAGACCATATTCAAACAGTGCTGGCTCCACCACTCAAACCCCCAAATTTACATATTTAAGTATTTTAAAGTTAGTCTCAAAAAGTTATATTAACCTGAAACAAATGCATCTGTGCTTAAACCTGCAATGAAATTGTGCTTCTCTGTGGGAGAAAGTTTCCACACATTTCTAATCCAAAAAGTCATCTTTCATGTTATAGAACTTTGATGGAGCCAAACAAGTGAGAACTATTTTTTTTTTTTTTTTTTTTTGAGACAGAGTCTCACTCTGTTGCCCAGGCTGGAGTGCAGTGGCATGATCTTGGCTCACTGCAACCTTCACCTCCTGGGTTCAAGTGATTCTCCTGCCACAGCCTCCTGAGTAGCTGGGATTACAAGCACATGCCACCACACCCAGCTAATTTTTGTATTTTTTGTACAGATGGGATTTCACCATGTCGGTCAGGTTGGTATCAAACTCCTGACCTCATCATCTGCCTGCCTTGGCCTCCAAAGTGCTGGGATTACAGGTGTGAGCCACCATGTGCGCCAGTGGGAACTATTTTAGGTAAAATAATTACAGTGTGAGCCATGGATTTGGCACCCTTGTTGTGAGAGGCAATCATAAGAAGTGATTCAGAGGCTGTTCTAGATAATGGAAGTGGCAATATTATTAACTGGACCATCCCCACTTTTTCTTCTACTCAACAGAAGGTGAATTTCAGCACAAAGTTTTATTTGCGTTATCCACTGCCTTGAGGCTGAGATTGTAGGAAGAATCCAATATTTTATCACTCCAAATACATTGTGGTGAAGTTAATTCATTGTAAATTACTTCTCAGCCCCACAGGTACAATAAATAAAATTATAGGAGCTGACTGTGTGAAAGAGTGTGTAAATGGACCGTTTCTAATTTGGCTCTATTAAGCCATCATGCTAAAGAGCTATGATGCGCAGAACACTCTTTCACTCCCATCTGGGAAGTGAAATCGTCAGCAAACATTACATTATTAAAGGACTACAAGTTTGTGATGATAGTTCAGGGTTTACTATGTTTCAGGCTATCCCTATAGCCTGAAGTGGTCAGGCTTTGAAAGCTCCCTCTGCCTGGGGCTGCCTGGTAAACCGGGGACAAAGCAGGTGAAGGTACAATCCCGGGCTGGATACTCCAAGGATCTCATCAGATGATTCAGACATGAAGTGCTCAGCACAGCCTGGCACAAGCACTTAGACAAGCTCTTCTATACAGGGTAATATTATCACAGCCATTTAGGGCAATTGATACAGAAAACTTACAGGGAGTGAAATTAACTGGATTTTAGAGAAAGGAAGTTTTCCACAAAGCAGAATCAAAGTTATATAAATTAAATATTTAAAAATACTCTGTAAGTTGCTATCAAAATATAACTCAAATGATTATTTTTGTGAATTCAGTATCCTAAATAGACACTTGGTTTCATCTTCTTGTAAATTCAGATTTTCACATCAGTTTCTTTTTAAAGTGAGGGCCACACCCTACCAGCTGGGTTTTAGTTTCTCAGTTCCCTCCCCAAGGTCAGACACTCCCGTTTTCCTCCTTCTACAAATGCAATCAAGAATTGATTTGGAGACTGAGGCACAAACTCCAGCACAGCTGTCACCTGCAGTGCGCCTTTGTTCCAGACACATAGCCAACTCCATGGGCCCCGAGCCTACCTCCTGACGTTTGATTTCCTTGGATGTAAGCATCTGATTGACGCACACATCGAAGGTCTCACTCCACAGCTTGCTATCTCTCCGTTTCGTGCTTGAGGGGGCGGCATTTCTGGACCAGGGTCGGGGGGCAAGGATGTCAGGGCGGCTCTCGCTGCGGAAGCTAATGGAGCGCTAAACAATGAGAAAAACAAACCATCACGGAGGCAGCGGCAGGACTGGGTGGATCTTTGAGCAGTTTCCTGTAGTTGACAGAATATAAATCATATATGTGAAAGAAAAAAGAGGACATTGCCACAAGGCCTTTGGGAAGTAGGGCATTGTCTTGAGTCTACGTGCTAAGGAAAATTGGACAGGGTTTGGAACATGTGCTGGGAGTATCCGTCCTGTTTGACCTGGATACCAAGTGGACTATAGCACAAGCACATATCAGGCCAAACTCACGCATGAAGGCAGTTCTTGGATACGTGATGAGTTCTACTTTTTTCCAGTGGACATCTTCCCTCTTTAGAAGAATGAGAGATAACAACAGTGGATGGCCTTTATTTGTGTATTGCTTGAACATTGGGCCAGTACTCTTACCGTCCTCCTTCTATAAATAGAACCCCACTATCTTTGGGTATTCTATTTCATATAGTTTTGGTGGGCTCCCCCAGACCTGACCAATAGAGTATTCCACAATCCTGGTGAGAGATGGGCATGTGATTCCCTGAAATTTGTCACATGATTTATGGGAGAAAGAAGGGAAGAGTATTCCTTTGGGATTTTGAGTTCAAGAGATAACACAAACGGGCTTACAGCAGCAACTCTCCCTGGTTACACAGAAGCATATGTCTGCTACAGGAGAGAATAAAGAGACCCAGAATGAAGGATGGCGTGACCAATGGAGGCAAGAAGGGAGCAAGCTTTACCAATACTGCTTGAGCCTCTGTATCCCACTGTGCCTAAAACCAGAAGCACCCTTAGATATTTTTGTTACGTGGGCTAAGACATTTCCCTTTCTATTATCTCATTGGGGTTCTGTCAACTTGAAAAGTCCTGACTAATACACATACCAAATACCATCTTTGCAGCAGATGATTCCTGTGCCCAAGGTATTTTCCTATTCCCAAAGAGGCACCAGTAGCCTCTGGGGCAGTCTAATCACCTGAAGTCCACCTTTGTGACTTAAACATGCTGCCAGAATGCTTTCTTGTGACAGATACAAATGATCTGGAAGAAAGCTGAATGCATCACTTTCAGTCTTTATCCTAGAAAATTTCATCACACTTACTGGAGACTTTGCCAAAGCAATGAGGTGTTGCTGTGCTCAAAAACCACATTCTTGTTTAGGAAGTGTTCCCCACCATGGGTCTCTGTGAACTTCAGGGTAAAGTTTCAACTCCTCAGCTTGGCACAGAAAGTCACTTTTTGTGTGTGTGTGTGTGAGACGGAGTCTCACTCTGTTGCCCAGGTTGGAGCGCAGTGGGGCAATCTCGGCTCACTGCAACCTCCACCTTCCAGGTTCAAGCAATTCTCCTGTGTCAGCCTTCCGAGTAGCTGAGACTACAGGTGCCCACTACCATGCCCGGTTAATTTTTTGTATTTTTAGTAGAGACGGGGTTTCACCATGTTAGCCAGGATGGTCTCGATCTACTGACCTCGTGATCTACCACCCTTGGCCTCCCAAAGTGCTGGGATTACAGGCGTGAGCCACTGCACCCAGCCTAGAAGTCTCTTGTAATCTGACCACAGTCTCCGTATTTAGGATCCCATCCTGCCACTCATCCATGAGCCTCCATTTCTCCAACCAAACCAGGTTCCCATATTCCCTAAATATGTCATGCTTTGCCATCCTCTGTACTCCCTTCGAGCAATCTTCTCTTCCTGGAATATGTTTCCATCATTTCACAGTTGACTAACTCTTAACTGTCCTCAGGATGTAACTCATATAGTACCTCCTCTAAGAAGTCTTCACCAACATTCGCCTATCATTCTACCTCCTACCAGTGCAATTTAGACATACCTCTAATATGTCACACTTGATTATAATTATTGGTCACCTGCTCTTAACTATAAACTTCCTGAGGTCAGGATCTGAGTCTGCATATGACATTTAAGCCTTCATCACAAAAGCATTCTAAGGCAGTTCCCAATTATTTTGAGATTCAACAATAAAATTCCAGAAAGTAAAGAAATTTTTAAAAAGAACTACTCAACATAAGGGCATTGTTAAGAAAGATATAATTGGCGGGGTGCAGTGGCTCACATCTGTAATCCCAGCACTTTGGGAGGCTGAGGTGGGTGGATCACCTGAGCTCAGGAGTTTGAGACCAGCCTGGCCAACATGGGGAAACCCCATCTCTACTAAAAGTATAAAAATTAGCCAGGTGTGGTGGCAGGTACCTGTAATCCCAGCTACTCAGGAGGCTAAGATAGAATTGCTTGAACATGGGAGGCAGAGGTTGCAGCGAGCCAAGATCATGCCACTGCACTCCAGCCTGGGAAATAAGAGCAAGACACCTTCTTAAAAAAAAAAAAAAAAGTTATAATTACCTGCTGGATGTAATATTATCTAGCCATTAAGACAATTCAGAGATAATTTAAAGTGTAAAAATCCCTTCTATGTAGGCTAAAATAAAAGGATTAAAAATCTATATGTGAACATTTTATAGGTATGCAAAAAATACACATAATCAAAGACATAAAGAGATCACAAAACTGTACTGTTTTTTCATGTTGACATTATGGGTGATTTCTGTCCTACTTTATAAATTTTTATGTCTGAAGAAAAATAAGGCCGGGCATGTTGGCTCATGCCTGTAATCCTAGCACTTTGAAAGGCTGAGGCAGGCGGATCACCTGAGGTCAGGAGTTCAAGACCAGCCTGAACAACATGGTGAAATCCCGTTTCTACTAAAAATACAAAAAAATTAGCGGGCGTGATGGTGGATGCCTGTAATCCCAGCTACTTGGGAGGCTGAGGCAGGAGAATTGCTTGAACCCAGGAGACAGAGGTTGTAGTAAGACGAGATTGTGCCACTGTACTCTAGCCTGGGTGACAGAGCGAGACTCCCTCTTAAAAAAAAAAAAAAGAAAGAAAGAAAAGAAAGGAAAAGAAAAAATGAGGCTGGGCTTGGTGGCTCATGCCTGTAATCCCAGCTCTTTGGGAAGCCAAGGCAGGTGGATCACTTGAGCTGAGGAGTTTTGAGACCAGCCTGGGCAACAAATCAAAAACTCGTTTCAGTTTTAAATTTTTAAAAATATACAGATATATATAAGAATAAATGAAAAACATAAAAAGAAATTTCCAAAGAGCTTCAGGGTATTGCTACAACTTTGTGGAAGCAGGAAGCTTGCTCTGTTTGCAAGTAGCAACACAAGCCCCTTATGCTGGCAAAAGCACCGGGGAGCTCCTGCGCTCACTAATGAGCTCATGATGACTGGACCAGCCCCATGCAGATCAAGAAAGTACTTGCACCAAATACACAGTTCACTAATGGGATCTTGCAAATCCTTGTGATCTCTTAAAAACAGTCCCTTGTAAACAGTAACCAGTAACTAAATGCATGCAGATCCCCAGCACTCCTAATCAATTAGCCACAAGACTTAAAAGGTCAAAACAAGCCCAGTGAGTCATTAAGTAACTTGCTCAACCCAATTTGCAGTTCTGATGGCAGCTGGGTTGAGAATTAAAGAGCAGAAAGAAAGGAAAACACAAAAAAGAAAATTCAAAATGAAAGTTTCCACTTTCACTTGAGAGAATCAACCTCCTACCCTGTTATATTTTCAGTCTTTGGCCAACTTTAAACTCCCCCTACCAATTTGAAAATAATGTATGCTAACTTTAAATTTTCATATATTACAAAGTTGTATAAAATTAAGTACAAATGCCCTCATTTCTCCAAGTCTATCTCCTAGAAATAACAACTATTAAGTTTGTTCTATCTAGCTATTTCCAAACTTTTTCTGTGTGTTTGCTAATATTCATAGAAAACTGAATGCTTTCTCTTTCTACTTGACAATATCTTGAGGTGAAATTCATATAACTCAATTACTTTTTTTGTTGTTGTTTTTTTAGAGATGGGTCTTGCTCTGTTGCCCATGCTGGAGTGCAGTGGTGTAATCATAGCTCACTGTAATCTCAAACTCCTGGGCTCAAGTGATCCTCCCACCTCAGCCTCTTGAGTAGCTGAGACTACAGGCAAGTTCCACCACTAAGCAAGTGCCTGGCTAATTTTTTTGTTTTTAATTTTGTAGACATGGGGTCTTGCTGTGTTGCCCAGGTTGGTCTTGAGCTTCTGGTCTTGAGATGCTCCTGCCTCAGCCTCCCAAACTGCTGGGATTACAGGTATGAGCCACTGTGCCCAGCCTACAATTAACCATTTTTTAAGTGAACAATTCAATGCTATTTAGTATATTCACAAGGTTGTACAACTACCACCTCTATCTAGTTCCAAAACATTTCCATTATCTCAAATTCATTTATTCTTTTTAATGGCTGCAGAGTTAGTATCCCATAGTCTGGACAGGCCTATTGATTTAATCAATCTGCAACTGATGAACATTAAAATTGTTTCCAGTGTCTAGCTATTATAAAAAGTGCCTCAGTGAACATGCTTTGTATATTTGTGCTGATACTTCCAAAAGGCAGGAATTCCTTAAGTGGAATTCCTTGGTCTAAGAAGTATAAACATTTTAATGTTTGAGATATGTCACCAAGTTGACCTCCAAACAGGCTATTCAACTTTATATTCCTCAGATAGGTACATGATAGTACACTTTGGTCACACTCTCATCAACAAGGTATTATTATCAATCTGATAGGTTAAACAACTAAACCTTAATTTCAGTTTTGTGTTTTGAAGGTAAGACTGAGGATATTTTAATTAATTTATTTAAAAATTTCCCAGAGAGTTGGAGATTGTCTTCTGTTGTGGCATGGGAAAAAAAG
This sequence comes from Aotus nancymaae, assembly GCF_030222135.1. NCBI lineage: Eukaryota > Metazoa > Chordata > Mammalia > Primates > Aotidae > Aotus > Aotus nancymaae. The sequence continues at coordinate 31,276,830 of NW_026988482.1, forward strand.
AGAGCTCTATCATTGTTTTGTGTTTCCCTAGTGGCTGCTGGGCCCGGGGCACTACTGGGGATATCACAGAGGGTCTTTTTAGCACTTCTGATTTCTTCTCTCTGATTCTCACAACTATCCTGCAAGTTGGAGGTTTATTCCATTCTACTGAGGTTGAGGGAGGCTAAGATTCAAAACCAGATCTGTTTGGTTCCAATAGAGCCTGAGCTATTTCTACTATGGGGATTGCATCTACCGTTTACATACAAGACATGCATTGTGGGGAAGTTTCAATGAGATGGAATCCAGCTCCTGCCTTCTAGGAATGTAAATCTAGTTAAGGAGACAGAGAATGCATTTGCTCAGTTTTAGGAATAATGGCTGATCTCTGACCAAACTTCAAATTTACACCTTTAATTAGGTTGGATTAAAAGAAACATTTCTTCCTGCTCCACTCAGAAGGGAACTGGATGTTGAAAGGAAGAATCCCAAAGGTGGAATAAAGAATGCCAACCATTTGTCCAGGTGAGGTTGCTCATACCTGTAATTCTAGCACTTCGGGAGGCTGAGATGGGAGGATTACCAGAGGCCAGGAGTTTGATACCAATCTGGGCAACATAGCAAGATCCTGTCTTTACAAAAAATAATTATAATAAAAGAATGCCAAATCAGTGCGTGGTCAGCATCTGGTTGGTCCTGGGGAAAAGGGGTAGCAGCTGGTCTGGTCTGGGGACAGCACCTGGGTGATGGGCGGGTATTCACAACAGCACTGACCACATACCATGAGCACCCCTGTACCAGTCATCAGTACCACTGGGAAAAACTATATGAGAGAACTAGAGTTAAGGGAGGAACAGGTGACTACTACTAGAAGAAAACTCCAAGAGGATGCCTCTTGAGAGAGAAGAACAGCCACATCCCTACCAGCATCCCTGCCACTGTCCATCCAGACATCCTCTACCCGTCTCTAATTTTCTCTATATTCAACATGTGCTATGCTTATAGTTTTGTTTCTTCCATGTCTATTTCCTTCCACTAGAAGGTAAACTCCTTGAAGGCAGGGATATCTGCCTGCTCTATTCACTGATGGATTCATCAGCAACTGACACATAGTAAGACCTCAACAACTTTTGCTTAATTAATGATTAAATGTTATGCTTGCTATGTGCTGGGCACTGTGAGGGGAGCTTTAGAGCCCTGCTTTACCTGAGAGGTAAGGATTCTGCCCCTATTTATAGATGAAGCAACTAGACGCTCAGAGAAGGTGACACTTTGCTGAAGGTCACACAGCTAATGAATGGATCCTTTACTGTTTAAAACATGGTGGTAAGGTGACTGCCAGAATGACAATCCCAGTCTGGTCTATTTTAGGCTAAACCTCACAATATTTAACCAATACCCTACCCTACTTGCCCTAGGATAAGATTCATAGTGTGGTGCGGTACACATGCCCAAATAAATGAATTGCAGGTTACTTCTTGGTGTGTACAGAGTTTCTCAACCTGGCCACCACAACATTTTGGACTAGAAATTCTTTATTGTGGGAGGCTCTCTGTGCATTGTAGGACATTTAGCACCATCTTTGGCCTCTAACCTCTAGATTCCAGCAGCACATCCAGCCCAGTTATGACAACCAAAACATGCCCAGACATTGCCAAATGTTCCTGGGGTGAGAAATGTCGGTCCACAGTAACTAGAAGAGGCCCACCTCAAGGTGGGGGACCTAGCCTTGGGCGGGACCACATAAAAACAGAAGCACATACATAGATCTTCCTGGGTGTGGGGATGCTGGGACTGGAGTGAAAAATATTCCAGAATAAGCAAGAGTTTCCATGAAGGAATCAGCCTACCAAATGAGTCAAAAACTGAAATCTCATAATTGCTGGCAGCTAAAACAACAATGACCATAACAGAGATAATGCAGATTTAGGAAATGGATGCTCATGTTTATGCCTGAGGTGGGTATGTGGAAAAGATGCTGCAAATGCAAAGGGGATTGTCTGTTGGGGGCTGGGATGTGCACTTTACATGTGTCAGAGGAAATGTAAACCCAGCAGGTAGACATAATGGGACAGATCTGATTTGTTAATGCCGCCTGTTCAGCAGGGTACTCCCTTGCCCTTTTCCAAAAACAGTTTTCCACAGCCACAGATAACAAAGTATTCAAGCCAAGGAAATTCTCCACGCTTACCTTCCTGACCATATTGCTATTTTGTAGCAGATGGTTTATTATCAAGAATTGGAGGTCGGGCTGGGACTGTAAGAGGAAAACACTTTCCTATGTTGCCACTGCAGTTGGTTAAACCAAAATGTATAGCAATAATGGCCAGGACAAGAAAATGTTCTCCAACAGCATCCTGGAGGAGTCTCCGATAAGGCTCCATTACAGAAATTAATGTTAAGTGAGAAGTAACACTTCCCAGCTATATGGTCTCTGTCACATTTGACCCTCATGCTCATTCTATGAGAGGCATTGGGCAGGTTCTTGTATTTTTCCCCTTTTAATAGATGAGAACTTTGAGTAGCAGAGGGGTAAGTGACTGGCACAAAGTAAGTGCTGGAATAGGATCAGAGTGCTATTGTTTGACTCCAAAACATGGATTTGGGTGAAGAACATAGGTTTTGGAGTAAAACAGGTATGGCCTCAGGCCGACTCAATGGCTGAGAGCCCTTTCATCTCTCTTGGTCTCAGTTTCCTCATCTCTAAAAGGTGCATAATAACAAGTACCTCACAATGTTGTAGTGAGGATTATATAAGATAAAGTACATGAGAGGCTTGGCCAAGTCCCCAGTACTCGGTCAGCAGGAATGGTAGTTACCTATCACTGTCATACCACAGACTGCACTGCCACCATTATGCTTGTTTATACATGCTTTGATTCATTAGCAAACAGCAGATATATCTCTCTGAACTACCTGGACCAAATGGTTCCTAGAGGGACTTCCATTAGGACAACTCCTAGGGAGAGAAAGGCCCTCAGCAGGACAGTGTTGTTTATAAAAGATCTGGAAACAGCCTAAAATGTTCTACAAGAGAGATTAAACAAATTACACTGCAACAATAAAAGGGAACCTTAAACAGTTGTTAAGAAACATTCTTTTTGAGAAAAGCTTAATGATAAGGAGAGAGCCTCACATGCAGTGTTAAGAGAAGAAAGATCCCAATTTGAAATACAACAAAACGTTAACAGGGTTACATCCCCTGGAGGGTGGGACTATGGATAATTTTTGTTTTCTTTTTAAAATTATATTTATTTCTAATTTATTTATTTTTTTATTTTTTATTTTTTTTGGTAAAGCAGGGTCTTACTATATTGCCCGGGCTAGTCTTGAACTTCTGGCCTCAAGCAATCCTCTTGTTTGAGCCTCACAAAGTGATAGAATTACAGGTGTGAGCCAGTGCATCTGGCTGATTTTTATTTTCATTTTTTAATTCTCTACATTTATTTTCCAGCTTTAATGAAGAAATATTAACTAAGAAGAAACACAGTCAGTTGATGAACATGAAAGATAATGAACACTGAGTTAGAAATGGCACAATACAAAACCACATATTTAGAATCTGATTCAGATTGATGCACATTATAACCATGGTAAAAGGGCACTCAATTAATTCATAATCAATAAACGTCAAGCCTCAAAGACCCAGGACAACAAGAAACCCTTCTGTAGCTGGGAGATATTCTGAGTAGAATGAATGAAAAGTTGAAGAAAATATTTGGCTTAGGTATGGAGAAAATATTATACCATTTGCATAGTACAAGCAAAAAATTAGGAAGGCTTCCAGAGGCTTGGGGCAGCAGCCCAGCCATCTTCACCGGGCACCATAAAATGGCTTTTGCATGAGAATGTTAATGACAAAATAGTCCACGAGCTGAAATGGAAATGATGACTCTTCCTGCCACAGAAGGCAAAAAGCAGTGAGGTGGGATGCTCCAACTCAAAAGTCTGGTGATTATTTTTAAATCCTGGCAAACTGCAGGCCTTATTATAACCAAACTTGGACTTTTCATGGTAAGTCTACAGCAGGAGAGGCACTCTGAACACCCTAGAATCCCAGCTCCGGCACTTACTAGCTTTGTGACCTTGGGCACAATTTCCAACCTTCAGATCTCTCCCTATAAGTGGTGAATCCTATCTTGCAGAGTTTTAGAGGAGATGATAGAAAGCCATGAACATAAGGTACTTTGTGCAGAACCTGGTTCATCATAGATACTACACTAATGAGAGTTATTATTAATAAAAAATGACATGCTTTAAATTACAACAGTCAACTTTTTTTTTTTGGAGACAGTTTTTCGCTTTGTTGCCCAGGGTGGAGTGCAGTGGCGTGATCCCAGCTCAGTGCAGCTTCCCCCTCTCGGGTTCATGCAATTCTCATGCCTCAGCCTCCTGAGTAGCTGGAATTACAGGCACCTGCCACCATGCCCAGCTAATTTTTTTGTATTTTAGTAGAGACAGGGTTTCACCATTTTGCCCAGGCTGGTCCTGAACTACTGAGCTCAGCCAATCCACCTCTCTTGGCTTTCCAAAGTGCTAGGTTACAGGCGTGAGCCATGCGCCCAGCTGCATAGTCAACTATTTACAATGGCTTCTAGGAACAGTAAAGAACAGTAATATTCTACTACTCCAGGAATAGTAAAGAACAGCAGAGAATCAGGAGTTCCTCTTGAGGTGGACTACAGGTCACTTCTGAGCTATCCTCTCCAAGCTTGTTCAACCCACCTTATTCTGTTGTTGTTCTGTTTGTTTTATTTCTGTTTCTTTTATTTTAGGCTTTTAGCAGCCTGAAGCCATGATTTTTAGTTTCTGTTTCTAGTGATAAGCAGAAAAGAGCTAGGGAAGGGGCTTTACTGGCCCAACTGGAAAAAGAAACTAAGAACCCATGACTGCATTCTCTCCCTTGGATACCCAGTACAAGGCAGTCTGGTTGCTGGTTGCTTTCCCTAACACATATGTGCCACCCACCCCCAAGCTCATCTCCATGTCAGCTAAATAAGTTAGTTATAGAAAATTTATGACCTTGGACCAAGGGACAAAGTTTGAGGTCGTTGGAGAAGGATATCATGGTTGCCAGACATGGAAATCAGCACATATGCTTGGGTAATCTTCTTACTTATTATTTCTTAAATCTAGATAATTGTATTTCTAAGAGACAACAGAAAAAAAAAGAGTTTGACGTTTCTGGTTTTTTTTCCTAACTATATACTAATACGGTGCATATTATTAATTGGGACAGTGGTTTTGAACTTCCCAACTTTCTTCCCCTACTTGCTAATATATCTTAAACAACTTTTACCAAGTAGAACTTTTACAGTTTTCCAGAGCAGGACTACCTTTTTGTATTGACTATCTCCCCATTAAGTCTAGGCAGAATAAATAACACAGTAGATCCAAAGAACATTAATGGAGACCACTAATTTATCATGTTTTCATGCTGCATCTGGGTTAAATAAAATAATTCCCTGATCTAAGGGCCAGAGGATGGAGCAACGAGAGGCTGCGATTGCCAGAAACCCTTCTTTGCCATAGCAATCCCCCGTGAAGGGGCTACAACTTGGGGAGGGGACATATATTCTATTATGAAGTAGCCCAGCTGAAGTAGATGGGCAGGGCCCCATCACTAGGCTGGCACCCACTGCCAGGCCCTGGAGAGAGCTTAGGAGCAGCAATGGCTGCCTTTTTTAGTCATAACAGTGATAATAATATCAACTACCAATTTTTGAGCACATCCTAAGTAATGTGGGTATTAGGCACTGTGGGTACAGAGATAAGAAACTACCTTGGCTTGCATGGAAAACCCAAGGGGCCCCTGGGAACTGCTATCTTGAAAGATACCACAGCAAAGAGAATAACTGTGGCAACAGAGAAGGAGAAATGTAAGAAGTCTAGATTTAGATGTGAAAACAGAGAAGCAATTCTATCCAAAACTGACACACATTAAGAAAGAAGCCTTGCTATATCATGGCCTTTAGTATTTACACCCTTTGACCAGAATTCCACGTCTAGGAATATAATCAAAGGAAAGAAATACAGACATACACATGATCGGGATGTAGAAAGCACCATTATCTATAATGATGAAAAAACAGAAACAAATGTTCAACAATAGCAAAGTGATTAACTAAACTGTACATTCTTTTGCTGAAATGCTATATGAGTCCATTAAGAATCACATCTGTGGCAAGGCTCATTCCTGTAATCCCACCACTTTGAGAGGCCAAGGTGGTAGGACTGTTTGAGGCCAGGAGTTTGAGACCAGCCTGGGTAACATAGTGAGATTTTTATCTCTATTAAAAAAAAAAAAAATCAAGTCTTTGAAAAATATTTAATAACATGAAAGATATTCTGCTATTGAAGAGTTATTTTATACTGTTAAGACCAAAGGAAGTAAAAAAAAATAGCATATACAGTATGATAGTGATTTTGTTTTAAAAATGCATATGCAAATACAGTAAAAGGTAAGATTGCCTGAGTGTGCACCAAAATACCAATGGAAGTTTTTTGGTGATGGGAAGTGGGATTACAAGTGACTTTTACTCTCTTTTCTGTGCTTCACTGTATTTTTCAATATTTATGTATTTATTCTGCAGAGACCTCTACACTCTGTTGCCCAGGCTAGAGTGCAGAGGCATGATTTTGGCTCACTGCAACCTCCACCTCCTGGGTTCAAGTAATTCTCCCACCTCAGCCTCCCAAGTAGCTGGGATGACAGGTATGCCCCACTACGCTCAGCTAATTTTTGTGTTTTTTGGTAGAGATGAAAGGTTTCACCATGGTGGCCAGGCTGGTTTCAAACTCCTGACCTCAAGTGATCCTCCTGCCTCAGCCTCCCAAAGCGCTGGGATTATAGGCATGAGCTGCAACCGCGTCCAGACCCAGCCTCAATTTTTTTTTGAGACAGAGTCTTGCTCTGTTGTCCAGGCTGAAGTGCAGCAGCAGGATCTTGGCTTACTGTGACCTCTGCCTCCTGGGCTCAAGCAATTCTGCCTGCCTCAGCCTCCCGAGTAGGTGGGATTACAAGTGCACACCACCACGCCCGGCTAATTGTTTTGTATTTTTAGTAGAGACAGGGTTTCGCCATGTTGGCCAGGCTGGTCTCAAACTACTGACCTCTGGTGATCCACCCACCTCGGCCTCCCAAAGTGCTGGGATTATAGGTATGAGCCAATGTGCCTGGCCTCAATATTTAAATGATGTTATATAATCAGAAAAGAAAGCACAATAGAATGTAATTTAAAAAAATAGGACAAATCCACTCAAAAAATGTTTAACAGGCTGGGCGTGGTGGCTCATGCCTGTAATCCAAGCACTTTGGAGGCCAAGGAGGGCGGATCACCTGAGGTCAGGAGTTCAAGACTAGCCTGACCAACATGGTAAAACATCATCTTTTTAAAAAAACAAACAAAGAAAAAAAAACATTTAACATAGAGTAATATAAAAATATTCACAGCCTAAATATGTCTTAATAGGAAACTGGTTATGTAAAATAAATTGGAATAATATATACTTAGTCCATAAAGATAATATTTTCTAAGAATAACTGTGACATACTACTTCCCCTAAGCTGATAAAAACTCCTTATCCAGCCAAATGACAAAGGGAGGAGGAAAATAGAGAGATAGAACAAAACACACTAAGCAAAATGCAAAAAAAAAAAAAAAAAAAAGACAAAATCCAAAGCAAAAAGCGTTAAAGGAAATAAACAGGAATATTTAATCCTAATAAAAGGTGCAACCCCCCCATGGAGGCTGTAATGGTGACAAATACGAACATTTGTGTACCTAACTGCATAGCCTAGAAATGTGTGAGGCCAAGACTGACAGAGATGCAAGAGAAACTGATCATCTGCAGTCACTGTGGGAGGCTTTAAGCTAAAAGTGAGCAGATCACCCAGACAGAGATAAGGCCAAAAAGACTGCGAGGAACCCAAAATTAGGCTCACAGTATGTGAGCTCTGTACCCATGCCTATAATAGTGCTAGAGGGATGTTATTAAAATATTAACGGATTGTTCTGGAGTTGGAAGACTATATGCGTTCTTTTCTCTTTCTACTTTTCCGCATTTTTCCATAATGAACATTCACTTTTATAATGGAAAAGAAAAAAGTTCATGTCCAAAGAGAATGAGGGGCTACATCATAGCATCATGTATACAACATTCCATAACATGTACTGAACTGACTCATCTAGATGAGTCCACCAGCCGTGCACAGCTGCGGACAGGGAGAGGCAGGGCTCAGTAAGCGACTGGCCAAAGGCGAGCTCGCCTTCCTCACTCCACACCAGAGGAGCGCATGAGGGCCCCTTTCAGAGCTGGGCCAAATTTTCCTCTCAGGCAGGCCAGGGAGGGGATTTATAGGCTCAGAGGGATCCAGACATCCGTGCTTGAGTCTACCGGCAATGCTAACCTTCCTGGTGAGAAGCAGACAGAGCACCATGCAGTTGGGCTGTCCCTCCCCAATGTCCACAAATGCTGCCTTTGTGCTGAGGCCCAAGCCCCCAGCCCATACAGGCACAGGAAGCAAGAGTGAACAAATCCTGCAGTGTCTTGCTGCACTGTGGCTGCAAGGACCACTCACATGTGTGACTGGGCTTTTAACATTTTTGGAAGTGGCTGCCAGCCCAGAGCTCTCCTGATATCCTCACGGGCTAACCTGTGGTCTCCCAAGGAGCCAGCGGAAGGACTGCTAAGTGTTCCAGCATTGATTAAAGCACTGTGTTTGGGCTTAAATCATCTCTTCTATAATTAAAGGAATACAATCTGAGAGACGTAAATGAATATCCAAAGGGATCCATACGTCTCTAAGGTATCAGAAGCCAGGGAAAAGGAATACTGCAGCAGAGAACCAAGCTGCTCAATTATAGCCTGAGTCATTTTTGGAATAGAAAAGGTGTAAATAATACATACATAGGGGTAAGGAATGGATGGCTCCTGAGAGGTTTTGGGCAGCCAATAAACTCTTTGTTCCGTTTTTCCCTTATTGGAAAGGGAACCAAGACTTAAACAAAAGGGGAGCGGATGTGAAGTGAGCCCAGTGAGCACCCCTATGAGGTCAGCTCTTCCCCCTCATCCTTACTGCTCTCAGGTCACATTAAATTAGTATCCAGCTGGGTGCAGTGGCTCACGCTTGTAATCCCAGCACTTTGGGAGGTTGAGGTAGCAGATCACCTAAGGTCAGGACTTTGAGACCAGCCTGGCCAACATGGTCAAACCCCATCTCTACTAAATATACAAAAATTAGGTGTGATGGTGGGCACCTGTAATCCCAGCTACTTGGGAGGCTGAGGCAGAAGAATTGCTTGAACTCAGGAGGCACAGGTTGCAGTGAGCCGAGATCACGCCACTGCACTGCAGCCTGGGTGACAGAGCAAAACTCCATCTCAAAAATAAAATAAAAAATAAATTAGCACCCTCTCTCATTCTAGCTGGTGAGGGAAACTACTATTGACATGCTAGGACTGGAAATAATGCCAAAGAAGTTGCACTGTGGGCATCAAGGTGAGTTACAGGAAGACATGTGGGGACAAGCTGGCATTCTCCATGCTTTACAGATCATTCTGCAAACATGGCAGCTAACTTTGCATATAACCTCAGGGGCATATTTCCATTCACTGACTCCTCCACAAGGACACACTCAAACATAAGCACATTGCTCAATTCTCTCCATATCTATGTATATTACCATTATGAATAACTCTTGTTTCTGCTGAGTTGTTTCTGGTCAATATATAAAGCTTAGAGTAAGCTATTTATCATGATATTTGAAAAAATTAAATTAAAAAATTATTTTGTACTTTGAGAGGCCGAGGCAGGTGGATCACTTTAGGTTAGGAGTTTGAGACCAGCCTGACCAACATGGAGAAACCCCATCACTACTAAAAATTCAAAAAAATTAGCCAAGTGTGGTGGCAAGTGCCTATAATCCCAGTTACTTGGAAGGTTGAGGCAGGAGAATTGCTTGAACCTGGGAGGTGGAGGTTACAGCGAACTGAGATCATGCCACTGCACTCCAACCCAGGCAACAAGAACAAAACTCAGTTTCAAAAAACAAAAATTATTTTGCCAGAAAGAATCTTTGAGGTTTTAAAAACCAATTTCTACATGTCAGATCCTCTCTTGGGTCTGGCTTTCTCATCCTTGCTTGGCCTCAGTCTGCTGGATTTCAGACATGGCTTAATTTCTTTCTGTTCCAGTTCTCTAGGTCAATGCAAGTGTCCAAGGTGAGCAAATGTTTCCTGCACTGTTATCTGTGAAGGATCCCCAGAAACAGAAGAAAAGGAATTTTGCCTGAGAAGCCAAAAGGAAGATTTTGAAGATATGATAATGGATATTAAAGCAGCCAGGGCTGGGCTGTAGTAGGAGGCACAGACTGTGCTCTTCGTAAGCCTGGGAGCACAAACACAAAAAGCCTACAGACCAGGCAAGGCAATGACAGAGAGTAAAGGGCCAGGTGTTAGAAGGGCAATTGGGAGAGGTGGGAACATTTTGTAGGTGACAGGTGGCTGGCTGCTTAGGTCTAGCTCATTACTGCCACATGGGATCACAGTACTGCTGCAAACCTACCAAAAGGCAATTCTATTATATCTGGAACATAGCAATATGAGGGCAGGAAGAAGAGCCTGATGCATGATGAGGGCTCACTCAACAGTTATTAAATGAATGAGGACCTTCCCAGGCAGAGGGTGGACTGTTCTGTGATCCATAATGGGAAGAGATGGCTGGTAATGTAGAGGTCTCACAATCAAGGGAGGAAATAATTGCAGAGTGAACTTGAGGCACAGCCATCGAGATGGAGAGGAAAGGGTGAAATGTAGTAGACAGGCTAAAGAATTTTCAAAAAGCAGCACTCAGCGAAAGACCAGATGTGCAGGACTAGGGCAGTGATGAATCTTCCAGGGGATGCCTGTGATGAACTTGTCTAGAGGGCTGAAGGACTGGTCACAAGGGAGAGAAGGTAAACACATTCTTCCATTCTTACTCAATAGTTTCAAAGCCCTTCATGTTGATCTCCCAGACAACCTTATTTTCTCTTTCCTCTGTTCTCCCACAAAAGGGATCAGGGGATTAACCAGGGATCCAGAGGCCCAAGCGCTGAGAGAAACAGATGCAAATTAGGTGACGAGGTATTCATTCAGGGGAAACTGCAACAGAGTTAACAGAGATCAGGGCAGGGCAGGGGAAAATCACTGGAGAGGAAGGGCATCTACGGGAAAGTAGCAAGAACCACTTGGGCTACGTGAAGTCATGACATATTGGCCGTATGGTAGGGAGGCAAGGACAGAAAGGGCTGAAGGAGCACCCCAAATAGTTCTCAAGTCATAGATTTTCACAGCATGAGGCAAAACTTGGGTTCTGGTCCCCAGTTTTCTTAAAGACTCGGAAAGCATAGATAAAAAATATCACCAAGCAAAAGTATTCAGGACAAATACATGGCAGACTCAAGACTGCTGCTTAGCTAAACCAGGTGAGTCTTTTCATGGCATACTTTTTGTGGGCTTCAGTCTAAAATAAAATCTGTATAATTATCAAATTGGGTCCAAAGCCTTGGATAAATCTCAGTGTTCACTTTAAAAGATACACTTCATCAACAGTTTAAGAATAACTACAACTACTTGTTAACTAAAAAACTATTATAGTAGCTAATATTTACTACTTAGTTAACTAATTCAAAGATTAATGATTGCTAACTAAGGGCCAAAGCATTATGCTAGGCCCTTTAAGTGCACTGTCTTGTAAATCTTTACAATGATTCCATGAAGATTTGGTGGCATCATGGCAAATTTACCCATAAGGAATAATAAAAGCAAGACCTATCTATAGGACTAAGTATGGAAAAAATTTTAAAAATAAAAAAGTAAAAGCAAGACCTAGAGATGTTAAGTCACCTGCCCAAGGTGGGCCAAGGTTAGAACTAAGGTACTTCTACTCCGAAGTCTTTAGGTCCTCGTTCTAAGCCAAGGGTCAGCAAACATTTTATGTAAAGGGCCAGATGGTAAATATTTTTGGCTTTGTGAGCAACATGGTCTCTGTCACAACTACTCAATTATGCCATAGTACAAAGCAGCTATAGACAATAAACAGATGGGCATGGCCATGTTCCAACCAAACTTTATTTATGGATACTGAAATTTGAATTTCATGTAGTTTTCACGTGTCATGAAACAGCACCATTCTTTCAATTTTCCCCCAAGAATTTGAAAAAGTAAAAATCAGGCTCAGCTTGTGAGCCATAAAAAAACAGGTGGTGAACTGGAGTTTCTCCACAAAATGCAGTCTGCCGACCCTGGTCAAAGCCACTAGGCTCTGTTGCTTGCCAGCTAACATCCTGTGCTGGTTTCAGCAGGAGGCCCATAGATATTTTAGGAAAAAATCCCGTGAGAGTACGTCTGGATGGTGCACATAACTCTGAAATACAATTGTGAGGAAAGGCCCAACTGCAATAGCTCTGGCTTTGTATCACCTTTGACTGCAACTTAAAAACATCTTTCTTCCTCTAAGACCCCTCACTTGAGCTCTTCTATGGAAATAAGCATTGATTCAGGTCACTCTGAAATCAGAGGAAATTCTGGGTAGTATGGGGATGGATGTTCTCTCCCGTACACCATGATTTTCTGCAACCATAGGCCCTGTATGCCCTTCTTACCTGCAGGGTTTGACCAAAGCGCTTTAATGGTGTGGCCTTCACTGGCGGGATGAGGTTTGCTAGTGACGTGACTCTTGAAAGGGGTTTGACCCGTTTATTACTAGGCTCCTATAGGGTTAAAAAAAAAAGGTAAAATGTCAAGGTCAATTGCAAAGACAACATAACTCCACCATACAACTGTGTTCCACTCTGAGGTGCTGGCTGTACACTGATCTATGGAGTATAAACCGTATCACATCTTATTCTGCCTGTACGGAGATGACCTGGCTTAGGAGGCAGGGAAGGAGAAATGGCAGGCAGGGATGTCAACAGAGGCAGCATCTGGGAGGACAGAAAAGGGGAAGCGATCTGCTCCTTATCCCTCATCCCCAGTATCTGCCAGCTCTAAATTCAGAAGCTTCCACTTAGTAGAACCAGTCTCTCCATCCCTTTTGTAGAGAAAAGTAGCCTCTGATTTCTCCCCCAATGACCTTGTCTTTTGTGGCTCTGGTTTCATCTTTTCAAAAGCCTTTTCCCTACCTTGCCTAAAGCCATTCTTATGCAATGGCTTTCCTAAAGCACCAAGATTGTTTTCTTAGTTCACTAAATTAAAAATATTTGTTTAAAAAATAAGTTCTATTATTGGGCTCTTAAGAAAGCATCTTTGTATCTACAGTATATTTGAAACACACATATTAATATTTATAAATTATAATCAGACAGCAAAAGAAAATGTATAGAGAAAAAGCCCTACCACGGACATCGGTTTCTATACTACATATAGCCACAAGTTTTAAAAATCATCTCCATATGAACCATTATTTGCAAATCTGCAAGTTACTTCAAACCAGGCTGATAGGTGGGAGGGAGCCTACCCATTGCAATGACTTTGCAGACAAGAATTACATAAACAAAAACACAGCCTGGCTGGGTGGGGTGGCTCATGCCTGTAATCCCAGCACTTGGGGAGGCTGAGGTGGGTGGATTCATGAGGTCAGGAGTTCAAGACCAGCCTAGCCAGGATGGTGAAACCCCATCTCTACTAAAAATACAAAAATTAGCCAGGTGTTCTGGCAGTCACCTGTAACCCCAGCTACTCAGGAGGCTGAGGCAGAGAACTGCTTGAACTCAGGAGAGGGAGGCTGCAGTGAGCCAAGATTGTGCCATGCACTTCAGCCTAGGTGACAGAGCGAGACTCCATCACAACAAAACAAAACAAAACAAAAAACAGGCTATGGGAAAGAGAATGATGACAGACAAAACATTTTACAAAGACAAAGAGAACAGTTACCCTTGTCCTTCTAAGCTCCATCTGACCTGTAGTAGATGCTGGACAGCACATGAAGACACCAAATTTTGACAGACAAAGTCAAAGTAGCCAATTGCGGTGGCAAACCTCAATCATTTCCAGAGGGAGCCTCTAGGTATTCATCTTTCCTTTTCAGCCATTGCTTTCAAAGTTTCGAGGGTCAAGCCCAAACTTCAGATTCTCCAGGACATCTCTGCATCCCTGTTCTGAACATAGTAGGTGCTTGGAAAAATCTTTCATGAATTTGGAATCCTGCTGAGAAACTCTCATGTCATTTTGTGCCCTTGCTAGTCTCAGAAATCAAAAGCCTTCTTTGAAATAGACTGTCTCCAAGCTTTCCGGCATTTACGTATAAAAATTAAAAAACTAAAAAAAAAAAATTCAATACAATCCCACAATGTGGCCAGGAATGATTTCACGATTTCTCAAACCAGTCAAATATTTTTCCAAGACAGAGAATGCAACCAGCCTGCTGGGTACCTCTCCGGCTTCTTAGCGTGCTAAGCTGAACAGACAGCAGAAAACTCTCAGAACACTAGGAAGGCTCAGTTCCAAAATGCAGAGTATGAATCTCCCAAGATGAGAGCCATTCCATGACAATGATTTAACTGCAGAAGGGAAAGATCTGACAGCTCTTCTGCTTCAGGTGACAATGCCCTTCAGGATGCTCCCTGTCCGGTGCCAGGCTCTTGAGCATTTGTGCCCAGAGGAGGGTTGAAAACATTTTTTTACGTCAGAGCTGCACCACTGGCGTACGGAATACACGCACACATACGTACGTGTGCACGCACGTGCGCGCACACACACACACACCGCCTCTTAAGCATCCCCTGAATTTGTCTAAATGGCTCCTGCTTTGGGCTGAAAATGCCAGATTGGTGGCACAAACTGCATTATAGCAAGTGAGGCGACAAGGATTCCCTGAGGAAGCAGGACCTGGTCTCAAAGAATCCTGCTCACTGACTCTGAGTCTTTCTCTTTTCACTCTCTTTTTTTTATGGTTAAAGCTGATGGGTCACAGATTTTTGTAATCGGAATGGGGAGGTTGAAAGGCAAATGCCAGCTGGGTTCTCTTGTTTTAAAAAGGGGCCAGAGAGCACTGCACACTTGGCAGGATGGGGGATGATCTAGCTGTGTTCCACTTGCTGTGTCATCTTTTCTAAGTTTCTGCTGACTTTGCTGTCCATTTTACATGACCCAGTCGGACAGGCATTTTCTGCACAGCTACAAGATATATGTACAATACAAATGCCAGCCTCTCTGCAGGTTGAGTGTAGTGCTGCTATGTGAGATTGTAATTAAAACTGATTTCCTAAGTCATTGCCGATTTGGATGTAAACATCAGGCTGCTCTCTGGCAATCTGACATTCCCAAGTAATGAACCATTGAACCAGAAGCCGTTGCTGTGTGATTTAGTGCTATGATCCAGCAATGTAAGCAGGTGCAATTTCAAAACCAGAACACTTACAGGTTATTGGATCTATGGGGGAGGCTTTATGCCTAACCCACATGAGTAAAGTATGAATTATGGTGTTCTCCTTGAGGGTTTCTGAGAGAATAGGAGATTAAAAAAATTCCTGGCCTCATTTGATTTTTCTTTTCCATTTACTCAGTATATCTCCAGCTACATTTTACTGCTGTCTAAAGAAAGCCCTCAGGGAAAATGTTTCCAGATTCTTGTTAAATAGCTCTACTGAGAACTAGCAAATGCAGATGCTTTCAGGCTTTACAGAGAGATAACAAAACACAACTTGCAGAGATGCTTCCTAGTCCAGCAACTTAGCTGCCAGACCAAGCTGGGCAAGGTCAATGCTAAACCCAGGAACAAAGTGTCTTGTTTCAAGTGCAGACACCACCCTCCACCACTTGATTTTAAAACAGGTCACTTTGGGAGGCCGAGGCAGACAGATTGCCTAAGCTTAGAAATTCGAGACCAGCCTGGGCAACATGGTGAAACTCCATCTCTACTAAAATACAGAAAATTAGCCAGGCATGGCAGCATGTGCCTGTAGTCCCAGCCACTCCAGAGGCAGGAGAATTGCTTCAACTCAGGAGGCAGAGGTTACAGTGAGCCCAGATGGTATCACTGCACTCTAGCCTGGGAGACAAAGCAAGACTCCATCTCAAAAAAAAAAAAAAAAAAAAAAAAAGATAGGGCAGGAGGGTATCTCACTAAAGTTTAAAAAAAAAGAAAAGAAAAAAAAGGCACTGAGCATTCTGTATAGACAGTATTATGTGAATAACAACAGTTTTGTTTCATCTTTTCCAGGCCTTATAACTTTTCGTTTCTCTTGTCTTATTGCACTGGCTAGAACCACCTATATACTGTTGATTGCAAGCCTAGTGGGTATACGAGTTTAATTCTTGGTTCTAAAGTGGTTATTAATAAGATTTCATCATTAAATATTTGCTAAGAGCAGGGGAGAGGCACCCTTTATCAAGTAGAGAAAGTTCCTTTCTGTATCAACTTCGCTATAAATTTTTATCATGAATTGGCAGTGGCCTTTATCAAATGTTTGTTCTTCATTTAGAGGACAAGGTAAAAAAAAGGGAAGGAAGAAAAGAAGGGAGGGGTGGAAAGAAGAAAAGGAGAGAATGAAGAAGGGCATACAGGTCATTTTTTTCATAAAGAAATTGATTTAGTTATTGAAAATATGTCTTGCATTTAATTGCAAACAAAGGAGAATAAAACACTCCATGCAATTTTATTCTTAATATGAGGTTTTTTTTATTAAATGGATTTTGATATTCCTCCTCTAGGGGATACAATGATTTATTCTCTCCTCATTCTTCCCCTCAACAGGTAAAAGCCAAAGCAGATTGTATGCAATGTAAAAAGATGCCTATTGTATCAATATAATCTAGCATACTTTTTCATTCTTTCAAAAATATTTCCATTGAAATAGACATGGCACACAGGAACTCCCCACTCATTTTCCCTGAACTTCCTTTTTGCAGCCAGAGTGGGGTGAGGAATAGTAGGAATATCAACCACATCATGTCTGTAGTTAGTTGCCCCTACTGACATGGTCCAGGAGAGGCTGGCAGAAGGACTCAGGCTGCTGTACTGCAGGGCAGTGTGGCTCTCAGCTGCTTTACAAATGGCCAGGAGCAAGAGAGAGGTGAGAATTGATTGTGCTAGCAGATACTCTTGCCTGTGAGTTAATGGAGCCAAATATAAAGACCTTTCAAATGTTTGGAAATTCCAGGAAAGCCTTTTCAGGGTTCTATCTGTGTGCCAGGCGGTGTGTGGAAACTGCACTCCCAAGGGTCACGTTTAATCCACCCAGGAACCTTCTAGGTGGCTTTCATTGTCCTCAAGTTAAACAGGAAGTTAATCTTACAGTGACTGAGAAACGCTAGCATAAACAATAATAATGAGCTAATCCTGGTAGCAGGAACTCAGCTCAGTGCTTTACATATAGTTGCAAATTTAATCCTACTCACATCCTTACAAAGTTAACTACTATTACTAAACTAAGGCATGCAGTACAGCAATTTGTTCAAAGCCATTCAGCTAAAACAAGGTGACCAGGATGTAAACCCAGTCAGGCTGAATCCAGAGCCCATGCCCTACACCAGGGCCTGACTAACTTTTTCTGTAAGGGGCTACCCAGCCTCTGTCATGACTACTCATTTCTGCTCTCAAACACAAACAATCTGTAAATAAATGAATGTGGCTATATCCTATTAAACATTTATTTATGAACACTAAAATTTAAATTTCATAGTTTTCATGTTACAAAATATTCTTTGAGACAGAGTCTTGCTCTGTCACTCAGGCTGGTGTGCAGTGGCACGATCACAACTCACTACAGCCTCACCCTCCTGGGCTCAAGCTGATTCTTCCACCTCGGCCTCTCAAGAAGCTGGGGCTACAGGTGCTCACCACTATGTCTGGCTCAATTTTCAAAAATTTTTTAGAGAAGGGGTCTTGTCATGTTTCCCAGACTGGTCTCAAACTTCTGGGCTCAAGCAATTCCCCTGCCTCGGCTTCCCAAAGTGCTGAGGATTACAGGCATGAGCCACTATGCCCCACTTACAAAATATTATTATTCTGATATTTTTCAATCATTACAACATGTAGGTGCTATTCTTAGCTTGAGGTCCATAAGAAGTCAGCTGTATTCAGTCTTCAGGCCGTAGTCTGCTGACTGTTGTTTGCTGACCGGTCATGTTCCTGGTCAGTGGTCCTCAGCCTCAGATTTTCTACTGTAACATACCCCAAAACAACACTCTCCAGGCACTGCACTCCCCCATAGGCACACCTAGTCATCGTCAGGCTCCAGTAGATGGCACAAGCTTGATCTGCATATTCTCCCTGCAGCTGGACATGTAGGGTCCTCCCCTGATAAGCAGGAGAAACACTTGACTTACTTTTCATGTGAGTAAACCCTATTTTATTGCATTTTATTCTCTTAACTTTCGAAACACAATGCCAACTTTCCTTGACCATTTTAATATGTATATGAACTAAGGACATAAAAAAAATGGCATGATGCATGGGATCTACTTCAAAATAATGACATTGGAGAAAGAGGAAAATAGGACTGGTCACAGGATGGTAGTTGTCAAAGCTAGGTGCTGGGCGCAGGTACATGACAAAATACATGTCAAATGGTACATGGCTGCCTACGGTACATGTTAAAAAGTTCTTTTCTCTAATGGATACAAAATAGTTTTCCAAGTGTGCCAGTGAATGCTGAACCGGAGTAGACCAGTGCCATCTGTGATTTTCTTTTTTAATTTTTAATTTAATTTAATTTTTTTATTTCATTTTAGGTTTTGGGGTACATGAGAATAACATGCAAGATTGTTGCATAGGTACACACATGGCAGTGTCATTTGCTGCCTTCCTCCCCATCACCTATATCTGGCATTTCTCCCCATGCTATCTCTCCCCAACTCCCCACCCCCTACTGTCCCTCCCCTATTTCCCCCTGACAGACCCCAGCGTGTGATGCTCCCCTCCCTGTGTCCATGTGTTCTCTTTATTCAACACCCGTCTATGAGCAAGAACATGTGGTGTTTGATTTTCTGTTCTTGTGTCAGTTTGCTGAGAATGATGGTTTCCAGGTTCATCCACGTCCCTATAAAAGGAAAGGAAACGAAACCTGACAAAAGCAAGCAATGGGGAAAGGATTCCCTGTTTAATAAGTGGTGTTGGGAAAACTGGCTAGCCATGTGCGGAAAGCAGAAACTGGACCCCTTCCTGACACCTTACCCTAAAATTAACTCCAGATGGATTAAAGACTTAAACATAAGACCTAACACCATAAAAACCCTAGAAGAAAATCTAGGCAAAACCATTCAGGACATAGGCGTAGGCAAGGACTTCATGACCAAAACACCAAAAGCATTGGCAACAAAAGCCAAAATAGACAAATGGGACCTGATCAAACTCCGCAGCTTCTGCACAGCAAAAGAAACAGTCATTAGAGTGAATAGGCAACCAACAGAATGGGAAAAAAAATTTGCAGTCTACCCATCTGACAAAGGGCTGATATCCAGAATCTACAAAGAACTAAAACAGATTTACAAGAAAAAAACAAACAAGCCCATTCAAAAGTGGGCGAAGGATATGAACAGACACTTTATAAAAGAAGACATACATGAGGCCAACAAACATATGAAAAAATGCTCATCATCACTGGTCAGTAGAGAAATGCAAATCAAAACTACATTGAGACACCATCTCATGCCAGTTAGAATGGCGATCATTAAAAAATCTGGAGACAGGGGCCGGGCACAGTGGCTCACGCCTGTAATCCCAGCACTTTGGGAGGCTGAGGCAGGTGGATCACGAGGTCAAGAGATGGAGACCATCCTGGTCAACATGGTGAAACCCCGTCTCTACTAAAAATACAAAAAATTAGCTGGGCATGGTGGTGCGTGCCTGTAATCCCAGCTACTCAGGAGGCTGAGGCAGGAGAATTGCCTGAACCCAGGAGGCGGAGGTTGCGGTGAGCCGAGATCGTGCCATTGTACTCCAGCCTGGGTAACAAGAGTAAAACTCCGTCTCCAAAAAAAAAAAAAATCTGGAGACAAGAGATGCTGGAGAGGATGTGGAGAAATAGGAACACTTTACACTGTTGGTGGGAGTGTAAATTAGTTCAACCATTATGGAAGACAGTGTGACGATTCCTCAAGGACCTAGAAATAGAAATTCCATTTGACCCAGCAATCCCATTACTGGGTATATATACAAAGGATTGTAAATCGTTCTACATAAGGACACATGCACACGAATGTTCACTGCAGCACAGTTTACAATAGCAAAGACCTGGAACCAACCCAAATGCCCATCGATGATAGACTGGACAGGGAAAGTGTGGCACATATATCATGGAATATTATGCAGCCATCTGTGATTTTTTACATCAGTTGTTAGGGAAGGCCTAGTTAGAGAGGATACTAAAGAGACAAACATCATCCAGAATACAATAAACCTGTTTTTTTATTTTTATTTTTTTTGAAGACGGAGCCTCGCTCTGTAGCCCAGGCAGGAGTGCAAGTGTTGTGATCTCGGTTCACTGCAACCTCCGCCTCCTGGACCTGGTTCAAGCAATTCTCCTGCCTCAGCCTCCCAAGTAGCTGGGATTACAGGCACGTACCACCACGCCCAGCTAATTTTGGATTTTTAGTAGAGACGAGGTTTCACCATGTTGGCCAGGCTGTTCTTGAACTCCTGACCTTGTGATCCGCCCACCTCGGCCTCGCAAAGTGCTGGGATTACAGGCGTGAGCCACTGCACCCGGCCTTTTTTTTTTTTTTTAAGTTCCCACTACTGAATTTTAATAACTTCCAAATAACACACACCAGAATAGGGAAAGCTCCATGTGTTGGGAAAGAGAGCTCTGGGAAAACTACACAGCATTTAAAGACAGCAACCCCATGGAGAGCCAAGGGCCCAGTAGCTACAACCCCTGAAGCCTTTTAGTCTACTGACTGGCTTAATTCACTCTCATTAAGAAACCCATTAACGAGTTCCCAATCACTGAACTCCACAACATAAAACCATGGGGTGGGGGGGGGGTCAACTCTAATTTATTTTAGAAACACACAGAAAAATAGGGGTCCTTCAAGATCAGCCTGTCCATGGACGGGAGTCCTCTGTGTTCCTGTTGTATATATTTTAACTTGTGAGCATGTTTTGTTTTCCTGTGTATGCCTTTCAAATTCATATTTTTCTCTTAATCGCTACAATAACATCATCTACTCACGAGGCTAAAACCTCCTATCTTTGCTACATCCTCACTCCCCTTCTGCCTCGTACCGATCAAACAAATGTAAAGCTCATTACTCTACAATCGCCTCGACTTTACCACCCCTCTTCTCAGGCCCAAAGGGTGGTTTATATCATTTTACAGTTTGTGCCCCAGATTCTCACCCTTCAAAACTTCTAGGCTACTACAAATATTCTTGTGTTCTAATTTCCTCTGATACCTCCTATTGCCAAGGCCTTTCCCCACCCTTTCAAGGTTTCTGTTTGTTTGCCCACTGGACAATTCTTTCCTTAATTCCTGCTTCTGCCTCTTCCCAACTATAACTTTTACTTCAAATGGCCCCACTCCACCCATCATAGGGGCAC